>NC_055995.1:107866558-108568948 GCF_018446385.1 Zingiber officinale | reverse complement strand
CAGTTGTAGATGTAATAAAGGAGGAAGAACGGATGGTGAAGATGATGTCATCCATATAAACCAAGAGGTATGTCGTGATTTGTACAGAGTGAAAAAGGAAGAGCGACATATATGACCTGGACTCAGTAAACCCTAGTGAGAATAAGGAAGCATGTAGGATGACATACCATGCTCGAGGGACCTGCTTGAGACCGTAAATGGATTTGTATAGCCAGCAGACGAGGTTAGGTTGGTCAAGATGAATAAAGCTAGGAGGTTGAGCCACATAGACCTCCTCATGAAGAGTGCCATGAAGAAAAGCGTTGCTAACATCTAGCTGGTGTATGGGCTACCTGTGGGTGATGGAGAGAGAGAGAGAATAGTCCAGATGGTTATGGGTTTGACAACTGGACTAAACGTTTCTGCATAATCAAGATCAGGTTGTTGGTGAAAACCTTTATCAACAAGATGAGCTTTGTACTTGTCAATAGAACCATTTTCTTTACGTTTAGTTTTGAATACCCATTTGTATCCGATGATGTTTTGGTGAGATGAGTGTGGAACTAGTGATCACGTGTGGTTCTGAAGAAGAGCGTTGTATTCAGATGTCATAGCAAACTGCTAAGATGGGTCTTTGTTGGCAGTGGTGAGCAGGTCGATTTTGGGGAGTTAGTCTTGACTAGATGGGCACCCTGAGTCTTAGTACGAGTGCGCATAGGATGAGTAGAGTAAGCAAGAGCTTCAAGTGGAGACCCGTGAGGTAGAAAAGAGTCATCTGGAGCCGAGTTAGGCAGAGCCAATGAAGAGATAGATGCATCGATAGCAAGATCCACCGAGCATGGTGATTCACTAATAGTAGGAAGATCAATGACTGGACATTGTGGTGTACTTTGTGATCCTGAAGGAGATTGTACCGCAACCTGTAGATCAGGAGGAACATGTACTAGACAAGGGGAGGAGATAACCTGAGAAGGCAGTGATGATGATATAGTGAAAGGAAAACTCATCTCTTTGAATTGAACATGATGGGAGATGAATATCCGTCCTGTTGACATATAAAGGCACTTGTAACCCTTATGAGAAGACCTATTTGTTGAGGCAATTTGCCTAGGTCAAGTTTGACCAGTTTGACTAAACTTGAGTTGAGTCAAGCTTGAGTCAGGATTTGAGTTTTGATGTTTGACAATATAAGGAGATTGCTGGAGTAATCGTCTAGTTATGGAGATGGTCAAAGGGTTGACCAGGTTGATGAGAAGACAAGTCAAGTAGGTCCAGGTTGACAGGAGACTTGATCGGGAAAGTCTTAGTGAGGAGCTAGGCAGTTGGAAAGTCCAAGTATGATCTTGGCAAAGGAGAAAGTCCTGATGAGGAGCCAGACAACGGGAAAGTCCTAGTGAGGAGCTAGGCAGGAGAAAGTCCTGGTGAGGAGCTAGGCAGTTGGGAAGTCCAAGTGTGATCTTGGCAAAGGAGAAATTCCTGGTGAGGAGCCAAGCAATTGGAAAGTCCAAGCATGTGGTCTTGACAAGGTAAGTCCTGGTATGACTTGGCAAGGAAGACTCGACAACTAGGATGAGGTCGAAGGAAGCTCCTGAAGGCAAGACGTGAAGGATAGAGAGATATCCGAGGGACGCAAGGCTAATGGAGGAAGCTAGAAGGCTAGTTCTGTTGGTTGCTACTCGGAAAACCCAATGGCTCCACTGTATAAAAATTTTGTACGTGATCTGAACCTTTCCTAGCTACCATGTGTTCTTTTAAGTTAAACTTGTATCTCCTGCGGAACTTAACACGTTTGATTCCAAGTTTAACTTATATGTTCTTTTAGGTTTAGATTTGGATCTCCTGCGGAACTTAACATGTTTGATCCAAATCACCTAGGTTATAAATTCAATTAAATATTAGTTTCCAAAATTGTCTTCCAGTACTGCATGGCGAGACACTTGGCCTTCTTGGATATGGGAGCAACCGCCACCGACTAAACAAAGCCTTTTAAGGAAAGTTAATATTTAATTTCCTTATATAACTCTAGGTTAACCAAAAGGAACAATCAAATCACAAGGAAAAAAAGAAAAAGAACACAACATCGAAATTAAATTCGTAAAACAAGAATCGAATGTCTCTTGTATTTGGTATTTATACAAAGAAAAATTAACTAGTATGATGCGAAAATTAAATACTAGTTATACCTCTTACTTGTATGCAAAAAATCTCGAGATCTTCTGCCGTATCCCTCGCCTCCTCTTGGACGTCGTGTGGGCGACGATCCTCCAAGACGAACACCACCCAGAAAGCTTCTCCTCCTTCTCTAGAATTCGGCCACCATCACCACAAAGGAGCAAAAGAGAGCAAAGGGAAGAGAGGGAGAGGGGCCGACCACTTGATGATCTCCAACAACATAATATCAATTGTTATGTTTTTCAAGGCCTCCCCTTCCCCCTCTTTTATATTAGTTTCCCAACGGAAAATTATGGAAAGAGTTTTATAAAAAATTAGACTCATTTCTATTTCCTTTTTTTTTTCTTTTTCTTTCCTTTTAATTAATCAATCCTAGATTGATTTATTAATTAAACAACTATTTGTTGATGTTTAATTATTTGACCAGCCCCTTGCTTGGGCACCAAGTAAGGTGGCCGACCACTTATTAAAAGGGAAAGAAAGAAATTTTTTTTTTTATAAAATTTTAAAAGAAGAAAACTTCTAATAAAATTTTACAAACTCTTTTTTGTTCTAATATAGATATTAAAAGAAAAGTTTTAAAATTTAAAACCAAGTTTTAAAATTTAAAACATCTCTAATAATATTTCTTTTTAAAAGAAAGTTTTATAAATTTTACAACTCTCTTTTAAAACCTTGTGGCCTAATTTAAATTAGGAAAATTTTATAAATTTTTAAAATCTCTCTTTTTACAAATTGTAAATATCTGAGGAAATTTAAAAATTCAAAAATAACCTTCCTAATTTAAATATTGCGGCCGACCCCCTTTGCCCAAGGCAAGGGCAGGCCATTTCTAGAGAATATGTGGCCGGCCATTGCTTGGTCACCAATCAATGAACCGACCCCTTCTTGGACACCAAGATAGACTTTTCTTTGGATGGACTTGAGGCTTTATTGAGGCTACAACAGGGACCTAGAGGAAAAATTGGTTTTGGTCTTCCGATGAGCTTGAGTATCCCGTGCTCGCCCCGAACACACAACTCAAGTTCATCGATAATAACTCATTCCACTAGAGAGTTATTACCGCACTACCGCACCACCGCACCAATCCCAAATTACATTATGAGCTCCTTCTTATCATGAGTGTGTTAGTCTCCCTGTGTTTAAGATTACGAATGTCGACTAATTAAGTGAGTTACTGACAACTCATTTAATTAATATCTAGCTCCAAGAGTAGTGCCACTCAACTCTATTGTCATGTTGGACTAGGTCCACCTGCAGGGTTTAACATGACAATCCTTATGAGCTCCTCTTGGGGACATTCTCAACCTAGATAACTAGGACACAAATTCCTTCTATAATCAACAATACATACTATAAGTAATATCATTTCCCAACTTATCGGGCATATTGATTTATCGAGCTAAACCTCACCCTTTGATAAGTCAAAGAAATAAATATTAAATATACATGCTTGTTATTATATTAGGATTAAGAGCACACACTTCCATAATAACTAAGGTCTAGTTCTTTTACTAAGTCAGTACAAAAAGAACTTACCTAAATGATCCTACTCAATACACTTAAAGTGTATCAGTGTAATTTATTAGTCAAGATTAACTAAAACTTAATTACACTACGTCTATTCTGATGGTTTGTTCCTTTCCATCTTAGTCGTGAGCAACTGTTTATAATTTATAGAAAACCGACAACATGATCTTCTAAGTGTGACTCCACACTCCATGTTATCTACTATATAAATTAATTGAACAATTACATTTAGCAAATAAATGTAAACATTTGACCAATGTGATTCTTTATTTCAAAATAAATGTGTACAAAAGCTAAACTTTTAAGTATACACTCCAACAAGTTCAAGGTTGGTCGGGTGTGGCAAAATGCTAGGCATGGAGACCCAATAGGTCACGATTGACCGAAAAGTTGGGTTTGGGACTTTGGACTTGAGTTTGAGTCAAGTTCAGAGTGTTCAATTGATCGGGCGATTGATTGAACAGGGTCCAAATTGATCGGTCGATCGATTTGGACTATGCTGCGATTGTGGGAAGGCCCAATCGATCGGCCGATCGATTGGGATATGAAATTGCGAGCACAGAGACTTTCCCAATCGATTGGGCGATCGATTGGGAGCTGCCAATCGATCGGTCGATTGGGTAGCAGAAGCTCTCACGCAGACGCGAGAGCACAGAAAAGGTGCTGAATCGATCTGGCGATCGATTCAGACAGTCCCAATCGATCAGTCGATCGATTGGGAAGTGACCGTTGCGCAGGATGTAGGTGATGGACGACTAGGATTGTGCGGAGCTGACGTGACAATCGATTGGGGTTGATTTCAATAGATTGAGAGCACATGATATAGCCGTTGCGGAGCGTTTTCTCCGCAGATCTTTGCGATTTCTTTCCTACGAGCTTATAGCGATCTTCAGCAACTTTCTCCGATCTTCACCGCCAGTTCTTGAAGGCTCTTGGGAGTGTTCTCTCAAGGTTCAAGAGGCAACAACAAGCAACAAGTAAGCAAGAAGAAGTAGTGTTTTCATTTGTATCTTGTACTCTCTTCCTGTGTTTTTGTTTGTGTTGTTGTGTGAGTTTGTATGAGGCTTCTCCGCCTCCGGCTGCGATCGAGAAAGAGTGTTTCATTAGTGGAGATAGCGTGTCGTGTATGCATCCTTGGATTAGTCATATTTTCTTGAGGTGGATACCAAGTAAATCCTAAGTGTTAGCATTGTGAGCGTTTGTCTTTGAGTATTCCACTGCACAACAATAAGACGAAACAAACCGACGCAAGCGCGATGAAACGCTATTCACCCCCTCTAGCAGGCACATCGGTCCCAACAATTGGTATCAGAGTGAGGTCGCTCTTCTACGGACTAACCGACAAGAGAGCAAGAAGCTAGAGGAAGAAGAAGATGGAGATTGAAGGGCCACTCGGATGGGATATCCGAATTCCATCTCTGTACGACAAAGAAGACTTCAATTATTGGAGGACGAGGTTGGAAACTTGGTTTCAAATGGATTGAAATAAATGGGTTGCATTGGAAGATCCATTTGAGTCTCCAAAGGACAAAAAGGGGAAGCGCCTCCGATCTCAACATTGGACCGAGGAACAAAGAGAGCAAGCGGAGGCGGATAAGGAGGTAACAAAAATCTTGTTAAACTTATTACCTTCTAATATCATTGTGAGTGTAGGTGAATGCACAAGTGCATGTGATCTTTGGAAAAAGATCATTGCCTATCATGAAGACCCATCACAATTCCGAGTAGAGGAGTCCAAGGAGAAGGGCTCATTGGTCTAAGAAGAGAAGGACCAATCCGATGTTGACATAAGGTCAACATTCGAGGAGGAGAAGGAAGAGGAGGAGAAGGAAGAAGATGAGAGATCTTCTACATCTTCAAGAGAGGAAGAGGTGGAAGTATCCACATCCTCAAGATTTGAAGAGGTGGAAGCACCCACACTCTCAAGAGGAGAAGAAGAAAAAGAAGATGCAACCTCCACAATGCAAGATAAATCAAATGGAGGATCAAGTGCCACCCCTACAAACAAAGGTATAGAAATTTCAATTGTAGATAATAAAAATCATATCATTTTCTTTGCGTGTAGGGAACATGGACACTATAAGAGAAAGTGTCCAAAATTGGCCAAGAAGAAGGGCCAAGTAGTACCCAAGGGCAAGGAGAAACCCAAGGAGACAATCCCCACAACAAAGAAGAGTAAGGAACACATTGTGTGTTTCTTGTGCAACCAAAATGGACATTATCGAAGCCAATGTCCAAAGGGAAAGAAAACAACCAAAGTCAAAGGAGGAAGCACAAGTCTAGGGGGAGCTTCCAAGGTAAAAACCAAGGTATCATTTAATGAATCCATTCCTTTGACACATGATAAAAAACATGCTAGAAATAATTCTTATCATTTTAATACTAATTATCATGAAAGTAGGAAGCATGATGACACTAAGGATAAATATAGTCCTCCTCATGCTAGATCTACCATACCTAAGTTTAGGAAGGTAGATAGCAACTTAGACAATAATTCTAAGGACTTTAGATATATGCCTAAAAATAGAAATGCTCAAGGATTCAATGAAAAACCAAAATCTAGGGATTTATGGAGTGAAAACCAAGTCTTGAGGACAAGACTTGATAGTTTAGAAAGGACCTTAGCAAGAATGAAATACATACTTAGGGTTCAAAATGAGCATAACCTTGGAAAAGTTAGACAAGAGCCATCGAATAGCTATAGGGGTTTGAGATACAAACTTAAAGCCAAGAAGGATGTGACTTCCTTTCATAGGGTTCCATATAACTATGAGACCAACCCTAGGTGTAAAGGTCAAGTCAAGGATACTAGGGAAGGAATCCCTAAAGGTTCCTTTGGCAAGACCAATGTGACTAAGACTTCTAAGAAGTCTAACAAAGTCACAAAGAAGGTCACAAGGGAGGTCATCCCTAAATTTGATCTAGTAAAGGTGACTAAGGCTCCAAAAAGGCCTAATAAAGTCACAAAGAAGGTTACAAGGGAAGTTATCCCTAGGAGTGACCTAGTAGAAGTGACAAAGGTTTCTAAGAAGCCTAGAAAGGTCCTTAGGAAGGTATCTAGGGAAGACATCCCTAGTGAGTACCTAGAGCATCCAAGGAGTACTAATAGGTTTTGGGTTCCTAGGAGCATATTCTCTACACCCTAGAAGGGTTTAGAGAGTGTCAACTCTAATTGGAAGGGTAGTCAACCCAACCTTGATGAAGTTGGCACTTGGAGAGCATTTTCAAGGTTTTACTAACCTTTAAAATGAAAAGGATTATTAGTGTTACTTTTTGAAAGAGTAAAATGTGTCAAAATTTGAGGAGTTGAATCTAATTTAAATTGGCACACTTGAGAAAAACAAAAGTAATGTCAAATTTAGAATTCGACATTTTCTTATGGAATTAAGGGAAATGTAAACCTTAATCCAAATTGCCACTCTTGGAAAGAGTAACATGTGCCAAATCTTAAGGAATTATGTTTGAATTAAATTGGCACAATTTGGAGAATCATATGAACTACCAAGTTGGGATTTTGGTATGTTCTTAAGGAGTCAAGGGCAAATCCGGGCTTAAAATATAAGGTGATTACTCCTTTGGAAGGATAATTATATCAAAATTTGAGGAATATTCTTAGTTTTAATTGACATAAATAAATCAAGAGATTAAAGAAATGCCAAGTTGGGGTTTGACACTTTCTTGATGAAATTGGACAATCTAGGATTCAATTTTAAGATTAACTAAGGTTTAAGGACACTTAGATAGGTAATCTAGGTATTTTATTTATGCTAATTTGCCATGCTTTGTTTGCCTATCAAAGGTCATGACATCATGTGTCGCATTCATTTCTATTATGAAAAACACAAAAATATCATGTCATGTCATACATACATCATGTAGCTATAGCTTGCTTTTCGTTTTGAAAATTACTTATTTTGATGTATGCCATGTAACATCATGCATTATGTTAATTTCCTTGTAATTAAGGACAAATGACATTTATTATGAATGGTAAATATTCCAACAAGTGGGAGTATACCAAGTGACATCTTAGGTGGATGATAATAAATTTTATAATGCCTAGATAGTTATGCATGATCCCTTAGTGTAGGGCAAAACCAAATATACATCTCACAAAGAATCATAAGGTGACTTGTATGTATTTTAGTATACATTAGATACAAGTGAGATGTTAGGATGGTGAACAAAACTCAAGATGTTGTTTTAGTGCATCTTGTTGAGTTTTAGGTTCATCAAAATACATAGTTATGTGTTTTCCAATCATTGAGAAAGCTAATGTACAAGTCATGTGCATTGAGCCCAAAGAACATGGTTGGATATTGGTTTTAAAATGTTTTTAAAATACTTTTGAAAACCTTGGTGAAGACTATCTTTTGATAGTATTCATCATTGAAAAGTTAGACATAAACTAGGAGAAAATATTGAAGTTGTCAAGAGTTTTCAAATTTGTGTCACTCTTTGAAAATAGGAAGTATTTTCATAGAAAACTATTTTTCCTTGATAGATTATACCCTAAAGATTATCTACATAAATTTTCATGATTTTTGTAATTTTGTATAATTTTTGGAGAGTTTCTGAATTTCACGAAAACTAAATTTCAGAAAAATCAGAAACCCAATTGATCAGCCGATCGATTGGTATTGTTTTAATCGATCAGTCGATTGATTGGGAAGCCAATTCCCGTGAACAGAGGGTCAGTGGATCAATCAGCTGATTGATTGACCCAGGCTGGATCGATCAGCCGATCGATTCAGAGGGAATTTCTGCAAGCAGAAGCTTGCGGAATCGATCAATGAATTGATTGAAGTAGCTTCAACGATTGAGTTCCAACTTCAATCGATTGGGAAGTCTGATTATGGATGGAAAAGCTTGATTTCAGCACATTAAGCCACGTCAAGTTCCAATAACCATTCCAAATCCCTTGGAATATATTTATATACATTTAGGGGGAGTTTTCTTGATGAAAATAGGTATGGATTGGTTAAGATAAATCAAAGTGAAGTTTAGGATGGGGTTTAGTTTCAATTTCAAATTTTGGATCCTCAAAACTTCAAGTTTTGGTTTTCAAGGGTCATTAACCATTCCTAACCCTTTGGAATATATTTGTATACATTTAGGGGGAGTTTTCATGATGAAAACAAGTATGGATTGGTTAAGGTAGACTTAGGTGAAGTTCATTATTGAAATTTGAACCTCAAAACTTCAAGTTTTGATTTTCCTAATTGTTTAGGAACTCCAAGTTATTGTTGGTGCAATGATAGAAGTTTGACCATATTTTTAGGAGGCGTTGCTCCTTGAATGCATGAAAATTTACTTTCAAGGACCTTGGAAGGGGGTTAAACCTTCGTGATGGATAATACTCAGGGTCAAGTATTGGGGAATAATGGAAGATTGGTTATCTTCATTGCTAGGATGATAAATGCTCTCGGATGAGCATTGTGGAGTAGGTTACTGTTCAAGGGGGAGCATTGGATTAATGAAGGGGATCGGACCTTCATTGGTAAAGTGGAAAATGCTCTCGGTTGAACATTGTGAAGAAGATTACTGCTCAAGGGGGAGCATTGAATACAATGAATGGGAGTTTCATTGGGAAGTTGATGTATGCTCTAAGATGAGCATTGTGAAGTGAAGTAGAGCTTAAGAGGGAGCTTAGAGGCGGCAATAAAGAATATGAGATCTTCATTGTGGGGTTGTTACAAACATATGAGGTTGTAAACAACGTAGAGTTAACTCTTATGGAGAAGAGTTTATTTTCAGTTTTTGATGTGTGATTACGGGGGAGAATGGAAGGTTAAGTTAGGCCTTCATCTCAAGAAGGAGGAGTTTGCCCTCTAGGAAAGGGAGAGAATGAAGGAAACCTTTATTCATACATTGTCATGAAAGGGTTAAGGCTATGAGATTTAGCCTTGTGATAAAGAAGTGGTTAAGGCTATGAGATTTAGCCATGGTATAAAGAAGAAGTTAAAGCTATGAGATTTAGCCTTGGTATAAAGAAGAGGTTAGGGCTATGAGATTTAGCCTAACTTAGAGGTATTGTCAAACATCAAAAAGGGAGAAATTGTTGGGGCAATTTTCCTAGGTCAAGTTTGACCAGTTTGACTAAGCTTGAGTTGAGTCAAGCTTGAGTCAGGATTTGAGTTTTGATGTTTGACAATATAAGGAGATTACTGGAGCAATCGTCTAGTTATGGAGATGGTCAAAGGGTTGACCAGGTTGATGAGAAGACAAGTCAAGTAGGTCAAGGTTGATAGGAGACTTGACCGGGAAAGTCCTAGTGAAGAGCTAGGCAGGAGAAAGTCCTGGTGAGGAGCCAGGCAGTTGAAAAGTCCAAATGTGATCTTGGCAAAGGAGAAAGTCCTGGTGAGGAGCCAGGCAACGGGAAAGTCCTAGTGAGGAGCTAGGCAGGAGAAAGTCCTGGTGAGGAGCTATGCAGTTGGGAAGTCCAAGTGTGATCTTGGCAAAGGTAAAAGTCCTGGTGAGGAGCTAGACAATTGGAAAGTCCAAGCATGTGGTCTTGGCAAGGTAAGTCCTGGTATGACTTGGCAAGGAAGACCCGACAACTAGGATGAGGCCGAAGGAAGCTCCTGAAGGCAAGGTGTGAAAGATGAGGAGATATCCGAGGGATGCAAGGCTGATGGAGGAGGCTAGAAGGCTAGTTCGAGGTTGGTCGAGTGTGGCCAAATGCTAGGCATGGAGACTCAATAGGTCACAGTTGACCGGAAGTTGGGTTTGAGACTTTGGACTTGAGTTTGAGTCAAGTTCAGAGTGTTCAATCGATCGGGCGATCGATTGAATAGGGTCTAAATCGATCGGTCGATCGATTTGGACTGTGCTGCGATCATGGGAAGACCCAATTGATTGAGATATGAAATCGCGAGCACAAAGATTTTCCCAATCGATCAGGCGATCGATTGGGAGCTGCCAATCGATCGGTCGATCGATTGGGTGGCAGAAGCTCTCACGCGGACGCAAGAGCACAGAAAGACGCTGAATCGATCAGGCGAACAATTCAGGCAGTCCCAATCGATCGGTCGACTGATTGGGAAGTGACCGTTGTGCAGGATGTAGGTGATGGACGGCTGGGATTGTGCGGAGCTGACGTGACAATCGGTTGAGGTTGATTTCAATCGATTGGGAGCACAGGATATAGCCGTTGTGGAGCATTTTCTCCCCAGATCTTTGCGATTTCTTTCCTGGGAGCTTACAGCGATCTTCAGCGACTTTCTCTGATCTTCGCCACCAGTTCTTGAAGGCTCTTGGGAGTGTTCTCTCAAGGTTCAAGAGGCAACAACAAGCAACAAGTAAGCAATAAGAAATAGTATTTTTCATTTGTATCTTATACTCTCTTCTTGTATTTTTGTTTGTGTTGTTGTGTGAGTTGGTACGAGGCTTCTCCGCCTCCGACTGCGATTGAGAAGGAGTGTTTAATTAGTGGAGATAGCGTGTCGTGTGTGGATCCTTGGATTAGTCACCTCTTCTTGAGGTGGATACCAAGTAAATCTTAAGTGTTAGCATTGTGAGTGTTTGTCTTCGAGTATTCTGCTGCACAACAACAAGACGAAGCAAACCGACGCAAGCACGATGAAACGCTATTCACCCCCCTCTAGCGGGCACATTGGTCCCAACACTATTCCCAAGAAATACACATTTGATTGAGTGGAAGTCAAACTTATGTTGGTTGTATGATCGTGTCAGTGGAAAGCATGCACACCCAAACACTTTCATAAAGTTGTAGTTTGGTGATCGACCAAATAATGCCTCAAATGAACGTCGAGCCAGAACTGGCAGAGGTAGATGATTGATAAGGTAGGTAGCAGTCAAGAAGGCTTCATCCCAGTAGCAGAGGGGCATATATGCATGAGCAAGCATAGCGAGACATGTCTATGTGATGTGCTAAATTTTACGTTCGGTAATGCCAATTTGTTCGCTAGTATGAGGACATGATAGGCGATGATGAATACCATGAAGTGCAGTCAAATTACTGAGAGATTAAAACTCACCTCCCCAATCAGTTTGTAGACTTTTGATTTGACAATTGAACTGAGTCTCAACCAAAGCTTTGAACTGAGTAAAGATGTGAATTACATCTGACTTGCATTTGATAGGATATAGCTAAGTGTAGCGACTGAAATTATCAACAAAGTGTACAAAATATTGACAGCCAAATATAGAGAGCATCGGGGCAGGTCCCCAAACATCAGAGTGAATCAAATCTAAAGGTGGAGTAAATTTAATCATAGATAGTTCAAAAGACAATTTACGGGCCTTACCTAAATGACATGCATCACAAGAAGAAATAGTCTTATTGTCTAACACAAACAAATAAAAATGTGAAATAACATAAGAAGTCATGGCTATGGATGGATGGCCAAAGCGTTGATGCCAGATGGTAGTGGAGTGTCATGCACCAACAAGGGCTTGTTTGTGGGGCACGCTGTGCTGATGAAGACAATAAAGACCACCTTTAAGAAATCCCCGAAGGAGTTTCATCTTCATATACTGGTCCTTTACAACACAATATATTGGATGAAATTCAAGGAAAACATTATTAGCAGCAGTGAATTGAGCGACATTTAATAAAATTTTGGTAATTACAGGCACATGTAATATATTAGCTAGGTGTAGTGGTCTGTCTAGGCTAGGAATAGTAGAGTTACCAATGCTAGCAATATGAAGTGTCTTACCATCACCAACAACAATAGTTTCAGTACCTTGATATGGAGCATGAACTTGGAGATTTCCTAGGTATGTTATGATATGATCAGTAGCACTAGAGTCAGGATACTAAGATGGATCTGAAACAGTAGATGGTGTAGTCATCAGAGCGGTGGGTGTAGTGGTGTGCTGAAAATTTTGATCAAACTGGCGGAAGCAATTTATTGCAGAATAACCCTTGCCATTGCATATTTGACAATATAGAGTAGAACAACAATTTTCGATAATATGACCCCAACGAGAGCAATTAGTGCATCAAAGACGATTATTACCATTATTTTGAGAGCCTCGGTGACCACGACTACGAGATTGGACAGAGTTGTGCGTAGAAGTCCAATCAGGGTGCGACCCATTTGGAGAAGTACCATAGGTGGGCTGCCCAATTTGTTCAGGTCCTCCATTCGTTGAAGGGTGAAATGACCCATGGGAGAGAGATGGAGGATTTCTAACGCTTTCTTGCCATTGTCATTGGGAAGATCGATTGTTGCCTCCCCGACACATGTTGTTGTGGTTGCTGCTGATTGAGAGATTGGCCATCGCGGGAGTGTAGGTGAGTGACCCTAACCGATACTCGTGGGAAAGGAGCATTCCCACCATGTCATCAAACGATGTTGTGTCGGATCGCGTGGTAAGTGTGATGACCAGAGATTCGTACTCTGGTCCTAGGTCGCCAAGCACGTGGAAGATGAGGTCGTCGTCGGAGATACGTTGTCCAGCGGCAGCTAAGGTATCTACCATTTTGTTTATATTTTGTAGGTATTCTACTACTGTGAGTGCCCCTTTCTGTATTGTCTGGAGCTGGGAACGCAGATGCATAATTCTCGCCTTCAATTGAGAGGAAAATTGCTTCTCTAATATTGTCCAGAGGTGTCACAACGTCGTGCACGAGGAGCCAATAACTTGGCCCAGTATGGTTTCGGAAAGCGTCATCATCAGCCATGAGAGGAGTCATTGATCTTGTGTCTCTCAAGCGGTGAAATCTGGATTGATGGAGTAGGAAATCTCTCCTTTGTCGTCTTTCTACACAATAAGTTCGGATGACGCTGTTTCTATACCATTAACAAATTGATACAAGTGATACCCCTTTTACACATGAAGTATCTGTGATTTCCGCAGCACGTAGTTGTTCTGGTCAAGATTTGTTAATACTGTTAGACTGAAATTTGGGAGTTTTCCCTAACTTGCTCTGATACCAAGATAAGAGAAGAAAAAGAAGAGTATAAGAGGAAGAAGACAAGGTGAAAATGGTTTCTTGATTCGATACACAATTGTGAATAATCTAAAAAATAGTATACACAGTAGTTTCAGAGAATGATTCTCAATCCCTTGATTGTAGCCTAATTAATATGAGTAAATATTCGATAATATTTCGGTGATTAGAGTGATCCTCAATCCCTTGATTATAGTATGTGATTGCTTTATCATTATGAGATTTTGGTGTGATTATTTCTCTCCTTATCAGGGCATACTTGCCCGAGTGACTAGAAAAATCCACAAGATCACCTCCGAGAGTAGAAGGTCGGTGAGGGGAGCCACACATGAACTCCTTCTTGACAAAAATTCTAGTTGAGGAGTTACTAACCAATTTTAGACTAGCGATCATAGTGTCAGTATCTTGAATGGTTGAGGGGGAAATCTCTAGAACTCCAAGTCGTTGAGTCACGATTTTGATATGTCATCAACTAAGTTTAAATTAAACTTGGTTGTGTGATTAATACGTGTGTTTAAGTGTGTAGTTACCTAAGAGAACACACAGGGACCCGATAGTGCGGGATCTAGTAGAGTATAGTGAAGAGTGATACAGGACACCCGAGGGATCGAAAAAGATGAGGAGCATCAGACATATCAAGATCTTGAGAAAACGTAAGCGAGCGAGAATAAAGTCATGGGATGAGAGATGTTTGGATTGGTTCATCCAAGGTACGAGGAACTGCAAAAGAGTATTCTGGTGTAGCAAGAATGATATATGGGAGTGAGCCGGAATGACTCGATGCATCCAAGGGATGAAAAATTAAGAGAACTTGTGCAAGATAAGTTGGCTTGGTGAGGTGAGTTGAGTGACTTGTACATAGGATGAGGATAAACTCAATTTAGACAGACTCAATCGATCGGAATAGGATTTCGAACGACTAGAACTCCGATGACCATTAATTCTAAATTTTAACATAACCTATAATATAAAATAAAATAATACATAAATTTAATTAAAATAATGAAAAGCTTAATGAGGCATTTTGGTATTAGTTAATAAAACATTGAAAAAAAAGGATCCAAATTAATGTTGCATGGAGCATTTTTAAAATTATCCAAACAAATATACGTGATGAAACCCGTCACCAGCAGCCACCATTAGTGAGAAACATATTCTGTGTGCTAGCTACGCCTTCATCTTTGGAATATGGACAGCTAGCTAAAAGGATACATATTCGCCTTTGTTCAACCTTTTAATTTACTCACCTCTTAAACTGTGTCTGTATGGCTGATCAAAGTGAGATACCTACCTTTCCTTGCTTCACATGAAAAGGCATCCGACTAAAAGCAAAGCCAAAGCAATCTCCGGGAGAAAGAAAGAAAGAGAGCATCTACGAACAGCTATTTCCAATGCGAACAACCTGTTGATTGATATATATGTTAATGATCTTAACATATATATATAATACCATGCCTAAGAACACATTCCATAGCTAAATATAACTTCTTCAATGGCGAGGAAGGAAGGTGTTCTCATCTGCGTGCTGATTGTAATAATGGACATCGTTGCAGGCATACTCGGAATAGAAGCCCAAGTGGCTCAAAACAAGGTGAGTACTGGAACGATTTTGATCAAATGAAACCATTTTGTTAATTACAATTTGTTCGTAAATTAATAAATTAATAATAATTATTAGCAGAGCAAGCATCTGCGGGTGTTCATCTTCGAGTGCAAAGAGCCAGTGCCCGAAGCGTACAGGCTCGGACTTGCGGCCGCCATTCTCCTGCTCTTTGCTCACGTCATCGCCAACTCATTCGGTGGCTGCGTCTGCATCTTCTCCACTGAGGAGTTCAGCAGATCGTCGACCAACAGGCAAACGGCTGCCGCTACGCTCTTGCTCTCCTGGTGAATATATAAAAAATTCTTAGGAATCTTAATTACGATCAAATCCCCAGTTATAATTGATTAGCATGTAAGCTAGGATGTTTTAGGATAATTGTGGTGGTTGGCTTCATAATGCTGATCGCGGGGGCGATGGCCAATGCCAAGTCGAAGAGCTCTTGCGGTCTTCCTCATCGCCATTTGCTGTCCATCGGCGGGATTCTGTGCTTCGTTCATGGGGTCTTCTGCGTTGCGTATTATTCAGCTGCGACGGCGGTGAACATGGAAGCAGGAATGAAGATGGCGAGGGACGTCGCGGCCCCAACGACGGCGGAGCGGGTCCAAGAGATACAGCCGTAATATAATAAGTTATCGTCTGATCAACATTGCCGCCATTTTGGCGTTTCCGTGCTAGCTACGAAACGATGCGAGCATTTGTGTTCAATTAGTGCTGATTTTCTTGTTCTGCATTTAATTTGCAACGATTTACAAAGCATAAGATGTCCTATATGTATGTTTTAGCTCGGGTTAATTACAAACGAATATCTTAATTAATTTATCCAAGTTCTGGAAAAGATATCTTACTGCTTTAATTTTTAACTAATGGTCTTAACAACTTGTGTTATATATCCTAACTAATTGATCCGGTCCAGATGAGTCAACTCTTGATCGTATATATCCGCCCGCAACCGAACTTTTTCGGTAGGTCAGATGCACGTCAGGTAGGCTTTTGTGGGATCTATTGGATCGACTTTTGTCGAGTCGGATTTTGTCATCAAGTCGATACCAGTTGGATCAACTTCGGGTGACAGAGTATTATATTGAGACTCGGATGATGCTCTCCGGGCGATGAAGGCCAGAAAGACTCAAAAAGAGATTAGAAGGGAGGCTAAGGGGGCGTTTGGTATGAATATGGGAATGAGAATCGGAATGAGAATCATTGTATTATGGAATGAGAATGAGTATGAGCATGGATATCACTCTTAAAAGTAATGTTTGGTTAGTTGCATACTTTCTATCGGAATAAATCAATATTTCCTTTTTTACCCTTAAAGGAAAATAAGAGAAAAAAATTAGATGTAAGAAAAAGATGAATGTGAGAGAAAAATATGATGAAAGAAAATGATAAGATAGAAAGTATGATGAGAGAGAAAATGCGATGAAAAGAATGAAGTGAGAGAAAATATGATGAGAGAGAAAGTGTGATGAAAAAGAATGAAGAGAGAGAAAGTATGATGAGAGAGAAAGTGTGATGAAAAAGAATGAAGAGAGAAAGTGTGATGAGAGAAAATGAGAAAAAATAGTGTAATAAAAGAGAGCATGATGAGAGAAGATGTGAGATAAAATATGATGTGAGAGAAATTATGATGGGAGAGGATGAAGAGAGAGAAAATGTAATGAGGAAAAATGAGGAGAGAGAGTGTGTGATGAGAAAGATTGAGGAGAGAGAAAGTATGATGACAGAGAAAGTGTGATGAGAAAAAAAGAGAACAGTGAGTGTGATGGGAGATATTGAGAAGAGAGAAAGTATGATGAGAGAGAAAGTGTGTTGAGGAAAAAAAAGGAGGGAGTGTGACAAGAGAGATTGAGGAGAGAGAAAGTGTGATGAAAGCGAAAGTGTGATGAGAAAAAAAAAGTGTTATGGGAGAGATTGAGGAGAGAGAAAGTATGATGAGAGAGAAAGTATGATGAATAAAAAGAAGGAAGAGAGTGTGATGGAAGAGATTGAGGATAGAGAAAGTATGATGAGAGAGAAAGTGTGATGAAAAAAAGAAGAGAGTGTGATGAAAGAGATTGAGGAGAGAGAAAGTATGATGAGAGAGAAAGTGTAATGAGAAAAAAGAGGAAAGAGAATGTGATAGGAGAGAGAAAGTGTATGATAAAATGATGAGAGAGAACAAGGAGAGAGAAGTGATATGAAAGAAAAAATAAATAAATAAATTTTGAAATTTGATATTAAGGGAGAAAATTTTAGTTTTAGGTCAAGGATATTTTTGGAATAAGGGAATATTTTGATTGATGGAAATAGGGTAATGACTCATTGAAGGGGAGGTACATGGGAATGAGTAATTACCCAATTTCAAGGATTCATTCCCTTATTTGTATTCCTATTCCTATAATCCAAACATTAACAATGGTAATCAATGATTCTCATTCCCATTCCCCCCTTCTATTCCCCTAAACCAAACCGAACGTCTCCGAAACTCAAGTCATCGAATTTGGCAATAAAACTTAATCTCCTGGTCTCTTCTTTTAACGCTACTACCATTACCTTATACAGGGGGTGAAGAGATGAGGAACACCTTTGTAACTGGCGCACCTCTTTCCCTAATTGGCGCCATGATGACTGTCGACATCTTTTTGTTATGGGCACCCTTCTTTAAATGACACCTTTTCAGTAATTATTGTGTCCCTTGAAGTCTGACAAGTTAAGCTTAACCGGGAAGTGACTCAGATTGACTTAGGTTGACCTCGATCGGGAGTCGGCTGACTTAACTCGAGTTCAAGCATGAGTCGACTAACTTGAGCCAAGAACCATCCCAAGCCAATTGATCTTACCCAAGTTCTACCTTGAATCAGACAGATTGAGGGCTACATTAACTAAGTCATGTAGAGAACCGCATTGGCTATGTCATGGAGAGGGCTACATTGATCGAGTTACAGACCATGACACATGGTATCATTATAATCCTCAAGATAACTAACATTTTTATACAGTATTTTATTCTCATTTTCATTTTTGGCGTTTTTAATCCTCTCGTATGTTTAATTTCTTATTTATATCATATTTTACGAGTAAGGATCTATTTCGAGTTTCATTACAATTCCTTATACATTTATAGCATTTTCTCTTAAAAAAAACTGTGAATGTGATCTTGTAGGGAATCAAAGATGAGCCATGGGACTAGGGACTAGAATTTGAACCAAACCAAACCATCTGTTATATTTGAGAGATGTTTTAAGGTAATCATTTTAGAAGTTGTATCATTTATTTGATAAATAAATTTAATATTTGAGTGTACATTCTCTATGTATATGATTTCATCTTAGTGGGGACTGATACATAAACTATGTCTTAAACCAAGTGAATATAAGATGAGTTGAAGGAACTGGTGCACTGATAACTACAGTTGTTGAAGGATTCCGAATTATTCTGGGATCAATTGTGATTTTATGATCAATTGGGGGTCATGATATATTAGTAGATGTCATTCATGATTGATTCATAATTAATGGTTAATTATAAATGATCAACATAACCAGGAATCTATTGGGTCATACGCAGTACGAATATATCCGAAAGACATAAGACAAGTTTGAGAATATGATTCTCAGATTGAAAGAGATTAAATCTGATAGGACCACACGAGAGATAAATATGGAAGATATATATCGGGCTAGAAGCAATGGTGGGGCCACACCTCTTATAGGTGAGTTGGATCTATATTGGTTTAATTATAAACCAAAATTGGTTTAGTTTAGTAATAAACGAAAATTGGTTTGTTTTTAACTAAGTTGGTTTGGTTTTGAACCAAACTTAAAGCTATCGAATCATGTTGGCTTAAATGATATGAATTTAAATTTGGCTTTTAAACTCGGATGGTGGTGTATAAAACCCCTCCATGATGAGAAAAATAATAATGAATCTCTTGGGTTTTAGTTTTCTCCTCCCCTCTCCCTCTCTTATGTCGCTGACCAAATAAAAGGGCCTGCCCCTTTTTGTTTCTGCTGTAAGCTCCAGTCGCCAGTAGCCAGCCCCAACCACCTGTTGTTGTCGAACCCCTCGACCGCTTGCTCTCTACCGCTGATCACCCCTTTCCATTGGACAACAAGGAGTTGTTATCCCTCGATTTGTGCCACAGGGTTGCCCTCACCGTCGAGCACCAAATCGAGTCTAGGTTCTCTCTCGGATCATATCTTCTTCCTCCTTTAGCTAGTCATACACTGAAGATGAAACTTATAGCTTTTCAAAGTCATCTTGAAGGTATCTCTGCATGGATATGAATGCAATCCTTGTAAGGGTTGTTAGTTGATGTCATTTACGATAAACGTCATCCAACATGTATAATCTTTAAATGAAGCTTTTCTACAATTATGTTTAGAAATTATTTCCTAATTTATTAAAAAAATTTAATCTTGGAAATTATTTCTGAATTTGTTAGGAAAATCTAATTTAGAAAATTATTTCCTAATTTAATAAGGAACTTCCTTGCTTGGAACTATTTCCTAATAAGATATGAAATTAGATTTGGAAATTCTTTCTTAATTTAATTAAGGAATTATAATTTATGGAACTAAATTCTTTAACATATTTATTTCCTAATTAATTTATGACAACGATGGTATGAATTATGCTACAATCTATATCATGTTAGATGTCATGTTATTACATGTAGATAGTTTACAATTTATTGTATGCCTTCTTTATATATAATTGATGAGACCTAAAGTAAGTAAAACCCTTATTCAAATATTAAAGCTTACACCTTCCATTAATATTGAAAGAAATAAGGTATGATTTCATGTTTGTGTTGTTAGGCACCCTCTAAGCCTAACTTAAAATTAGACATGTTCAGAATATTGAGATACGTTCTCATGATTAATGAGTTGACTTTAACTTGAAACATTATTTTGTTGGACACACTCCAAGGTTAATGTGGAAAGAGGTGAAGTTGGGCAACTTGATGTTTATGCAAATATCAATTGTTGATAGCATAATGTGATAATTGTATATATGTGATATACAATTGGTATATGTGGTACCTACCACTAGAACTAAGAATGACTTATTGAACTCACTCTATGATTGTTCTTATCTATAGTGGATATCAACCTACCTAGAGAAAATCTACCATCTCCGAAAGCTCTTGAATTCAAAAACCAAGTGGGATCTTCTTTGATGCATATGAATGGTTTGCATTATATATTTAATTTATCTTTCTTATATACTCAATTTTATATTTCTAGGTTAATAGAATAAGAATGTCTTCTGTTAATTTGTGTTTGATTTTGGAAACAAACAAACATACCGAGCTGAACTTCTTGGATTGACTTTGAAACCTGAGAATTGTTCTTCCCACGAGTTTGGCTGATGATGCAATATCTGACCAATTGTTGACTCATCAGAAGCATATGACTGATTCTGAACTTACAAGCTGTATCATGCTAGCCTCAATGTCTCTTGAACTATAAAAATAATATGAGCATATGGACACGTATACTATTGTTTTTCATCTTCGTGAGTTATTCAATGAGCAAGTGAGATCCAAATGGTTCGAGGTATCCAAGCTCCTCTTTCACTCAAAGATACAGGAGGGTTCATCTGGAGGGCAGTTTATACTGAAGATGAATGGTTACATTGAGCAATTGGGATCACTTAGATTTATGATGGATTGTGAGTTCTTCATAGTTTACTCGATAGTTATTCATAGTTTGTGATGAACTATCGGATAAACCAACTTGAATCCATAATTCTTGAGTTGATCAACATACTTAAGACAATGGAGCCATCAGTTAAGAAAGAGCTGAAAGATGTGATGTTATTTGATTCTTCAAAGAAAGGTTTTAAGAGGAAGGCAAAAACTCAAACTAAAGGGAAGAAGAAGGCTAAGGAAAAAGAACTGGCGCCAAAGGGCCCATGTCACCATTGTGGCAAGATGGAACACTAGAAAAGAAACTATAAGATTTATCTTGAGTTCGTGAAGGAGAAGAAGGCATCTGATGCTCCATCTACTTCAGACATCTTTATTATTGAATGTTTTACTATGTCCTAGACACTTGGGTATTGGATACAGAGTGTGCCTCACATGTATGTAATGACATTAAGGGGATAATGAATAGTGAAAAATTAGTCAAGCGAGATTTAAATTTGTGAGTTGACAATGGAGCAAATGTTGTAGCTATATCTATAGAAACTTATTTGTTGAAACTCCCTAATTGACTAGTTTTAGAATTGGATAATTGTTATTATGCTTCCTCTTTAATAAAGAACATTATTTCTATTTCTTGCTTAAATAGAAAAGGCTTCCATTTGACTTTTAATATCAATTGTTGTTATATAACTTTAAATGGTATTCTTTATAGAACTGGAACATTGTGCAATAGTATCTATACGTTAGATATAACCAATAGCATATTCAATATTAAAATGAGTAGAAAACACGCTAAATGAATCGATCAATTAACTTCCTACATGCGTCATTGTCACCTTGGCTATAAACAAGAAGCGCATGACTGAATTATAAAAGATTGGCATTTTAGAATCTTTTGAATTAGATTCCTTTGATACATGTGTTTCATGCTTAAAAGACAAGATGACTAAGTTACCTTTTAAGGGAAAAGGTGAACGAGAGAATGATATACTGACCCTCATACATACCGATACATGTGGACCTATGTCTACTCATGCACAAGGAGGTTATAGTTATTTTATTACCTTTATCAATAATCACTCACGATTTGGGTATGTGTATATATTGAAATGCAAATTAGGGGCCTTTGAAAAGTTCAAGAATATAGACATTAAGTAGAGAAATATTTAAAAAAGTATTAAAATACTTCAATCAGATCAAGGTGGTGAATAATTAAGTCAAGAGTTTTAGGATTATCTTAGGGACAATTGCATATTGTCTCAATAAACTTCGCCTTACACACCACAACACAATGGTGTGGCAGAGAGGCGAAATCGAACCTTATTGGACATGGTTAGGTAGATTATGAATCATGCAAATCTTTCCAAAATCTTATGGGGTTACGTGCTCAAGATAGCAGTTTACTTGCTAAACAAAGTCTTGATTAAGGTAATCTCTACTACTCCATATGAGATATAGACTGGAAAGAAACCTCATCTATTTTATTTTAAGACATGGGGTTGTCCTGCTTATGTAAAGAGGACTGTATCAAACAAGATAGATGCTAAGTTTGATAAGTATATATTTATTGATTTCTCTAAGGAAATAAGGGGTTACCAATTCTATCATCCCTTGGAATAAAAAGTGTTTGTTTCAAGACATGTTATATTTCTTGAGAAAGAGTTTCTGTTATAGGAAAATAGTAAGAGTGATGATGAACTTGGAGCAATTTAAGAGACTCCAATAGGCATTGAAGAAATGCCTAATCAGGAAGCATAGCTGTTTATTCATAATGATGAGGTAACGACTGAACCTATTGTTACGCCACCTTCTCATAGATCTAGTAGGACATGTCTAATTCTTGAGAGATATGGATTTCTCATAAGTGAATCAAAAGATGTGTTGCTTATTGAGGATGAGGAGTTTTCTAGTTATGAAGAAGTTTTGAATTGTTCAGAAAGTGACTCATGGTTAAAAGCCATGAAATAGAAAGTAGATTCCATATATGAAAACCAAGTTTAGAACTTGGTAGATCCACCTGAAGGTATAACACCTATTGGATGTAAGTGGATTTTTAAGAAGAAAATTGACATGAATGGTAATTTAATTACCCACAAAGCAAGATTGGCGGTGAAAGACTATCGTCAAAAGTATGGCATCAACTATGATGAAGCATTCTCATCAGTAGTTATGTTTAAATTTATTCAGATACTCCTGGCCATAACATCGTCTCATCATGATTATGAGATATGACAAATGGATGTAAAAATTACTTTCCTTAACGGAAATCTATTCGAGGATGTATATATGATATAACCCGAGGGGTTCACCTCCGTTGATAAAAATAAAGTATACAAGCTTCAACGGTCCATTTATGGAGTAAAGCAAGTATTTAGGAGTTGGAATATCCATTTTAATGAGATACTTAAAGAGTTTGATTTTTCACAAAATCCAGATAAACCCTGCATGTACATAAAGGTTAGTGGAAGTACTGTCATGTTCCTAGTATTATATGTTAATAAAATATTGCTCATAGGAAACGATGTTCCTATTCTATAGTCAGTTAAATTTTGGTTGTACAAATGTTCTTCATGAAAGACATGAGAGAAATAACCTATATTCTTGGGATTAAGATCTATAGATATAGATCGAGGAGGTTTCTTGGTCTTTCACAGTCTACATACATACATAAAGTGCTAAAATGGTTTAGCATGGAAGAATCCAAGAAAGTTTTCTTCTCATGAGATATGGGATTTACCTTTCGAAATCTATGTGTCCGAGCACACATTACGAGAGAATGTGCATGAGTCAGATCCCATATGCATCAATTATAGGATCGATCATGTATGTTATTGTATATACTAGGCTCAATATATCATATACTCTGAGTGTCACAAGCAGATATCAGTCGGATCCAGAAATGGTTGGATTAAGAGGTTTGGATTAAGATGGAATACATTATTGCGGCTTCTGAAGCAACAAAAGAAGAGGTTTGGATTAAGATGTTCATCACTGAACTTGAGTAGTTCCGAGCATTGTTGAACCATTGCCAGTTTACTGTGACAACAATGGGTCGTTGCTGTTGGTGCAATATCCCTCAAGTCAAGGGTGACCTGGTTAACCAAGCTGAGTCTTGGTTAGGGTTTAGATGTTTGACAATAAGATATTGATTGAAGAAGAGTCAAGTAGGTCAAGGTTGACTGGATACTTGACTGGGAAGTCCTAACTGGAATGTTAGGCAGAAGGAAGTCCTAGTGAGTGAAGCTAGGCAGAAGGAAATCCTGGTGAGTGAAGCCAGGTGAAAGTCCTAGTGAGTGAAGCTAGGCAGAAGGAAATCCTGGTGAGTGAAGCCAGGTGAAAGTCCTAGTGAGTGAAGCTAGGCAGAAGGAAATCCTGGTGAGTGAAGCCAGGTGAAAGTCCTAGTGAGTGAAGCTAGGCAGATGGAAAACCCTAGTGAGTGAAGCTAGGTGAAAGTCCTGGTGAGTGAAGCTAGGCAAGGAAGGAAATCCAAATGGATCAAGGATGATCGGACATCTGGTGTTGGGAAGTCCAAGTAGGTCAAAGGATTGACTGGATACTTGGCAAGGAAGGAAATCCAGATGGATCAAGGATGATCGGACATCTGGTGTTGGGAAGTCCAAGTAGGTCAAAGGATTGACTGGATACTTGGCAAGGAAGGAAATCCAGATGGATCAAGGATGATCGGACATCTGGTGTTGGGAAGTCCAAGTAGGTCAAAGGAGTGACCGGATACTTGGCACTACGAGTAAAAGTCCAAGTGGGTCAAAGGGATTGACCGGACACTTGGTGGGAGTCCTGGCGGTCAAGGAGTGACCGGATGCTAGGCATGATGTACCAACAGTCAAGGTTGACCGGATGTTGGTTAGGAGGTTTGGGACTTGGTTTGGGCAAAAACCAGCAGATCGATCCGTGATCGATTCAGCCGTGGATCGATCGGTGGATCGATCCGGTTCTTCAGAAGCTCGGATCGATCCGTGGATCGATCGAGGTCCCCGATCGATCCATGGATCGATCGATGTTTCGCGCGATAAGCGCCGGATCGATCCGTGGATCGATCCAGCGCTTATCACAGCGCTGCAATCGATCCGTGGATCGATCCAAAGCCTCCCGATCGATTGGGAACATTCGAATCGATCGGGATCCGACCGTTGGCGTTAAAGCCGCAGGCGAGCGTGGTCTTCGGTATCTCTTCACGAGCTCTTCTCAGATTCATTCCAGCTCCTCCACAGCTCTCTACAAGCACGTGATCGCCAGTTCTTGAAGGTTCTTGGAGGCTTTCCAAGTCAAGAGGCGGATCTATTGCAAGAGGAAGAAGTTAGGGTTAGGGTTTTTACTGCACATCTTGTAAGCTTTTGCTTAACTTGTATTTCCCTTTCTTCTTCTTGTACTGAGAGTATTGTAGGGCTTCTCCGCCCTTGGTAGTTACCATAAAGGAGTGTTATTCATAGTGGAGGGTGTGTGCGTTGGTGTGGATCCTTGGATTAGTCACCTCTTGTGAGGTGGATACCAAGTAAAATCCTAGTGTTAGCGTTTTGTGTTTGTTTCTGTATTTTCCGCTGCACATCCAAGAAGAAACAAGCAACGCCAAGCAACGAAGTGCACCGAGCGAACGCGACGAGCTATTCACCCCCCCCCTCTAGCTACTTTTGGTCCTAACAAGTGGTATCAGAGCGAGGCCGCTCTTCACCGGAATCATCGCCGGAAGGGTCAAGCATATCAAGAAAAGCTAGAGGGTGAAGAAGTTGGAGCAAATTCTTCAAGTTCAAGATTTTATCAAGCTCAACTTCAAGATGCAATTCCAAGATGGACTTGGATTTGACACAAGGGTGGCTCCACCATACACATCCACAAGCTTCGATTCTTGGAAGTCAAGAATCGAAACCTTTCTTATGATGGAGATAGAGCAATGATTTGCTCTAATGGAAGGCTTCGAAGCTCCAACAAACTCCAAGGGCAAGCTTCTCAAGAAAAACAAATGGAGCTCGGAGAAAATCCAAAGGTGCGAGGCCAATGACAAAGTGACCAAGCTATTGGTCAATTTATTGCCAAGCACCATCCTTTGCAAAATTGGAGAATTTGAAGATGCAAAGGACTTATGGAGCAAATTGGCCAAGCTTCATGAAGAGATCCCCTCCACTGTACAAGAGCAAGCAGAATCCAGAGAGGGTGACTCTTTGGAGCAAGACCAAGAGGAGGATTCCGAGGTTGAGAGATGCTCAACCTCCGAAGAAGAGGAAATCCAAGAAGCTTCATCCTCAAGGGAATGCAACGAAGGGAACAAGGAGGGAGCATACTCCTTGTTTCATATTCAAGATGATGAAGCCTCCACCTCTAGGATTGAGGGGGAGCAATCCTTGGTGACACCGGATCAAGAAGAAGAAGAAGCTTCTACATCCGGGTCAAGAGAAGAAGAGGAGGAAGAAGCTTCTACCTCCACAAGTCAAGAAAAATCAAATGGAGGAGAATCAAGGTCCGATCAAGAGGAAGCTTCTACCTCCGGATCAAAAGAAAAAGATGCCACTCCTACAAGCAAAGGTATAAATATTTCAATTAATAATAAAAATCATATTATATGCTTTGAATGTAGGGAACATGGGCACTACAAGAGCAAGTGCCCTAAATTAGCCAAGAAGAAGGGCCAAGTGGCACAAAAGGGCAAGGAGAAGCCCAAGGAGACCATCCCCGGAACAAAAAGGAGCAAGGAGCACATTGTGTGTTTTTCTTGCAACCAAAAAGGGCATTACCGAAGTCAATGCCCCAAAGGGAAGAAGATGGTCAAGGCTCAAGGAGGCATTAGTCAAGGGGGAGCCTCCAAGGTAAAGAAGAAGGTAACATTTATTGAGCCTACCCCTTTACATTATGGTAAAAAACATGATAGTTCTAACTTTTATCATTTTAATGCAATTTACCATAAGAATAGGAAGCATGAGGGCTTTAAGGAAAAGCATGTGGCCCTACATGCTAAGACTATCACTCCTAGGGTTAGGAATGTAGGTAAAAGTCTAGGCAATAACTCTAAGGATTTTAGATACAAGCCTAAAAACCAACATGCTCATGGACTTAATGAAAAACCAAATTCTAAGGATTTAATGATAGAAAATCAAGTCTTGAGGTCAAGACTTGATAAAATGGAAAAGACCCTAAAAAGGATGGAAAATATCCTAAAAGGGCAAAATGAGCAAAACCTAGGGCTAGGAAAGTCAAAGCCATCAAATAGCCATAGAGGTTTGGGATACAAACCAAAGGCTAAGAAGGATGTGCCTAGTTATCATAGGGTTCCATATAGTTATGGAACAAACCCTAGGTTTAATGGTCAAGTCAAGAATACTAGGGAAGTCATCCCTAAGAGTATTTTTGCAACCAAAGTGACTAAGACTTCTAAGAAGTCTAAGAAAGTCACTAACAAGGTCACAAGGAGGCTATCCTAGGGTTGACCTAGAAAATGTGACCAAGGCTTCTAAGAAGCCCAACAAGGTCACTAGGAAGGTATCTAGGAAGTTATCCCTAGTGAGTACCTAGAGCATCCAAGGAGCACCAATAGGTGTTGGGTTCCTAGGAGCATCTTCTCTACCCCATAAATGGGTTAGAGAGTGTCAACTCCAATTAGAAGGGTAGTTAACCCAACTTTGAGGAAATTGACACTCAAGGAGCATTTTCAAGGTTTTTGTTAACCTTTGAAAATGAAATGGAACTATTATTTACTCCTTGAAAGAGTAAAATGTGCCTAGTGGTGAAAATTTGATTTTAATCTTAAAAGGCACATTTTGGGAAATTCATAAGAGCTACCAAGTTGGGATTTTGGTATGTTCTTAGGAAATTTAAGGCAATCCGTGCCTTAACTTTAAAGTGCTACTCTTGTGGAAAAATGAAATATGCCAACATTTGAGGAATATGCTTAATTTCAATTGGCATAAATTAATCAAGGGAATTAGAAATGCCAATTTAGGTTTTGGCGTTTTCTTGACGCACTTAAGGGCAATCTAGGTTTAAGTTGTAAGTTTAGCTAAGGTTTTAAGGATACTTAGATAGCTAATCTAGGTATATTTTATTTATGCTAAATCTTGCCATGATTGTTTGCCCATCATATGCCATGACATCATGTCTACTTTTGCATTCATGACTTATTATGAAAAATACAAAAATACCATGTCATGACATTCATACATCATGTAGTTATAGGATATTTTCTTTTGAAAATTATTTCCTTTTGATGTATGCCATAACATTATCACGCATTAAGTTTAATTTCTTGTAATCAAGGACAAAAGGCATTTACCAACACTTATTATCAAGTGACATCCTAGGTGGGTGTTTAATATCTCCAAAATGCCTAGATAGTATGCATGATCCCTAGATTAGGGCAAAACCAATCTCTACATCTCACAAAGACCTATAAGATGACTTGTATGTGTTTTAGTGCACATTAGATACAAGTGAGATGTTAGGATGATGAACAAAACTCAAGATGTTGATTTAGTGCATTCTTTTGAGTTTTAGGTTCATCAAAACACATAGTTATGTGTTTTCCCATCATTGGGAAAGCTAATGTACAAGTCATGTGCATTATGCCCAAGGAACATGATGGGATATTGGTTTTGAAAATGTTTTTAAAATGTTTTTGGAAAACCTTGGTGAAGGCTATCTTTTGATAGTAATCACCATTGAATAGTTAGACACAAACTTGAAGAAAACACTAAAGTTTTTGCAAGTTTTCAAGTTTGTGTCAATCTTTGAAAATATGATGTATTTTCATAGAAAACTATTTTTCCTTGATAATATATGCCCTAAACAATGTCTACACGAAATTTCATAATTTTTGGATTTTTGTAGAATTTTCTAGGGGTTTCTGAAGTTGACTGAAATGGAATTTCAGCAACTATCAGAGCTCCGATCGATCCATGGATCGATTGGAGTTCCTGAATCGATCCATGGATCAATTCAGAAGGCAATTTCCGCGAGCAGAAGCTCGCTGGATCGATCAGCCGATCGATCCAGGGTGTCTGAATCGATCAGTGGATCGATTCAGAGAGGTTCAATCGATTGGAACCCAACTCCAATCGATCCAAGTTGCTGATTTTGGCTGGGAAAGCCTGATTTCAGCACTTTGAACCTATTTTAGTCTAGGTAACCTTTCCAAACCCTTAAAATACATTTGTATACATAAAAAAGGGTGTTTTTGTGTTGAAAACAAGGATGGAATGGTAAAGGAAGGCTAAGTTGAAGTTTAGGTTGAGGTTTGTTTCAAACTTTGAACATTTGAACCTCAAAACTTCTAAATTTGGGTTTCCTAAAGGTTTAGGATTTCCAAGTCATTGTTGGTGCAATGACAGAAGTTACCACCATGTCTTTAGGGGGAGGGACTCCTTAAAGGCATGAAAATTATTTTTCATGAACCTTGGAGGTGGATCATCCATTGTGAACTTGCTCAAGGTTGAGCATTTAAACTTGAAATGGGGATAAATGGGGAGTGGATATCCTCATCATTTCAAGTGGCAACTCAAGTGGTTGAAAATGCTCAAGGTTGGGTATTTGTCAACATTGAGGGAGAAGTTAAGGATAATGAAGGGTATGGGACCTTCAATATTGAGTTGATCACATGAGTGAAATTGTGATCACGATGAGCAACTCTTCAGGGGGAGAGTCTTCAACAAATGGAGTTGTTGAAGTGTGCCCAAAATTGGAGCATAGGTTGATGTGTGTCCAAAGACGGGTTGATGTTTTTTTGTAAGGGGTTGATGTGTGCCAATAGGGGGAGAATGAAAGGAAGTAAGTTAGGTTTTCATTACCTAGAGGGAGTTTGCCCTCTTAGGGGGAGAATGGAAAGCTTAATTTATGGGTTCATTACCTAGTGGCATGAAGAAGGAGGCTATAGGATTAGCCTAACTTACATGTGGGATTGTAAGTGTTTTTGTGGTATTGTCAAACATCAAAAAGGGGGAGATTGTTGGTGCAATATCCCTCAGGTCAAGGGTGACCTGGTTAACCAAGCTGAGTCTTGGTTAGGGTTTAGATGTTTGACAATAAGATATTGATTGAAGAAGAGTCAAGTAGGTCAAGGTTGACTGGATACTTGACTGGGAAGTCCTAACTGGAATGTTAGGCAGAAGGAAGTCCTAGTGAGTGAAGCTAGGCAGAAGGAAATCCTGGTGAGTGAAGCCAGGTGAAAGTCCTAGTGAGTGAAGCTAGGCAGAAGGAAATCCTGGTGAGTGAAGCCAGGTGAAAGTCCTAGTGAGTGAAGCTAGGCAGAAGGAAATCCTGGTGAGTGAAGCCAGGTGAAAGTCCTAGTGAGTGAAGCTAGGCAGATGGAAAACCCTAGTGAGTGAAGCTAGGTGAAAGTCCTGGTGAGTGAAGCTAGGCAAGGAAGGAAATCCAAATGGATCAAGGATGATCGGACATCTGGTGTTGGGAAGTCCAAGTAGGTCAAAGGATTGACTGGATACTTGGCAAGGAAGGAAATCCAGATGGATCAAGGATGATCGGACATCTGGTGTTGGGAAGTCCAAGTAGGTCAAAGGATTGACTGGATACTTGGCAAGGAAGGAAATCCAGATGGATCAAGGATGATCGGACATCTGGTGTTGGGAAGTCCAAGTAGGTCAAGGGAGTGACCGGATACTTGGCACTACGAGTAAAAGTCCAAGTGGGTCAAAGGGATTGACCGGACACTTGGTGGGGAGTCCTGGCAGGTCAAGGGAGTGACCAGATGCTAGGCATGATGTACCAACAGGTCAAGGTTGACCGGATGTTGGTTAGGGAGGTTTGGGACTTGGTTTTGGGCAAAAAACCAAGTGCTGGATCGATCCGTGGATCGATCCAGGCTGTGGATCGATCAGTGGATCGATCCAGATGAGCAGAAAGCTTCTGGATCGATCCGTGGATCGATCCAGAGGTCCCGATCGATCAGCCGATCGATCGGGACGATGCTGCTTCGCGCGATAAGCGCTGGATCGATCCGTGGATCGATCCAGGCGCGTTTCCTGAGCACAGAGGCGCTCTGAATCGATCCGTGGATCGATCCAAAGCCTCCCCGATCGATTGGGAACATTCGAATCGATCGGGATCCGACCGTTGCGTCGGGTTTAAAGCCGCAGGCGAGCGTGGTCTTCGGCATCTCTTCACGAGTTCTTCTCAGATTCATTCCAGCTCCTCCACAGCTCTCTACAAGCACGTGATCGCCAGTTCTTGAAGGTTCTTGGAGGCTTTCCAAGTCAAGAGGCGGATCTATTGCAAGAGGAAGAAGTTAGGGTTAGGGTTTTCACTGCACATCTTGTAAGCTTTTGCTTAACTTGTATTTCCCTTTCTTCTTCTTGTATTGAGAGTGTTGTAGGGCTTCTCCGCCTTTGGTAGTTACCATAAAGGAGTGTTATTCATAGTGGAGGGTGTGTGCGTTGGTGTGGATCCTTGGATTAGTCACCTCTTGTGAGGTGGATACCAAGTAAAATCCTAGTGTTAGCGTTTTGTGTTTGTTTCTGTATTTTCCGTTGCACATCCAAGAAGAAACAAGCAACGCCAAGCAACGAAGTGCACCGAGCGAACGCGACGAGCTATTCACCCCCCCTCTAGCTACTTTTGGTCCTAACAGTTGCACAGGCCAAGAAATCTAGGTCTCATCAATGATCCAAATATGTGCTTCATCTCTATGACTTAATCAGGGAGATCATAAGTAAGAGAGAAATCCAAATTAAGAAAGTTTTCACTGAAAGGAATCAAAGGTTCTACCACAAGGTAAGTTTGAGAGTTAAGTGTGTTGGTGCAATCGACCTATGCTTGATCGGTACGATCATGGTTTTGATGTGTGTGTCAAAGAGTTTAAGTTAGACTTTCATATGTGTTTGATATGTGTATTTGAGTTTTGCAAGACTTTGTGAAACACACATGAGAAGCTTGGTGCAGCTAAGCTTGGGAAGCTCATCCTAGGACTCGGATCCTTGAGTCAGTGAAAGATGGTGTGGAAGACATCCGAAGGACCGCCGGACGAGGACCAACGGAATGGAGCCGAGGGAAGCGGACTTCAAGGCAACGTGAAGGATGGCATGGAGAGGAGTCGCGGGCTCGAGTGCATCTGAGGGATGAAGGCCGAGGAAGAGGACTTCAAGGGCAACTCCGGAGAGGATAAGTGTGTGTATGTGCAGTCTTAGTAGTCGATTGCGCAGTCGACTGGCTGCAAATAGAAATATTCTGTTCGCTCAGCTAGCAGCTACCAGTCGACTGCTAATTTTAGCAGTCGACTAGTAAATGACCATTGACAAACCGTTGGTGTTGCAAAGTAGCCGTTGGCTACCTCCAACGGTAGCACCAGTCGACTGATGGTTTTGCCAGTAGACTGGTACTGAGATGAGTTGATATGATGATCAATTCTCTCCTCTTATTTAAGGGAAGCTTTGGGGCATGAAGGAGGTTACTCATGCTTGTTGAATAACTCCTAGTCTTTGCCCAAAGCTTCCAAGCCATACTCTCTTCCTCCTAAACCTAAGTTCATCTTGTAAGAGGAAGAGAGCCTTTGTGAGAGGTTGTACTCCACCGAGAAGGAGTAAGCTCTAGCTGGAGATTGCCGGGGATTGATCCACCGAAGGATCAAGGGTTCGTCCACCTCAAGGACACGCCGTGGAGTAGGAGCAAACAATCTCTGAACCACGTAAAGGAATTATGTTAGCGTTTGTATTCTTGCTTATCTTTATTGCTTTAGTTTTTGTATTTCCTCTTGCGTAAACTAACCTTGTAGAAAAGCAATCAATTTGGGGGTGCCATCTATCCAACCTCCCTTTAAGTCGGCCACGGATCCCCTACAATGTGGAGTCCTCTAGTATTAGATACCAAGGTGGTTGACATTAGGTCAAGTGGGAGTATGTTATATTTGAGAAAATTTCTAAGGCAATCACCTTAGAAGTTGTATCATTTATTTGTTAAATAAATTCGCTATTTGAATGTACATTCTCTCTACATATGATTTGATTTAAACTTAATTAATGAAGTCCACAATATAATGTATAAAATGAGAGAAATTGTGATTGGATCACAATTAGTAAGTATCTCACCATATGTAATTATGTACGTATTAAAAATCTTGCCTATTTGATGAATTGATGAGATTGAACATTATCAATTCTATAAGACTAGCATAAGTTATAGTCCTTGGTTCATCTAAACAGTCGGTCCTCACTGGCTAGAAATATTGGGATGTAATTGAGAGTTAACATATGAATGCTAGTTATGGGTAACTAGTTCATTAGTTGTGCATGCTATGAGATTTCATATGGTTCTTCATATGTCAATGAAGATCTCCTTGCAGCTCAAGTGCAAGTTTCCTTAGATTAAGGTATTCAAGTCATCTTTATCATGGAGACTTATACTTTGACAACTTAGTATGACATCTCCTAGGAGGTGTAGATCTGGGATGGTTTGCTATAAGTCAACATGTCAGAAAGTGTTTAAATAACCCACAGAGGATTCACCATTCCTTTGATAAAGGAGATGTATATCCTAAGATCTCTTATCAGGATTATTACTCATAAGTCTTTAGACAAAGCAAAGCATGTCAAGAGGATGGTCTTCTTGGACACGTGTTTGAGTAATTTAACTCTACAGGACAAAGAACTACTACTTGAGTTAGGTGTGATGTAGTCAGCCTACTAGACACTGACATATAGACCATGTTTTGAACCAAGTGGTATAATATGAGTGAAAGAAATGGGTGCATGATAAATCCTAATTTTGTCATGAAATGGGTATCAAATAATAAAGTACAGAAATCTCTCTCTACACTAATATAACATAGGGAGTAGCTCGGATCGTCTCTCACAAGGAATGTAAATAGTGAATTCTAATCTTAGGATTGAATTATTATTGGGTTTGGGTTTTGGATTTAGGATTTTAGAGCTATTGATAATGTAGATAAACCTAACCTAATCTAATCTAGGAATGTAAGGAAATAAGCAAGAACATAAAGTGAAATATGTTGGTGCAAGAAGCACCAGACGATCGAACCTATGTTTTGATAATGACAAAGGGTTCAAAGTTAAATTGTCTTGTGATCTAACAAGTGTTGAACCACTTGTGCACGAAAGTCCTAAGTGTACTTAGGCAAAAGTCCTAGTGGATTCTAAGCAGTGGAAAATCCTAGGGGGTGGTAATCCTAGGTTCTGGAAAGTCTTGGCGGGTCATGCACTTTGAGCGACATCCTAGAGTCAGAGACTCTGAGTAAAAATCCTGGTGGTCCCGGACCAGGTGAAAGATTGGATGGGTCGGGGATCGGACTTCCAGTGGGAAAGTTCTGAAGTCTCGGGTGTTGAGCAAAAGTTCAATCGATCTGGAGGATCGGTATGACAAAAGGTAAATTCTCCTGAGAGAAGTAGGTGAGGACGTGTTCCCTGAAAAGGGAACAGTAAACGTCGATTTGACCTAGGATTTCAGAGAAATTCGAAAGTCAGAACCGGCCAGTCCGGACACTGTCAAAAGTTATCTTTTATATTGTTTTATTATTTGTTATTTATTCTAACTCTATTTTGTAAAAGACTAGCACCTTTTGCAGGGCTAGATTCAACCTTTATCAGTCGACCGAATGTTTAGATTGGTCGACTGAACCTCCAATCAGCAAGATCAGATTTCCAGCGAGTGGACCAGGTTCAACCAGGAGATCGGTCGATCGAACATCGGGTTCAGTTGACCAAATCAAGATAACAAGTGACTTGATCGAGCCGGGTCAATCGGGTCAGAGATCATCGACGAATCGGTCGACTGAATGGTGGGATCAGTCAACCAAATGAGGACTTCTATCCGAGAAGCAGAACCTGGATGGGAAGCCGGGCCAATTCAGGCAGGATAGGTCGACCGATCCAAGGGATCAGTCGACTGATCAGAGTCGGGTCAAACCTGATCCCGAGATCAGTGGATCTAGATTGAAGTGGCTATAAAAAGGGATCTCGGCCAGCACTTTGAAAAACGAACTGAGAACAATCTTCTTACGTGTGCGCTGCTCCAGAACAACTCAACAAACGCCCAACCGCTGCTTTGACAATCAACAAACCACTGCTAATCATTTGTTGTCGGTGTACTTTATTTTTTTCAATACTTGTACTTGCATATTTGTAAAGAATTTTTGGATCTATAGTGATTGCCCAACAAAAGCGATGGACGATCTTGGGAAAGAGTAGGAGTCTTCACATGCTCTGAACTAAGTAAAAGAAACCTTGTTAGCATTGCTCCTCATCTCTTTCTTTCTTCCACTGTGTTATTCTGTGTTTTCCGAAACGAGTGAAAAAGTCACAAGTGTTATTCACCCCTTCTAGCATGCATCGATCCTACAAAATATACTCAAACCTACTCTATGCTTGCAATCAAATTCATAGTATGCAAAGAACAATTTAAACCTAAGTCTAGGTTCTGCAATGCAAGAAACAAATAAAGATTCTAATTACCACAACCAATAATTCATTAACTGAACATCAAAATTTGAATGAACAACAAGCATGAAAATAGGGGAAATAAACTAAATCAAACTACAAGGAATTTAAAGGAATGATAGCTTCAAACCATTCCTATGGATCTAAAGGTACTTACAACCCAAGCTAGGCATCCTTAAGCTCATGTTGGATCGCTTCTAATGGAGGAGGTATCACCCGGAGGAGATGGAAATGGTTGGATGATGGCTGATCGAAATATGATAGCTGAGTTATGGCCGAATCTGGATGAGAAAAGTATATGCTGAGGGAGGTGAATGACCGATCGAGAAGGAGAAACCTTGTCTCTCGGTGTTAGCTGGTGAAGGAAGGCGGAACCTTGGATGATGTGTTGCAAAATGGATGAATGATGTGGAATTACCAGAGCTGGAAGGAGTGGTTAGGGAAGGAGAATCCCTTAACTCCCAATGGTGGATGGATCTCCGGTGGCCAGTGATGGGGCGATCAACGGTGGGCGATCCCCCTTTGCCTCACGTGCGTGCCCTCCCTGTTCTAGAAAATCACGATCAAATTTTTATAGCTTCTCTTCATTTTTTATCTGACCCAGATCTCAATCAATAGCCAGGAACACTCCATATCTTGATCAATGGTTGGATCAAATTAGATCTAGATCAAAGTCTTCAAATCTTGATCAGTGGTTGTGATATACTCTCCTTTGAGCTTGATGAACCAGGTCTTTGATGGATGACTCAGATCTCCTCAGATCTTGAATGGATGGTTTAGATTTATTCTCAATTTGTTCTCTTCACTTAATCTTATAATTAAGCCCAATTTGAATTTATCCAACTTGAGTCCATGGCCCCTTCATTGCCTACAAAGACCGCAATCAAATGATTAGCCATAATTCCATGAATAAATGACATATTGCATTAAAACCCAAACATGAGTCTAACTCGTGAAACATGATATAAATGTGGATTTAGCACACAAGAAGATTAAAAAGTATGAAGATGTGACCCTAAATATTGTGACAAAATGATAGTTATTAAATCCTCCCACACTTATTCTTGCACGTCCCAGGTAAGCAAACAAAACTAAGAAATAAACTAAAAATCATCTCCCTAATAATTTTCTAGTAATACCTAGAAGATAATAAAAGGAATTTAACTAAGATAATATAAAGATCAAAATAATCATGAATACAATCCCTACAATAATTAATAAGCATGCTTATTTCATCCATTAAACAATTAAGACAGATTCAATCTCACGAGGTAAATGTACCTATTCTAACTCTCACACTCAAACATGGAAATGGAGTTCACTAAATACAACTCATAACATTTCACTATCATATGCTTACTTATTTTTTAATTCTCCATCACTATAAATACATAACATGCATGAATCAAAATAATTTTATAACTGTGTGAAGAAAATAAGAGAATAAGCAAAAGACTAGATAAGAAAAGAAGAATCAATGAATGGAAATTGAGAGCATTGGATTGATAAATATAATGAGTCAACCAAATGACATATATAGAAGAGTACTCCCTGTTGATGAAGTAAACAAAAGAGTACCTAATGTTGCCAATTTTTAGCCTACTTCAAGATCAATGACTTCAAAACAAGCATATGAAAACTAAAACCATGGAAATATGTCTCGAATTCCCATTAGTGCAACCATTAACCTATCTAGCAGTAGCCTCTTTTGTCCCCCCCCCCCCCCCCCCTATTGTACTACATCAAGTTCAGAATTTGTTTAGAATTTGGTCTCTAAAATCAAGTGTTGGTGTTGAAAGCACTAGCTAATCAAACCTGTATTTTGATATTAGCAAAGGTTCAAAGTCAAGGGTTATTATGATCTAACAAGCTTAACTAAGTGTACATGAAAGTTCTAGTTGAGGCTAGACAAAGAAGTCCCGGTCAAGTGGATTGGGCAAGAAGTCTTGGTCGAGTGGATTTGGCAAAGAACTCCTGGTCAAGTGGACTGGGCAAAAGTCTTGGTAGATCGAGGACATCAGGCAGAAGTCCTAGGAGTCGAGAACACTAGGAGGGAAGCCTTGGGGGTTGAGGACACCAGACAGAAGTCTAAGCGGGTGAGGATCGGACGTCTAGAGGGAAGTTTCAATGGTTAAGATCGGATGCTGAGCAAAAGTCCAAATAGGTTAAGAGGACCGCATTCTTGGCAATAGGTAAACTCTCTTGAGAGAAATAGATGAGGATGCGTTCCCTATTGAGGGAACAGAAGGAGTCAGTCCGACCTAAATCCAAAATTCAGACTGAATAATCCCGAGAATGTCTAAATGTTTTGTACTTATATTTCATATTATGTTTGTTGTACTAACTCTATGATGCTGGAAATCAAAGCTGGAGTTAGGGCATTCCAGGCACTCGGAAAGAACCCAAGCGCCAAGAGGTCCTAGAGACAAAATGGATCTAGGCGCCTGAAATAGCCTGAATCCATCCACACGGGAAGCTGAGTTGGCATACCTTGTTAGCTGGTCCAAGCGCCTCGGAAGGGATAAAGGTGACTTGGATAGAGGTTCGCTGAGTTGCAGCCACATCAGTAAACAAGGTGCTGAGAATGGATCCAGATACCCGGAGTTGGATAAGTCAGTGACGAAGGTGGATCAGATAGGCGTCGGTGGAGGCGCTCGGAGCTGGCCTAGGTGCCTGGAAGAGACTATAGAAGAAGGGCTCGACTAGCAGCTTGAGACACTCATTCCATATGACTTTCATTCTTGTGTGCTGCTCTAGAATCTTGGTTACGATGCCAAAACGCTGCTCCGACAACCAACACCTCATCTTCAATTCTTATCTGTTGTCAATATAATTTATTTATTGTCTTGTACTCAAGTTTTGCAATATTTCTTGTTTTAGTGAATTATCCAACAAAAGCACTCAGTGAGTGCGGGCCTTGGACTAGTAATCATCGGGCTATGAACCAAGTAAAAAGAAAGTGTCTTAGCATTATTTTTGTGTTCGTTTAATTCCGCTATGTTTATCTCTCATGTTTTCTGAAAAAGTAAAAATGAGAAATACGCTATTCACCCCCTCTAGCACTTACTCCGATCCTACATCAAGAACATAGAAATCCAAACAGATGTTTTTTTCTTTCATAAGAGGATAGAAACTTAGAACAATGGGTTATCACATGAAAATCAGAGCACTTCCTTTTCTTGTCTCTTTGAATTCAAGAACTCAAGAAATCCAATTCAGAAATTCGAATTCATCAAGAGTTTAAAGAATTTAAGCTTCCAAAGAGTTTCAAAGATCCAAAAATCAGATTCAAAGCTCAACTTCTCAGCAATAGCAGATTCAAACTTGCTGGATTAAGTTTCAACATTTGAGAGTTGAGGTAATTTCAGCTTGAATTATGCAGAATTTATCTTAGAAGAGGATATCATTTGGTGCTAACTTAACATGCTCAAATTCAAGTAGTTGATAGTAAGAAGCAACATAAAGATTTGGCACATGGAAATCAGAATAATCCTTTTCTTCTTTTCCTGAATTCAGGAGATCAAAAGATTAGTCTCAGAAACTTAGATTTCAGAGGTCTGCATGCTTAATTTATTTCCTGCTTCCTGCTGAATGAATAACAAGATTCTTCAAAGTCTCTCAATTTCAACTTTAGGAATCCCATTGCAATACTTCCGACAGCTAGGTAACTCTCTAAGATGGGATTAGTTTTTTTTTTGTAATCGTCAATTCAGAATTCAGTTCATAAATTAAGATTCAAATCTGTTTCATGAAGAATTTTGTGCCATCCTAGTAGCAGGTTATCTGATGTCAAACTCATGATTCAGATTCAATGAACTTGCAAGAACTAAATAACACAAGATGCTGTCCAGATTCTCAATCAAACCCATTTGCATAACTGCTGAACAAAAATTTCAGCATCTCTACATTCTGATTTTCTTCCTCCTCTCATGAACATTTTGGTCAATATATCCCTGGCATTTGTTTCAATTCCAGAGTCAGCTTCCACAGAATTACAACTCTGGCATAAGAATGGGGAGACAAAAGATTAGTTCAACTATCCAGCAGCTCTAATTCACATTCCAACATCAAATTTAGACTCTAGCTCAAGGAATTAAGGCTGCCAAATTCAGAGAATCAGATTCCGATCTACTGAAGAACTGCTGCATTCAGACTTCAGTTATAGTATTTCAGAAATCGAGACCAAGCCCTCAGATTCAAAGAAGCTCAGGTAAAACACCAAAATGACCTTGAAGGAACAAAATCTGTACTTGAAATGTCCACTGGTAAGAAATTGCATGGAGAACTTGGTACACAGAATGTTGAAGTTGATACATTCATTCACAGCTTTTATTGGCTGAATTTTGGTCCCTGTTTCATTGGTGAAAATCTTCCAAGATGTCTGAATTTCTCGTATCAATTTCTAATTTGCATAAATTCTAATCACCATACTAAATATCATCTTCACTTGACAACTCATACGTGTGTTGAACCATTTTTGGTGAAATTGTTTTTTTTTTATACCTTCAGACATCTTCCTGAAACAAGAAGTTCTTTTTTTTATAACCCCTTGAAGATGAAGGTTCTGACTCCCCAACAGTTAGACGGACTGAATGCTTTTAAGAGATTTAGAATTCAAATTCAGAATCAAGAAAAATCCAAGAAATAGAACTGATTTCTGAAATCTGATTTTCAGATTTCAGTTCCATACTCTGGAATTCAATGTAATTCAGCTCAAATTATGAAGACTTTAGCCTGGAAATAAGTGTCATTTAGCACTACAATGATAGGGCTTAGATCACAATTGTTTCTGGTCAGGAGTAGCTTGAAAAATTGGCATTAAACAGTTTCTTCAGATTTTCTTCCTGCAATGCAGTTTCTAGCAGATTTTCTTCAATTCCAGGTGATGAATAGTTCCAGTACTAACAAGTATAACTTCATTGAAATTCATACTAACAAGTTTTGATCTTATCACTGATGTTAAGCACTCAAAACTTCCTCATCAACAACAACTACAGCAAGAAGAAGAACATATTTCAGTAGCTTCCAAAATCACTGCTGCATTTCAGTTTTAGACATCAAACTTGATACTCCTTCCTTCTTAGTCTTTTGAGCCAATCAAGAAAGAGATCAATGGGAAGATCGAACATCAAATGTCATTGCGAATTAAGTAATTAACTTGGCTTAGTTACTATCCAAGGAGTTTGTGAAAAGACTTGGCACAAAATAATTCCAAATTGATACTAAACTCCTTGGGTCATTGTTTTTTTTTTTTCAATAGATAAATTTCTTGAGATGGCCATTTCATAGACCTCAAATAATTAACAACCCAATCTTCAAGAGTTGAGAACCAGAACTAACAACCAAGACAGCTTGGTACCATCAATTCACCTCTTCACAAATGCAGTTTTGGAATTCCTAGATTCTCTTTTTTTTTCAACTAATCAACAACACAAACAACCAAGACCAAAATTTTCCACCTTCAGATTATCCCCCAAATCGATCCAAAAGTAGAACCTTAAAACAAAACTTCAAATTTTAGCCCCAATTACTGCACATTGTATTAAGTGACAATAATCAAGGTCCATGTTTGAGACTCCCACATCACCCTCAAAAATCACAATTCAATGCTTATGAAACCATCCGAAATCTTCAAAATATCTGAGCATATATTAATCCTCCCCCACACTTAGACTTTTGTCTGTTCAAACTCATCAAGACATCCATCCAAAACTCTCAATGAAAGAATGACAAAGCAAAGGTGGTGAAAGATAAATTTGTTGAGTGAGTTATTCAACTAGAATTCAGAAGGAAAAGAATTCAAAGAATAGGAATAGAATTATCCTTCATCATTTCCATGCACACATATGTTATTGTGATTTCAAAAAAAAAACAAAGCAAGTTCTAGAGTTCAATTGTCATGAGTGCATATCATACAAAAAGAGAATAAAGTATAGTCATATAGTACTCTCTAGGTAATTTTGGCAATCAAACTTAATTAATCAAAATAGAGTCCATCATCACACTAACCAATAACATGCAAGTATAGTTACCAATCATGTTCAATGACCTAAAATGTGATGGTCAAACCTAAAAATCTTTTACAATTCACAAAGTATTATTAAGAAACACGTGAAGAATTTTATTCAAAATCAAACAAAGTATAGGAAAGACAAAACAAAGTACAAAATGTGAAAGCAAAGAATGAAATGCAAACTAACACTCAAGGATAAAGACAAAAGAAAGTATAAAGAAAAGAAAAGAATGGACTTCCCTTTTTTCCTAGTGATTGTAAATGATTCAAAAGCAATATCCACGCCGGTAATGGAACGATCTGAGTATAGGTGAGGGTCTTCTTAATGTGATCCATGTAATGAAGTATCTCTCCCTCTATTATTGTCTCCACGATGGTCCCTCTAGGTGGTTAGAGACAGTTTAGGTGAAAAATCTAAGTTGGAAGTGGAAAATTGTATTTGAAGTCAAGACTACTCCATCCAACATTTTTCCTTTGAAAATTCTTCCTAGAATTCGGAGGTGGTTCAGATAGAGCAACTATTCTAGAAGCCTACAGTGACCTGCAAAGCCAAGGAAAGACAACACCTCTTGCATGCATGTGGGGTAAGAAGAAGATGAAATAATATTAGACTCTATAAAGTATGCATTGAGGAATGAATCACAACCAATAAAATCAATCACTAGTACATCTAAGAAGTTTATGAAAAATCACAAGAATACTAACCTTGTTATGTTAGAAGGTACCTGGAGGTTCTGAAACAATGACTATGGCCTCCTCCTGGTTAGGCAATGGCTCTGACTCCGGCTCTGGCTCAAGCTCTGGCTTAGGTGAATGTACAACCAAAGGAAGTGATTCTTGGGGCTCTTCCTCCACAACAAAAGTCCCTACACTCTCCTCAACAATAAATGCATAGTCAGAATCAACTAGCTCTCCATCATCATCAACAACACCTACATCATCAATAAAATCTACTCCTTCAGCATCAATAGTGTCATAGACTCAGAGACAATATTACTACAAACTCCATAATCCATCTCCTCAGGCATGTCAATCCCATCAGGAATGGTCTTTGAGTGAAATTAACTAGAGCCTTGTGCTTGTAGTTGCTAATGGATGTTGCAATTTGATCCAACTGTATTTAGCAATTCTGTAATAACGCTTCATTTCTTTGCTGGGACTGGAGTATGTATACTTCACTTTGTTGCAAGAGCTCATCCATTTTTTGCATTGAAGTTTTTATTTGATTGAGGGTAGAAACTTCTTCACTATAGTCTTAGATTGCTCCTCAAGAAGTTGGTTCGCCTTGTTGGCATAGTTGTGACCAATTAGATATATTATCATCCTAAAAGCTCTGTGGGCTCTGATGTGCTGAATACGACTCAGTAAATTATCCTTGTACGCCCTCATACCTGAAATGTGAATGATCCACCCAATTAGAATTATAGGTATTTGAAAATGACTCATAACTATTTTGTTGTTTTATGGGTGGATAGTATTAAGGCTCAGGATGATAACACTGAGGCTAGTAGTACTAGGTTCAGGACTCCATTGTTATGCGTTCCTATACATGTAATCTGATTATTCTCTCCAACCAGAACCATAAGTCCCATTAACACCTCCGAATTGTTGATAATATAGATCTATGGTCAAAGAAATTTTCTATTCTTATACTGAAACACTAGCAAATAAAATCAAAAGATACAGGAATATATAAAATCAAATACATGGATATCTGAACCTAAAAGCACTTGACACAATTTTTCTTTTCAAATTTTTATGAACAAACAAAAAAGAAACAATCCTAAAATTATCAAACACCACTACATTCCCCGTAACATTGCCAAATTTGATAAACCCTGATTTTAATGAAATGGGTATCAAATAATAAAGTACTGAAGCCCCTCTCTACACTAATATAGCATAGGGAGTAGCCCGGGTTGTCTCACACAAGGAATGTAAATAGTGAATTCTAATATTAGGATTGAATTATTATTGGATTTGGAGTTTGGAATTGGGGTTCTAGAGCTATTGACAATGTAGATAAACCTAACCTATTCTAATCTAGGAATCCAAGGAAATAAACAAGAACATAAAGTGAAATATACTCAAACCTACTCTATGCTTGCATTTGAATTCATGATATGCAAAGAACAATTTAAACCTAAATCTAACTTCTGCATTGCAAGAAACAAATCAGGATTCTAATTACCACAACCAACAATTCATTAATTGAACATCAAAATCCAAATGAACAACAAGCATGAAAATAGGAGAAATAGACCAAATCAAACTACAGGAATTCAAAGGAATGATAGCTTCAAATCAATCCTATGGATCTATAGGTGCTTACAATCCGAGCTAGGGCATCCTTAAGCTCATACTGGATTTCTTCTAATGGAGGAGGTATTGCCATGAGGAGATGGAAATGGTTGGATGATGGTGTTGGTGTTGCAAGGATGCAAACATAGCCCCACATTAAAAACACATGGGAAAGATCATGGGTTTATAAGAAAAAGATATCTCTATTAGTATGATGTCTTTTGGGTAGAGCCCAAGAGCAAAATTATAAGGGATTAGGCCTAAAATAGACAATATCATACCATTGTGGAGATATCTAAATTCTTTTCAATCCTTCAATTGGTATCAGAGCGAGATCGCTCTTCACCGGACTAACTGCCGAAAGAAGTATGAGTTAGAGTCATGATCCAAGATTGAACTATATGGGTGAAACCTTAAATGAAGTAGGGGAGGCCCTGAGCAGGTTAAGAGTGACCCAATGCTCAAGGGGAGGCCTTAAGCAGGTCAAGAGTGACCCAATTGTTGAGGGGGGACTCTGTAGTCCTTTGTTTGAGGGGGGATTATTGGTGTTGCAAGGTTGTAAACATAGTCCCATATTGAAAACACATGGGAAAGATCATGGGTTTATAAGTATGAGGACTTCTGGGTAGAGTCCAAGAGCAAAACCATGAGGGCTTAGGCCTAAAGTAGATAATCTCATACCATTGTGGAGATATCTAAATTATTTTCGATCCTTCAGATGGTTGATCAAAATGCGATGGTTGATCTGTGGCCATATTTGGATGAGAAAAGTAGATTTCGAGGGAGGTGAATGAACGATCAAGAAGGAGAAACCTTGGCTCTCGACAATGGCTGGCGAAGGAAGATGGAACCTCAGATGATGTGTTGTAGAATGGATGAATGATGTGGGATTACCAGAGCTGGAAGGAGTGATTAGGGAAGGAGAATCCATTAACCCCCAATGGTGGACGGAGCTCCGGTGGGCAGTGATGGGGAGATCAACGGTGGTTGATCCTCCTCTGCCTCATGCATGCATCCTCCCTATTCCAAAAAATCGTGATTGAATTTCTGTAGCTTCTCTTCATTTTTGAATTGATCTAGATCTCAATCAATGGATAGGAACACACTAGATCTTGATCAACAGTTGGATCAAATCAGATTTGGATCAAAGTCTTCAGATCTTGATCAATGGTTGTTATCTACTCTCCTTTGAGCTTGATGGACTAGATCTTTAATGGATGTCTTAGATCTCCTCGAATCTTGAATGGATGGTTTAGATTGATCCTCAATTGGTTCTCTTCTCTTACTCTCCTTTGAGCTTGATGGGCTAGATCCTCAATCTTGAATGGATGGTTTTTGCTCGAGCTTGGTGCAACACCACTCGAGTTCGTGTTCTATTTTTAAATACTTCCCGCACTACTAATCCAGGACCAAGTCCTGGAATTTTCTTGTCATTTATTTTCTTCATAGTTAATCTAAAATGGCCCAACAAGAGGGTTATAGTACTGTCCGTCCCTCGCTCTTCACCAGAGAGGACTTTGGTTACTGGAAGGGCAGAATAGAGAACTTCTTGAAGATCCAGTTCGAAACCTGGATGATCGTCAAGACTGGTTTGGATCTGCCAACAGATAAAGACGGCAATCCTACACCCTGCGAAGATTGGGAGCCTGCATTAATCAAGAAGGTGGAGGCAAACGCCAGAGCAACCTGTACCCTCCAGTGCGGACTAACAAAGGAGGAGTTAAACCGCGTCGGTCCATTCTCAAGCGCCAAGGAGCTATGGGAGAAGCTGATCGAGCTTCACGAAGGGACCTCCGATACTAAAGTAAGCGTGATTTACTATTCAATAAATTGTATAACTTAAAAATGCAGGAAAATGAGACGGCAAGCTAGCTACACGTGCGAATTCAAGACATCCTTAACTCCCTTCACGGAATCGGGCAGAAGGTAGAAAATAGGGATATAATAAGGTACGCTCTTAATTCGTTTCCAAGGAGTACATTGTGGGCATCAATGGTAGATGCCTACAAAGTCTCCAAGGATTTGTCTTCTTTAAAGTTAGATGAATTATTTAGTGAATTTGAACTTCATGAACAAACTAATGCACAGCCAACCGAGAAGGGTATTGCGTTGGTTGCAGGTACTAGTCGAACACGGGAACCAAGATTACGGCGAAAAACTGAACCGGAATCAGAAGACGAACCTGACTCAGAAGATGAAGAAGACGAACTGACCAGCGAACTCGTGAACCTCGTAAAGAAGCTCTACAAGAAGAAGAAGAGCTTCAACAAGAAAGACCTGAAGAAGGCGGTACAATCCAAGGAGGCCCAACCGAGTTCTAAGGTAAAATTTGAAGTAACCTGCTACGGATGCAACCAGAAGGGGCACATCAAAGCCAACTGCCCCAACCAAAAGGAAGCCAAAAAGCAAAGAAGAAAGAAGGCCCTTAAGGCTACGTAGGACGAATCTTCTTCGGAGGACGACGACGACGAACTCGATAAGACGAGTTTACTTGCATTGATGGCCCGGGACCATATCGACGAATCCGAGAGCGAGAGCGAGTCAGAGGCCGAGTCCGAGCGAAGCCACGGATCCGCATCCGTTTCTGAAGGGCCAAACTCCACTGTAAGTATTCCGAGACTTAATAATTTAGTCAATTATTTATTACGCAAGTTAGCTAAATCAAACCTTAAGATTAAGTCACTTCTAAAGGAAGTAGCTGTCCTTAAAGAAGTGACTAACACTAAATCCTTACCTGATCAAGTTCAGACTGAAAATTCTACTCATGTTCAAAAACTTGAGGAAGAAAATTCAAGTTTGAAAAATCAGGTCAAGGATTTAAAAAATACCTTAGAACGGTTTTCTTTAGGCTCCAAGAATCTTGACCTAATTCTTGGGACACAAAGAGTCGTTTACAATAGAACTGAGCTAGGATATAAAACTAAAAAGAAATATAAATCTTATTTATCCTTAATAAACAAACCAAATAGAAAGGTAATCCAAACATGAGTCCCCAAGTCCAAATTGGTCAATCAAGTTGGACTTGGCCAATATTGGGTCCCGAAGGATCAAATACACTACCTCGATAGACCATATCGAGGCTATGATCCAAGGGGAGTAAACACGAAAACAATTCAAATTTTAAATCAAAATTCGAAATAAAATTAAAATTCAAAAAACTCAAAATTCAAAATTAAATTAAAATTCAAAAAATTCAAAATTCAAATTACAAACTCAAAATTCGAAATTAAATTAAAATTAAAAAAATAAAAATTCAAACTTAAATTAAAATAATTTGAATTCAATAAAATATAGATGGAGGATCCAGAATAGCTGGCACCCTCAACTGAACTACCCGACTGGGTAACTGAACTTAATCTACCCGAAATGGGTAAAACAAGAGTAGATTACCCGGCAGGGTAATTAAGGTTAGATTAAAACGGAATAGGTTTAACTTGACCCACAGTACTCGTGAAGTTTTTGGATGATAGTACGTTAGGGAAGCTTGGGCATCGCATGTCTAGGAAGATATGGCTTCGACCTGGTGCATTTGACCAAGTGGAACTGACCGAAGCTACCCTTAAATGGATCCTAACTAGTTAGACCAAGGTTTAGTATTAAGTTCAATGGGTAGAACTATTTGGGAAACCTCAAAGGCATGGTTACTTTAATGAGTTCCTTGTGACTCAACATAGCCCAGAAGTTTATCCAAAGAATGCTTACTTGTTGAACCCAAAACTAAACCTGAATCTAACACAAAGTTAAACCAGACCCTAAACTTCAACCATAATTCATCTCACAACAATTATAGGGTTCCCTGATTGAAAATTTAGATCGGGTGAGATGACTAAGAAATTAAAACTAAAATTGACTTAAACTTAAATCAAGTTAATTCAACTAAATTAAACCAATCAAAATTAATTAACTTAAAATTATTTTCAAAATTAACTTAAAATGATTTTAAAACTTAATTACAAAATTATTTTAAAACTTAATTTCAAAATGATTCTAAAACTTAATTTCAAAATGATTCTAAAACTTAATTTCAAAATGATTTTAAAACTTAATTTCAAAATTATTCTAAAATTTAAAACTTAATTTCAAAATTATTTTAAAACTTAATTTCAAAATTATTCTAAAACTTAATTTCAAAATGATTTTAAAACTTAATTTCAAAAAACTTAATTTCAAAATGATTCTAAAACTTAATTTCAAAATTATTTTAAAACTTAATTTCAAAATTATTTAAAACTTAATTTCAAAATTATTCTAAAACTTAATTTCAAAATGATTTTAAAACTTAATTTCAAAATTATTTTAAAACTTAATGATTTTAAAACTTAATTTCAAAATGATTCTAAAACTTAATTTCAAAATTATTTTAAAACTTAATTTCAAAATTATTTTAAAACTTAATTTCAAAATGATTTTAAAACTGAATTTCAAAATTATTTTAAAACTTAATTTAAAAATGACTTTAAAATTTTAAAACTTAATTTCAAAATGATTTTAAAACTTAATTTCAAAATGATTTTAAAACTTAATTTTAAAATGATTTTAAAATTTAATTTCAAAATTATTTTAAAACTTAATTTCAAAATTATTCTAAAACTTAATTTCAAAATTATTTTAAAACTCAATTTTAAAATTATTTTAAAACGTAATTTCAAAATCTTTTCAAATATTAGAAAATCATTTTAAATCGTTTAAAACTTATTTCAAAATTAATTAACTTAAAATTATTTTCAAAATTAATTAACTTAAAATTATTTTGAAAATTAATTAACTTAATCCTTTTAAAACTTAATTTCAAAATCTTATTCAAAACACTCTCCAAAACTTCTCAAAACGTTAATTTAATTAAAAACAACCATAGGATTAATTGCTTGCTAACTTAGATTGGGAGTCTACTTCAATTAAGCTATCTTTAATCCATTAAAAGAAACCAATTCAACTACTTCTTGTGTAGGAATTGGATCAATGGATGTTGGATAGTGGATGCTCCAGACATATGACTGGAGATAAGTTGAAGTTTACTAAACTCAAATACAAGAACGTAGGATCGGTTGCATTCTGCAACGACGGTAAACTTAAAGTAATCGGAAAAGGTAATATTGAACTTAGTTCCGATTTCATTATTCGAAATGTTTTATTGGTTGAAAATTTTAACTTTAATTTACTAAGTATAAGTCAATTGTGTGACAGTGGATATCTAGTCAATTTTGATAAATCTGGGTGTCTAGTTAAAAACATCAAAAACCCTAAAATTAGACTTAAGGGACTTAGGAAGAATAACATCTACACAATTGACCTATCAGTATCCTCAATAAAGTGTCTCTTGACACAACAAAAGGAAACCCAACTGTGGCACAGAAGACTGGGTCACACTCACACTAGACTCATTTCAAAAATGAGTCAAAATGGTCTAGTTAGAGGTTTGCCTAAATTAAAATTTATTGAAAACTCAATCTGTGATGCTTGTCAACAAGGAAAACAAACCAAGTCAACCCACAAGTCAACTAACCTAGAAAGAACTAACTCTTTACTTGAGCTCCTTCACCTTGACCTATTTGATTCACATGGAGCCAAGTCACTAAGTAAGAACCAATATTGCTTAGTGATAATTGATGACTACTCTAGGTACACATGGATAAAATTCCTAAAAACAAAAGATGAAACCTATGAAATATTTAGTAATTTTTGCAAATTAATGGAAAATGAAAAAGATACTAAAATTAAAAGAATAAGAAGTGATCACAGGGGGGAATTTGAAAATCATAAGTTTACCCAATTTTATAAAATAAATGGATACCAACATGAATTTTCATGTCCTAGAACCCCCCAACAAAATGGTCTAGTGGAACGCAAAAATTGAACACTACAAGAAGCCGCTAGGACTATGTTAAACGAGTATAATTTAAATCATCAATTTTGGGCTGAAGCAATAAATACTGCAAATTATATTCAAAACAGAATTTTCATTAACAAACCTCACAATAAAACACCTTATGAACTTTACTACCATAAAATTCCCAACCTAAACTATTTAAAGGTATTTGGTTGTAAAGTTCACATTTTAAATACTAAAGATTACTTAGGAAAATTTACACCCAAATCTAACCAAGGAATATTTTTAGGATACTCCTCAACCAGTAGGGCCTTTAGAGTATATAATCAAAATACCTTGAAAGTTGAAGAAACAACTAATGTAATCTTTAATGAAGAAAGCAACCTACCTAATATAAATGAAAATATTGACATCAATCCAAGAGCTATAGAAGATGATGAAATCCAACCTAACCCTAATAAACCAGAAGAACCAATTTCTGACCCACAAATAAGACCAACTAGAGTAAGTACCTCTCACCCACCTGACTAAAATTTGGGTGATCCAAACCTAGGAGTCAGAACTAGATCCTCCTATAGAAACCTTAGTCAGATTGCCCTTATTTCTAAAATTGAACCTAAGACTATAGAAGAAGCCCTACCTGACCCAGATTAGATCATTGCAATTCAGGAAGAATTAACACAATTTGAAAGAAATCAAGTCTGGGACCTTGTACCTAAACCCATAGATAAATCAATAATAGACACCAAATGGGTTTTTAGAAACAAGTTGGATGATCAGGGTGATATAATAAGAAACAAAGCTAGACTAGTAGCCAAAGGATTTAGCCAAGTTGAAGGTTTGGACTATGATGAAACATATGCACCAGTAGCTAGACTCGAATCCATTAGGATGTTGCTAGCCTATGCAGCCCATAAAGGATTTAAATTATATCAAATGGATGTCAAGTCAGCCTTCTTAAATGTGTTTATTAAAGAAGAGGTCTATGTAAGCCAACCCCCAGGATTTGAAGACTTAGACTACCCAAACCATGTATTTAAACTAAAAAAGGCTTTATATGGACTAAAACAAGCCCCTAGGGCATGGTATGAAAGATTATCTAATTATTTAATATCCAAAGGCTTTAACCAAGGACAAATAGATCCAACCATATTTGTAAAAACTATAGAAAAAGACATCTTTATAGCCCAAATCTATGTTGACGATATAATTTTTGGCTCAACTAACTCAAAGTTTTTAAAAGAATTTGTTAGATTAACGGAAAATGAATTTGAAATGAGTATGGTTGGGGAACTCAACTTTTTCTTAGGCTTACAAATAAAACAAACCAAATATGGAATCTACATTTATCAAACTAAATATGCTAAGGAGTTAATTAAAAAATTCTGCATGGAAAATTCAAAAATAATAAATACTCCAATGGCAACCAATATCAATATTGACTCTGACCCAGAAGGAAAACCAGTAGATCCAAAGTACTATAGGAGTGCCATAGGTAGCTTACTTTACCTAACTGCAAGTCGACCCAATATATTGTTTGTAGTAGGTATGTGCGCAAGATACCAATCCTGTGCAAAAGAGTCACACCTAACATATGTCAAAAGAATACTTAGGTACATTAAAGACACTCTAAATGTAGGACTTTGGTACCCTAGAACTTGCACCTTTGACCTCTTTGGCTATTCTGATTCGGACTATGCCGGGTGCAAATTAGACAGAAAAAGTATAAGTGGTAGCTGCCAAATTCTAGGTCAATGCCTAGTAAGTTGGTCAAGCAGAAAGTAACATTGTGTTGCTTTATTTACCACAAAAGCTGAATACATAGCCCTATGAGAGTGTGCATCTCAACTGTTGTGGATGATGCATACATTAAAAGACTATCAACTAGAATATAAAAATACAAAAATCTTTATTGATAATATCAGTTCAATTAATCTGACCAAAAATCCTATTCACCATTTTAGGACTAAACACATAGAGGTAAAACACCACTTTGTAAGGGATCACGTAGCTAAGGGTGAAATTGCACTCAACCATGTTGAGTCCAAATCAAACCTAGCTGACATTTTTACAAAACCCTTACCTGAATTTGAGTTCAGTGCACTTAGAAGGCAAATAGGAATGTGTTGGGTAGAATAGGTGTTTCTTTTTAATCATCTTGCTTTTACATGTTTTTTTAAAATTCTAGGAAAAATAATTTTAAAATCCCTTTTTCTTAGAAGTTTCAAAAATTGGATTTAACTTAGGCTTTCCCTCTAGAAATCATGTTCCCCTAGATTTAAGCCAGAGCATCTCACAAATACCTAAGTATACCTTAATTGTGTTTGAAAGACATAGAACGGTGTGAGATGCATAGGGTACAGCCTGAACTCAAGAATGCTTATGTTTGTGCATCAATATGAGTCTGGGCGTTAAACACGCAATATACATCAATCAAGTCAAGTTTTCCAGCTCTAGTCAAATCTATCTGGACCAAATTGACTTAACTTGACTAACCAAGTGAAAGTTATTGCCCTCTAGGCAATCAGCAAGTAGCTAAAGGTTAGACAATTGGTAAAAGGATACTCAGTTTTCAGATTAAGCATGTGTGATCTTTAGGGCTCTGATATCTCTAAAAGTAAAACTGGATAATTTGAAATCTATTGAACTTGACTCATGCTTGGACTTAAGGACCAACTAAATAACCTAAACCAAATTTTTAGCTACTTCACTCCCTCCTTGTCCTAAAATTTGATATTGTTTAAAATTAAGCTAAGTTTTTTAACCTAAGCTATAGTTTTCAAAATACAATACTTGCAAAGAGCTTAGCTAAGGTCCAATCTTTATTTACAAAATTTTAAAACTTAGCCCCCAAAATATGTTTTCTTAAAAATCACTTGGCTCCAAATATTTCACTAACAAATTTTCAAAATCTAAACAAGTACTTATCTACATATAGTTTTACTAGCTTTTTCAACTTAGTTAAAGACTGTCAAAAGGTTCCACCTTCTAGTGGTTTTCTAATTTTAACTAAGTTTCCAAAGAGCTAACATCAACCTTTCACTTAGCTAAAGGTAAGAAATGAAAATTATAAAATGTTAAGTGTTGTCAAAATCTTGTTATCCCTCTTTAAAAATCAAATAACTATTTTTTGATTATTTTTGATATATGGAAAAGGAGGAGAGTAGCAAATTGCAAATTCAAATACTCAAATAATTGTAAAATGAGAGTAGAAAATTCAAAATAATGAATATTAAAGGGGGAGTAACTGTCAAGGGGGAGCCTAAACTTGGTGCTATACTTTAAATTCATAGAGTTTACTTTAGCAAAATTGATACCAGAGTAACAGTCAAGGGGAAGCCTAAACTTGGTGCTATACTTTAAATTCATAGAGTTTACTTTAGCAAAATTGCTAAGCTTGCTTTAAATATTTTCATTTATTCGTTATTTAATATCTGCTTACTTAACTTTGAATTTGAGTTGCCATAAACAAAAAGGGGGAGATTGTTGGTGCAGGAAGCATCCGACGATCGAACTCGTGTTTTGATAATGGCAAAGGATTCAAAGTTAAGGTGTTTTGTGATCTAACAAGTCTGCTTGAGTATTTCAGGAAAGTCCTAGCTGCGGTTAGGCAAAGGGAAAACCCTAGGGGTGGTAACTCTAGGTCATAGGGGGTGGTAACCCTATGCGAAAAGTCTTGGCAGGTCGATGGCTTCAGGCAAAAGTCCTAGGGGGTGGTAAGGTGGAAAGTCCTGGTGTCGTGAACCAGGTGAAAGACTGGACTAGCCGGGAAGCGGATGTCCAGCAGAAAGTCCCGAAGCATCGAGTGCTGAGCAAAAGTCCAGTCGATCTGGAGGATCGCACTGGCAATAGGTAAATCTCCTGAGTGGAGTAGGTGATGACGCGTTCCCCGTAGAGGGAACAGTAGGCGTCGGGTCGACCTAGGGTTTCCGGTTGGAAATCCGAAGTCAGACCCGGACAGTCCGGAGACTGTTACAATATTCTTTATCATATTCATACTGTTGTTTCATGCTAACTTTGTGTTGCAGGGTGTTTTTGTGATTAACATATCTTGCAGGGACCAAAGTGCACAATTACCCTCGGATGAACAGTGTCCGAGGCGCCTCCATGGAGTTTGGAGGCGCCTCGGGTGCAAAACCTGATCTGGCTGCGAAACCAGCTTGGAGGCGCCTTGGACAGAAGCCTGAAGGCGCCTTGAAGGGCGTTGAAGGCGCCTTCAGGTCACAGCAGTCAAAGGCTTATCGCAGCGAACTGATCGGGATAGAATTCAGCTTCAAGGCGCCTTGGAGCTTGTTTAAGGCGCCTTGAACACTGTTTAAAAGCAGGGTTCGAGCAGCACCTCAAATCAACTATTCCAAGCTTTCTCTCATTCATGTGCTGCTCCAAAAGACGCTTCGAAGTGCTGCTACTCGTGACCGACGACCCTGAGCTCCGAGATTTCATTTTCCATCGTTGGTATAGATTTATTTATTGCACTTATTGTAATACTTAGTTTGTAATAATCGTGCTTATAGTTGTTGCCCACCGAAAGCGATCAAGGATCGCGGGCCTTCGAGTAGGAGTCGATCTAGGCTCCGAACGAAGTAAACAACCGTGTTCTTGTGTGTTTGTTTTTTATTCCGCTGCTTTAATTACTCAACGAACGTTTTACGATTCCGATAATCGAACGAAATAGCCGCGAGCGCTATTCTACCCCCCTCTAGCGCTTCTCGATCCAACAATAAGTATGTCAAAGGTGTACATACTCATACTCGAATCCATTGTAAATATCTTACCTAGGTCAATCTTGACTTATCAGAACTTCTTCATTTGATTATCAAGCTTTTAATCATTCTTAATCTATTTGGATTTCTCATCAACTCCTAAATATTTAATCATCCTTGATTTGCTTAGATTTTACTACTCACTTTCAAGTATCCAATCAATCTTATTTTGCTTGAACTCCTCATTGACTTGGTCAATCTTGACCTAATTACTTAACCAGTCTTGATTCAGCTCTATTAAATATATTGCTAAATAAATATTAATTTAATATTAATTTAATATTGCTAAATAAATATTAAAATCATAGAACTCGATTGTACCAACACAAACAAATTATATCAATGCTTTTCAGGAACATGTTAATTCATAACTATAAGTAAGCTCTAAATTATCAATTGCTATAAGAATTAAATGTTGATGATTTATTTATATTTATATTATATTCCATGACGCACTTGATCATGTCTCCTCCGTTAGCATGCTCTTATCAAATATATATAATATTTACACATTCATGCTAATACAAATCCTCAAGTTTGTTAGTAAAAATTATTAAACTTAAATCAACCATAATTTTGTAAACAGTAGAAATAATTTAATTTCATTATATTAAAGATATTTTAATGATAAATTTTTAGATGACACATCTAATTTTGATAGATTTTCCAACAAATTATCTATCTATCTATTTTAAAAAAAAATTATTTGTTTCCAATGGCAAACAGGAACAGCCATGAGTTGTTATTTTTGCTACCTTAACCTGATCATACGGCCACTAAATCCAATTCACTTTTCAATAAAACAAAAAATAAATAAATTGAAGGATTGAACGGTACGTCAGCAACCAACTTGGTCCACGCAGCCGCTGGCCCGCTTACTGCGCATGCGACAAAAATTGTGATGGAGGACGATCTCATCTGTGACGTCACCCATATACCGAGAAATAAATAAATTAGTTATTCACTGGAATGATGACTTCTGTCACGTGCTCTTTAATGCGAAGCTTCCAGGAAGCACGAGCCACTTTGTTGAGCTATATAAACTTCCATTCCTTCCCTTTCCCTTGCTTAGAGGTAAAGGCCGAAAAGTCTCACTGCCAATCACTTATCCTCACCGCTCGGTCACCACATCCACAAATAATGCCCCAATCTCCCTCCCAGGAGCCTCTCGGACGCCATACCCGACTCGCCGACCCCGGCGAGCCAGCGTCGTCTGGCTCCGTTGCGAGGGCCTACTGCCGGAGCTCCAGCTTTGGCAGCCTCATAGCCAACTTGTGGTCGGACGGGCTTCCCTTCCGCATCGATGACTCTGACGACATGGTGATCTACGGTGCGCTCCGCGACGCCTTCCACCATGGCTGGCTTCCCTCCGGCGTCAAGCGGGAGGAAGAGATTGATCCGGCCCCGCAACAGCCTCCTCTGGTCCAGATGTCCCTACAGCAGCAGAACACGGGCGTAACGGGTTCGAAGGCGACGGTGAGGGCGGCGATATCGAAGGGGAGGCACTACAGAGGGGTGCGGCAGCGGCCCTGGGGGAAATTCGCAGCCGAAATTAGGGATCCGGCAAGAAACGGAGCGAGAGTGTGGCTGGGCACGTTCGAGACGGCGGAGGAGGCAGCCCTTGCCTACGACCGCGCCGCCTATCGGATGCGGGGATCCCGGGCGCTGCTCAATTTTCCGCTCCGGATCGGCTCCGAGAAGGACACGGCGGCGTCCACACCCACCGTAGCCTCGTCTTCTTTGAAGCGGTCCTCGGTGGAACCCAGCTCCCCCTCCTGTTCCTCCTCCTCCTCCTCGTCGTCCTCCTCTTGGATCTCATCTCCGAAGAGGAGGAAACGAGGCGAGGCAGCGGCCGCGGCGTTGCCGGCCGCTACCTCATCTCCGCTTTCAGCGCCGATTCAAGTTCCGGTGCAAGCGCATTCCGGTCTGGGATTTGGGGATCGGCCAGAGGTTTTACCTGCCGGACCGGTTGTCCAGCTTCCACATGCCGGTCAACTATTGGTTAGCTGAAGCCAGTAAAGAGTGGGAAACAGGTTTCGTGAAGCATTTTTTTCTCGACGGATCAAACTATGAAGACGGATGAAATGTCAAATATGTAAATATAAAAAGTATTCATGTGCTTTTAGTAATTATGTGTTGCTCCTTTTAAATGAAATTAATTAAGTTGCCACTGAATGTGGACTAGTGGCCAAACTTGTGCGTGGCCCGCACATTCAACCATGCGGATTCCAAAATCTCATTATGTGGCTTATGTCAATATTTTAGTTGATCATTTCTTCGACCAATTTGATTCCAATTTGAGTTTCCGTTTTTTGGGGCGTGGCAATCATAAACCATAAATATCGCATTTATCATAAATTTGTATTATTTAGATTCAGAGTATGATGATAATACTCATTGACACTTGCATAAGAGGCGGAGCTAGATGTTGGTACAGACAATAGTACAATATAATTGATAAAGTAAAATTTATATAAAATGTTATAATCACATAATAAATAAAATTTGTCATAATTTAATAGCAAAGGAAGAAAAAATTGAAGAAAAATTTGTCTTGTATTTTATTTCTATCAAACACTAAATAGGATACATGGAGTGATATAAAAAATAGAAGAAAAAAAATACAAGAATACAATGATTTATCACTTAATAATAAAATCAAATTAATTATTTATTATAACACTCCATTTTAAATAATTGATTGAGAATCCAATACTGTGTTGCTAAAACCTTGTTAGTAAAATCGAAAAAAAAAATCTAAAGAAAAGAAAAAAAGCACAATAGAAATATCCCTCATTTCAATCATCGAGCATCTTTTAATTGATGAGTCCCTACCTTATACATCAATTTTTTAAATATCGATATCGATAATACTTTTGTAAATAAATCAGCTACATTATTACTTTAAGAAATTTATTGGACATCAATGTTACCTTTCTTCTAGAGGTTATGTGTGTAGAAAAATTTTAGTGAAATATATTTTATTCTATCCCCTTAAATATAACCTCCCTTTAGTTGTACAATGCAAGCATCATCATCTTCAAATATAGTCGTTAAACTATCTTTAGTTATTGTTAGTCTGCATGATTTTTGAATATGTAGCTGTTAGTATATGATAAATTATTATTATATAAAGGTAGATTAGTCTTTTATTATTATTTTATTGTCTATTTATATTTTCTTTTCCTTTGTAAACTTAAGTTTTTTGGTAATATAGCCTCCTTTTGCGGCTAATTCTTTCTCTACTTTGTGTTGTCTTTGACACTTTATTTGCATTCTTTGCTTTGTTCACATGGTATCAGAGTCAATCCATCTCCTCATCTCCTCTCTTGATGAACCATCTAATAGTTTTATTTTCAGAATTCTTTGAGGTGGCTATAAAAGAATTGTATTTTCTTGAGTTTCAACCGTTGGATCACCTTCAAACTTTGAGAGAACGTTCCTCACATCTAGGGCTACATTTTGAACGGTGGAGATCGGATTTTGAGTTATTTAAGTTCACCTGACGACCAAAAAACTTGACTATTGATTTTACCATCTCCATGGAAATTCGCTAGTTAATTAACCACAACAATGATTCCTTAAACATGGAGCACCCAACATGGCAGCAGTAGTTCCTCTTACATACTCTAGAGTGACTCAATCATCCAATACCATAATCGTTGCTCTTACCAAATAGTTTCAGAAGTTTCTTGCATCTTAGCCACATGCCATATTTGCCTCTTCTCATGTAGGTTTGCCCTCTAGTGGTACCTTAGGTATACATTCCCCCATCTAGATCCTTGATTCAGGATCTTAATGTGATCTTAGAGTATACCTATATGTTCTTGAGTTGATCAACAAATCCTCTAGATGGTCTCTATATTAAGTTGTCTTCACTTGCTAGACATTATCAACAATTCATCCTTCTTCTCAACAAAGAAGATCTAAGCTCCCCAACGAGTGACACTGGAAAGAATAAATCCTCTATTATCACTAGGGATATTTATTCCTGATGGTCTTCGTATTAAGTCGTCTGGACCTGTTAGACCATTTCAACCATGCATCCTTCTTCTTCCCTTAATTCACCATAGTATATAGAGTCAATCATCCAATCAACTAGAGAAAATAACATAAGCGTGTGCTGAAGATATTTAGTCCAAAGTTCATTAAATTCGCACCTAGGTACACTCAACCATAATATCACTGCAACGGATTTAATCACCAATTGTAAATCATCAAATCTATAAATATCACCCCATGCCACTCCTTATGCTACAATCAACGACAAATACTTAATAATAAATTATTAAGTCCATATCCACTAATAGACCATCAAAAATCGACATATCACCAAATCTGATCTCACAATATCCATCAATGTCTCAAATCATCCTCAACATCAATCAAACTTGATCACTTCCTAAACAATGATAGAGCAAAACAAAGTCATCCACCTACAAGTGTATGACTACTGAAGTCCAAGGGACATTCCTAGACTTCTTGATTGATGATCATCTCTCTCCAGGTGGTAAAGATGCGGCTAATCCATGCGATATGAGTATAGAAACCCTACTAATCTTATCCAAAAATATCCTCCAACATGTGTTGATAAAGTGTCGACTAAACTGATATAATATAGACTTCAAGACCTTGGGTAAATGATCATGTGTTCAAGGTCTTGAACTAGTTGATGGAGACAATGTTAGTTAGATCAACTAACCATTATCTTATAATCCATTACACTACAGAGGAGCACTAACACAAGATAGCTGATTGAAATAAATGTCAATTAATGCTCTGCCACTCGAAAATCATCATCATTAATTTCCACTCAACTACGATCAGATCTCATAGGTGTTAAATAGATAATACTACATCCTCCATATCATTATGGGTCGTAAACTCCAATGTACCATCAAGGTTATCAATCATGTACGACCGATCCATGAGTCAAAATCTTCTATAGAAAAGCTTTAGGCGAGTTGACTAACCATCACCTTGCAATCTATTATACTATGGAGTGGGAAGGCACTGCCTTTACAAGGCATCTTGAAATAAAACCAAGTGATGCATTGTTCCCCAAACATCATCTTCTGCATTTTCCATCAAGTACGGCCTGATTCTGGAGATGGTATGCAGTTAATTCCACCTTGTCTACATCTATACAAATCATGTACTCAAACGTGCCCTCCAAGTTATCTAATTAGGCACAACCTACCTAAGGTCAGAAACTCTATGAAACAGAGTAAATTGGTTCTTTACTGACCAAACCAATAATGATATGTGGTCGATATCCTTCTTCGCATCAGGTCAAGATATCCGGATGTATCTTATAAGTGTTAAACAGCTAGCTCTACACTTTTCCTGTATCGGTGCAGATCACATACTAGAGGTACTTTCTAGGTTAGTTAACCAAATACAAGCAATTCATGGTCAAAGTCCCCATGACTAGGATGCATCGATCCTCTACTAACTATGAGTATGGATATATATTCCTTGTCCTTTACCAAACTAGTAATAACAACGGATGACCTGAGACTGTATTCCTTGATCTCCACTAGGTTGTTGACAGATATTTGATCTTTTCTTTTCGACATAGTATCAGTCAGCGCTACTAGAGAAACAATATTCTCTTCATCAAGGTCAAGTTCTCAACGGGTCACTAGGCCCTTCCATGGTTGACCTTGACCACAATTGCAAATAGGGTTGATTAACTAAGTGTCATCATGGTACACCTGAGTACCTACTAGGCAGATATAGAAACAGATACACAATCCAACTAAATTAGTGAGTGTCTAACCATAATCTAACAAGATAGTGAACATAGAAGATAAGATAATCATCAGAAGTATACCTTACTTCCTATATCTCAGAGATATCCTTTGGCTTGCCTTATCCCAAACTCTAAAAAAAAATCGTAAATCGAAACGAGATCAAAATCTCAAAAATACAAAATCCAGCATTTGAACTCAAACCATGCTCTGATATCAATAAAATTGTCATACCCCGAGGGTATACTTATCCACCAAATTGGATGGTACCCTCTAGTGACAATATAGGAAATACTCGATATTAAACAAATTCAAATCAACACAAAATCCAATGTGATATAATAACACCAAGTCACTAATGACAATGCGTGTATGTATACATGAACATGTGATCATATTAAACTAACCAAAAACATAACTAACAACATAAATTACTCGGTACAAAAGAAAACCAAAATTTTTAAAACAACGAAAGGTACACCAACAACTCAAATAGAAATCCAAACTTGAGTGGGGCTGACAGCCACAACCTTTGAGCAACACAACACCTTCTCTATCTCCTAACCTAAAAGTCAAATGAAAAGCAAGAGGGTAGTGAGTACAACAACTTAGTGGGTAGAAGAAAATAGCGCATGAATAATATACTGTCCGGATATCAAAAGATGTAGTCTCAAGTAAAATACTTACTAACCGATGTAGATGTCCCAACAAAATCACCAACTAACCAAAAGTATAATCAATAACATAGCACTTCACTAACTTGCTCAACCAAGTATAACCAATAAATCGGGAGTACATACAGTACATCCAAACCTGTACGAACAAATACATGATCGATATATAGCAAACATATAACAAATACTGACTGCAGGAGAAACACTCTACCATGGATGATCCCATGGGCAGTCAGGGTAAATTACTAGTCACTATCCGTAGGAGAACACTCTACCACAGATAGTCTGGTGGTCAGACAGGATGAGGTAGCTATCTGGCTCTCCTATCACTAACTGCGAGAGAACGGTACTGATAGTCCCGTGGGCAGTCATGATATATAACTAGTCATTGTCTGTGAGAGAACGCTCTACCACGAATGGCCCCGTGGGAAGATAGAGTATATACCAATGGTCACTAATGACTCTCTCAATCACGAATGGAAGATAGGATATACTAACGGTCGCTGACAACTCTCTCAACCACGAATGAGAGACAATGGTCGATAGGATATACTAACGGCTGCTGACGACTCTCTCAACTATGGATAGGAGACAATAGTTAATAGGATATAGCAACTAAGGGTCTAGTAGGATACTTGACATACCACACTATGGTAGAATCTTACTAATGTATAAGCATGAGCCTATATAACAAGTAAGGGTCTACTAGGATACTCGGTACTTATAGTACGATATAATCCTACTAATATATAGGAAGAAAGTAGACAACCACGTCCCCAAGTTACTAGTCACCTAGCATTAATATCTCAACTAACTTCATGAAATCATCGTAGATATAATAAACAATGAGATCAATATCAAGTAATCCTAGGGGCTGATTCAGAGGGGAAAGCCTAGTGGAATACACTAGCCTTTTGCTAGGGAGTGATTTCCATCAAGTCTAGGTCAGTGTAATCTCACTAATATATATGCCCTTGCACCAGTATACAACTATACTACCTATAATATCAGTGCCCTGTATGCACGAGCCTAAGTATATAATCATACTATAATACAAATTCACGAACATAAGATATAGGCCTAAATATCAACAAGGGTCTATTAAGATATTCAATATCCTACACCATAGTATGAAATAACAAACACAGGTTTAGCAAAATACTCAATAGTTTATACTACGGTATGATCGTCTTACACTAGGGTCTGGTAATATCATATATAACATAACTGCATAGCTATCAACAATATATTAACATATAAGAACAACCAATAAGGTATCAACTCAGGAACAATATATGACAAATTTAAGGTAATCGAGTAACTATAACCTCATCAAATATGACAGTAAATAATCATGCACTATAATCAAAACTATCAAGAAAATAAGTAGTATCTACCCACCTCAATGTAGCATGTCTAAATCGTCTTCAAGTCTATGAGATCACATCGAGCTCAAATCCTACAAATATAGGATACAAGAAACCTAAGAGCCTATTAATCAATAATCAAACCCTATTGATTAATTAATCAACTTATTAGTTCCTATTCAACTTAGTAATTTGAATCCTTTGTAGTTAGGTCAAAAATCCATATTTACCAACTTGTAAATTAACTCATTAATTCCCAAACTAATTAGTAGCTTAATAAGAAATCTTATTAACTAATTCCTATCAATTATTCAACCCATAACTACATAAGTTATAATTTATCTCATTTACTCATAGTTAATTAATCTCTTACTAATTAACCTGAAGCTAATTAACCATCACTAATCAAAGCTAACCATTATTCTAATATAATTGGTTACCTAACTTGGCCTCCTCCTTCTTCAGCAGTGACGGGCAGAGGGAAAGGGAAGGCAGTGGCTATACATCATCGCCGAGAGGGGTGCTGGGCTCAGGACGGTGAGGTTGAGTAGGCCGACAGCAACGGTAGGATGCGCCGGCGCGCTCAATAAGTTGCAACATCGGAGGTTGTGATCGGTCGCAACTTCCAGCTGCGGCAGTGGCGGAGGCACTGAATCTGCTGGGGAACGATGAAGGAGCAGCACTGGCATTGGTTTTCTCACATCGATGAAGGGGCGACACCATCACAGTGAGGTGGTGCCAGTGTAGCCACGTTTCCCTCCCGCAACATTTTGGCAGTGTCTCTGAATCAAGAGGAAGAGAGCTATTGTGGGGTTGTCAATGCTTGACTAGAGGCAGTGGCCGACGTGCGATGGTGGCTGTGTCAGGTAATCGGTGAGGAGAAGTGGCGACAACACGAACGAGAGGAAGGGGAGACACGCGAGAGAGGAGTCGGCGTGACTTTTAGGGTTAGGGTGAAAAACAAAAATAATTTTGGAAAATCAATATTTCCTCACTTAAATAGGATAGCTAAAATAGACTTTTCTTCTACTCGTTTATCCCCAATAAAACATAAAAGGAATTCTTTAAAATTCAAAAAAAAATAAATTTTTTTCATAAATTCATATAAACCTATTTCCTGATAAATTATCTACTAAAATATATTTATTTCACTTAAAATAATTTAATTATATCAATATTTTTGGTATATTACATCTAGTGTTGATTTATCATCCGTTCGATTAAGATCTACTTCTTCTATTTTTTATTTGTGGTATCTCGTCTTGGACATGTTTCTTCTTCTCATTTGAAATATTTAGCTTCTAAAGGAAATTTAAAAAAAATTACAAACTCATGATACTTCAAATTGTTGTGGTTGCAAATTAGTAAAATTCTTTGCTTTACCTTTCTATAGAAGTATCTCTGTTTCTCTTACATCATTTGAGTTAGTTTATTCTGATGTGTAGGGTCCATCTCCTATTCGTACACTGGTGGATCCCGTTACTATGTTTCTTTTATTGATGATTATACTCGTTACATTTGAGTTTATCTTATAAAACATCATTTTGATTTCCTTAGTATCTATCAAATATTTTGTGTCATGGTAAAAACTGAACATAATGCTATTATTAAATGCTTTTGATGTGATTTGGGTGGTCAATATACATTCAATCTTTTTTCTGAACTACTTACCTCAGATGGTACACTTCGTCAAAGTTTTTGTACTGATACTCCTAAACAAAATAGTGTTGCTGAAAGAAAACATAGACATATTGTTGAAACTACACATTAATTCTCTCCTGTTATCTGTATATGTTTCTAGCGAATTTTGGGATAAAGTTATTCTTACTGTAGTCCATTCTATTAATAGACTTCCATCTTCTATTACATCTGGTTTGTCTCATTTTAAAAAACTATATGGTTTTGTTCCTGATTATTCTGTCTTAAGAGTTTTTGGATCCACATGTTTTGCCCTCCATCCTCATGTTGAACGTAGTAAGCTTAGTTCTTGGTTCTCTCTTTGTGTTTTTGTTGGCTACAAAGAGGGTCAAAAGGGATATATAGATGTTATAATCTAGTTAGTCAAAAACTCTATCTCACGTCATATTATTTTTCTTGAACACATCTCATTCTATTCTATTCCCTCTGAGACTCCAAATCTTTAAAAATTTTATCTCACTCGTATTGATCCTTTTTGCACTAACTCTGATGATATGTCATCTCATGTTTCCCCATAATTAGACCATCCTAGCGCCTCTTCTTCTAATGATGTTATTTGTTGGATTAACACTAATACAGATTTTGTTCATCAGCTCCCCAATGATCCTTATGCTCCTACTGTTTCTCATGATACTCCTATGATAGCGGATCCTCCTTCTCATTACCCTCAATGATCTCATAAGTCTACTCAATTACCTGATTTGGTGTATTCTACTTATTCTAGTTCTTTTTATTCTTTTTTTGACTTATATTCACCAATTGTCTAAGCCCTCCTCTTATAGAGAGGTTGTTCTTGATCCTCTTAGGCATTAGGCTATGGCGGAAGAATTTTCTACTTTATATCAAATATGTACTTGAGGTCTTGTTCCTCTTCCTTTAGGGAAGTGTGCAATTGATTCTCGATGGGTGTATAAGATTAACACTAAATTTAATGGGGTGGTTGAGCGGTATAAAGTTCCTTTGGTTGCTAAAGGATTTTTCCAATAGTATGGTATGGATTATGAGGAAACCTTTGCTCCAGTTTCTAAGCTTGTTACTATCTGTACTCTCATTGTAGTTGCATCAGTTCATCAATGGTCTATTTTCCAGATGGATGTTAAAAATACTTTTTAAATGAAAATCTTCAAGAAGAAGTCTACATGGTGCCTCCACCAGGTGTCACTCACAACCCTGGTGAAGTTTGTAAACTAAAGAAGGCTCTTTATGGCCTTAAACAAGCTCCTCGAGCTTGGTTTGACAAGTTCTCTATTGTGATTGGATCTCTTCCTAGCCAGCATGACTCTGCTCTTTTTGTTCGTTGTACTTTGTCAGGTCGCGTATTACTCTCTCTTTATATTGATGACATGATTATTACAGAGGATGATTTAAGTGGAATAGAAGAGTTGAAATTACATTTGGCTTGTGAGTTTGATATGAAAGATTTGGGTCTTCTACGTTATTTTTTGGGACTTGAAGTAGCTTATTCTCCTCGTGGCTATCTTCTCTCACAATTCAAATATATTGGTGGCATTCTAGAGCAAGCTCATTTATCTGACACTCACACTGTTGATACTCTTCTTGAGGTTAATACTCGGTACTCTTCTACTGATGTTGTTCCCTTGTCAGATCCATTTTTATATTGCACTCTAGTTGGCAGTCTAGTATATCTCACCATCACTAGACCTAACATTTCTTATGTTATACATATTGTCAACCAGTTTGTTACTTCTCCCACTTCAGCACATTGGGGAGTTGTGCTTCGTATCCTTCAATATCTTCGAGGTACCTAGTTTTATAGTCTTCTTTATCCTTTTACTTCTACCTTAGAGTTACATGCCTATTCAGATGCAGATTGGGGTGGTGATTCTACAGATCGTAAGTCTACCATAAGATATTGTATTTTCTTGGGAGATTCCCTTATCTGCATAAATTTATAAGGAAGTCTACCATAAGTTACATGCCTATTTACTTCTACCTATAGCCATGTTTAAGTCTATCCAGATTCTTTTATCTATTTGGCAAGTGGATGTCAAGACAGCATTCCTTAATGGAAGTCTTGAAGATAGCATCCACATAAAGCAAACCAGAAGGGTTCATTATAAAGGGCTAAGAGCATCTTGTGTGAAAACTCAATCAGTCTATGGACTGAGGCAAAGCTTCAAGGTCTTGGAACATCCAGTTTATCAAAGTAATCCAGATCTTTGGATTTATTGAGTAAACGGATAAGTCTTGTGTATACAAATGGTGTGATGGAAACGTGGTGGTGTTTCTTGTACTATACGTAGATAACAATTTTGATAGTTGGAAACAATATCAAAATGTTGTCAGAAGTAAGGGTATGGTTGTCCGAATAATTCGATATAAAGGACTTGGGAGAATGTATATATTTTTGTGATCAAAGTAATAAGGGATCGCAAGAAAAATATATATAGATATATCCCGAGTTTAATATATCGAAAAAAATCCTTACTCGTTTTTAGCATGCAAAACTCCTAGAAAGGTTTCTTACCTTTTAAGAATGGAGTGTTTTTATCTAAAGAGATGTCTTCGATGACATCAAAGGAGATTGAGGACATGTAGGTAGTTCTTTATGCTTCGGCAGTTAGACAACCTAATGTATGCTATGCACGAGATCAGAAATCTGTTTTGCCAAGGGCATAGTTAGCAGATATCAAAGTAACCCTAGACAAGGACATTGGACTGCAGTAAAGCATATAAGTACCTTAGAGGCACTAGAGATTATATGCTAGTTTACAAGGCAGTTATTTTGGTCCCTGTGGGTTGCATGGATTTTAACTTCCAATCGGATAGGGACAATATTAAGTCAACCTCGGGGTTTTGTGTTTACTTTAGGAGGTAAAGTCATAACTATGGAAGAGTGATAAGCATAGGTGTTTATCTGGACTCCACCATAGAAGCTTAGTATATGGCAAGCCTCTAAGGTAGCCATAAAAGCTGAATGACTCAATAACCTCAAGATAGATTTAGATATGATTTCTGGTTTGTCCAAAGATTATTACAATTTATTGTAATAATGTTGGTGCAGTAACAAACTCGAAGAAACCATAAGTCTATAAGGCAAGTAAACACAATAGAGCGCAAGTACCACCCAATACGAGAAATCGTATAAACGAGGAGAAGTTGTTGCCGCCTAGATTGCATCAGATGATAACCTAAGGTCCTTAAGGCAAGAGCTTTTTGAAAGGCATGGGAATCAGATGTATGGCAGCAGATATGACAGCTTAGTCTTTTAGTATAAGTGGGAGAATGTTAGAGTGTATACTAAAAGCCTAGCTTTTGGTATAAATATTTATCTAGAAATAAGAATCACATTGGTCAAAAGTCTACATTTATGATAAATGTAGTTGCTCAATTAATTTATATTGTAGATAACATGGTGTGTGGTGTCACACACAGAAGATCATGTTATTGGTTCCTTATAAATTATAAACAGTAGCTCACGACCAAGATGGAAAGGAACAAACCATTGGAAGGTCGCAGTGTAATTAGGTATTAGTATATCTTAACTATATAATTACACTAGTACACTTAGAGTGTATTGAGTAGGACCATTTGAGGTCATTCTTTTTATACTGACTTTATAAAGGAACAAAGACCTCAGTTATTATGGAAGTGTGTGCTCTTAATCCTAATATAATAACAAGCACATATATTTGATATTTATTTCTTTAATTTATCAATGGGTGAGATTTAGTTCGATGAATCAATAAGCCCGATAAATTGGGAAATGATATCACTTATAGTGTGTGTTGTTGATTATAGAAGGAAACTGTGTCCTAGTAATCTAGGTTGAGAATGTCCCCAAGAGGAGCTCATAAGGATTGTCATGTTAAACCCTGCAGGTGGACTTAGTCCGACATGACGATGAAGTTGAGTGGTACTACTCTTGGAGCTAGATATTAATTAAGTGAGTTGTCAGTAACTTACTTAATTAGTGGACATTTGTTATCTTAAACACAGGGAGACTAACACACTCATAATAAGAAGGAGCCCAAAATGTAATTTGGGATTGGTGCGGTAGTTCAATAATAGTTCTCTAGTGGAATGAATTATTATTGATAAAATTAAGTTGTGTGTTCGGGGCGAACACGGGATGCTTAATTTTATCGGGAGACCAAAACTAATTCCTCCTCTCGGTCCCTATCGTAGCCTCTAGTATATAGAGATTTATACCCACCGCATACCCACCTTCTTACCCATCCAATGGGGCCGGCCAAGCTAGCTTGGAACCCAAGCTAGGGCCGGCCAAGACCAAGTGGATGAGTTAAGTTGGTGGCCGGCCAAAGCATGGGTCCCAAGCTTAGGTGGTCGGCCACTAGAATATTAAAAAGGATTTTTATTAAAATTATTTCTTATGTGGATATCATGGTTTTAAAAGAGAGTTTAAAAATTAAAAACTTCCTTTTATAGCTTTCTATAAAAGATTAAGAGAAGAGATTAATCTCTTTCCTTATTTGTAGTTTAAAAGGATGGTTTTAATTTTGGTAAAACTTTCCTTATTTGTAAATCATCTACATGTTTAAAGAGAGTTTAAAATTTGAAATCTTTCCTTATTTGTTGATTAAAGGAGGATTTTAAATTTTAAGAAAACTTTCCTTTTAAATCATGTTCATGATTTAAAAGAAAGTTTAAAATTAAATATTCTCTTTTATAAGTTTCTACAAGAGATTAAGAAAAGATTTGATATCTTTCCTTATTTGTAGATTAAAAGAGATTTTAATTTTTAGAGATAACTTTCTTTTATCCACATGTTTAAAAGAAAGATTTTAATTTATTAAATTTCCTTTTTAAACCAATCATGAAGGGATTAAAATTATTGAGAAATTTTATAAATTTCCGGAAGCAAATAAGGAAGTTTTAATTGATGTTTAAAATTTTATTTGCTTGGAAATTCTATGGTGTGGCCGGCCAAATAAATTGGAGAAGGAAAATTTTTTTGATTAAATAATTTTTCCTTTTCATGGCAAAAGAATTAAGGAAGTTTTATTAAATTTTCCTTATTTGCCAAGACCAAGGATTATAAAAGAGGGGTAGAGGAGGCTTCAAAGCTAACGAATCTATTCTATTTTCTCTCCTCTTTTCTTCCTTGGCCGGCCCTAGCCTTTCTCCCTTCTTCTCTTTTGGTGGCCGAACCATACATCTCTTGGAGCTCTTGTTGGTGGCCGGACCTAGGAAGGAGAAGAAGAAAAGGAGGAAGCCTCATCTTGAAGATCCCTTGGAGTATTGGTGGTGATCAAGTTCTTCTTCCTTGGAGGTGGTTCTTCTTGTGGCCGAACCTTGCTTGGAGAAGAAGAAGGTGCGTGGTGGTTCTCGTCTCGGAAGATCGTCGCCCACACGACGTCCGGGATAAGAAGAGGAATACGGTAGAAGATCAAGAGGTTTTTCTAAAAGGTATAACTAGTAATTTTTCTTTCCGCATCATACTAGTTATTTTTGGAAATAATACTAAATACAAGAGGCTTACGTTCTAGTGTTTCGAATATGGTTTTTCGAAATTGTGTTCTTTTGTTTCTTTCTTTTCCTTGTGATTTGATTGTTCTCTTTGGTTAACCTAAAGTTATTTTAGGAAATTAAATATTAGCTTTCCATAAAAGGTTTTGTCTAGTCGGTGGTGGTTGCTCCCATATCCAAGAAGGCCATGTGCCTCGCCACGTCAGTACTGGGAACCAATTATGGAAATTAATATTTAATGGAATTAATAACTTAAGGTGACTTGGGTCAAACGTGTTAAGTTCCGCAGGAGATCCAAGTCAAAACCTAAAAGAACAAATAGATTAAGTTTTGGATCAAACGTGTTAAGTTCCGCAGGCGATCCAAAATTTAATTTAAAAGAACACATGGTAGCTAGGAAAAGGTTCAGACCTTTGTACAAAATTTTTGTACAGTGGAACCTCTAGGTTTTCCGAGTAGCAACCAACAATTGGTATCAGAGCTAGGGTTTTGCCTCTGTGTATTTGGTATTAGTGTAATTATGCACATGTCATACATAATTTAGGCAGGATAATAGTAGGATGTGCTAACTTTGTGGATGCAGGATCCAACTATTATGGCTTATAGTTATTATGTGTGTGATTGGACCCTTGGACATGTCAAGGGCATTTTATTGTGTGTGCATGATTGTATTATAAAATACAGCAGGAGCTGTATTTAGTTTTATTAGGATTTTATTTTTGATCTAGATACATGTACATTCCTTTTATGGAATATAGGATCAAAAATGTAAAATTCTATTTATGTCGCGGATCGAATCTTGCAAAGCGTGGAACCTTCTATGGACCAGAGGCGCAGCGGAACTAGGAGCAAGATGGATGCGACAGCTAGACCCGGTGGCAGTGGCCAAATATGGCAGCAGCTTGGGATGACAACACACGGAAGACAACTAGAGATAAAAGCCATAATAGTTGAAAATTAGATTTTCTATTTATTGCTTTTATATTGTGTTGTGTGTGCATGTTAGTTTACAAGTTTAGTAGGTTAGCATGTGTAAAATTCCTCATTTATAAATAACTAAGTGGGAGAGGGATTTTTAAATAAATCCCATGGTCTCCATTACTGGTTTGTAAGTGATGCAAACAAGCTTGCGCGTTGGCTCTGAGTGCCTTCCTCCATAACGGATGAGCTTGTTTGTGGATCACTAGAACAGACTTCCATTTTTGGATGACTATAGGAAGTTAATTAAGAGCGTGTGATCTTCCCCAACGGAAGGGGCATAATCTTATTAATGGACTTAGTGTCAAGTAATGGTATACACTTAGACACATCTAATAGTATCCTCCCCATCGGAGTCACTGCTATTATTTGTGTGACCAAATGAAACCAACTATTAATTTGTCATAAAACTAGGTTGACAAGATAATAAAATTAAAGGGTTAAAACCCCTCTTACATCTGATTTATTTTGTATACGTCCACACTAACGTGGCATACAAAATTAACGGTGTTTGAGATAATTTTATTTGTCATAAAGATACGTTGACAAGATAGTTAATGGGTAAAACCCTCCTTTTACAAATGTTGAATTTGTATACGTCCACACTAACGTGGCATGCAAAATTCACGGTGTTTGAGGTGTTGGTAAATTTAAATAATATTGTTTGAGGAATCAATGTTATTTTAAATTCAAAGAGTTTTGACCAAATATTTGATCAAAGATAGATCAACTATTAATTTTATTCGTCATAAAGTAAAGTTGACGAGATAATAAAATTAATGAATAAAATCTCCTCTTCGATTTTGTATACACAAAATTCATGGAGATTTTAAGGAGTTGATCTTGACCAAATGTTTTTGTGATTCTTAGGATGTTTGTCAATCCCTAGTAGTCATACTATAGAAAAGACTTAGTAGTCCCAATTGTAATGATTGGAAATAGGACTTGGACATTAAGGTAGATCTTCTTGGAACTAAGAACAATTTAGGTGTATTTAATTCATTAGTTGAAACATGTCTAGTGGTGTTATCTACCGTAACCTGGAGTGTAGATACAAGATGCCATTAATCATGTCTGCAATTCATTGCAGGGTTCCAGGAAACCCGACAACTAAATGAAAGGTAAATCACCATCCACATGGGCACTACTGTAAAAGTGGTAACTGTTGCAGTGGGAGATGTTTATCCTTTGATAAGAATAAAATATGGATTTTAAGTAATTGTCTTTACGTACCAAGTTTAGAAAGAACCTGATTTCAGTTTCTAAACTATTATAGATATTATGTCTATTTTGATAACAAAGTTGTTATCAAGAAAAATAGGAAAGTTATCTATTCTGGTATGATGGTTGACAATTTATAATCCAATAAACTTCCACGATGCAACAAATGGAAATTAGTAACACATCTTCTAATTTTAAGAAAAAGCAACCTTCGGAAATGAACCAATTATATCTTTGGCATCTAAAGCTAGGTTATACTTGAGTAGGATTCATTGGTAGCTGATGAACTTTTGGGTTCATTGGTAGTGGAAATCTTTCCAACCTACGAGTCTTACTTGGAAGGAAAATAACCAAGAAGCTTTTAAGTCCAAGGGGTATGGAGTCAAAGATATGTTGAAAACGGTTCATTCTGATTTGTGTGATCCTATGACTATCCAGACAAGAGGTAGTATTGAATATTTTGTCTATTTAATAGACAACTATTCAAGATACAAATAAATTTACTTAATGTACCGCAAGACTAAGTACTTTGATTAGTTCAAAGAGTACAAGGTTGATGCGGAGAAATGTTAAAGTAAAAAGTCACTATGGAAGATCGTAGTGGCAAGTACCTCTTGAGAGATTTTAGGAGTCACTTATCAAAAGTTGGATTTCAATCCCAACTAACTGCATCTGGTACACCCCAACAGAATGGTGTAGTAGAAAGAAGGTAAAGGACTCTTATGGAATAATTAGATAGATGATGAGTTATTCAGAAAATTACCAAATTTGTTTTAAGGATAAACTCTGAAAACGAAAGTGAACATAGTACCTTCCAAGTTAGAACTCTCTACTCATATAGAATTGCTGAATAGGTGAAAACCTATTTTGAAGCATATTCGGATTCGGGTAATCCAGCACATATGTTAAAGAGAGACAATGATAAGTTGGATAGGAGTTCACTTGTTTGTAAGTTATCCTAGATAAACAAAAGTAGGTTTATAGTCTTAAAAATCAGAAGGTCATTGTTAGCATCAATGACTGATTTATAGAAAAGGACTATATAATGAACCACGTGCTCATAAGTAAATTTGTTCTTAAGAAAATAATAAAGGACATGTCTAACCTAGTACCAACTGTACAAGATGAGATACCACAAGAAAATTACAACACGTATCACAAATTGATACACAATTACAGAAAGTGTCTTGTCATAGTGGGAGGGTTGTTAGGCAACCTAAATAGGTTCATGTTTTGGGAGAGTTTTTGGACTCGATCCCTGAAGGACATAAACCTGATCTCCGGACATATGACGAAGCACTCCAAGATAAATATGCAGCATCTTGGCAAAGAGTAATGAATAATAGAATTAGAATATATGTATTCTAATAAAATCTGGAAGCTTATAGAACCACCAAGTGGTGTAAAAGCCTTTGGGTGTAAAAAGTCTGTAATAGGAAAAGAGGGATAGACAGGAAGGTTGAAACCTTCAAAGCAAGGCTTGATGAAAAAGGAAACTTTTTTCACTGGAAGCCATGTTTAAGTCTATCCAGATTCTTTTATCTATTTGGCAAGTGGATGTCAAGACAGCATTCCTTAATGGAAGTCTTGAAGATAGCATCCACATAAAGCAAACCAGAAGGGTTCATTATAAAGGGCTAAGAGCATCTTGTGTGAAAGCTCAATCAGTCTATGGACTGAGGCAAAGCTTCAAGGTCTTGGAACATCCAGTTTATCAAAGTAATCCAGATCTTTGGATTTATTGAGTAAACGGATAAGTCTTGTGTATACAAATGGTGTGATGGAAACGTGGTGGTGTTTCTTGTACTATACGTAGATAACAATTTTGATAGTTGGAAACAATATCAAAATGTTGTCAGAAGTAAGGGTATGGTTGTCCGAATAATTCGATATAAAGGACTTGGGAGAATGTATATATTTTTGTGATCAAAGTAATAAGGGATCGCAAGAAAAATATATATAGATATATCCCGAGTTTAATATATCGAAAAAAATCCTTACTCGTTTTTAGCATGCAAAACTCCTAGAAAGGTTTCTTACCTTTTAAGAATGGAGTGTTTTTATCTAAAGAGATGTCTTCGATGACATCAAAGGAGATTGAGGACATGTAGGTAGTTCTTTATGCTTCGGCAGTTAGACAACCTAATGTATGCTATGCACGAGATCAGAAATCTGTTTTGCCAAGGGCATAGTTAGCAGATATCAAAGTAACCATAGACAAGGACATTGGACTGCAGTAAAGCATATAAGTACCTTAGAGGCACTAGAGATTATATGCTAGTTTACAAGGCAGTTATTTTGGTCCCTGTGGGTTGCATGGATTTTAACTTCCAATCGGATAGGGACAATATTAAGTCAACCTCGGGGTTTTGTGTTTACTTTAGGAGGTAAAGTCATAACTATGGAAGAGTGATAAGCATAGGTGTTTATCTGGACTCCACCATAGAAGCTTAGTATATGGCAAGCCTCTAAGGTAGCCATAAAAGCTGAATGACTCAATAACCTCAAGACAGATTTAGATATGATTTCTGGTTTGTCCAAAGATTATTACAATTTATTGTAATAATGTTGGTGCAGTAACAAACTCGAAGAAACCATAAGTCTATAAGGCAAGTAAACACAATAGAGCGCAAGTACCACCCAATACGAGAAATCGTATAAACGAGGAGAAGTTGTTGCCGCCTAGATTGCATCAGATGATAACCTAAGGTCCTTAAGGCAAGAGCTTTTGAAAGGCATGGGAATCAGATGTATGGCAGCAGATATGACAGCTTAGTCTTTTAGTATAAGTGGGAGATTGTTAGAGTGTATACTAAAAGCCTAGCTTTTGGTATAAATATTTATCTAGAAATAAGAATCACATTGGTCAAAAGTCTACATTTATGATAAATGTAGTTGCTCAATTAATTTATATTGTAGATAACATGGTGTGTGGTGTCACACACAGAAGATCATGTTATTGGTTCCTTATAAATTATAAACAGTAGCTCACGACCAAGATGGAAAGGAACAAACCATTGGAAGGTCGCAGTGTAATTAGGTATTAGTATATCTTAACTATATAATTACACTAGTACACTTAGAGTGTATTGAGTAGGACCATTTGAGGTCATTCTTTTTATACTGACTTTATAAAGGAACAAAGACCTCAGTTATTATGGAAGTGTGTGCTCTTAATCCTAATATAATAACAAGCACATATATTTGATATTTATTTCTTTAATTTATCAATGGGTGAGATTTAGTTCGATGAATCAATAAGCCCGATAAATTGGGAAATGATATCACTTATAGTGTGTGTTGTTGATTATAGAAGGAAACTGTGTCCTAGTAATCTAGGTTGAGAATGTCCCCAAGAGGAGCTCATAAGGATTGTCATGTTAAACCCTGCAGGTGGACTTAGTCCGACATGACGATGAAGTTGAGTGGTACTACTCTTGGAGCTAGATATTAATTAAGTGAGTTGTCAGTAACTTACTTAATTAGTGGACATTGTTATCTTAAACACAGGAGACTAACACACTCATAATAAGAAGGAGCCCAAAATGTAATTTGGGATTGGTGCGGTAGTTCAATAATAGTTCTCTAGTGGAATGAATTATTATTGATAAAATTAAGTTGTGTGTTCGGGGCGAACACGGGATGCTTAATTTTATCGGGAGACCAAAACCAATTCCTCCTCTCGGTCCCTATCGTAGCCTCTAGTATATAGAGATTTATACCCACCGCATACCCACCTTCTTACCCATCCAATGGGGCCGGCCAAGCTAGCTTGGAACCCAAGCTAGGGCCGGCCAAGACCAAGTGGATGAGTCAAGTTGGTGGCCGGCCAAAGCTTGGGTCCCAAGCTTAGGTGGCCGACCACTAGAATATTAAAAGGATTTTTATTAAAATGATTTCTTATGTGGATATCATGTTTTTAAAGAGAGTTTAAAATTAAAATTTCCTTTTATAGCTTTCTACAAAAGATTAAGAGAAGAGATTAATCTCTTTCCTTATTTGTAGTTTAAAAGGATGGTTTTAATTTTGGTAAAACTTTCCTTATTTGTAAATCATCTACATGTTTAAAGAGAGTTTAAAATTTGAAATCTTTCCTTATTTGTTGATTAAAGGAGGATTTTAAATTTTAAGAAAACTTTCCTTTTAAATCATGTTCATGATTTAAAGAAAGTTTAAAATTAAATATTCTCTTTATAAGTTTCTACAAGAGATTAAGAAAAGATTTGATATCTTTCCTTATTTGTAGATTAAAGAGATTTTAATTTTTAGAGATAACTTTCTTTTATCCACATGTTTAAAAGAAAGATTTTAATTTATTAAATTTCCTTTTATAAACCAATCATGAAGGGATAAAATTATTGAGAAATTTTTATAAATTTCCGGAAGCAAATAAGGAAGTTTTAATTGATGTTTAAAATTTTATTTGCTTGGAAATTCTATGGTGTGGCCGGCCAAATAAATTGGAGAAGGAAAATTATTTTAATTTTTCCTTTTCATGGCAAAAGAATTAAGGAAGTTTTTATTAAATTTTCCTTATTTGCCAAGACCAAGGATTATAAAAGAGGGGGTAGAGGAGGCTTCAAAGCTAACGAATCTATTCTATTTTTCTCTCCCTCTTTTCTTCTTCTTGTGGCCGGCCCTAGCCTTTCTCCCTTCTTCTCTTTTGGTGGCCGAACCATACATCTCTTGGAGCTCTTGTTGGTGGCCGGACCTAGGAAGGAGAAGAAGAAGAGGAGGAAGCCTCATCTTGAAGATCCCTTGGAGTATTGGTGGTGATCAAGTTCTTCTTCCTTGGAGGTGGTTCTTCTTGTGGCCGAACCTTGCTTGGAGAAGAAGAAGGTGCGTGGTGGTTCTCGTCTCGGAAGATCGTCGCCCACACGACGTCCGGGATAAGAAGAGGAATACGGTAGAAGATCAAGAGGTTTTTCTAAAAGGTATAACTAGTAATTTTTCTTTCCGCATCATACTAGTTATTTTTGGAAATAATACTAAATACAAGAGGCTTACGTTCTAGTGTTTCGAATATGGTTTTTCGAAATTGTGTTCTTTTGTTTCTTTCTTTTCCTTGTGATTTGATTGTTCTCTTTGGTTAACCTAAAGTTATTTTAGGAAATTAAATATTAGCTTTCCATAAAAGGTTTTGTCTAGTCGGTGGTGGTTGCTCCCATATCCAAGAAGGCCATGTGCCTCGCCACGTCAGTACTGGGAACCAATTATGGAAATTAATATTTAATGGAATTAATAACTTAAGGAGACTTGGGTCAAACGTGTTAAGTTCCGCAGGAGATCCAAGTCAAAACCTAAAAGAACAAATAGATTAAGTTTTGGATCAAACGTGTTAAGTTCCGCAGGCGATCCAAAATTTAATTTAAAAGAACACATGGTAGCTAGGAAAAGGTTCAGACCTTTGTACAAAAATTTTGTACAGTGGAACCTCTAGGTTTTCCGAGTAGCAACCAACAATTGGGGTGGTGATTCTACAGATCGTAAGTCTACCATAAGATATTGTATTTTCTTGGGAGATTCCCTTATCTCTTGGAAGGATAAAAAATAAGATGTTATCTCTCATTCTTCTACCAAAGTAGAATATTGTGCTATGACCTCTACTACTACTGAAATTATTTGATTACATTGGCTACTTATTGATATAGGTGTTTTTCTCTTGAACCCTACCTCTATGCATTGTGACAACTCCAGTGTCATTCAAATTACTCACAATTCTATCTTTCATGAGTGCACCAAGTATATTTAGATTGATTGTCATTTCACTCGCCATCACTATCAAAATGACACCATCACTTTGTCATTTGTCTCATCTTCCATACAAATTACAAACTTGCTCACCAAGGCTCATTCCACTGCATGGTTTCAATTTTTGGTTAACAAACTCTCAATGCTTTCTGTTAGTGCATTGTGAGTTTGAGGGGGATATTAATATATAATAAATTATTATATAAGAATATATTAGTCTTTTATTATTATTTTATTATCTATTTATATTTCTTTTTTTTATAAACCTAAGTTTTTTGGCAATATAATTTGCTAACTTCCTTTTACGGCTACTTCTTTCTCTCCTTCACTTTGTGTTGCCTTTTACACTATTTGCATTCTTTTCTTTGTTCACAGTAGCATCATAAATCTCAACCATATACATTCTCAACTTATTTCATTAACTGTAATAATTTTAGAGTGATATGACAATGTTGTTGTTAAAGTTTATTTTGCTGACTTCTATGATATAACAACATCTTCTCGTGTAAACACATAACTTGTTTGGGATCTAATTTTACGTGGATCCAAAAAATAACCTACATCTACATATCCCAAGAAGGTAACGAAATATGTGCTTTACACTATTCCAATGTCTTCAGATTGGAGAAGAGCTATATCTTTCTAGAAAGTTAACAGAAAATACAATATCTAGGTGAGTGCAATTAGCGAGATATGATAATGCACCAATTGTATTAAGATATGATACTTTTGTGTTAGTGTAGGGAATACTAGATAATCAAACTTGTGTTTTGATATTGGGAAAGATTTGAAGTTAAGCTACTTTATGATTTGATGGCTTTGTTAAGTGCACAAGACTTAATAGGACAAGACTTAGTAGGTTAGGTGGATCAAATACTAGGCAATAGAAGACTTAGCGAATCAAGAACACTCAACACTCGACATGGAAGTCCAGATGGGTCAAGTGATTGGACATTTGGCAAGATGGACTTGATGGGTTAGCAAGGACCAGACATCGAGTCAAAGGAAGACCTTGCGGGTCAAGTGATCAAACGCTAAGTAAAGAAACCCCAAATAGGTCAAGTGGACCAGATGTTTAATAAATGTAAACTCCTCGAGTGAAGTGTTAATTTTGAAAAGAAGAACAAGTCCTTTTTACGGGGACAAATTTAGGCGACGATCCAACTAAGAGTTCTACTTGGATTTTGAAGTCAAGATCAGATAATAATTAATTATCTAAATAGAACTTACTTATTTGATTATACTATGATAAATTGGTTTTGCATGGTTCGGGTGATCTAACAATAATATTGGTCAACCAAATGGCTTAGGTGACCAAACATGACGTTCAGTTGACCAAAAGTTGAGGTCGTACAGGGTGTGGCATGGAAGTCAACCTGTCTAACATGCTGATGTGGCATCCGATGTGGATGAGGATAAGTCTCAGATAACTGACGTGGTAGAGGATAGAGTTTGGCTAGTTGATGTGGCAAAAGGCACAGTCAAGGAGAAGTCTTGCATTATTGATGTAGCCAAGGATCGACGTCAAGGTAATGACATGGTGGAAGGTCAATGGTAGGAGATTGGGTTCAATCAATTGAACCTGTACATCGGGTGGCCGATAGACATATATGGATTAGGTCGATCCTGGATCAAATAACTTATCAGTCGACCAAACAACCGATCGACCAAACAAGGAGTTTGGTCAATCGATCATGGGTTATAAAAAAAAGCTTGATTAGAGGCTTTAGAACAATCAACTCATATGCTTTCCAACCTTCATCTTGTGTAAAAACTATGTGACACTGTGCTCATCTGACAACAAAGCTCTACTTTGATCTATTCTTGTCAATAATTGTTAATTATTTTCTATTTCATGCTTTCAACTAAAAAGGGGTGATAAACTTGTTATCACGTGTAAGAGACGTATCTTTGCCTTCGAAAAGTTTTCCGGAAAGAGATAAGTAGTGAATTTCCACTCATAAGTGATCCATGATCATGGGCTTTAGACTAGCAGTTAGAGGTTGTGAACTAAGTAAAAATAAAAGTGTTTGTGCAAGTTCTATTTGTTTGTTTTTAAAACAAGATTTTAACGAGCACTATTCATCCCCTTTAGTGCTTTCATTAGTCCTACAATTGACATCAAAGTAGGACGCTCTAAATTGGTGCAACCACTAATCAAACATTCATTTTATTCTATCTCTAGCACTACTTGGCCAAGACCAAGTCTTGGAATATTTTTAAGTTTTTATTTTGTAAGAAATTTAAATGGTCCATCACCAAGGCTATAGTATAGTTCATCCCCCTTCATGCCCCTCTCCTCTTTAGTGGCGATGATCTTGGCTATTTGAAGGGATGAATGAGGTACCATCTAAAGACTCAAGTGAAGATATAAATCATAATTTAAACTGGATTCACACTATAGATTAGTGAAGTAGAGAACCACTGGGATGCGAAAAGTAGAATCTAACATTAAGAAGAAGATTGAAGCAAACACTAAGGTGACACAAACTCTCTAGTGTGAGTTGTCCAAAGAAGAATTCAACTGAGTCAATCCCTTCATCAGTGCCAATGACCTCTCCCACAAGCTAGTCGAGCTTCACGAGGGAACCAACAATACCAAGGTAACGAAGCATGATTTATATTTTAATACACTATTTAATTGTAAAATGCAGGAAGGTGAGTCCATTAGTCAACTACAAGCTTGAATCAAAGATATTCTCAATGGGTCGCATTCAATCAAATAGTAAGTGGAGAACCAGGAATTATAAGGCATGCCCTTAAGGGCTTCCCTCAAAATACCTTGTGGAAAACTATGCTAGATGAATACAAGGTGTTTGGGGACCTTTCCAAAATTAAATTAGATGAACTATTTAGCGAATTTGAATTATATGAATAGACTAACTCAAGTCAAACTGAGAACGGTGTAGTTTTAGTTGTAGGACAAATCAAGAGTAAGGAGTCAAAAACCAAGTCATGACTAGAACCAAAATCCGAAATCACAAAACCTAAGGCGGAGGTGACCTGCTATGGATGCAGCCAGAAGGGTCACTACAAGGTCGATTGCCCAAACTCAAAGGTGATCAAAAAGCAAAAGAAGAAGACATTGAAGGCTACATGAGACGAATCCTCCTCAGAAGAATAAGACACGGAGGAACAAAATCAAATGAACTTCATGGCTCTAATGGCGAAAGAAGACATAGCTGAGTCCGAATCCAAGTCTGAGTCCATACTAAGTCAAGCCATGGATCCAAATCCAAGTCAAACCATCAAGATAATGAGGTAACATCTTCCTTAGTAGACAATTGTATGCTGTCATTTCATGCTTAAATAGGAGTTAGTTAAGTCTAATGTCTTGGTTAAGTTTCTCCTTAAGAATTTAAAAGCCCTTGAGAAGAAGACTGACCTTAGTCCCTCAACCGATCAAGTTCAAAAAGGAACCTCAACTCAATCTTAAAAACTTGAGGAAGAGAATTCCCTCTTCAAAGTTCAAGTTGAGAAATTCAAGGGTTCATTGGAATGATTCACATTATAGTCCAAGTATTTAGATATGATACTTGAAACACAACGAGTCATATATAACAAATTTGGATTTGGATTCAAAGCTAAAACTAGACATAATCTTACATGTCTTTAGTTAATCAACATGCTATAAAATGAGTCTAAGCATGAGTCCCAAAATCAAGTTTGATTAACAAAGTAGGACTTAACCAATAATGGATCTGTATGTTCATAAACATGCTAAAGGGGGAGGGGGTGAATAGCGTTTGTAAAAATCACAAGTTATAATGAGTTACGTAGCAGAAAAGGGAAACAAAAAGACAACGCTAACAATGCCAAGTTTTACTTGGTTCGGAGCCTATGACGACTCCTACTCCAAGGCCCGTGATCATCGATCACTTTCGTTGGGCAATCACTATTATTTCGTAAATGGATTACAAAGATAGAGTACAAGAACTAAAAATAAAACTTGTTACTGACAAAAAGAAAGGAAAATGACGTCTCTCGTTCCTCGAACTTTGGAGCAGCCTTTCGGTGCCATCGAAGCATTTTTGGAGTAGCACTTGAATATGAAAGTTGTAGTAGATGATGTTCTGAAGTTGTTAGTTGAAGACCCTTATATAGATCCATTCGGGGTGCCTGGAACCCCTCAGGGCGCCTGGACCGTTGTTGATGTAGCGATCTCTGGTCGAAACTTCATCCGCGAAGTTTATCCACTTCTGGGTGCTTGGACCCCTTTTAGACGCTTGGACTGTTGATGTGGGTTCGGCTAGTCGTCGCGCTCTATTGCGACACCCGCCTGGGCAACACTGGTCTGGGCATCCGGACCAGCTCCAGGTGCCCAAACCACGTTTTGTCTCTTTTATTTCCTGCAACAAAAATTTAGTCGAGGCAACAGAAAAATATATTTATCTTATAAAATAGAGTTAGCACAACATTAATAAGATAGGAGTAGTAATTAGATCTTCTCTCCCCGGGACTAGGATCTAATCAAGGTCTCAGCTTAGGTTTCTCAAATGGACCTAAGTTGGACCGACACCTATAATTCCCTCAATAGGGAACACGTCCTCACTGGATCTCTCTTCTAGTTGCTTACCTCCACTTACCAACTGTAGTCGCTTAACTTGCCTTTGACCCACGAGGTCTTCCCGCTAGTTATCAGGTTCGCAGACCCAACTGGACTTTGGCCAGTTGTCAGGTCCCGTAAACTCAATTAGACTTCCCACCAGATATCGGGCCCCACGGACCTATCTAGACTTCCCACCATCTATCAAGTCCCACGGACCTAACTAGATTTTAGCTTGGTATCAGGTCTTTCAGACCTATCAACTCCTGCATACTTAGTAAAGTAATTAGATCACAAAACACTCTAACTTTAATCCACTTATCATTCATCAAAATCTGAGTTAGATCATTAGTACAAATTGCACCAACAGGATCCTCAAGAATCAAGTTTACTACTTGGAGAAACATGATCAAAGTCATGATTCATAGGGAGCCGATAGAATTTTTTTTTTGATTCATTAATTTACTGGTTATTGTTCAGTTGACTGATGGATTCATCAGCAAATTGCACCAACAGGATCCTCAGATGACTGATGGATTCATCAGTTGACTGGTGTCGGGGTTTTCAGCAACATGTATATAAGGCTTGAGAGCTTGGAGAGAAAAGATAAAACTGATGCAAACATACTGTTAAGCTCTCCAAGTGATCCCCAAGCCTCCATACTCTCAATCTCTTCTTCCTAAGCTCATCTTTAATCTTGTGAGAGGAAGAGATCATCTTGTAAAGATTTCTCCACCTTCGTTCTTGGATCGAAAAGGAGAAGATCATAGTGCAGCTTGATTGGTTGTGTGTGCCTTGGATTAGTCATCTCAAGGAGGTGGAGACTAAGTAAATCGAGGAGTTAGCTTTGCCTTCTTATTACTTTTCTATTTCAATACTCCTTTTGTGCTTCCGCTAACAAATTGTAGGTCAAAATTGAAGAAAGACTATTCACCCCCTTCTGGCTGTACACAAAGGTCCTATCACAAACAATCTTCCCAATTCAAACTTAACCTTAATCAAGTAAAATTGGTAATCATCTCACAAAAGTTATAATGCTAACATGTTTGATCACTTAGAATGGATGAGATGGAAAAATAGAAAAATTAATTAAGTCTTTGCTTAACATTATGTTTTAACTACATCAGTTTAATTTAGTAGAATAGATCTCTTCTTACCATTATTACAAATACTACTAACTTAAACAATGCAACTAACCTATGATATACCATAGATTTAATGCACCCATAGATCCAAGTAGCTTTTGCATCTTACAAATACATAGGATTAACTTATTTGTGTAATGAGCCACATAAATAGGCATAAGATGTTAAATACAACCCTTGGTTTCAGAAGTAGATTAGTGCATTAATATGAACAAGGAGTATGAACTCAAATGAATCACTACGGTGACTAATTTCCAACTAGACTTGACGATCAAATTAATTCATTTGTGTCGTATAAAAGGAGTTAGACATTGTTTAAAGACATATTTTAGTTAAATTATTAATTTATTAAAAATTACTTTGAAACAACTTTTATGGTTGACCGAACTACATGGTTTGGGCGACCGATAACCCTTAAAATAATCAAATTCATGACAAATCACTAAGGACGAAAACCAAAGTGATCGATCAACCTAATGATTATATGAGTCAAAGTTTAATGGTTAGTTTGACTGTTAGTCTGACAGACTTTGACCTAATGGTTAATCGATGCCCGTGAATGGATCGACTGATAAAATCTCATAATATGAAAAAATTGATCGTTTGACTGAATGTGTCATCTATTAGTCGCCTGATAATCCCAATTGGTCAACCAATCCCCCTCAATAAGCAAAAAAGAGGATCAGTTGACCGTGATCGTTAAACTATCGGTCGACCGATCAATATAGATCAGTCGATCTAATGACCTTGAAAACTGATAAAGCCTAATTAGAAACTAATCGATTGACTGATTATTTAAGGCATTGGTCAATCAAACCCCCTATCGATTGATCGATAAAATGCTATAAAAGCAGTAACCAATAAGATCGACCTTACTTCTTTTGAGAGTTCAATCGTAGTCCAGGCTTCTAAATTCTCCGAGATGCCTTGGTGATGATCCTAAAACCTTCTCTTACTTTCAATTTTAGCTTTACATATTAAATTCATGTTCTTCCATAGCCACAAGCATCGTGTTGACCAATTAGGACAGGGTGGTCCCTCGCACCCTAGTATGAACCCTAAGTTTTCTACTAAGGAGCTTAGGTTATCCTTTGCCTCTAGGACCCACGCAGTCATGGGAACTTTCTACTTAGATAACAGTTTCTTTAATGTGTTTGCCTCGATGTAGTTGAGGTTATCAACTACTATGCTCTTGCACGCCTAGTCTACTGCAACCACTATATTAACATTAACTTGTGAACAGAATTCTACTACAACCATCATCAAAACATTTTGGAAAATATTTGATTTTTATAAATTAAATAGAAATAATAATAATAAAAAAAAAAAGGAAAACGTGAGCACCGTCTCACGTGTGAAAAGAAAAGAAGAGAAAAAGTGTTAGAATATAATATTTCTCATGTGAACAAAAAATTTTTTTTTTGGAAACAGAAAGTTTTTTTCCTTGTAAAATTAATTGAAAATTAATCTTTGTTTTTTAAAATTTTTAATTAATTATGCTTATTGGGTTTGGATTTATATGATTACCTAATGGTCCAATCTGAACTGATCTAGTTTGTTTGGACTAGACCATATCAGATTGGGTTAGTTTAAGCAGATCTTAGTTTGGTTCAAATCATTAGTTGGTTTAACTAGATAGATTAGGATGATTTAATTAAATAGGCTTAGATTAAACAAAAAAAAAAGAACTGAACATCCCACTTGGATTAGTTCTAATGAGAACAAGGGATTTAGGATCTAGTTTCCCGATCTACCAGTCAACTAAAACTCCCCAAATATAAGAAAATTTATTTTTCTTATTTACTTATATATTCTAAATATATATATTTTTTATGCATATGTGAGAATTGGATTTGACTGATTTTGTTACTGATTTGTCAATTTTATACTGACATTATTATTTTAAATTCTAGATATCACAGATAATATACATGATGACTAGTCGCAATGTACGACAACATGAGTTTTGGGAGGAGATCAAGGAGCTTGATTATGACCCTGTACATGAAGTAAGATGACTTATTGGTTGGCTTGATCGGTTGTTCTGGAAACTTGAACGAGAAGAGTTTCCAATCCTGGACGAACACAGAAGATGAGCTCTGGTTCAGTCATTGCCAGGACATCTTAGAGATATAGCACACCAATTAATGAATCACTCTAAAGGGCATATCTCATATTCAGGTATGTGTAGGATTTACTTCATTTGACATGAGATCCTGAAGAATCAGAAGGGGATCTAAATCCCAAAGAAATTGATCTTGCAGAATTTGAAGAGGATCTATATCCCGAAGAAATGGATCTAGTAGAATCTGAAGAGGATATAGAAATGGATTCCGAAGAATCCAAGGAGGAAGATCCTAGAGAATCAGAGGAGGATCCAGAAGAGTATCTGGAAGATCTAGAAATGTATCTGAATATGGGCCTGATGAATGATTCTGGTTGATCTTGCCTTCATCAAGTCCGGGATGAACAGGATAGTATTGCCCACTACACTAGTATTTTTCTAGTGGGAGTGGTGCTAACTTATCTTGCAAAGTAGAGTTCAGTTGTTATTACTCTCACTATGTATGGACAATATTAAGTTCATATTAATAAAATCATGTAATAAAAACTGTTGTTATATACAAACAGTATTATTTTAATAAAAAGTTATGTTATCCGTTAATGAACTTGGAAAAAAAATGTATGGGTTAACAATCTTGAAAGAATGATTAGTTCATTTAATGATTAGTTCATTTGATAGGATGTGAGTAATATAACCGATCAATGTTGATTAGATTGGAATATACAAATGATAAGTGGAAATATAGTTACCACTTAATTTTGTAAACCAATTCTAATTTGCACTGAGTCAATAATTAATTTCATGTATATGAATTACATTGAAATAATAAATAATATATTTATTTATTATAGATCATGGCAACTAAAAATATTATAGTTGGACTCAATAAAGGAGAGAAATTATATGGGATAACTACAAAATTTGGCACCTCAAGATACAATATGTTCTTGAAGAACAAGAAGTTCTAGAGGCTATAAATTATGTAAAATACCGGAAAAGGGGCAGATAACGATAAGGGAATTTTTCGGAAATTTTGGAAATTTTTCGGGAATTTTTCGGAGACCGTATGGACGTGTTTACGGGGATAAAAATGGGGCCCGGAAAAGTCTGTTTATGCTACCCATTTAAGCGAGGAAAAGTTGGATTTATTTTTATTTTTCTATTTCTTTTTCCTTTTCTTCATTTCTCGCCGTTTTCCTCCTCTTTGCCACGCGCCTTCTCATCTCCTCCGCCGAAAATCACCCCGTGCCCTAACCTCCTAGCGCCGGCGGTTTCTTCTCCTTTTTTCTCGTCTTCTTCCTGCCCGAGCTCTCTCTGTTCTTCTTGTGCCGACACTGACCCCCCCCCGACAGACGCCGAACGCTGGCAACCGGCGTTGCCGTTGATCCACTCGAACAAACGACGCCGCCGACGCCCTCTTCGGTCTCTCTGTGCTGCCACCAACTACCCCAGTCCAACGCCGACTTCACTGCCCGACGCCACTCCAATCGTCCTTTGCCCTAGCGTCGACAGCCGAGCCCTCTTCGTCGGAAGACCAGGTGTCAAGCCGTGCCCTAGGCTTCACTCTCCTCTCCTGTTTCTTACCGTGCCCTAGATTGGCTTCTGTACAACACTGCCGACAGCACCGCTGCCGCACCTCTGCACAGCTTCGCCACCAGCCGGTCTCCTCCTCGTCACTACCGCTCTCCCTTTCCTCTACGCCGTTGCTGACCCCTGGTTTGGGCAACTCCAGCCGCGTGCCCTAGATTTCTTATTTCTGCCGGATTCAAACCAGACAACAGTGAGGTGAGCAGCTTATCCTTGTTGATTCTGTGTATTAGATCACTGGTTGTAATACCCTTCCGAGTTGGGGATTGATTACAGATTCAATCAGTAGCACTTGGACCCCTTGGATCACGGCAAGTGCTGATTATTGGGTATTTTGATTTCGGGATCAGTGATCAGCGGTTGAGGGAAAAACGATTGGCACCATTGTAGGTACGGCAGAATTGGGTATGTACTGTTCGTATCATATTCTATGCTTGTTTGATCATTTTAGCTTCGGATAGCACTGATTTCGAGTGATCCACAGTTTTGATGATCCAGCTTCGGCGGTGAAGCCCTCGGGCCGTATCCCACCAGCGGTCACTTGATGGTGAATTGAGGACTGTGATTCGAGACGGATATCTCGACATCGGAATTAGTTCGATTCGATCTACATTGGAGGCGGGTACCTCTTGACTTATCTTTTATGATATTGTCATTGGATATGCATAGTATTTTATAACTACATGCAATGAACATGTTTGCCTTTGGTATGTCACTGTTTGATATCCATAGCATGTTAGGTTTGTCACCTGTGATGTATCCGTGCTTATATCTCGTGATTTGTTGCCATGATTATCTTGTTACCATGAGTATCTTAGTTTCTAGAGTGACATCCCATGCTTACTGAGGTTAGGACTAGGATTTGGATTGTTGTTTCTGGCCTGTGTATCTAGATTATCTGATACTTAGGTTTTTGTGCCATATCAGATTTGTGTACCTCTATTTGTATATCACATATGATTCGTGTACCTAGACTTTGATTCTTTGATCTGTGTATATTGTTGGTACATATATTATGGAAGGGAGATATGTTTAGGATCTAGGTTGTTATACCATAGAGGACCTGTATACCCTAGATCTGTGGATTTGACTCACTGATATTGTGGTACCCATATTATATATATGGCTATGGTTATGTTGATCAGTTTATGACTATGCTTAGTGTCATGCATCATGATTGCATGCTGCGCGATTGTCGGCTCCACTATGGTTGAGCACATCGCCAGTTACATGTACTGCACACACCACCACTCATGGGTTAGTGGTATATCAGGCAGGTGTGTGGCGGTTCTGCTGTTTGGCTCCGTTGGTCATATGACCCAGCGTGGTAGCCGGCAGTCAGTTCTGCTCTGTTTGGCTCCGCTGGCATTTAGTGTAGCAGCGTAGTAGCCGGCAGACGGTGGACTCTGTTTGGCTCCGTTGGTCAGGTGACTCAGCGTGGTAGCCGGCAGAGATACCTCCCCGTCATCGTGTACCGGGAGTTGAGAGCATTGAGCTCCCCCATTTATGATTTGGGGTCACAGGACAGGAGTACTCCGACAGCATCCCGTCCACTCGGTCACTCATCAGGAGTAGTGACGACAGAGTGCACGGTTGTCACAGCCCTACCCACTCGGTCTCACCATTTGTGTGTGAGATGACTGACTGGCGTCAGGGGTGACCAGGACGCATCATTAGCATCATATGCATTGATGCATTTATATTCTTATGATTGTGTTTGCTGCATTTGGTTGCTGCATTTTGGTTGGATGCATACTTTGACCTGCATACAGGATTATTGACACTTTCAGTTTGACGACCCTTTTGTCTGGATAGGAGTTCCTGGTGAGTACAGCTTCCTCAGTTACCTTTCAGTTTTGCATATTCCCTATATATGATTAGGAAGCTGTATTCCATGTTTGTTGCTGTTAGATATACCTTACTATTCATGTCCATTGGTATTCGCTGAGTTGTTGAACTCACCCCCGTTGACACTATCTTTTTCAGGTACCAGGTTATTTATGGTGTCGCTTGGAGCATCCTGTCTGCTGGTCCCCACGTCACATCAGAAGACTTATCGGTTTCACGTATGTTTTGTTTTGTTTTATGTATCAGTTTTGTTAGCTCTGTACTCCGGTTTTATTTTTGGAGTGTTGATGTTGTTATGTGGTAGTATTTGTTGTTGGTTGTGTAAGCCTAGCCGGCTAGCAGTTTTGTGTTTTGGTTTTGGTACAGCCGAGTGGGCTGCATTGTTTTTAACTGCGTGGTTGTGTAAGCCAGAGGCTGAATTTGATATTAACTGCGTGGTGTTTGTTTTCTTTTATTGTTATTATTCCAACCGCATGTGGCTGAGGTATATAGTGCTTGTAGAAAAGTTTCAGATTGTCCGCCGTACAGGGGAGATGCTGCCGAAATTTCTTCGGACAGAGACTCCTCTGGGGCGTGACAAATTAATTCATGTAAGAACCGACTGATGGTTCTATAGCATTGAACATGTGTGACCTTGATGCCTATAAAGCATGGAAAAGGAAGGTCCCCACTACTAAGGGAATATTGATTAGTTCAATGGTGGATGACTTGATATTTGATTATGAGCCATTACCATTGGCTTTTGATGTCTAGGTAGATCTTAGAGAGAAGTACAGTGGAGTAAGTCTGAGTAAGCTTTATTAGCTAACAATTAAGTTTTACAACTATAAAAAAATGCTCAAATATTGCCATGACCCAACATCTAAGAGAAATGACAAATATAATTTAGGACTTAAAGTCTACCGGCCATGAGTTGACCGACGAACAATAGGTTCAGGAAGTTATCCTTTCCCTTCTTGATTCTTGGAAAATGATGAAACAAAATCTGACTCATAGTGAAAGTATCAAGATTTTCATTGATGTCTCTATCATGTTGAACTGGAGGCGGAGAGAATAGAATCTGTAAGGATTTCTGGCAAGCTTTTGTAGTTGAAAGTTTTGGTTCCAAGAATAAGAAAAGATGGTTTAAGAGAGGAAAGAGAAAAGGAAAAGAAGCTAGTGTTGTTGTTGGGAAAGACCAAATCAAGAAGAAAGGAAAGAAATATGGATAAAAATCTAAGAGCAAGTTGACTTGCTATAACTGTGGTAAGAAGGGTCATTTTACTAGGGATTGTACTGAACCAAAAAAGATAGATCCATCTTTATCTTCTTTCCATTAGCATTATGTTGCAAGTTTAGTATTGTTAGCTGATTCTTATCCTTTATGGATTATAGATTCAGGAGCAACGAACCATGTAGCATGTGATCGAGTTACATACATGGAGTACTGTCAGGTACTAGCTGATAACAAATGGATATATGTAGGAAATAATGCAAGGATTGAAGTCAAAGGCATTGACACTTGTAAACTCAATCTCCGTGGTGGACATACCTTGTTTCTATATGATATCATGTATACTCATGAGATTCGACGGAATCTGGTTTCTGTTACTAGCCTTCTTGATTTAAGTTATTGTGTAAACTTTTATAACCATTGTGTGGAACTTTGCATTAACTATGTGTTAATTGGGAATGATTATGTAACAAATGGTTCATGGTTCTTGATGTAGAACCAAATAATAATTATGAAAATGTTGGTTTATTTTTAAACATTGCTCTTACTAGTGATGCTGATATTAAAGATAAAGTTTGGCATACTAGACTATGACATATAAGACAAGAAAAAATGAATAGATTAGCTAAAGAGGGTCTTTTAAGCATTCATGCTAAAGTTACCTTGTTTATATGTGAGTATTGTCTTGCTGGAAAAGTAACTAGAAAATCATCTAGTAAGGCTATTAGGGTTGAACCACCATTGGAATTAATTCATTCAAATATTTATGGTCCAATGAATGTGAAGGCTAGAAATGAAAGTTCTTATTTCATTACATTTATTGATGACTTCACACATTTTGGTCATGTATGTTTGATTTCTCACAAATATGAAGCATTAGATTGTTTCAATCGTTACTTGAATGAAATTGAGAATCAATTGGAACGTAAGGTTAAAACCTTGCACACTAACCATGAAGGTGAATCTTTATCTGATCAATTCAAGATAATATGTAATGACAAAGGGATTATTAGACAGCTTACTGCCTTGGAACTCCATAGTAAAATGAGGTTGTTGAAAGAAGAAATTAAACTCTTCTGGCTAGGTCTATGATGACTCAAGCTAATTTGCCAATTTCCTATTGAGGAGATGCGTTATTAGTTGTAACCTATATACTTAACTGATTGCCTTCTAAATCTATTTCATACATTCCATATGAACGTTGGATAGATAGAAAATCATATTTGAGTAATCTAAGACCTTGGGGGTCAACTGCCTATGTTCATGATAAGACTCACAAATATAAAAAATTTGGATCCAGAGGTAAGAAGTGTATCTTTATAAAGTATTTTGAGACTTCTAAGGGTTATGTCTTCATTGGTGAGCAACAAGATGGAACCATCTCTGAAATAGAGTCAAGAGATGCTACTTTTCTCAAAATTGAGTTCTCAACAAGAGGTGAAGCTGATAAAATAATTCCTCTTTTGCGATAGAGGAGGAGGATAATGTTCATTTATCAACAAATCAGGTATCACGAGAGATGCCTGAATCTAGTCAATCTAGTGTAAGTGATTTGTCGGTGAATGAGTAAGTTTTTCAACCGTCTAACCTACGAAAAAGTAGTCATAAGATTATTCCTCGAAAAAGATTTGATATTGAGAATGAGGCATTGATGATTCTCCCAGTTGACGATGAGGAACCTCGAATAGTTGAGGAAGCTTTGAAATACTCAGCAAGAGAAAAATAAAAAATTACAATGGATGAGGAGATAGAGTCTATGAGAAAGAATCAAGTTTGAGATTTAGTCGATCTTTCTCCAAGCCGAAGGACTAGTGGGAATAAATAGATTCTCAAAATTAAGAGGAAAATAGTGTTGGGGTTGCGGGGTTGCAAGGTTGCAAACATAATCTCATATTGAAAACTCATGGGAAAGATCATGGGTTTATAAGAGAAAGATATCTCTATTAGTATGAGGCCTTTTGGGTAGAGCCCAAAAATAAATCCATGAGGGCTTAGGTCCAAGTGCAACCCAGACTGCTAGAAGGTCTAATCGCCGACTGTACACAAGAGCTATGATTTAATTGAAGAAACCAATAGAGGTTTCAAAGTTGAGATCAAAATAGTCCTAACTGTCATTCTCATGCATCTTTACTATCTACTAAGTAACTCTATCTTGCAGGATTATTATTATTATTTTACTATGCTAACTTTATTTTACAGATAAATAAAGTTTTATATTGATTGATGGTTTAGTCAACTGATAGTGTGGATCAGTTGACCGATCCAACCAGCGTGGCAAAGATAAGATCATGACAAAGAAAAAAAGGGTAATCAACTTGTTCCATCGACGGATCAATGGGATCAGTCAACCAATCCACAAAAGATAACGACAGTTGATTAGATTGACTCACATAGTAAAAGAAGTCTAGAGGTTTCATCGACGGATAATGTGGATCAGTCAATCGAACAACGTGATTTATAGGATCAAATGGATTGGATTAGAGAAAACAAGGAAAGGTATGGAGTTCAATCTATGGATAGGAGGTTCCGTTAATGGAAAGATTCAGTTGATGAAATAGTTTTTCAGTCGATTAGACAGTGAAGGCCTTGGGGTTCGAGTCGATTAAGAAATTTTCTCTAAACTCTATGCTTCCTCTCGTCTTTGTTGTTCTAACTGTGCAAGTACTACTTCTACGACACCGAGAGGCTATCCGACAACTGAAGCTCTTCCTTATACTATATTGTTGTCGGTATCAACTTTCATTTACTTGCATTTATTTCTGCTTCTTCAACAGAACTATATTAGATTACCTATCGAAAGTGACCAAGGATCACATGTCTTAGAGTAATAGTCGTCGGACTACAAACCAAGTAAAAAAAGACTTGTGTTTTTGAGTGTTTATTTTTATTTATTCTGTTGCTACTTTGATTCGAGTTTTACGCAAAGCAAAGAAAAGTTTTAAAAGAATGAAATTCACCCCCTCTCTCATCTTCTGTGATCCTACAATTCATATCAGAGCAAGGTTGCTCTAAAAAGACTTAACAGTCTTTCGAGTTCTTTTTCTCTAATCTTTTCTTTACATTAATTCTTTTCATATCTCTTTATCTCGCGTGCACTACTAATCCCAACAAAAGTATTGGAAATTTCTTTTTGGGTATATTTGTTTTTCAAGTATGATGAGTTTCTGCTAAGAAAGTTATAGCATTGCTCATCCACCACCCTTCAATAGAGAAGACTTAAGCTATTGGAAATGAAGGATGGAATGTTTTCTAAGTCTAACATCGATATGTTGTTCAGCATCAAAAAGGGTTACACACGCCCAAATCGACTATAAGGCTATGAATACCCTCCAATGCGGTCTAACTAAGGAGGAACTCAACATGGTTGGTCCATTAGAGAACGCCAAAGTGTTGGGACCGAAAATGTAGCTAGAGGGGGGGTGAATAGCTCGACGCGATCTCGTGCTCAGCGTTGCTTGTTTCTTCAAGATGATAGCAGCAGAAAATACAAGAAACAACACAACAACGCTAACTCTAGGGATTTACTTGGTATCCACCTCAAGAAAAGGTGACTAGTCCAATGATCCACACACTCACGCACCCTCCACTGTGTAAACACTCCTTTTCGATAACTACCGAAGGCGGAGAAGCCTTACAAGCTCTCAGTACAAGAAGAAAGGAAAGGGAAACAAAATACAATAAGATCTTACAAGTTTGCACAAGAAACCCTAACCCTAACTTCTTCCTCGCCTCTTGACTTGGACGTGCACCAGCACAAGCCTCCAAGAATCTTCAAGAACTGGCGGTGAGAACTCTGTGGAGAAGCTGTGGAATCGCTGGTGTCGCTGGAGAAGAAAGCCGAGAGTTCTGCCGACGAAATCGCACGCCAACGTCTTTATCCAGCACCAAGGTCGAATCCCAATCGATTGGATTGCTCCCAATCGATTGGGGAGGCTTTGGATCGATCGGCCGATCGATCCAGAGCGCCTCTGTGCTCTCGAGAATTGCCTGGATCGATCGGCCGATCGATCCAGGGCTTATCGCGCGAAATCACAGCTCCCAATCGATCGGCTGATCTATTGGATGCTCTGAATCGATCGGTCGATCGATCCAGAGCTATTCTGTGCGATCGTGAGCTTCTCCCAATCGATCCACTAATCGATTGGGAGGAGGCTTGTCACGAGGACTCACCCAATCAATCAGTCGATCGATTGGTCATGAGCCAATCTATCGGCTGATTGATCCAGCTCATGGTTTTTGCCCAAAACCAAGTCCAAAGTCCCCTAAATCAACATCCGGTCAACCATGACCTGTTGGTACATCATGCCTAGCATCCGGTCACCCCCGACCTGCTAGGACTCCCTCACCAAGTGTCCGGTCAATCCCTTTGACCCACTTGGACTTTTCTCCTTGTGCCAAGTGTCCGGTCATCCTTAACCCACTTGGACTTATCTCCACGAGGTGTCGGATCAACCTTGATCCACCTGGATTTCCCTTGTCTGGCTTCACTCACCAAGACTTCCCTTCTACCTAGCTTCACTCACTAGGACTTCTCATCTGTTTAGCTTCACTGACCAGGACTTTCCTTCTGTCTAGCTTCACTCACTAGGACTTCTCATCTGCCTGGCTTCACTCACCAGGACTTTCCTTCTGCTTAGCTTCACTCACTAGGACTTTCCTTCTGCCTAGCTTCACTCACTAGGTCTTTCACCTTACTTCACTCACCAGGATTTTCCAGTTAAGTATCCAATCAACCTTGACCTACTTGACTCTCCTTCACATCTAAACTGGTCAACCTTGACCAAAAGAGAATTGTACCAACAATCTCCTCACATGAATAATTGCACCTGCAATCTCCATGTATCGTCTCCATGTATTGTCAAACATCGAAACTCAAACATCAAGACTCGAGCTTGAACCAATTCAAGCTCAGACAACCAGGTCAACCTTGACGTAGAGAATATTGCACCAACACAAAGAACATTGGGATCAATTAATCAAGTTGCGCGAGGGAACCGATGACTCGATTGACTCCTTAATCAATTATTTAGCATTAAAATGTTACATGGAAAAAACACTCAACTACACACGAGAATAAAAGACATTATCAATGGGATCCACCTCATCGGCCACCAACTTGAAAATTGAGATAATAAGGTATGTACTTAAGTCTTTCCCCAAAAAATACATTGTAGGCATCTATAGTAGATGCATACAAGGTTTTGAACGATCTTTCAATAATCAGGTTGGATGAACTATTTGGTGAATTAAAGTTACATGAGCAGACTAGCTCTAGTCAATCTGAGAAAGATATTGCTTTGTTTACAGGTCAAAATAAAAGCAAAGAGGCCAAATCTAAGACCTGACCAAAGCAAGAATCAAAAAGCGAGTCAGACTTAGACTCAAACAATGAAGAAGAAGAAATTGTAAGCATGTTCTGGAAAATGTTTACAAAGAAAAAGAAGTTTTCCAAGAGAGATCAGAAAAAGGTGGTGCAAAGCAACTTCGACAAACCTAGATCGGAGGTAATATGCTACGGGTGCAACGTTAAAGGACACTACAAAAATGAATGTTCGAACTTAAAGGAGGAAAACCCCAAGAAATCAAGAAGAAAGAAAACACTCAAGGCTACTTGGATGAATCATGTTCAGAGGAGTCGGATGCAAGGAACCGAAGTAGTCAAGCCTCGTGGCATTTATGGCAAGAAACAGAACATCCGAATTTGAGTCTAAAATTGAGTCTGAGACCGAATTCGAGTCTGAGACAAGCCATGGATCCATATCTGATTTAGAAGGACTAAATGAGGTAATATCTCCTTTAGAAAATAAATGCTTAGAATAATTGCTTATCTATCTAAAAAGTTAGCTAAATCTGAGGATTAGATTGACTTGTTCCTTAAGGAAGTCAAACATCTTAAGAAACAAGTCAACTTGAACCCCTCAACTAACCATGTTCCAAATGGAAGCTTAACTCAAGTTGCAAAATTGGAGAAAAAAAATTCATCTTGAAAGGCCAAGATGAGGGACTCAAACAAAAAGGTTCAATTTAGGCACCAACTATTTGAATATGATGCTTAAGTCTCATCGAGTCATGTACAATAAATCAGGACTCGGATACAAAGCTAACTCAACCAACAAATCTTACATATCTTTATTTAGTCAAAATGTTAGAAAATAAGTCCAAGCATGGGTCCCTAAAATATATTTACTTAACCAAAATGGACCAAACCAATATTAGGTTTTCAAAGATCAAATTCATTATCTAGATAGATCATATTAAGGTTATGATTCAGGGAAGCCAATAGAAAAATAATTTTTTCTTGTTAAATGCATGGTTGATTGATTTACTACTTTAAATATGCATGCTTAGTTTTAATTAATAATTTAGAATGGTTAAAAATAAAAAGGTCCAACCTTGATAACATAATATTGGAATGGATTGAGATGATAGTAGGATAAGAAAACTCTGTCGAAAGCATGTCTAAGCTAAATCATATGTGTTATACCTAATACACTAAACTTAGTGGATCTAGCTGAATCTACTTCAGTCAAACATGAGCTAGTTGCACCAAAACCTAATATTAAATTCTTTGGGTTAATCATTTTTGAAAAGTTTGTCTAGGTGCGTGGTTACTTTAGTGATGTCCTTTATGACTCATCATAGTTTGAAACTTACACTATAAACTCCTTGATGAACTCAAAACTAAGTTTGAATCTAACCATAGTTAAACAACCTTTTTTACAAACTCTTAATAATTCAAACCAATCCAATTAATCAACTTTAATTTAAACAAAGTAATGATTAATCAATTATTTTAATTAACTTAATTTAAAATTAATTAATTAATCATTACTTAAATTAAATCTGAAATTAATTAATTAATCAATTATCTTAATCCTAAATTAATTTAATTTGAAATTAATTAATCAATTATTTTAATTAACTTAATTGATCAATTACTTAAATTAAATCCAAAATTAATTAATCAATTATTTTAATTAATTTTAATTTAAATCCAAAATTAATTAATTAATCAATTACTTTAATCCGAAAATAATTAATAAATCAATTACTTTAATTTAATTCGAAATACTTTAATCAATTATCTTAATCCAAAATTAATTACTTTAATTAATCCTATATTAAATTAATTAAAAAATAATTAATTAATTATTTTACTTTAATATTAAATTAATTTATTTTTAAATTAATTAATCAATTACTTTAATTAATTTCTAATAATTCAATATTAATTAATTATACAACTTAATCCTAAAATTTAATAAAAAATTAAAACTTAAATAATTTAATCGGAACCTAATTAATTCTAGCTTAATAATTTGAAAACTTAGTTAATACTTAATTCAACAAAATTAATTTAAAAGTTAACTTAATCAACTTCTTTAACAAATCATAATTCTTAACTAAGTTCAACTTAACAAATTAATTTTATCAATTATTTAAATTTTATCCAAAATTAATTAATTAATAATTTTAATTAATTCTAATTTAAATTCAAAATTAATTAATTAATCAATTACTTTAATTAATTTAATTCCTAATTAATTAATCAATTACTTTAATTCGAAATTAATTAATTAATCAATTACTTTAATTTAATTCAAAATACTTTAATCAATTATCTTAATCCAAAATTAATTACTTTAATTAATCCTAAATTAATTTAATTCAAAAATAATTAATGAATTATTTTACTTTAATCTTAAATTAATTTATTCTGAAATTAATTAATAAAGTACTTTAATTAATTCTTAATAATTTAAAATTAATTAATTATACAACTTAATACTAAAATTTAATTCAAAATTAAAACTTAAATAATTTAATCAGAACCTAATTAATTCTAACTTAATAATTTGAAAACTTAGTTAATACTTAATTCAACAAAATTAATTTAAAAGTTAACTTAATCAAATTTATTAACAAATCATAATTCTTAACTAAGTTAAACTTACCAAGTTAATTTTAATTCAATCAACTTAAATTCTAACATAATTTTAGTTATTTTGAATCATCTCACACAACTATATGTGTACCTTTGTTTAATAACTTAGAATTTATGAGATGTATTAAATAAAATAGACCATTTTAGCAATTTATGATGAAAAATTAAGAGTGGTTCTGTCAACTGAACATGTTGTTTTGTCGATTGAAAATCAAAACTGTAACACACTACAATCAAGGTAATTTAAATTATCCATCGACTGAACCCTAGGTTATGTCGATTGAACCCTAGGTTCTGTCGACTGAACGCCAAATTTAAAATGAGTCGTAGTGAAATAGTTGGTGCAAATTTATTGTATCCGTCGACTGAACTAACATTCCATCAACTGAACACTAACTACTCTTCTCTGATTGGTCAACAACAACAAAACAGCAACCAAGCCTTATCACACTAAATGAGGCCAGCTATATGGATCCTTTAACACCATTGAGCTCTATCTCCTACTATATAATCATCTATACTTAAAATAAATTTTATCTTATTTTATTGTTGCTAACCAACTCTTTATTGGTCTTCCTCTTTCTCGTTTGATATGTGTATTTATCATAGTTTCACATCGCCTAATTGGAATATTTATTGGTCGTCTAAGTACATTCTCGTACCATCTTAAATGTATCTCTCGAAGTTTTTCCTCAATAGATGCAACTCTGACTTTCTTTCTAATGCTCCCATTTCTTATTTTATCTATCCTTATATGTTCACACATACATCTTAACATCCTCATCTTTGTAACTCTCATCTTCTTGAGTCATAGCCCAACATTCAACTCCATATAATATATCAAATCTAACTACGATTTTATAGAACTTTTCTTTAAGTTTTAAAGGTATTTTATGTTAGTGCGGGAAGCATCCGACGATCGAACCTAAGTTTTGATAATGGAAAAGGGTTCAAAGTTAAGATTATTTGTTATCTAACAAGGCTCATTGAGATTACAGGAAAGTCCTACGTTGTCTTAGGCAAAAGTCCTAGTGGATTCAAGGCAGGTGAAAAACCTTAGGGGTGGCAACCCTAGGTCCTAGGGGGAGGTAACCCTAGGTGGAGGAAAGTCCTTGCTACGGTTAGGCAGGTGAAAGCCCCTAGAGGGAAAACCCTAGGGGGTGATAACCATAGGTCCTAGGAGGTGGTAACCCTAGGTCCTAGGGGATGGTAATCCTATGCTGAGGAAAATCCTAGGGGGTCGTAATCCTAGGTCCTAGGGGTGGTAACCCTAGGCAGAAAGTCCAGTCGGTCTGGAGGATCAATCTGGCAATAAGTAAACTCTCCTGAGAGGAGTAGGTGAAGGTGTATTCCCCAGTGAGGGAACAGTAGGCGTCAGTTCGATCTAGAGTTTAGTCAAAACTCAAAGTCAGAACCGGACAGTTAGAAACTGTCATAATTTCATACTATATATATATTGTTTTTGTATGAACTAACTTTGTTTTGCAGAAAACAATGAGTTGAAGAAAGGTGGTCCGGGCGCCCGGAATTGGTCCGAGCGCCCCGAGCTGGTTCGGGCGCTTGGAGTCGGTCCAGGCGCCCGGAACCCAAAAGTTATTGTCAAGATGATGTGGCGCGCGCAGAGTGGCTGAGCGATGTGGTCCAAGCGCCTGGAGGGGTTCCGGGCGCCCGGAATGGCCTATAAAGGTAGCCTCGACCAGAAGCTTCGATATAACATTCAGAATGACTCCATCTCTTGCGCGCTGCTGAGAAAACACTTCCATGACGCCCCGAAGCTCCGACGACAACCGAGAACAAGAATCTTCTGATCTGTAGTCGTCGGTATTGTTTACTTTGGAGTTGTTTTTTATAATCGCTTACTTGAACTTATTCGGAATTTATAGTGGATTGCCCATCGAAAGCACTCTTATGTGCGGGCCTTGGAGTAGGAGTCGACATAGGCTCCGAACCAAGTAACCAAAAGTGTTAACGATTGCTTTTACTTATTCTTATATTCTGCTACGCATTTACTTTGAGTTTTCCGAAACAAACGAATTATCCACGAGAGCTATTCACCCCCCCCCCCTCTAGCACTTTCGATCCTACAATTGGTATCAGAGCGGGGTCGCTTCAAATCGGTGAAACCACCATTCAAGTAATTTTTTCATGGTAATTTTGTGAATTTTCGGAGTTAATCGGAATTGGTAAAATTGTCGTCTTCCGATTTGTTTTATCGATCAAGTTATTTCACTTCTCGAAGTCGGTGTAAACACCACTCGAGTTTTTATTATATTTTCTTATTCTCGCACTACTAATCCAAGACCAAATCTTGGAACAAGTTTTCTTATTTTTTGTCGTGCTAGATTTTTAAATGGCCCACCAAGAATGGTATAGCACTGCACGTCCTCCCTTCTTCTCTGGAGAGGATTTTGACTACTAGAAGAGCTGAATGGAGTACAACCTCAAGACGCAAGTCGAGATGTGGATAATTATCGAAACGGGTATCGAACTTCCACTCGATGGTGCTAGAAAACTAGTGTCATGCCAGAACTGGGTCTCCAGCTTAATGAAGAAAATAGAGGTTGACGCCAAAGCAACCTACACCCTTCAATGTGGCTTAACCAAAGAAGAGTTGAACCGAGTCGGCCCATTCTCAAGTGCGAAAGAGCTATGAGAGAAGTTGATCGAGCTGCACGAAGGCACTTCCGATACGAAAGTAAGTAAGCATGATTTAATTTTGAATAAATTATATAATATAAAAATGTAGGAAGGTGAGTCAGCGAGCCAGCTTCATGCTCACATACAAGATCTACTTAATGGACTCCACGCGATTAGACAAAAGGTAGAAAATTGCAACATCATCAGGTATGCATTAAATGCATTTCCGAGAAACACCTTGTGGGCATTCATGGTAGATGCTTACAAAGTGTCTAAGGATTTGTCATTAATTAAATTAGATGAATTATATTCTGAATTTGAGTTCCTTGAGCAGACTAATACTACTCCGGTCGAGAAAGGTATTTCCTTGATTGCAGGTACAAGCAGAACACGGGAAGCAAAAGCAAGGAGTAGAGCTGAAGCCGAGTCTGAAGAAGAACCGGACTTAGAAGATGACGATGACGAGATAGCAGCCGAACTTATCAACCTTGTACGAAAGCTTTACAAGAAGAAAAAAGGATTCATCAAGAAGGCGTTTCAGTCCAAGACGGTACAATCAAGTCCAAGAGTAAAGTCCGAGGTAACCTGCTACGGATGCAACAAGAAGGGACACATCAAAGCCAACTGTCTGAATCAAAAGGAAGCTAAGAAGTAGAGGAAGAAGAAAACACTACATGCAACTTGGGATGAGTCCTCTTCAGAAGACTCCGACGAAGAGCTCGAATAGATGAGCTTCCTCGCGCTTATGGCCCGGGAACAAATTGACGAATCAGAAACCAAGAGCGAATAAAAAACTGAGTTCGAGTAAAGCCATGGATCCGTATCCGTTTCCGAAGGGCCTAACCCCACTATAAGATCTTCTTAGTTAGACAAATTACATAATTTAGTCAATTATCTTTTGTGTAAGTTAGCTAAATCCAACGTCCGGGTCAAATCACTCCAAAAGGAGATAACACTCCTTAAGGAGAAGACTAAACTAAGTTCTTTGACTGAGCTAGTTCAAAATGGAAGTTCAACTCAAGTCTAACAACTTGAGGAAAAAAATTCTAATTTAAAAACTCAAGTTAAAGAACTTAAGGACACGTTGGAACGGTTTACCTTGGGTTCCAAGAATCTAGATCTGATTCTTGGAAAACAAAGAGCCGTATACAACAGATCTGGACTTGGATTTAAGGCTAAATGAAAATACAAGTCTTACTTATCACTTGTAAATAGAAATAATATAAAAATAGTCCAAGCATGGGTCCCAAAGTCGAACTTGGTTAATCAAGTTGGACTTGGTCAATCTTGGATACCCAAGGATCAAATTCATTACCTTGATAGACCCTATCGAGGCTATAATCTAGGGGGAGCCAATAGAAAGACCATCATTATCGATAAATTTATTTGATGCTTGTTTTTACTGCTTTATTATACATGCTTAGATTAGGCTAGATAAGGACCTAGGCGTGATTTACACTTGATTAGTTAGATCTAGGGGTTTCAAAAGGAAAATAAAATATCCAATTTCTTTAAAAGACCTTGTTTAGAAGTGGTGGATGATCTCATACCTAAGAAGGCCCAGTGCCTCGCCACAGCCTGGAAGTCAATCTTTGAAATGAATAATTAATTGACTAATTGTAAAACCTAAGTCTAACTTAAATGTAAAGCAATCCTTAGATGAAAACCTAAATCAAAGATAAAATTAACCATCTTACAAAAACCTATAAAGTTCCCTGATTGATAATTTAAAAAAGGGTGAGATGGACTTAGGTAAAATTTAGAATTAATTAATCATTTAATAAATCTAATTTTAATTAATCATTTAATAAATTTAGAATTAATTAATCATTTAATAAATCTAATTTGATAAATCTAATCTTAATTAATCATTTAATAAATCTAATCTTAATTAATCATTTAATAAATTTAGAATTAATTAATCATTTAATAAATCTAATTTGATAAATTTAATCTTAATTAATCATTTAATAATTAATCACTTAATAAATCTTAATTAACAAATCTATAAATCTTAATTAATCATTTAATAAATATAATTTAATAAAATATTATAACAATTAATAAATCTAAGTTAATAAAATCTTAATTAATAATTTAATCTAATTTAATCATTTAATAAATCCAATTTAATAAAATCTTAATTATTTAATAAAATCTTAATTATTTAATAAATCTAAGTTAATAAAATATTAATTAATCATTTAATCATTTAATAAATCTAATTTAATCTTAATTATTTAATAAATCTAAGTTAATAAAATATTAATTAATAATTTAATCTAATTTAATAAATCTAATCTAATAAATCTGATTTAATCTAATTTATTCATAACTTAACTTAATAAATTCAATTAAACACAAATCATCTCACAGTCACCCATAGGAATAACATGTTTGACAATCTAGACTGGGTGAGATGGAGTAGTAAGAGGCTAATTTCAATCAAATTATCTTTTGATCCGTCAAATTGAACCAAATCAAATACTTTATGTGTATGAACATAAAGATTTGGATCAATAGATGTTAGATAGTGGATGCTCCAGACACATGACTGAAGACAGATTGAAATTCACTAAGCTACAACTCAAGAACTTAGGGTCAGTTGCATTCGGTAACGATGAAAAACTTAAGGTAATCGGAACAGGTAATATCTAACTGAGTTCCGATTTTATTATTCGAAAAGTTCTATTGGTTGATAAATTAAATTTTAACTTACTTAGCATCAGTCAGGTATGTGACTCTGGGTACTTATTCACATTTTCAAAATCTAAGTGTTTAATTAAAAATGTTAAAAATCCTGAAATTTTACTTAAGGGAATTAGGAAACAAAATATTTATACAATTAACCTACCAACTTCCTCACTAAAGTGTCTCCTGACACAACAAGAGGAAACTAAGTTGTGGCACAGAACACTAGGTCACACACATACCAGACTCATTTCAAAAATGAGTCAAAATGGCTTAGTTAGAGGTTTACCCAAATTAAAATTTATAGAAACTACAATTTGTAATGCTTGCCAACAAGGTAAACAAACCAAGTCAACCCACAAGTTAACCAACTTAAATAGAACTAACTCGATACTTGAGCTCCTACACTTAGACCTGTTTGATTCACATGGAGCCAAGTCACTAAGCAAAAAATCAATATTGCTTAGTTATAATTGATTATTACTCAAGATTTACTTGGGTAAAATTTCTAAAATCTAAAGATAAAACCTTTGAAATATTTAATAATTTTTACAAGTTAATAGAAAATGAAAAAGATACGAAAATTAAAAGAATTAGAAGTGATCATAGAGGGAAATTTGAAAACCATAAATTTACTAAATTTTATGAAATTAATGGATACAAACATGAGTACTCATGCCTTAGAACCCCCCAACAAAATGGTCTAGTAGAACAGAAAAATGGAACCCTACAAGAAGCCGCTAGAACCATGTTAAATAAATACAACCTGAATAAACAATTCTGGACTGAGGCAATAAATACAGCTTGTTACATTCAAAATAGGATTTTAATCAATAAATTTCAGAACAAAACTCCATATGAAATATATTATAATAAAATCCCAAAACTAAACTATTTAAAGGTGTTTGGATGTAAAGTTCACATTCTAAACACTAAGGACTACTTAGAAAAATTTACATTAAAATCAATCCCTGGAATTTTTTTAGGGTACTCCACAACCAGTAGGGCTTATAAAGTCTATAACAAAGATACCCTAAAAGTTGAAGAAACAACTAATGTGATTTTTGATGAAGAAAATAACTTTCCTAATTCAAATACAAAAACTATTAATACAAGAAACATAGAAGATGATGAAGATATTCAATTTAAACCTAAAGAGTCAAAAGAACCAATTGTTGATCCTGAAACAAGACCTTCTAGGATAAGTTCCAACCACCCATCTAACCAAATTTTGAGTGACCCAACCCTAGGAGTACGAACTAGATCATCCTATAGAAACCTAAGTTAGATAGCCCTTATTTCAAAGATTGAACCCAAAACTATAGAAGAAGCCCTACCTGATCCGGACTGGATATTAGCAATACAAGAGGAGTTAGCCCAATTTGAAAGAAACCAGGTCTAGGAACTAGTACCTAAACCCATAAATAAAACCATAATTGACACTAAATGGGTATTTAGAAATAAATTGGATGATAAGGGTGAAATAGTAAGAAATAAAACCAGATTAGTAGCAAAAGGGTTTAGTCAAGTAAAAGGGTTAGACTATGATGAAACCTATAAACCTGTAGCTAGACTTGAATCCATAAGGATGTTGCTAGACTTGAATCCATAAGGATGTTGCTAGCCTATGCAGCACATAAAGGATTCAAGTTATACCCAATGGATGTGAAATCCGCATTCTTAAATGGGTTCATCAAGGAAAAGGTGTATGTAAGTCAACCCCAGGATTTGAGGATTTGGATCACCCAAACTATGTCTTTAGGTTAAAGAAAGTCTTATATGGACTAAAACAAGCACCTAGGGCTTGATATAAACGCCTATCAACTTATCTAATATCTAAAGGGTTTAAACAAGGTCAAATAGATCAAACTTTATTTGTAAAAACCTTAAAAAAATATTTTTATAGCCCAAATTTACGTAGATGATATAATTTTTGGCTCAACCAATACTAAATTTCTAAAAGAATTTACCAAATTAATGGAAAGTAAATTTGAAATGAGTTTAGTTGGGGAACTTAACTTTTTCTTAGGCTTATAAATTAAACAAACCAAAGACGGAATTTATATTTTTCAAACAAAATATGCTAAGGAATGAATTAAGAAGTTTGGCATGAAAAATTCTAAAAATATAAATACCTCAATGGCAACTAATGCTAAAATTGACTTTGATTTAGAAGGAAAATCAGTAGACTTAAAATACTATCGAAGTGCAATAGGAAGTCTACTCTACCTAACTGCAAGTCGACCTGATATTATTTTTGCAGTAGGTATATGTGCAAGATATCAATCTTGTGCAAAAGAATTACACCTAACAAATGTTAAAAGAATACTTAGATATGTTAAGGGAACCCTAAATGTAAGACTTTGATACCCTAGAACTAGCACCTTTGACCTAATTGGCTATTCTGATTCAGACTATGCCGAGTGTAAACTAGATAGAAAAAGCACAAGTAGAAGCTGTCAATTTCTAGGTCAGTGCCTAGTAAGTTGGTCAAGCAAAAAGCAACACTGTGTTGCCTTATCCACTACTGAAGCTGAGTACATAGCTATGGGGGAATGTGCATCTAAGTTATTATGGATGATGCATACCTTAAAAGACTATCAATTAGAATATAGAAATATAAAAATTTCAATTGATAATATAAGTTCAATTAACTTAACCAAAAATCCAATCCAACATTCATAGAAGTAAAACATCACTTTGTAAAGGACCATGTAGCTAAGGGTGACATTGTACTTAACTATGTTGAGTCCAAGTCAAACCTGGCTGACAATTTCACAAAACCCTTATCGATCAACTTGAGTTCAATGCACTTAGAAGACAAATAGAAATCTGCTTAGTAGAATAGAGCTTATTTTTAAAATATTCCTCTTTATTTTTAAAATGACTTTATTTTAAAATTCTAGGAAAAATATTTTCAAAATTCTAATTTTATTAGTTTTTTTAAAAATTTGGACTTAGCCTAGGTACTTACCCCCTAGAAAGCATGTTCCCCTAGGTCTTAGCCAGAGCATCTAACAAGCACACTAGGATTACCTTACTTGTGTATGAAAAATACTTAGAATGGTGTAAGATATATAGGGTACTGTCTGGACTTTAGAATTCTTATGTCTATGCATCAACATAAGTCTGGACAATAAAAACCAAATTCAAATTAATCAAATTAAGTTATCCATGCTTAGTCAAACTAACTGGAACACTTACTTAATTTGACTAACCAAGTGAAAGCTACTACCTAATGGTAAACAGCTAGTAGTTAACGGTTAGACATTTGTTTAAAAGTAGATATTTATGCATGAAAATATGTTATTACTCATGCTTGGACTCTAGGACTTTAAAACATAATTAAATTTGTTTTTGACATTAATTAAGGGGGAGTGAAAGGGGAAATTTAATTTTAAAACTACTTTTAAAAAGACAAAAACTAAGTAAAGTATTTTTCAAAGAAAACTTTTACTTAGCTAAGTTTTTTTTTTAATATTTTTAAATGCTAACTGTTTATCAAAATCTAAGTACTTAACTAAACTTTTATCAAACTAAGTTTTGATCAAATTTTTCTTATAAGCTTTTATCAATTTTTTCCTCAAGAAATTCTGTTAAATGTTTTATCAAAATCCTTTTAAAGCTAAAGTTTTATTTAAGCTAAAGTGTTTTAGCAAAGTTATTTTTGAAAAAGCTAAGCATTTTTACAAGAAATTATGTTTAAAAGCTAAGTTTTTAAGCGAAATTATTTTTTAAAAGCTATGTATTTTTACAAGAAATTATTTTTAAACTAAGTGTTTAAGCAAAATTATTTTAGGCTTTCATCAAAATTATTTTTATGCTGAATACTTTTAACTTCTTTTGAAAGCTAAGTATTTTATTTTCAAAGTTTAAATCTAGCTAAGTTTTTGGTAAACCCAAATCACTTTCAAAGCTTTAAAAATTTGCTAAGTTTTTTCCCTCTTCGAGTCTACTTTCAAAGCTAAACCTTGCCAATATTTTCAAGTAAAGAACTACCTTTCAAGGGGAGATAAAAAAAAATTTCTCTCTAGCTATTTAGTATTTTTGATATATGGCAAAGGGGGAGAGAAAAGTTAAAGTTAAGTAATTAAAAAGCAATTAAGGGGGAGCTACAACAAGTATTCTAAGTTATTATAAATATTGCAAATATTGCATCTTTTTTTGCACATTTTAATTTGCATTTTAATTTGTATGCATTTATGTTCTTATAATCGAATTATGTTTTACTTAACCTTGAATCTTATTGCCATAATCAAAAAGGGAGAGATTATTGGTGCGAGAAGCATCCGACGATCGAACTTGAGTTTTGATAATGACGAAGAGTTCAAAGTTAAGGTTATTTGTTATCTAACAAGACTCATTGAAATTACAGGAAAGTCCTAAGTTGTCTTAGGCAAAAGTCCTAGTGGATTCTAGGTAGGTGGAAAACCCTAGGGGGTGGTAACTCTAGGTCCTAGGGGAGGTAACTCTAGGTGGAGGAAAGTTCTAACTACGGTTAGGCAGGTGAAAACTCCTAGGAGGTGGTAACCCTAGGTCCTAGAGGGTGGTAACCCTAAGCTGAAGAAAACCCTAGGGGGTGGTAACCCTAGGTCCTAGGGGGTGGTAACCCTAGGCTAAGGAAACCCCTAGGGGATGGTAACCCTAAGTCCTAGGGGGTGGTAACCCTAGGCAGAAAGTCCAGTCGGTCTGGAGGACCGATCTAGCAACAGGTAAACTCTCCTGAGAGGAGTAGGTGAGGACACGTTCCCCGGCGAGGGAACAACAAGCGTTGGTTCGACCTAGAGTTTTGTCAAAACTCAAAGTCAGAACCGGACAGACAGAGACTGTCATAATTTCATACTATATGTATATTATTTTTGCCTGGACTAACTTTGTTTTCCAGAAAACAAGGAGTTGGAGAAAGGTGGTCTGAGTGCCCGGAGTCCGAGCGCCCGGAACTGGTCTGAGCACCCCGAGCTGGTCTGGGCCCCCGGAGTCGGTCTAGGCGCCCGGAACCCAAAATTTATTGCCAAGATGATGTGGCGCGCATGGAGTGGCAAAGCCACGTGGTCCAACGCCCGGAGGGGTTCCGGGCGCCCGGAATGGCCTATAAAGGCAGCCTCGACTAGAAGCTTCAATATAACATTCAGAATGACTTCATCTCTTGCGTGCTGTCGAGAAAACACTTCCACAATGCCCCAAAGCTCCGGCGACAACCGAGAATAAGAATCTTCTGATTTGTAGTCGTTGGTATTCTTTATTTTAGAGTTGTTTTTTGTAATTGCTTACTTGTACTTATTCAGAACTGATAGTGAATTGTCCATCGAAAGAACTCTTACGTGCGGGCTTTAGAGTAGGAGTCGACATAGGCTCCGAACCAAATAACTAAAAGTGTTAGCGATTGCTTTTACTTATTTTTATATTCTGCTACGCATTTACTTTGAGTTTTCCGAAACAAACGAATTAATCACGAGTGCTATTCCCCCCCCCCCCCCCCCTCTAGCGCTTTCAATCCTACACTTTACGGTCGTATGGATGCTCTCCTCCATTTCAACCATCTTACTTGTATTCTATATAAGACATCTCTTAATCCCTCCATTGTTTTATAAAAATGATCCTAAATATTTAAAGCTCTCGGTTCTAGGCAATTCATCATGTTCTATCTTAACAATTATCTCATTGCATCTAATATTGCTAAACTTAAATTTCATATATTCTGTCTTTATTCTACTAAGTCTAAAATATCTTCCTTCTAGTGTTTTCCGCCAATATTCTAGTTTAGCATTTACTCTTTCACATGTTTCATCTACCAAAATAATATCATCTGCAAACAATATGCACCACGATACTGTTTCTTAAATGTGTATAGTGAGTTCATCCATAATTACTGTAAAAAGATAGAGAATTAGAGCTAATTTTTTATGTAACCCTATCTTTATTGGAAATGATTCAGTTATTCCGTCTGAAGTCTTTACTCTGGTAGTTACATCTTCATGCATATCTTTAATTAGCTCGATATATGTTACACTAACACCTCTCTTTTTTAGAATTCTCCATATAATTTCTCTTGAGACTCTATCATAATTTTTTTCTAAGTCAATGACTACCATATGTAGATCTCATTTTTTTCTCCCGATAATTTTTAATTAGTTATCTAAGAAGATGTATAACTTCTATTGTCTACTTTCTAGGCATGAGCTGAAATTGATTTTCAGACATCGTGGTTGATCTTGTCTGAGAGCTCTCTCAGACAAGATCAGTGGTCTCCTTCCTTAATATTTTTTTATTACTTTTTTCCAAAGTTTCATGGTATGACTTATTAGTTTAATATCCCTATAGTTTGCACAATTTTGTATGTCTCCCTTATTATTATATAAGAGAACAAGAGTACCTACCTTCCATTTATCAGATATTTTTTTAATATTATGTTAAATAATTTTATAAGTCATTTAATATCTTATTTCCCTAAGCACTTTCATACCTCGATCGGAATATCATCTAGTCCAATAATTTTTCCATTTTGCATCCCATTTAAAGCTTGTTCTACTTCTGAAATTTGAATTCAATGATAAAAATTTAAATTTCTATACTTATTTGACCTACTTAAATTACTTAAGTTAAATTGGTCACATAAACCTTCATTAAAAAGTTCATAAAAATATATTTTCCACCGCTCTTTTATTTCTCCATTGTTTACTAGTACCCTATTATATTCATATTTAATATATTTTATTTGAATAAGATCTCTTGTCTTTCTTTCTCTCACTTTAACTATTCTATAAATATCTCTTTCCCCTTCTTTTGTATCCAATTTTTGAGATAATTATTTAAAAGTTTCATTTTTTTTGTTCATTCACTACTTTTTTAACCTCTTTCTTGGCTATTATATATTTTTGTTTAAGTTTTTCTCGTTCTTACAAATATAATTTTTTATAAGCTATTCGTTTTCCTTCATTTTATCTTGTACTTTCTCATTCCACTATCAAAATTTCTTATTTAGTGTTGTTGTATTTTTTACTATCAATAGACAATCTAAAGCAACAAGAAAACATCCAAAGCCAAGTTTTCATTAGTAAAATTATTTTTCTTCCATTTAGTGTTGATAATGATGGTCCATTTGAGATCAAACTAGATCTTCTTGCAAAAAATTATACCAACACTGAAATAATATTTGATTATCATACCGACTAATTAAATAATAATATGTATTTATTTTTCATAATATTATTAGATATTGTTGCCATGAAATTTTGTGATTGTCAATAATATCTTCTTCAACCCATAATCCACATGAAATCTTTCGACACATTTGTTTCTTTTTCTTTGCTGTTTTTCCTAAAAACAGATATTGTAAATTATAATGAGTTTGTTGAGGATTCTTATGAAATTTTGTTGTATATAAATATTTGTATTCATATTATCTTTTGTTTAGCCTATGTGGTGCGATATCTCAACTTTTGCAATGCAGTGTACTTTGTTCAATTAAAGAATATTCCAGCAAGTTGACTCTTGCATTAGTATGGATTATGATATTAATTACAAATTAAAATAAAGGTGTTAGGTGCATAATATTATATTTTAGAATAATTGGAGTGATCAATATATATGGTGATTAAAAGTATATGAATATGATATATTATAAGCTATGAGCATATGACTTTATGTAATTATTTGGATATGAATCCCTTTTAGATGTCGCCGAGACCATATTAGTAGTCCTCGAGGTATGATGTCGCGGTAGGATATCTAAATTATCATCTAAATATTCATGATTCGATCCCCAATTATGACGTATTTATAGAAATTTTTCTCCAAATGGAGAGTACAATCAAAGGATGCTAGGCATCTGGATTGGCCACTGCGCGTACTTTTCGATTTATCCTGGTGACCGATGGAAAACTTTCGTAGGACCGAACCGATCACCCCTAAGGATAGTCAATGAAACTAACTGAGATTATTATTATTTTTATTATTCTTATCATATTAGTAGACCTAGAAACATATTAACAGGGGCACTGAGCGAGCGAAGAATCTTTTACCCCATATTCTTACCATATTAGTCGAGTAAATGTAGATGTCGCCTAAACCACATCATGTACAAGCTAGTCTTACCATATTAGCTCGTCTCCGCTATGCACTTTCCACCTGTGTACCTGTATTTACCTCCCTCCATATCCGTGGGACCGGCTCTAGGGGGGCCGTTGATGTGACGGTTCCATTTTTTTTTTTTTTTTTTTTTTTTAGTCTTACCATATTAGCTGAGTAAACTCTTATTCCTACTAATGTTGGGCCTTCACAAGCAAGACTTAGTCTGATTACCACAGTAGGTTTTTTCTCGATCTATTGAGCATCTAAATTCACCAACTATAATCTCATTATCTTCACAATGGGGTTTGTTTACACTTAAATTAAATTTGTTTTAGTCAAACAATTACAATGACAAAAAAAAAAAATCACTTTTGGTGAGAACAATATGTTAGTACAATTGATCTCTGGTAAGGTTGACCAAATTTAGTGAGACTCGAGTTTCAGTTTCAATATTTAATCAATATTTTAGTTAGTAAAAGGAAAATCTAAGTGAATCATATTTGACCGATCAATTGGTAGTCAGAAGTCTAATAAAGAGTTGACAAGAAACATGAAATTCTAATAAGTAAAGGTTGATTAAATGCTAAACAATAAAGAAATTTCGATATGTCAAAGTTGACTGAATTCCAAGTAATGATGAAGTCTCAACAAATCAAGGTTGATCGGATGTTAGATAATGATGAAGTCTCGACGGGTCAAGATTAATCGAATACTAGCAACAAGAAGTCTCAGTAGGTCAAGATTAACCGAACACTAAGGAAAGGAAGTCCTAGTACATAACCAGATACTAGGAAAGATGAGAATTCATCCTTGATAAGGCTGAAACATGAGTATTAGTCGATTAATAGAGTATATCGATCGATCGATGGACTCTAAACCTTGAAATTAGGGTTTGAGATATTTTTAGTATTTGATACCATGAATGTGCTATAGTAATTCTGAATAGTAGTATTCTAGAGTAACTATAAACATTAATGTGCTACAGTAACAAACAACTGATGGATTTGATTAGTCGACTGATGGTATTGTAGTAGTGAATAAAAATTTCAGAAATCAATTGGAAAACTCGATTGATCGTAATCAGTCGACTGATGGAGTATATTAGTCGACTGATGTCACTATTCGAGTGAGATTCATCTGATTAGGCAACAATCGACTGATTGTAATAGATAGTCGATCGATGATGAGGGGGATGGAGTTGTTGAGATGACGTGTCAGAGTAATATTTGAATCTACAGTTGATCAATCGACTAATGGATAAGATCAATTGATTGATAAACAAAAATCAACTTGAATAACAATCCTATAAAGAAGATTTTGAGGTATTTTGAAGTAGTCGGTTCTTGAGAGGTTAGAGATGAAGTGCTGCTATATTTTTTACTATGAATAGACAATCTAAAGCAACAAGAAAGCATCCAAAGCCAAGTTTTCATTAGTAAAGTTATTTTTATTTAATTTTTATTTGTATTTTAGTTTCTTGTTATATTGTTTGTAAGAAACAAGTTATAAGAGGCTTCTCCACCTTTAGAATATATCTGAGAAGAAGAATGATACTGATGATAGTTTGTTAGAATTAAGCCTTGGCCATAGCGCTTTGGGAGGTGGTGAATCAAGTTAAATCTCATGTCTGCATTGTGTCATCGATTATATTTCAAGTTTCCATAGTGTTTAGGTCGTATGGGTCCTAACACAATAGAGGCCTTTAATGACTTCAAGAGTCTTGATTCTGTTGGATCCTGTAGTAGTTTTGATGTAATCAACCAAGTTGAGTTAGATCCTGTTGTGTTTGATTCTTGTGTATAAGTGTGCAAGAGCTTAAGAACACAAGAAGTCGAACGGAAGATGCAGCTAGTGAGAAGGATGGCACGGGAAGGGAGCCGACGAGCTCGGTGCATCCGAGGGGCGAGGTGTTGCGGAAGAGTATACAGGTGGATGAGGAGGACGTGCACAACGTTATGAGGGACGAGAAGCTGGAGCAAAAGACTGCTCGAGGAGAAGACTGAAAAATGGGTTCGGGTGAGCCATATTTCGGTTGGCCAAAATCACCCAAGCGGAAGAGCCGGAGGAAGAGAGTGAAGCTCGGTAGCTACTAAAGCCTTCTGCTAGAAGGCGCCTTCAAGCACTTGAAGGCGTCTTCAAGCCTTCAATGTGCATGGAAGGCGCTTTCAATGTACATGGAAAGTGCCTTCGACCAGGCTGATTTTAGTCATTGTCAAAGGATAAAGCTTTATCCTTTGGCGTCTCGCTGGAGGTGCCTTATAGCCCTATGGAAGGCGCCTTCAAGACATGGATAAGATTTTCCAGGGGCTATAAAAAAACCCTTGGACATAGAAAATAGACATTAACTCTTGTATTATTTTCCTAGCAACTGTCTGAGCATTTAACGATTGTAAGAGGCTTCTTCGCCTACACGAAGGAAATCTTTTAAAGCTTTTCATTGCCCTTCGATTAACAACCACCTAGGTTGTAACAAAGTAAATCTTAAGTCTCGTTTTTTTAGTTGTTAATTTAAGTTATTATTATTGCTGCTTTTAATTTGAGTTGAAAGAACGAGAAAAGTGTTATTTTTCTTTTTCAGGCAATTCACCTCCTCTTGTCGGTCCCGCTGCACCAATAAGTGGTATCAGAGTCTAACAGCCTCAGAAGGACTAACCGCCGACTGAAGCACCGAAACGATGGCGGGACCGACAATCTTCCCATCGAAATTTGAGGGAGAATTTGCGTCTTAGAAGAAACGCATGGAGGTATTTTTCAAAACTAATTTTGAAATACTATTAATAATTAAATATGATTTTGTAGCTCCCAAAGACTCCCAAGGAAATGAAAAGGAACATCAATGGACCAAAAAAGAGCAAGCAGACTTCGTAGCAAACGAACGAGCCGAGTTCTACCTACTTAGCGTACTTCCACCCTAGGAAGTGAATAGGATCGGTGAGTACGAATCAACAAAGGAATTTGGGGAAAGTTCCTGGAGCTGCACGAAGGAACTTCCGAAACAAAGCTTACGAGACGGGACCTGCTCCGGAACCAACTGACAAACCTCTGAATGGATGAAGGAGAGTCAGTAGCACATCTACACGGAAGAATTAAGGAGCTTATTACCGTATTAACAAACTTCGGAGAATCGGTAACTAATCGAGACGCACAAAGGTATGCATTAAATGCGTTCTCAAGAACATCGAAATGGACATCTATAGTAGACTCCTACTATATATCCAAAGATCTCGAGGTGAGTACTTTAAAAAAATCTCTTTTCCATTTTTGAATTACACGAATCTCGGTGTGTAGGATAAATAAAGGGACCGAGTCAAGACATTGCCCTAAAGGCAAGAATGGAATATCAAGACTCCGAAGTATCAATCGATGAAGACGAAGCGACTCTAATGATAAGAAAATTCAGTAAATACATTAAATCTAATAAATTTAATAAGTCATAGGCAAAGAAGCACTTTCGGAGTAAAAGAAAGGTCCAATGTTACAACTGCCAAGGGAAAGGGCACATCAAAGATGAATGTCCTAAACTAAAGAAGAAGGAAAAAGACAAGAGAAACAGACCAAAGCACAAGACCTTGAAGACCACATGGGATGAATCATCATCCTCTAAGTCTGAGATCGAGGCCTTCTCCGGACTAGCCCTACTGGCCGACCACCAAGATGAAGATGAAAGTAACTCAGAAATGAGCATCAATAAACGGGGAGAATCATCAGAAGAAAGATGCGATGAAGGGGGAGCATCAAAACATGAGATAGTGAGGTACGTACACTATCTCTCAAGTAGTCTTTTAATTTTATTAAGATACTTTTCAAAGATTTAATAAAATTAGAAAAAGAAAATGCTAAGTTCAAATTAGATTTAGTAAAGACATGTCCCTTAGATTTGTTTGACAATTTAAAATTAAAAAATAATAAATTGAAAATATAAATTGAAAATTTGGAAAAAAGAACATGCATGTTTAAAACTAAGTGATTTTCAAAAATAAAAAATAAAAAATTATAGTAGGCTAAATTGGTACATTAAAAAAACACTAGGGACAACTTAGAAAAATCCTTAGAAGGTATGTACCCCAAATTTTTAATTAATCCAGTAGGAAAGAACTTATATTGGGTTCCAAGATTATACTTAGACTAAAATTCTTTTAATTTTTAAAAGGGTAAAATATCAAAAAGGAGATTAAATATTAATTTCTTTAAAAAGCTTCGTTTAAAAAAGTGGTTGTTGCTCCATTATCCAAGAAGGCCTAGTACTTCGCCACAGCCTGGAAGTCAATTATTGGAATAAATATTTAATTGACTAACTAACAAGTTAAAAAAAATTTTGTCAAAGTATGTCTTTATGAAATTTTTTTATGAAAAATTGTTCAAAATTCTATTTGAAATTATTTAGAAATTATTTTTTAACTACCCCTAAAATTGAATTTCAAAATTTTCTAACTTTCTATGTTACTTTTCCCTATTTTTTTTTATGTGATCAAAGGGAGAGGAATAGGTACAAATTTAGGAGGAGTAAGGGACATTTTTTATCACATTTTATTAGTCCAACTTATCAAGGGGGAGTAAGGGACATTTTTTTATTACATTTTATTAGTCCAACTTATCACATTAAAAATGCATTTTTAATTCCTTAATTTTGTAATTTCTTTACAAAACTTATGTTAGTGCAATTTGTTTATTTTTTATCCTAATTTGAATTTGGGTTGATGCACATCAAAAAAGAAGAGATTGTTAGACCCCATAGTAGTTTTGATATAATCAACCAAGTTGAGTTAGGTCCTGTTGTGTTTGATCATTGTGTCTAAGTATGCAGGAGCTTAGGAACATAAGAAGTCGACCGAAAGATACAACTAGCGAGAAGGTGGCACGGGAAGGGAGCTGACAGGCTCGGTGCATCCGAGGGACGATATGCTGTGGAAGAGTACACCGGTGGACGAGAATAATATACACGACGTTTCAAGGGACGAGAAGCTGAAGCGAAAGATTGCTCGAGGAGAATGCCGGAAAATGAGTTCGAGTGAACCCTATTTCGGTTGGACAAAATCACCCAAGTGGAAGAGTTAGAGGAAGAGAGTGAATCTCGGTAGCTGCTGAAGCCTTCTACTGGAAGGCGCCTAAGAACTTGAAGGCACCTTCAAGCCTTCATGGAAGGCGCTTTCAAGCTTTCATGGAAGGTGCCTTCAATGTGCATGGAAGGCGCCTTCAACCCTTCATGGAAGGCACCTTTAATGTACATGGAAGACACCTTCGACCAAGCTAATTTTAGTCGTTACCAAAGGATAAAACTTTATCCTTTGGCGCCTCACTCGAGGCGCCTTCCAACCCTATGGAAGGCGTCTTCAAGCCACGGATAAGATTTTCCAAGGGATATAAAAAGACCCATGGACGTAGAAAATAGACATCAACTCCTGTATTCTTTTCCTAGCAACTGTCTGAGCGTTTAACGATTGTAAGAGGCTTCTCCGCCTACATGACGGAGATTTTTTAGAGCTTTTCATTGCCCTTGGATTAACAACCACCTAGGTTATGACCAAGTAAATCTTGAGTCTCAGCTTTTTAGTTGTTAATTTAAGTTATTATTATTGCTGCTTTTAATTTGAGGTGAAAGAACGGAAAATGTGTTATTTTTCTTTTTCAGGTAATTTATCTTCTCTTGTCGGCCCTGCTGCGCCAACAGATTCAAATACCACTAAGATGTTTGTGGATTTAGTTTGAGGCTTACGCTATCACCAAAGGCATATAGGACTGTGACATATGCTTATTTGTACAACATCTAGTGCACAAGGAGATGAATACATCTAGTACACAAGGAGATGAATGTGAGGCGAGAGACCATAGTTTCGCAAAAGGTAGAGATATATTGCTTCTCAATTACCTTAATAGTTGGTGAAAAATTTTTATGGGGTCAGATTGATCATCTTCAGGATTAGTCAGTTCGAAGAGATAGATACTTGAATTAAATAAACCAAAAAAAAAAAAGAGGTGAAGATATCTAAATTAGAGACCATATTAAGGATTACAAGAGCATATCCTTTGAATCACGTTTTACGATTCAAAGGATGGACCATTTTATTCATTGATCCGTTTGAATTGATCTCATATATATTTACAATAATATCGAGGAATTGATAGACTAGTAATTCCAAATTTACCAGCTAAATTTTATTAAAAAATGGTCAATAAATTGATAAAACAATGACTAATATTTTTAAAAAATTTAATAACCAAATATATTTTGGTTGTTAACTTAATTAAAATTACCGATCGATCATTGTTTTTCTTAAAAAGAAATCCTTGCTATTTTTTCTGGCTAATAATTTTTTTTAAAAAAAAGTATGATTTTTTTTTTGTTTAGTAATTGATATTAACCAACCATGGTTTATCAACTAACACCCAGCTAATAAAACTTTTGGTTGGTAATTCATATTTACTATCCAAAATCAGGGATTATTGGGTTTTTGTTTGTTTGTTTGGAGAATTCACTACTCATTTATTATAGCGGATCAAATTGAAAGTGAAACCATCGTAGTAAAGAAAGAGGACTTGTACGAGACAAGGAGTAGCAAAAAACAAAAGTCATTCAGAAAAAGAGTAAAGTTGATCAATTCCTTTTGCACATGATTGAGAAGCACCTATGGACACGAGCTAGCTTTAATTTGATCTTACCAATCTTTCTACTCGTTAATGAAGATGCATATATAATCTAAGGAGTAGGGGTGTAATCGAATCGAACCGAGTCGAACTTTTGGATGTTTGAATTTGACTCGTTTATAATCGAGCTGAGCTCGAGCTTTATTTAAAAAATATATTCATGGCTCACGTGCTTATTCGAACTTTTATCGAACCTAAACGAACTTAATAAATATAAATTATAAATTTAAATATTCATTAAAAACTAAATTATATATTTTTAAAAATTTATAATATTCTTGTTAAAATTTATAATTTTATTTTAATAAATAAATTTAATATATTTATCTATATTTTTCATAAGTAGAGTATAAAATCTATAAATTCAATATCAAAACTATTATTTTTTTATTTAAAAGTTGATTCATGAGTTTAACGAACATGTTCACGAGCTAACTAGCCGAATATTGTGAAGCTTGAGCTTGATTTGTTTATCTTAACGAGCCTCATTAAACTAGCTCAAACGTACTTTTATCAAATCGAGCTTCGAATAGCTTACGAACGGCTTGACTCATTTACATCCCTACTAAGGAGCTAGCCCTTTTATCAATGAAAAACTAGTAAATCAAATTAAGGAGACATTAAACAATCAATAACTCATGGAATTAAGAACTCGCGCAGGTGATAATATAATTAATCTGTCCTAGCTAGTCCCCATTATCTTGCATGCCCCTTTGCAAATTTATTAATGGAGGGAGGTTGACCTTTAATCAAGTCAAGAGACCCACATTTTAATAAAGCACCCTCAAAATGAAAGCCATGAGCTCATCCACCTTTATCATGTTGGCCCACGAAACCTACTCATCAAGCAAAGCAATTAATGCCAACCAAATTATCTAATATATATTAAAAAAGTATATATATACAATGACAAGAATTAAGCATAGCTAATATATAGATTAGGGCATTCCAATACAACGTTTATGAAAGATTTACAAAATCTAAAAAGTTAAATAAAAAATCTTGGAAACATCTTTTAAAGTTTGTAGTTTAAAAATAGTAGTAAAAATATAAATATATTTTTTTATCTGAAATTTAATGTAATATGTATTAAGTCTTGTAACTCATGCTATAAATTAGATCATAAAAAAACTCATTTAAAATTTAACCATTAAAAATACTTCAATTGATGTGGCATATTAAAATTATATAAAAAAATTCATTTAAAACTCTAACTATTAAAAATATCCTGCACAGCGCGCACTCCATGGCTGAGGTGCGTCCAGCTGGTTCTATGCATATTGATAATAAAACAAGTTCATGTAGCAATATAATTAAGCAAGCTATCGTAGTGGGTAGGTATGGATGCATTACTCCACAATTAAAGCAATATAATTGCTTAGCTCCGATTAATTAATTCATTAAGGAGGCAGGACAAGAAGCATCAGCTTTCTCTCTGCAGCTTTTTCAATTGGCTGGAGTATAATTAATTTGTCGAAGCAAATTCAGAAAGAACAACAAATATTAATGAAGAATTTATTAACCCTTGTCGATTGCTGGGATGCTTCCCAACCATTTCTTACGTTAATTCATGCTGTTCTTTGTTTTTGTCGACCGACGAATTTTGAGATAGATGATCTTGTTCTATTTGAAAATTGAATCTTAGTTACTTAGAAATATATTCTGTCTCTTACCAATAATGGTGGATATTATGGGGAGTAAAGATTTACCTATTTAGGTAGGAGAACTTTTATTCTCCAAAAAAATTATTCATCTGGAATTAACCGCTCTCCAGGTCGTCTCAAGATTCCTTGAGACCCTAGGCAAAAAAATTTTAAAACAAATTTTTTTAATATATTTTTAATTTTCTTTAACATTTTTTATTTAGATTTGGGATCGAAAATAATAATTTAAAAATAATATTTTTAAAATTAATTATTAAAAATAATTAAATATTATTTTTTAAAAAAACTAATTTTTGATATAAAATTTAATTTTCTAACGGGTATTTTGATAACAATTTTATTTTTTATTAATAAAATTATTAAATTATTTAATCTTTTTAGTTAGAATGTCAAATAGACTTTATTAATTTTAATTTTAAAAAATTTATTTTTACTAATGCATTTTACTTTGTATTTTATGATAAAAAAATATCTAATTCATATTATTATCGAAAAATAAAAAGAAAGAGCGAGGAAGAAATATTATCGGCAAAGGAAGAGAAGGACAGTCTCTTCGAGTATCATCGGTGAGGAAGGAGAAACATGCAAAATCGCTGATGAAAAAAAGAAAAGGGCACAATGCATTGATGAGAAAACTATTAGGATTTTTAAGAAATATTGAGGAGAAAATAATTCATTAGGTTTTATAAGAATAGTATTACTAATACTAATTGTAAAATAAAATGAGAATCGGAGTAATAATAAAAAAAGAAAAAATATGTCAATTTAAAAATGAATTATATTTAAGGCAGAATAAAATCTCATATAAAATTATGATAAGCAATTAATGAGGAAATAAAGATAACTACAAGATATAAATAGGAAGTTGATAATGAATTAATTGAGGTGTCATTAATGAATTAGCAAGACATTTATAATTAATTAATATTAATGATGTTAATTTAATTTTTTTTTTCAATATCTTTAATTAATTAATCAATGGGCCCCAATAAAATTGGAGCCCAAGGCATAGGCCATAATGGCCTATGCCTAGGAGCCGGACCTGCCGCTCTCTAATATGATAATTTATCGTTCAAATACCAACTCGATTATATTTGTATATACTATGAGTGAGCAAAATTTTAATTAAATCAAAATAATCAATTGAATTAATTAAATTTGAAAGTTTAATTTGATTAATTTAAAATTTTATTTTTAAAAAAATTGACTGATCTCAATTTTAAAATTTAAATTTGATTAAATTAATTAAACTGAATTGACATTATATCATGAACAGTAGATTGTTGTACCTGAATCAAATAATGACTACGCAATTCGACCCATCAATTGATAAATAGGATAGTAGAAAAGTATGTTTAGCATCTGATGAGTGGATTTGACTTTTCAATAGCAATCAACTGATAATACAGTATCAATTGATTATTAAAATAATTAATTCATTCATTAACCGATAGAACTTAATCGATTTTATATTAATTTAATTTATTTAATTTTAATTGTAAAATTCAATAGGTTCGATTTATTAAAAAAATTGATTTATTTGATTAAGTCGATTTAATTTTTAATGGAATGTTGAACACTAACTGCACTTATATCTGAACGGATAAGAACAGATTTGAAAGAGCCACCTCCAGTGAATTAATCCCAATATTATCATTATCTTGTGAATGAAAACGTAATAAATTAATAATATAAACAATTTGGTGTTTTGTCTCGGGCCTTTGTCCCACGTGTTGCATTGACCATGACTCCGCCTGGCGTACGATGGTCGTCGAAGGAGGAAAAGTATATATATATATCGATCGGCCTTTATATATTACGACCAAAAATTATATCAAATCAAATCTAATCTAATCTGTCTCAAGTCAACAACATATGCTCGCCTACTTTTCTTTAAAATATCTTCAATATCTTCGAGAAGAAGAATATATATATAGTCTAGCGTTTCATTTCCATTTTCCACGAAGAGTGTTGGATTATTCTTGTATTATTTAATTTTGGATCAGATATTCGAGAGAGAATAGAATATGTAAGAGCTGAGAAGGTTCCTCTGGTGAAGATGCATGCATGTAAGATATGGTATGGTGGGGCCTGGGTAGGAATAGTATAATTGAGTACATGATATATACAGATTGTTTGTTGGGTTTACCATAATCCAATAAAAGATGATAAGGACTCGTTGCGTCTTCAAAGAAATGTATCATCTAAATTAAACTATGAAAATGATAGGCGTAGGCATGTTTAAGAGTAGTCAAATCGTTCAAAATATAAATATATAATAACTAATTATTGGCAGCAAAAAATTAGTCATTTTAATTAATTTAAAAGAGGTTTTCTATACAACTAACATTCTTAATATTAATTCTTCTCTCTTTCTGTATTTCTCTATTCTTTATATGTTTCTATATGTGATCATAGGCTTCGACTAAAAACAAATAGTAAATTAATCTATAACTTTTAGATTAATCTATTTTTTCTCTTTATTTTCTCTAAACTTTTGTGTTAGTCTAAACACACGCACAAAAAACTCATATTCACCTATGACTAAATCAACAATATCTTCATCTGTAATAACATAGATCTCTATCGATGATGAATATGACATCTCTTCGGTGAATCAAAGGTATAATTATTTATTTTGAAAGATAGCTAGTCTCTCATTACTTTACACTTATGACCTTTTTGGAATTATCAATGGAACCTCTCCTCACCACAAGAAGATGATCCAACCTACCCAATTTAGGTTAATAAAAACCGACTAGTCTAGAAATACTCAATCTCAACTCAACATACACTACCTTGGGCTGTTGGGTTTAATACAGGTCTAAGAGGTCCTTGCTCAACCCTTCAGTACGACTCACGTACCATCCTCAAGTCCTGGAACTCTATATATAGGTATAGTCCAAGTAATATGGCGACAACTCCAATAAATATACGCAAGTAATTGACACTTTAGCAATCAAATTGACTACCATTGGTTATCCAATCTCTGAATTAGACTTATTAACGCATGTTTTGGGACCTCAATCTAACAGCTCTTTTTTTAGCATGTTTGGGACCTCACAAATATCAAGTGTTCCTTACAAACGACTTCTATAGTTGCAAACATAGTGGATTTTATACTCTTCCGCCTTTAATGCATATGACTAGTTGTTAGTGCGATCATATACCCTTAAGCATATGGTTTCCGTGTACATTTTAATGTTTGAACAAATTAAGTTAGGAGATATTGTTAAAATCTCACATGTGTGTCATGTGTACAAATGCAGAAAAAATTGGCATGTGCTGCAAGTGAAATAGTAAAGTACAAGTAGGTCGATATGAACCAGATACTTGGCAAGTAAAAATCTAAATAGGTCAACAATATCAAATAGTGAGCAAGTGCCAAACCAAATAAGTCCGAGGCATAAATGATACTTGTGAGGAGGTCAAGCTGATGAGATGCTAGGTAATAGGTAAGATGATGAAACCTCGAAAGTGAGAGTCTTTAGGCATAAATGACTCTTAAGTGAGAAGGCTTCTTGGCGCAACAAATTCCTAGAGGCATGGAGAGCCTCTTGACACAAAGCTAAGCTCGTGTAAAGAGAGTCAAATGTACTTATTCAATGGAGTATAAATGGGACTAGTCTAGGGAGGGGCTCAACCATAAATGTTGTTGGAGTTAGAAGAACAATCGAGTAAAAAGAGTTCTTTAGTCGATTGGTACATGAGTCAATAAGACAATCAACTTCAGATTGAAGAAAATTAAACGAACAGAATAATTTTGTTCGAGTGTTACTCTGGTCACTCATCTTATTCTTCAAATTAGTCAACTCATGACCGAATAGAAATTTAAAAAAAAAAAAAATCTATTCGAAGGCTAGTTGACTAGTCAATCAACTAAACCAAGTTAGTCAATCTGATATCTTGATTAATCGACTAATGAATAATTAAAAATTTAGAACAGAGTAATTGATTTGATAACAATGGCTTGAATGGCTAGATACCTACATGCTACTATTTGATAAGTCAACTGATGAGCCAAACTAACGTTCTAGCACAACAAATTGAAAAAATAAGTCGTTTGTTGGTTGATATTTGATTCAATCGACTGATCGTGACTTGAAAAAGTAGAACCATGGTTGAAAAGGAGATGAAGCTTGAGCCTATAGATAAGGGACCTTGGGGGCACATGGTTACTAAAACAGCTCACATTTGCAATCTCTACACATGGTTTCGTTTCCTTGTGCTATAATTCTCAATTTCTTTCTTTGTGCTTAAATTATATTCATTATAAGAAGTGTAAGAGCTTTCTTCACCACCAGTTGTTTGTTCTTAAGAGAGAGAAAAGATAGTGGAACTTCAAGGGATGATCTCCTAACGGATCATAGGTCATGGAGTATGAGCTTGGGGCTACCAAACTACATTAAAAAGAATGTGTTTCTCTATTTGTAGTGTTATTTGTTGCTTTCCATTGCACTAATCTTTATTGTAATAATGGGCGAGATGTGAAGAAATAGGATATTCACTCTCCTCTAGTCTCTCTTAATCTCAGGTTGCATGAGACAAATCGAGGGACAATAGAACAAGGAGCATCAAGGCAGCAAGGACAATAATTGATGGAGGCCAACTCCAGAGGCAAGACGTATAAAGGATGGCGTGTGGAGGAATTGAGAGCTCATGTGCATATGAGGGGCGTATGACATGATAGGAGATGGCTGAGGACGAAGTCAAGCTACAAAGTATAAAACTTAGGTAAGTTGAGTGTTGAGTGAAATGTTTCCATAGGAATGATGGAAAAACTCAACATAGGTGAATTCAGCCTTAGAAGTGGTCATAGTTAGAATCAATTGACTGGTAATGTACAATAGTTGACTAGTGGCTAGGAAACTCATTACCCTGAAGTATCAGTCAACTAGTGTTGGAGACTAATGAAATAGGCAGTCGACTTGGCAAGATAAAGTCTAAGAGACGTAAAGAGTCTCTTGGTAAGATGAAGACTTGGAGGCACGAGGTTGCTTCTTGGCTTGATGAAGTTCTGCAGATGTGAAGAGTCTCTTGGCAAGATGGGTCCTGAATGCACGATGAGTCATAAAGGCTTCTTGGCACAATGAAGTCTCGGAGGCATAAAGACCTCTTGTCAGGATAAGATAAAGTTCATTCAATTTATGATTTATGTCAATCTACTAAACCTCAAATAAATTTTAATAGAAAGTTTCTGTTCAAGCCTGCACAAGTAATAATGGATTGGTATGTGAATCAATTGATCAAACCTTGAACCACGAACCACGAACAAAATAAGACATCCTATTCAGTATGTCAATTCAGCTGATATATAAACAATCGTTTGACAAGTTAACTCAAAAACAAAATAGAACAAACAAAAAAATTTATTCGATCAATTTTGAAAATAGACGATTAAGATGTTGACTTAAATCAAATAGACAATTAAGATGTTGACTTAAATCAAGTAGTCGACTAATAATCTCAAGTAGTCAACTAGTGTGAAGATAAAAACTTATAATAGTCATTGATCTAACATGAGATGACAACAATGTTTGATAACTAGCAAAGTAGTCAACTAACGATGGTATGTAGTCGACTGATGACAACTTGAATTTGAGAAACGGTAACAAATCTTGAAGTTATACAAAGCTCTATAAATATAGAGGTTTGAAGGCACATGAAGACTACTAAATGCTCATATTTTTGCTCTCGAACTCTCCTTATATTAAGCTTTCATTGCTTTTCACTTTACTCCCTTGTACTCAAAATTCTCATACTCGTAAAAAAAGAGTGTGAAGGTTTGTCTTCACCCCTAGAAGAATTCCAAAATCGGAGAAAGATTTTAGGTGTTTTGAGGAGTGATCCAACTTACGGATCATAGTCATGGAGTAGAGTCCTTGAGGGATTGTCAAAACATGTAAAAGAATTTTCTTATTCTTTATTGCTTTCACTTCATATTCCCTATATTTTCTAACTGGACTAACTTTTTGTAGAAAGAAAGTGATTAACTATTCACCCCCTAGGAGATCGATAATTCACACCCTAGCCTTAATAGTTCTAATAGATAATATTTCTATCCTTTTTCTAGTAGCAGAACGCCTAACAAAAATAAATTTTGAGTCTTAAGAATTATGTTTTCCTCGCGTGTGTTTATGAACAAGACAAACACACCCTAAGATTTTTTGGAAGGATAATATAGGAGTTACTTCCTTGAATAGGTCCGATCGGACATCTGAAATTCAAGGTGCTTAAAGGCGGTAGAAAATAGTACATACTATATCCCCCAACATACTTTAGGGACATTCATATCAAACATAAGAGCTATATTTTTCCGTTCACTACACCATTTTGGGCAACTGTATTAACACAATCAGTTTGGCGTATAATCACATAAGTGTCTAAATAAGTATGAAAGATCATCATATATTCAGTATCATTATCAATTCATAAAATTTTCATTTTGGCACCAAATTATGTACTAATCATTCTACAGAAGGACTGAAATAGGAAAAGACTTCATTTTTTGCATTAATCAGATACACTCAGGACATCCTATGACAACCAATAAAAGTCAACCATTTATAACTTGATAAGGAATGAATCATATCATGAAGGAAACTGAACTTAATTATTGACTAAAGGATATGAGCTTCTAGTATACTTAGCAAGTTCACAAATCAAGTTTTCCACATTACACTATAAAAGTAGGAATAAAGTTCTTTAAATATAATAAAAGAATGATATCCTAATCTCCTATGCCACTATATAATTTGGTGATGAGCAAAATCGAATTCACCTAATAAAGCGTAACTCCTGAAAAAAAAGTCTTTCAACTAATTGATATAGTCTACCATACCCAATCATTTCCCCAGTGCCTAACACTTGGATGATACAATGAGAAGGAAAAAAAAAATTATAAGTTAAATCTTTTGTAAGAGCACTAACAAATAAAAGAGAATATGTAAACAAGAAATAAGTTAATAGGAGTGTAATTTATAGAAGCTCTTATAACAATATGAGATAAAGGTTCATGAGCTATACAAATTTTTCTTGAGCTTGAACAAGAAGAATATATCAAAATTTTATATGAGCACTAATCATATTACAAGATGCTCTAAAATCTAAAATCCATGAGTCATCAGAAATACCATGGACATTTTGGATAATATAACTAGTATTAGATGGTGAACATGTTATTCTTGAATGTACAATATGAGAAGTAGCTATGGTGGAAGAAGACTCAAGTCTTGCCATAATGAGCCTAAGAATTTGTTGTTCCTCATTGGATAGTTCACTAAAAGGATTGGTTTCTCTTTGCAATCTGGTATCAAGAGTTTTAAACATGTGAGCTTGAGGCTCTAAACCATCAAATCTTGTTCCATAGCGACCACATGTTGGAAGGCCAAGAGGTTTCCAAATGTATCCTTGGTATGCCTTAATTTCCTACAATAACCACACTTATTAATTCGTTCTCCTCCACTTATAAACTCACTTTAGTGTTGTATTAGATATTAAAGTTATGGTAACATAGCTATATGCTTACCCATATTCTTATATGATGGAATACACCATTAAGTAAATTTCAGGTGCACGTTTTCTTTCAAATTAATTATGAAACTTTATTGCATTAACCATACAAGATGCTTGAATATCCTAATAGTAGTGAAGTTTCTTATCACAAGCTACAACGGTCAAAAAAATACTAGTCAATTGTCATCTCACCTTATTAGGTTTCAAAAAAATACTAGTCAATTGTCATCTCACCTTATTAGGTTTCGTAAACCTTTTTCCTCTATTCATATATCTGGACATCCTTACTTGATTGGGAGAAGTATGAGCAGTTACATCCCAAATCTTTTAAGTTGTATCTATAAGAAGGTAACCTCGTGTAAGCTATGGCTGCATTGTGTTGATCAATCATGACATGATGAGAAATTTTCTAATTCTCATTTACGGGTCCAAATCAATAATGTTTTTCTTTTCTCATCATTAATATAGCCTTACAATCTTCTAGCTTGAATGAATAACATGATCACAATTGTACACCATAGTTTATTCCATCTAGTTTAATTAGAACAATTTTAAAAGAATTATCATAAACAGCTATAATTTTATCACTTTACTAACCCCAATCAAACCTCTCAGTCGCATTCAAGACACAATATGAGGGAGAGAACACTAAGGTTAACAATTCTTTAATGATTGCAACAAAAGAGACGATTAGGGTTTGAAATGATGACTAAGATTTAAAGAGGTGGCTAAAATTTAGATTATTGTGTGTGCAAGCGGATATGGTAATAGGTTGAATCTGCTTTTGAGACAAAGTCCAAAAAACATGACATTCAAAAATATAGATGAACAAGTACGGGCGAACTAACATTAAGGGGGTGTTTGGTTGATGGGCTTGGGAATGAGGGAATGAAATGATAGTAAAAGATAGTGTTTGGATTGTGGATTTGGGAATGACATTTTGGGAATGATTACTAGATTTATGGGAATCAACCAAACCCATATAACTTGATGGGTTTCATTTCCATTCCTATTCCCATTCCACCCTACTATCAAACCCATACCCATAGTGAATCCCATCATTTAACCAAACGCCCCCTAAATATATAGTACAAAATATTAAATAGCAAAAATATTTGAAGCTGAAAAAAGGTGAAAACCAATCTGACCCATCCAACAAAATGGGGGGAAAACTCAAAAAATGGTAAACGAAATTAAAAAAAACACAAATGGACCCAAATCATAATATTTTGCATGCGTTTGGATTTTGGATCGGGGCTCAAACTTTTATAATCTAATCATGTTAGGTCAGATCAGGCTTCTCTTAAAACCCACTCAATCATAAAACTCAAACAGATTCATACTTTCTTGTAAAACTCATAAAAAACTTATTTGTTGCAAATTATTGCAACAAACCGTAACCAGGAAATCATATTCTTCTTGTATGCTAAAAGCTGTGAACTATGAAACCATAACCAGGTCTCCTTTCTATATGGCAAAAAATGAGTTGCTGGTATCTCAAAAACTAACTTTTTCATACATAGTAGGCCTGCATAGGATGTAGATCTAAGATACTGACTACCTGACCCATAAAATTGTTAGAAAATTGACAAAAGGGCAAGATGTTCTTACAATTGTTCTATTTTAGAAGCTCTCGGAAAACACTTGGGAAAGCCACGCCTTTCATCTCTCAAAGAAACGGAGTTCCACCATGGCCTCTTGGCGTCTGGGTGAATACCAAGCAGTGGCCTTTGCTGAACCAAGAACCTTCAAAGCCCAGTCAATTGCAAATACTGATTCCTCTACTTGAGCAACTTTGTTTCTTTCACTTGGAGTAAACAGAATTCTGGAATCTACTCGAAAACTGAAAGGCCCAATTATCTATGAAGTAAAAACTGAAATTAGAACTTTACAAAATAGTTGAAGGTTAGCCAGCCAACTGTCTATGCTCTCAAAAATCGTCAATCTGTACCGTTACTTGATAAAGGGGCACAAAAGTCAAGATGTTAGGAGAGGTAAGATATTGGCACAATGTTGTTGTTACAGGAAGAAACAGCACGTTTGTCTGACAAAGAATTTGCATTGTGCTCTGACACAATTGCCATACAAATTTTCTGCAAAAGGTGCTCATTGCACAAGTTTCTTAAATTCCACGACCTACTGTTTCCCTTTGAATCATAACAAACAACTACATAGTAGTCCCAAGCAACCAAACAAAAGATCGAAGCAAGCAGAAATATGTGAGAAAAAACCTGTTATAGATGCACATTTCAAAGACCACAATAGAATACGTAATTGTTTCCATTGCTACACATGGGAGTTATATAGATGTAATTGATTAAGGATACTACCCAAAGTGGTCATGGGGTATTTAGTATTCATGCCATATTTCCTACATCCATTTAATAAGGGATGTGAAGGATTCAAGTTGATACTAATTATGATTTTCCCAGGATGGACAAAAGGCCAAACCTCAGACCCAATGGATGCTTAAACTCTCTGAAACTAAATCAAATCCAGATAGATCAAGCTGGGTTTTTATTTTTGGACCTAATCTATATGTTTTATAATTTCCGTTTTTATGTTCTACCAAAAACTGATGGGATTTATATGAGAGCAATTCACGGTTATTATCATGAAGCTTTGTTTGTTCCAAATATTTGAGTTAACTACATCAAATCTTATTCCTCTTGAGCCCTATGCAAAATAATATCACTAATAATATTGAAAATACATAAATCAACTTTGATTATACTAAGTAATGTTTTCTTTATTCTCCCTCAACTCTTTGCACCTTCTACACTAATAGATTCACTTTTCTAACGATAGAAACTTTAGCTCACCTTTGAACATGTTTATCTCATGTCAAGCTATTTTCTCATTTTATTATTCATTGGAGCAACATTGCTCTCAAATTTTAATATGTGCAACGATAAAGTTGTTGCCGTGAGACTTAGAGACCACGTGTTTGAGTCTCGGAAACACTCTCTTGCAAAGCAGGGTAAGGCAAGCTGCATACAATAGACCCCACATTGGTGGTGCATCGTGCACCAGGCTGCCCTTTTAATAACTCCACACATTTTTCTTACCATTCTCATCTCTATTACATTACATTTTGAATCCATTGTTTCCTAAAACCACAACACTCTAATTAAGTGCAATTATGTAGCATAAGATTTTCATCTTAGAAATAATTGCAATTTAATATAGCACCAATAGATAATAAAATGAGAACAAATAGGTAGTATAGACATTCAACAACCAAGAATTTTAATCATTTAAAATTGAATGTGTGAAGGATAAAGGGAGGCAAAGAAAACTTTCCTTAACATAATTAAAGGAAAAAATTAATATTGATGGCAATACATCCTTGTATAATAAATGGTCGCATAATATTTGAGTAGTTGACCATGTTGGTGCAACATCCCTCAGGTCAAGGTTGACCTGGTTGACCAAGCTGAGTCTTGGTTTGAGTTTAGATGTTTGACAATAAGATATTGATTGAAGAAGAGTCAAGTAGGTCAAGGGAGTGACCGGATACTTGACTGGGAAGTCCTAGTAAGTGAAGCTAGGCAGATGGAAAGTCCTAGTGAGTGAAGCTAGGCAGATGGAAAGTCCTAGTGAGTGAAGCTAGGCAGATGGAAAGTCCTAGTGAGTGAAGCTAGGCAGATGAAAAGTCCTAGTGAGTGAAGCTAGGCAGATGGAAAATCCTAGTGAGTGAAACTAGGTGAAAGTCTGGTGAGTGAAGCCAGGCAAGGGAAAATTCAGATGGATCAAGGATGATCGGACATCTGGTGTTGGGAAGTCCAAGTAGGTCAAAGGATTGACTGGATACTTGGCATGAGGAAATCCAGATGGGTCAAGGTTGACCAGACATCTGGTGGAAGTCCAAGTAGGTCAAGGGAGTGACCGGATACTTGGCACGACTAGAAAAGTCCAAGTGGGTCAAACTTGGTGGGAAGTCCTAGCGGTCGAAGGGTGACCGGATGCTGGGCATGATGTACCAACGGGTCGAGGTTGGCCGGTGTTGGTTTGGTAGGCTTGGGACTTGGTTTTGGGCAAAATCCAATCTTGGATCGATCGGTGGATCGATCCAGGAGCTGGATCGATCGGTGGATCGATCCGGAGGCTGAATCGATCGGTGAATCGATCCAAGCCTTTCCTAGCGACAGAGTCTCGGATCGATCCGTGGATCGATCGAGATGTCAATCGATCGGTGGATCGATTGGGGCGAGTGCCGATAAGAGCTGGATCGATCCGTGGATCGATCCGGCGAGCACGAGGCGCCTGGATCGATCCATGGATCGATCCAAGCCTCCCCGATCGATTGGGAACATTCGAATCGATCGGGATCCGACCGTTGCGTCGGGTTTATAGCCGCAGGCGGACGTTGTCTTCGGCATCGCTTCTCCGATTCACTCCAGATCTTTCGCCAACTTCTCCACAGCGCTCTCAAAGATCAGATCGCCAGTTCTTGAAGGATCTTGGAAGCTTTCCAAGTCAAGAGGCGGATCAAAGGCAAGAAGAGAAGCTAGGGTTAGGGTTTTCTGTACTCATTGTAAGCTTTGCGCTTGTATTTTGTTTCCCTTTCCTTTCTTCTTGTACTGAGAGTCTTGTAGGGCTTCTCCGCCCTCGGTAGTTACCGAAAAGGAGTGTTTTCATAGTGGAGGGTGCGTGCGTGGTGTGGATCCTTGGATTAGTCACCTCTTGTGAGGTGGATACCAAGTAAACCAACCTTGTTAGCGTTGTGTGTTTGTTTCTGTTATTTTCCACTGCATATCCTTGAAGAAACAAGCCACGTCGAGCGACGAGCAAGCGACGAGCTATTCACCCCCCCTCTAGCTACTTTTGGTCCTAACAAGTGGTATCAGAGCAAGGCCGCTCTTCACCGGAATCATCGCCGGAAGGGTCAAGCATAACAAGAAAAGCTAGAGGGTGAAGAAGTTGGAGCAAATTCTTCAAGTTCAAGACTTTATCAAGCTCAACTTCAAGATGCAATTCCAAGATGGGCTTGGATTTGACACAAGGGTGGCTCCACCATACACTTCTACGAGTTTCGATTCTTGGAAATCAAGAATCGAAAATTTTCTTATGATGGAGATAGAGCAATGGTTTGCTCTAATGGAAGGCTTCAAGGCTCCAAGAAATTCAAAGGGTAAAGTTCTCAAGAGGAGCAAGTGGAGCCAAGAGCAAGTCCAAAGGTGCGAGGCAAATGACAAAGTGACCAAGCTTTTGGTCAATTTATTGCCAAGCACCATCCTTTGCAAAATTGGAGAATTTGAAGATGCAAAGGAATTATGGAGCAAATTGGACAAGCTTCAAGAGATCCCTCCACTGTACAAGATCATGAAGAATCCAGAGAGGGTGACTCTTTGGAGCAAGACCGAGAGGAGGACTCCGAGGTTGAGAGATGCTCGACCTCCGAAGAGGAAATCCAAGAAGCTTCATCCTCGAGGGAATGCAACGAAGGGAACAAGGAGGGATACTCCTTGTTTCATGTTCGAGATGATGAAGCCTCCACCTCTAGGATTGAGTTGGTGACGCCGGATCGAGAAGAAGGAGAAGCCTAATCCGGGTCAAGTGAAGAAGAAGAAGATGGTGCCACCTCCACAGAAATAGCGAATGGAGGAGCAAGTGCCATCCCTACACAAGAAGGTATAAATGTTTGATTAAAATAAAAATCATATAATATGTTTTGAGTGTAGGAAAGTGGGCACTACAAGAGCAAGTGTCGACTTGGCGAAGAGTGGCCAAAAAGGCAAGGAGAAGCCCGAGGAGACCGTTCCAGACGAAGAGGAGCATATCATATGCTTCTCTTGCAATCGAGGGGCATTACCTCGATGCCTCAAGGGGAAGAAGATGGTCAAGGCTCAAGGAGGCATTAGTCAAGGGGGAGCCTCCAAGGTAAAGAAGAATGTAACATTTATTGAGCCTACTCCTTTACATTATGGTAAAAAGCATGATAGTTCTAATTTTTATCATTTTAATGTAATTTACCATAAGAATAGGAAGCATGAGGGCTTTAAGGAAAAACATGTGGCCCTACATGCCAAAACAACTACATCTAAGGCTAGGAATGTAGGTAAAAGTCTAGGCAAGAACTCTAAGGATTGTAGCTACAAGCCTAGAAACAAAAATGCTCATGAACTTAATGGAAAAACAAAAACTAAGGAATTAGTGATGGAAAATCAAGTCTTGAGGTCAAGACTTGATAAAATGGAAAAGACCCTAAAAAGGATGGAAAATATCCTATTAGGGCAAAAAGAGCATAACCTAGGTTTAGGGGTACAAAAGTCATCCAATGGCCATAGAGGTTTGGGATACAAACCAAAGGCTAAGAAGGATGTGCCCACTTACCATAGAGTTCCATATAGTTATGGAACAAACCCTAGGTCTAGTGGTCAAGCCAAAAATACTAGGGAAGTCATCCCTAAGAGTATTTTTGCAATAAATGTGACTAAGGCTTCTAAGAAGTCGAAGAAAGTCACAAACAAGGTCACAAGGGAGGCTATCCCTAGAGTTTACCTAGAAAGTGTGACCAAGGCCTCCAAGAAGCCAAACAAGGTCACTAGGAAGGTATCTAGGGAAGTTATCCCTAGTGAGTACCTAGAGCATCCAAGGAGCACCAATAGGTGTTGGGTTCCTAGGAGCATCTTCTCTACCCCATAGATGGGTTAGAGAGTGTCAACTCCGATTAGAAGGGTAGTTAACCCAACTTTGAGGAAATTGACACTCAAGGAGCATTTTCAAGGTTTTTGTTAACCTTTGAAAATGAAATGAAATTATTATTTACTCCTTGAAAGAGTAAAATGTGCCTAGTGGTGAAAAACTGATTTTATCTTAAAATGGCACATATTGGGAAATTCATAAGAACTACCAAGTTGGGAGTTTGGTATGTTCTTAGAAAATTTAAGGCAATCCGGGCCTTAATTTAAAAGTGCTACTCTTGTGAAAAATGAAATATGCCAACATTTGAGGATATGCTTAATTTCGACTGGCATAAATTACTCAAGGGAAGTAGAAATGCCAATTTAGGCTTTGGCTTTTTCATGAAGCACTTTAGGGCAATCTAGGTTTAAGTTGTAAGTTTAGCTAAGATTTTAAGGATACTTAGATAGTTGATCTAGGTATTTTATTTATGCTAAACCTTGCCATGAGTGTTTGCCCATAATATGCCATGACATCATGTCTATTTTTGCATTCATGTTTTATTATGCAAAATCCAAAAATACCATGTCATGACATTCATACATCATGTAGTTATAGGAATCTTCCTTTTGAAAGTTATTTTATTTTGATGTATGCCATAACATTATCATGCATTAGTTTAATTCCTTGTAATTAAGGATAAATGGCATTTAACAACACTTATTAACAAGTGACATCCTAGGTGGATGTCTAATATCTTTGAAATGCCTAGATAGATATGCATGATCCCTAGATTAGGGCAAAACCAAAATCTACATCTCACAAAGACTATAAGGTGACTTGTATGTGCTTTAGTGCACATTAGATACAAGTGAGATGTTAGGATGATGAACAAAGCTCAAGATGTTGATTTAGTGCATTCTTTTGGGTTTTAGGTTCATCAAAACACATAGTTATGTGTTTTCCCATCATTGGGAAAGCTAATGTATAAGTCATGTGCATTATGCCCAAGGAACATGATGGGATATTGGTTTTGAAAATGTTTTTAAAATGTTTTTGGAAAACTTTGGTGAAGGCTATCTTTTGATAGTAATCACCATTGAATAGTTAGACATAAACTTGAAGAAAACGCTAAAGTTTTTGCAAGTTTTCAAGTTTGTGTCAATCTTTGAAAATATGATGTATTTTCATAGAAAATTATTTTTCCTTGATTGTATATACCCTAAATAATGTCTACACGAAATTTCATAATTTTTGGATTTTTGTAGAATTTTCTAGGGATTTCTGAAGTTGACTGAAATGGAATTTCAGCAACTATCAGAGCTCTGATCGATCCATGGATCGATTGGAGTGCCTGAATCGATCCGTGGATCGATTCAGAAGGCATTTCCCGCGAGCAGAAGCTCGCTGGATCGATCAGCCGATCGATCCAGGGTGTCTGAATCGATCAGTGGATCGATTCAGAGAGGTTAAATCGATTGGAGCCCAACTCCAATCGATCCAAGTTGCTGATTTTGGCTGGGAAGGCCTGACTTCAGCATCTTTGAACCATGGTTAGTCTATGTAACCATTCCAAACCCTTAAAATATATTTGTATACATAAAAAGGGTGTTTTCGTGTTGAAAACAAGGATGGAATGGTTAAGGAAGACTTCATTGAAGTTTAGGTTGAGGTTTGTTTCAAATTTTGAACATTTGAACCTCAAAACTTCTAAATCTGGGTTTCCTAAAGGTTTAGGGATTCCAAGTCATTGTTGGTGCAATGACAAAAGTTACCACCATGCCTTTAGGAGGAGGGACTCTTTAAAGGCATGAAAATTATTTTTCATGAACCTTGGAAGGTGGTTAACCTTCTTTAAAGAAAATGCTCATGGACGAGCTTTTGAACTTGAAATGGGGAGTGGATATCCTCATTATTTCAAGTGGAAACTCAAGTGGTTAGAAAATGCTCAAGGTTGGGTATTTGTCTACATTGAGGGAGAAATTAAGGAAAAATGAAGGGTATGGGACCTTCATTGTCGTGTTGATCACAACGAGTGATGTTGTGAACAACGATGAGCAACTCTTCAGGGGGAGAGTTGTCAACAAATGGATTTGTTGATATATACCCAAAATTGGGGCATGGGTTGATGTGTGCCCAAAGATGGGTTGATGTGTTTTATCAATAGGGGGTTTGATGTGTGCCAATAGGGGGAGAATGAAAGGACTTGTGAATAGGAGTAAGTTAGGCTTTCATTACCTAGAGGGAGTTTGCCCTCTTAGGGGGAGAATGAAGAGTCTAACTTATGTGTTCATTACCTAGTGGCATGAAGAATGAGGCTATGGGATTAGCTTAACTTACATGTGGTATTGTAATTGTTATTGTGATATTGTCAAACATCAAAAAGGGGGAGATTGTTGGTGCAACATCCCTCAGGTCAAGGTTGACCTGGTTGACCAAGCTGAGTCTTGGTTTGAGTTTAGATGTTTGACAATAAGATATTGATTGAAGAAGAGTCAAGTAGGTCAAGGGAGTGATCGGATACTTGACTGGGAAGTCCTAGTAAGTGAAGCTAGGCAGATGGAAAGTCCTAGTGAGTGAAGCTAGGCAGATGGAAAGTCCTAGTGAGTGAAGCTAGGCAGATGAAAAGTCCTAGTGAGTGAAGCTAGGCAGATGGAAAACCCTAGTGAGTGAAACTAGGTGAAAGTCCTGGTGAGTGAAGCCAGGCAAGGGAAAATTCAGATGGATCAAGGATGATCGGACATCTGGTGTTGGGAAGTCCAAGTAGGTCAAAGGATTGACTGGATACTTGGCATGAGGAAATCCAGATGGGTCGAGGTTGACGGACATCGGTGGAAGTCCAGTAGGTCGAGGGTGGCCGGATGCTTGGCACGACTAGAAAAGTCCAAGTGGGTCACACTTGGTGGGAAGTCCTAGCAGTCAAGGGTGACCGGATGCTGGGCATGATGTACCAGGTCGAGGTTGACCGGGTGTTGGTTTGGTAGGCTTGGGACTTGGTTTTGGGCAAATCCATCTTGGATCGATCGATGGATCGATCCGGAGCTGAATCGATCGGTGAATCGATCCAAGCCTTTCCTAGCGACAGAGTCTCGGATCGATCCGTGGATCGATCCGGATGTCCCAATCGATCGGTGGATCGATTGGGGCCGCTGCGCGATAAGCGCTGGATCGATCCGTGGATCGATCCGAGGCGTTGCGCGATAGGCGCTGGATCGATCCATGGATCGATCCAAGCCTCTCTCGATGGGAACATTCGAATCGATCGGGATCCGGCCGTTGCGTCGGGTTTATAGCCGCAGTGACGTTGTCTTGATCGCTTCTCGATTCACTCCGGATCTTTCGACTTCTCCACGGCTCTCGAAGATCGGATCGCGGTTCTTGAAGGATCTTGGAAGCTTTCCAAGTCAAGAGGCGGATCAAAGGCAAGAAGAGAAGCTAGGGTTAGGGTTTTCTGTACTCATTGTAAGCTTTGCGCTTGTATTTTGTTTACCTTTCCTTTCTTCTTGTACTGAGAGTCTTGTAGGGCTTCTCCGCCCTCGGTAGTTACCGAAAAGGAGTGTTTTCATAGTGGAGGGTGCGTGCGTGGTGTGGATCCTTGGATTAGTCACCTCTTGTGAGGTGGATACCAAGTAAACCAACCTTGTTAGCGTTGTGTGTTTGTTTCTGTTATTTTCCGCTGCATATCCTTGAAGAAACAAGCCACGCCGAGCGACGAGCACGCGACGAGCTATTCACCCCCCCCCCCCTCTAGCTACTTTTGGTCCTAACAGACCACAATGTGGTGGTTGGTTTGTTATTGTGATAAAACTTGTGTTGGATATCTTCAAATAAATAAAATTGTCAATCCATTTATGTATATTTTCCCCGAGGGGAGATCCACCCTTCTAAGTTTGTAGTACTGTATCTACTTGCAAGTTCAGTTGTACCAAGAGGATGAATCATGAAGATTCTCTTCCAGCCTATATTAACCAAGGCATCAACGATAGTACAATGTAAAGGCTAATCCAAATATATCTTAGTGCCTATAAGTAACCTTTTCAAAAAAACTAAAACATACATTATAAATATGATTAATACAAAACTGTGCCAACATCGTAACATGTTCTTGTAATTGTGGGATTGTAACTACCATGCATAGTCCTTAGGTGTCTTTATGCAGCTCCATGAAAATTGTATTACCTGTTGTTGTAGAGACAGTGTGAGCTCAGGACAAACCGCACCAAGTTGTTCTAGATTCAGTTCTTGAGAGTTATATAAATTCTGGGCCAAACCTGCAACACCACTTAAAAATGATGAACCTGAGGGAAAATGCATCTGGGCATTTAACCTTGTTAGATCAAGAAAAGGCCTCTGAAAATTGCCATATTGAGCTGAAGTAGACAGAGATGCAAAGAAGTCAACAAAGGCTGCCAAATTATTTCTTTGGGCACAAATCCTGAAGGCATTGGATGCCTGCAAGTGCAACCGTTCTTCATCACTGAACCGTGCTGAGCAATCTCCCAAAGATACACTGGCTACAGTCCCTAAAGAAGACACAATCCAAGAATTCATAAATAGCAGTCTTGATTGAATTTTAGTGAAAGCCAAACCAGGTAACAAGTAGAATGAACAACTAGTAGAAAATCAAATAGGACAACCTTATAAATTAAAAAAAAAAATTATAATGAACTGGGATTTCTATGCTACACAATTCCAAGCAACTAGCAGAAATTAACCTGTCAGTTTAAGCAAGTTATTTGAAAAATTAAGACAAAAAATAGTATCTTACTAGACATAAAACACAAGAAAAAAATACAGCAAACTAGTAATCTCCAAAATTTATGCAACGTTAACAGCAAATAAAAATTCAAAACCTTAAGAACAGTCAAGACCATATATGTAAGCATCTAATAAAATGCTATTTAGCTGTCTATCTTACTTATTTCTGCCGAACAATAAACTAAAATTAGTTGTTATACAGAGCAGATAAGAGTGGAATTGAAGTTTAAACTCATACAAGCATATAAGATTCAGAGAGGAATATGCATTTAATCCAATTCAGTGTGCATCAAAATATGCTGATATTTGTTGCATGATTGACTGTTCTACATATTTCATACTAAGAAAAAAATATTTACCAACATATGCCCCATAGAAAATATAACTAGAGGCAGCAGATGGCAACCTTATCTCAAGACTGACTTTAATGTGGATATGAACCACAGGAATTTAGCTGGTTTTTCATACTCAAAACACCAATGTATAATGTACTTGTCTAAATTGAGAAAGGAAAATTAATATTACAAATCAAAAGTAGGAGCTAAGGACACAATATACAAGATATTGACATCCAATACTAAATTTTTTTGGCATTCAACTGTTCCCAATCATCCAATTGATGTTGGCCATTGTTTCACCAACTCTTAACTATAAAAAGTGCAATAAGTGTTTTGATAAAGCATACTTGCAAAATGCATTACGTACTACACACAATATCTTTGTATTAGACTCTTCACAAAAAAGAAAGATGAGAATCAACTAGTAATAGTGATCTTGCAATATATAACATCTCCAAGAACCAATTCAACAACTGCAAAATGCATTACGTACTACACACAATATCTTTGTATTAGACTCTTCACAAAAAAGAAAGATGAGAATCAACTAGTAATAATGATCTTGCAATATATAACATCTCCAAGAACCAATTCAATAACTGCAGAAAATTGCTAATCATTGTCATTACTGCTGCAGAGTAAGTGAAGAATACAACATTATTGTTTGTTTTATGATGATTCTTGTAAATAGCAAAATAATTAAGCTTCAACATGTCACAGCTAAAAAACTAAAGAGCTATTTTACATGACAAAGTTTCAACAGAAACAATTTTAGCTCGAAATAAAATTCCTTAGTATAAAAGGCATACACCTTTTTTTTTTGGATAAGGTAAATGTATTATATCCAAGAAAAATGTACAACCAGGATTTAGCTTAAGCCCAATCAAGCTCATATGACAACACCATCCATCCCACGCTGCTAAGGCACCCTAACCTCTACATACATACCCGACCACTCATCAAAATGAAGTAAGCGGAGTTGGACATGTGTGATGTCTTCATGAGTAGTAGGCTAGTAGCGCCTCCATATCTAATCCAAAGTAGGTGGCCCAGTCTGTGATCCGTCAGCTAAGGCTCATTAGCTTCCAAGGCCAATCAGCCCAGCTTGCAAAGCTGGGCCATCAACAGGCCCTCTAAGGGGAGAGCAGCCCGCTCCTTGGCAGCCTGGCTCCTCTGGGCTTTATCCACAGCCTGGCCCAATCAAATCCCGAAGCTATTGAGTTTTGGATCCCAGCTGCAGCCTAAGATCCAAGTAGGTCAGCCCGACCCGCATCCTTCAAGCCCGCTGAATTTGCCTCCATGTGCAGCTCCTTTTGGAGTTTGAAGTTCGAATTTGAAATTCGAAATTTCCCTCCATTGTTATATGCATCCCCAGCCTTCCTCATAGTCCGTGTGTGCACATCGAAGCTCCGGCAATCCATCAGAGTTCCAGCCATCCAGCAAACGAACCAAAACAGCCCCAATGATCACTACCCAGGGCCTAGCATTGGCCGACAGCAGCTCCAATTAGCCTTCCCTCCCGCCATGGAACACATAGCACAGCCTTCTACGGTTCTCATCGCCTCACCACCAATCAGAGGAGCTCCAGCAGAGAGAGATCAGCAGAAGGAGTGCTCACCGCCACTGCCATTGCAGCTCCATCTGCAGCAGGGAGCAGTGGGCGGACAGAATTGACAGCAAGTGTCGGCTGAGAATTTTGCACTTGTACCCTCTCTGATCCTTCCAACCACCCCAAACTCTGACAGACTGCCTTGCCGGAGTTCTTTAACAGGTCATTGTGGTCGGATCAGAGGTAGCAAGGGAAGCAAGGTGCCCCCAAGCATCGAACTACCGGCCATGGCAGTGTGCCGGCCAGCTCTGTACATTACCTTCGCCGGCCAGAGATGTCGGCTGCTGCAGTCTCCTACCACAGCATCCCATAGTCCAGCAAGTTCTTATGTTGTGGATCCAAGCTACAGCCCGAAACCCGGAAAAGTCCTTGAGCTCCATTCCGGTATGGTCAGTCCGATCCGTAAACTTCAAGCCTATTGGTTTTGGCTCCAAGATGACAGCCACTTTCAAATTCAAATTTTGAATTTGAATTTGAAATTCCCTCCGCTTGGCATGCTTCCCCAGCCGACCTTGTTGTCCGTGCACATACCCAACACATGACAGCCTTTTTCCTCAGCTCCGGCTAGCCACCAGAGCTCTGGCTACCAACCAGCAAGCAGAATAACCAGTCAAAGCAACAGAAGCAGCTCATTTCTGCCTCCTCTCTGGCCAATGAACTTCCAGCATAGCTAACTGGAGTTCTTTTTACCTTATCGGTAGTTAGTGGGTCCCCGACATGAGCAGAGGTAGCCGGAGAAGTTCTCATCGTCACCAATGTGCAGCTCCACTAACAGCAACAAGAGCCAGCAGTAACCAGTGAGGAGCAACGACCTGGGTCAATGTCACCGCCTCCGTCTTCCACCCAGCATGAAACTCCGGCTATCTTCTTGCCAAAGTTCACCACCAAGACGTTGTGGCCAGAACCGAGGCCACTGGAGGTGAAATGAAGGCTCCCCCATGCTGTTCCACAAGCTGCCGGCCATGGCATTAGCCGGCATGTTCTGCCCATCTCCTCCGCCGGTTGGAGATAGCAGTTGCTACAAGCCCACATCGCAGCACCTCTTGGCTGAGGTTCAGCCACACCAAAGCTACACACCTTGGCTCCTCCTTGCACTATTCCAGCAAACTCAATCACCCTACTCACAGCAGATCGGAGGTGGAATTCCTTGCCTTGACAGAGCAGCCTGGAACTCTGATGATGAAGTTGAACAGCTTCATCAGGGACTGCCCCTTTCTTCCATGTTGAGGTTGTGCTCCCACAACCTCTCCAACACCGCATCGTCGTCGGTGATGAAGCTTTCAACAAGCCTCCACCGGTGGGGGGAGAAGCCACCTTTCCTAGCTGACACCAACTACCTGCAGTGAAAGCTCACCAGTGAAAGGAGCTCAACAGCCCCTCCTATTCCCGTCACCTTCTCTAGAGAGAAGGGAGAGCGTCTCTCTCTAAATGGGTGGTAGAGGAGGTGACTAATGTAAGTATTGTTGGTTGATTTTGATGTGATCAACCAAGTTAAGTTAGGCTCTGCATGTTTGATGCCTTGTGTCTAAGTGTGCAGGGAGTTAAGAACATAGGAAGACGAGCGAGAGACGCAGCTAGCGAGAAAGATGGTACGAGAAACAAGTCGACGAACTCAGTACATCCGAGAGACGAGGTGTCCGCACCCCGGCAGACAAGAAGGACGCGCACGACACTTCCGAGGGACGAGAAGCCGGAGAGGAAGACTGCTCAAGGAGAAGATCAAAGTTGGATTCAGGTGAGCTCAACTCTAGACGATCGGAACATCACCCAAGCTACGGACAAAAGTCAACTACTAAGTTGACTGTGTCTAGGCGCTTGGGCCAAGTCCAGACGCTCGGAGTCCAAGCGCTCGGACCTGGTCCAGGTGCCTAGATTAGTTCAGGCCAAGTCAGGCGCCTATTTGAGCCATTGCAGCGAGGATCAACTTCGGAGTTCATGTCAACAAGACTCCAAGCGCCCGGACGCTGATAACTTCGTTGACGAAGAGCCGTTGATTTTCGTATTCCTGTTTTCATTTCGTTCGAGCATTAACGTCTATAAGAAGCTACTCCGCCTCCACCGAAGGAGATTCTAATTGAACTTCCACTGTCTTGGATTAGCAACCTTCCCGGTTGCAAACTAAATTTACTGTGTCTCTTACTTTCTATCTTAATTAACTAATGTGTGTTTGTCCTTGCTAAGTTAAAAGCAAGGGAAAGTGCTAATCATTGTTATAGGACTATTCCCCCCCCCCCCCCCCCCCCCCTAACAGACTTAACATAAACCAACAACTACTGACTGCATAGGATTTTTTACTAACACGCTACATAGGATTTTTTTTACTGAAGCAACTGATCTGTAGTTTGATCAGACCACTACATTTTTCTCATCGTCTATAAGTAACTTGATTGCTAATAACTTGTTACAGACTTACAGCATCAGACTTTGGACTACGTTTTTTATATGAAGGTTTTTGGAAACCAAAAAGGATTAATCACTAACTAATGAAGTTTGTATTTAAGTGGAAAGAAGCAAAACTGGAACAGAGAGCAAAATCATAAGTCTTGAACCTTGATGACTGCTTTTTCAGTAGTAAAATAAGTCAACATAGCAGCGGACATGATGATTTTGAGTTGTGTTCTAGACCAATAATTCCTCCAAAGATTAAAAAACAAGGCTATATCCACAGTTGTCCAATCTCATCATTGCCACTATAGTTGACTAGTGAGGAAGGAAGTCTGCACAAAGGGAAGAGAACAAGAATATAGGTTTTTTCCCTCCTCTTTTGAATGTGAAAAAGTTCAAATCTCGATACTTCATGGGATAATGTTAGCATTTTAGCGTTCTTTGGTTGAATACAAGTGAAGAGGAGCATTAACACAATGGTAAAGTTGTTATCGTATGACCTTGTGATCATGGATTCGAGTCACAGAGTCTTGCAATGTAGGATAAGATTGTATACAATAAACTCAATGTAATCAAATATAAAATATATATACTTACGCAAATACAAATAAATGTAATTTGAACAGATGATAAAACCATATTGTGTTTAGATGTGAAGAATATATAAAAAGATGATTAATAAATTCTAACTTATAATTGATTGGAGTTGAAGCTTAGTGGTTTATAGGTCAAATAAAAAACTATATTCTAAAATGATACAAGAAATATTATTAATGATATATGCAAGCATAGAGTTCAATAGAAGAGGGATAACATAAATGTAAGAGATCCCAATAATTGGAACTAACAAAGAAGTAATTCCTCTTTTCTAAGGAAAAAAAAAATCTAAGTCTTAAAACTTACCAATAACTCCTGATGCAGAAATATGAGGATCAGATAGTAATAGATCATAAGGCTGGACCATCTTTAATTTGCCATCTTTCTTTTTCCAAAAGAAAAAATTATTTTTGAATGAAAGAGCAGCCCTTGCACACAAACCAGGTAGAAGAGAAGAAGGTATCCTAGTTGTTTCATTACCACCAAAGTGTTTGGGTTTCCCACTATTATGTTGTAAGCAAAAATGATAGCTCAAACCAGAATCTGAGGAAACTGAAGCAAAATCAATAGCCATTGATAGTGGTACGTCCCAATATGTTCCACTTCTATCAACAAAGAGTCCAGGCCAGGCTGTTTCAAGTGTTAGGTTATGCCCTCGAAGCTGCATAAATAAAGAAAACATGAGCATGTAAGATATTATTTAAACACAAACAAAAAAAAAACATAACATATGATTGTAAGTAAGAAGATTAGACAAATCAAACTACTACCAATAAAAATCCTAGAGAAGTTTCTAGGTAGCTCAAAATATACAACTACAAATGTAAAAAAGATTAATAATATAAAATGATGAGCAATTGTACAGTACTTGCCTTTTGATTAAATACCGCTTTCCCTCGGGTATTTTTTTGCACATTGTAAAATTCAACAAGAAAAGAAGAATCTTGAGTCAACAGGAACTCAGTACCTAAGCCCCATGAGAATATTTGAGCAAAGTGCTTGCAGATGGTTTTAGGCCATGGGATCTCTTTGAGATGATTTGCTGAAATTTCTTTGATGAAGGGCAAAAATTTCTGTACATTTATTTGTTGTAAGATAGTTGCACACCTGAAAAGTCATAGACGAATACTCCAAGGTCAGAGAAATATATTATGAATGAGTTGAAGAATCTGGAATTTGAAAATTGAATGGAAACATAGATAAAACATTACTCAAAAATTTAAATGGAAAAATAAAAATTAATACGAAAGAGAAAAGGCCAGCCTGATGTATGAAGCTCCTGCTAATATGAAAGAGAAGTCTTATAAAACTAGTATAAGCTAATATAGACCAAGGGATCTTAAAAGACAAAAAGATATGCTACTGTTAAATGGTTCTTTACAAAGGCTGAACCAAGAATAAAATCTATAGTTTGGAATTTTTAATTGAATCATCATTTCATAGAAAACCATTTTGTTATTTCCAAAAAAATAGTCACATTTTGATACAACAAGACAATCAAATTAATCAGGGGGAATGTATGATTTTAAACTTTGAAGATCAATGTCATTGAGTAGCTACAATATGTTTATCTTATCTTAATATTTTTCGCATGCAGATGCAATTTTGTTTGGCATGACAAATTATCTCGTCAGCAATTTCTCCACGGGATGATAGTGAAATTTTTTTATGACTTTAGCTAACTAATCTCGTATCAACAACAACAAGACGGACGCGCAGCAATTGTAACCACTAAATTTTCAATGTAATGACATAACCTTTAGTGTTTTAAAAAAAAAAAAAGTAGAATTACCCCTTTCCCCAAATTGTAGGTTTGTTTGCTGCCAATGGCAGTGTAGATTTTTCCCAAAGACCAAATCCCACTTGGATATCGATATTGAACAGTGCTTAAGCCAAAGAGAAGTAGAAGACAGATAACGAGGGCAGAAAGGGAAGAGCAAGAAGTGAGGCAATTGATTTCGGCAACGAAGTACCAGTTCTCGGCGAGATGACTCGTGTAGGCGTGGTAGAAGAGGAGGCCCTGTCCGCCGTTGGTAGGGTATCCGGAGAAGGAGGGGACGAGAGGGGATGACATGAAGCGGTGCATGAAATCGAGCTGCTTGGGGCGGGTGATTCGGCGTCCGCGGGAGAGGCCGAGCGGAAGGGGATCGCCGGGGACCGCCCGGGCCGCGCCCTCCATGGTGACCGGCGCCTCCATATCCAGCTCCCATGTTCCGCCGCCATCCTCCGCCCACCGCATCCGGCGCATCATCCCAGTCCCACCGACGAATCGACGATGCGCGATGGGTAGTCTCGTTCCGTTGTCAGTTCTCGTTCAGCAGTAGGAGCAAAATGGCAAGCATAGCACGAGTCGTTTGGTTACCCACCCTACCTCATCTCATTCACGGCATGAGCAATACATGTGGATGCCACAAATAGCATTGATGGGTAATGAATGGCGTGGCCTTGGGCTTCTGTTGGGCCGAATTGGTAATTCTCCGGTAGCAGCAATTTTCTGATGAATATGATGTGGTGATCCTCAGGACCCTTCAACCAGCTAAAGGCGTCTCAGGGTGATCTGTGCTTCCGTCCTCTTAGAGCGGTATGATAGTTAAAGTATAGGATATTATTATATTAAATTATGATGTTGAAATTTAGTACATCTGAACATGATTTCTCCATATCTGGACTACTATGCTAATAGCTAATAGTTATTCATGATTTATCTCATCTATATTGATCTAGAGATGGATTGGCGGAAGCGAGCAAATCGTATTTTGCCACATAGTGATCTATGCTTCCTCTTAGCCCATGCAAAGGACCGTTATATTGGACAAAGCATCTCATGATTTATCTTCCTTTCAAATCACATGGGGTAATCCTAAAAAAACTTCGGGGGTCAGGGTTATCACCCCTTTTTGTTGCAATGGTGATTTGTGCTTCCTAGCAAGAAGTCAATTAACTCTTCACTCTCAATCGTAATCTTAGTGAAAAGTGATTCGGTAAGGCTTCTATTGTGCCGAATTGGGAAAATTAAGCCAACACATAAGCATTCAACTAGCATGAATCCTTTAGACCGCGTTCCCCCCCCCCCCCCCCCCCCCTCGAACCGCACCGCATAACTCATATAAAACCCAGTTAACGTGCAAAACGCGTGCACGCAGATATGCAGCAACGCAAACCCCTAACGAGGTCAACCTCTCGCGATCCGCGACCTCCTAGCCCTCCTGCGGGCTCCCGCGACCCCCTGCGATCTCCCTCCCAAGACCTCCTGGACCTCTTGCAGCCTCCCACGACCTCCTAGGCCTCCTGTGGCCTCCCGCAACCCCCTGCGATCTCCCTCCCAAGACCTCCTGGACCTCTTGCAGCCTCCCACGACCTCCTACGATCTCCCTCCCACGACCTCCAACCCTTTGACCCTCTGTGACCTCCGACAACGTCTGAACACAATCGTCCAAAGCTCCAAGTAGCACGTCGTCGATGACCCAAGGCCCCGCCCTGCCCTCGACGACCCAAGCTCCGAGCTCCGCCCTTGTTAGGACTAATTTTCAAGTACTATTTTGTCCTAATTTTGGCTATTGCCCTAATTATGGCCTCGTAGGATCATGCTCTTTTCTCTGAATTTATCAATAAGATATAGGATCAAAAGGTGACTGATTATGACCCAATTTGTCATGAATTGGACATCAAACAATGAAGTATCAAACCCCTTCTATGCTAATATAGCATAGAAATGACTCGGGTCGTCCGCCAACGAAAGCAACGATAGGATGGTAAACTTAGGATCGTATATTATTTTTATTTTTGGAATTTTTAATATGGAAATTGGGGTTTTGGATTTTGATTCTAAATCTAACAAATTAAAAGCAAAACAAGTAAGAAACTAATCTAATGTTGGACAGAAATCTAACTAGGTGCCAACAATTAATCCACAACGCATTATCACTCTACGGTATGGGTTAATCATCAACACAATTAATTAACTAAGAAATGAAATGACAAAGCATTAAATGAAACCTAATCTAGTAAAAGAAAGACAATGTAAGTAATGAAATCTAATCTAACTTAACCTAATTGAATTCAAATAAAAGGTGTAAACATAAGAGACACAAAGCATGAAACTAACAAAACATTTCAACTATCTAAACTCAAGAAAATGCAAGGTTAAAACCTAACTAATGGAAGAAATATTTTAACAAACACTTGATGAACATGAATTAAACTAAGCAAAATGTGTGCAATTTAAGCATGGAGAATTAATAACTACAATTCATCACAAATTAACAATCAACATGAACATAAAAGAAGCTAAGAATCCCAACCACAATCCACACATCCACTTCTGATACCAAAGACTACCCTTCGTCGTCACACGAAAGACCCGGCTCTGAACCCCGAAAGTCGGTGGGCAGCAGCGAAGATGCTGGACTGCTGCAAACTTCGACAACAACAATGGAGATGAACGACTCTTCCACCGAAGAACCTCCTCGGATGGAAGTTGGACGGACTGTGATAAACTGCCGCTACCTCTCTGCCTCTGCTGCCTGAACCCCAGTAAGAAGAAGCTTTGGAAAGTAGTCGGAAGGTTAGGTCACACCGGAGAAACCCTCTCCGACGAGGTGAAGATCATTGCTGCCGAAGCTTGCTGTCTCGCGGAGAATCTGCTGCCGTGGCCGATGGAATCTGAGAAGGAGAAGGTGGATTGTGGAAGGTCGGCCGGCAGCAAAGGAAAAGAAGAGTAGTCGCCGACCGGTTGCTAAGAGAAAGAAGAAAAAGGGCTGGTGGGGAAATCGTGTGCCCTAGCCGAGAGTAGAGAAAACGTGAGCAGAGAAGAAGATTCATCAACGTTGTTCCGTCGTGTGAGGAAGAAAAGGAGAGGGTTTCTTAACGGATCATGTTTGGGTTAAGGAAAGGATATCCATTAGAGCTTAGATATGATTCATTAAGAGTATAAAATTGGACTTTTGGAATTGGCTTTTAAGAATGGGTTTTTAGTCACATTGAATTAAAGCTCCACTTCTTGATGATCCTGATCAACGGTCCAAATTACTCCCCTATAAAACAAGATGCACCTTTTAGATAAAATACCAGAAAATATAGAAAAAATTAGATCAACGCTCTAAATAAATCTCAACTCGTAAAACATGATATAAATGCGGAATTAAGCATACGAGAGGGTAAAAATGCTAAGTATAAGAGCCAAAATAGTGCATCAAAATGCTAGTTATCAACTCCCCCACACTTATTCTTGCTCGTCTCGAGCAATTTAACAAAATAATAAAGATAACTAAAAATGCATTCCCCTAGCAATTCTCAATTATGCTTAGAAAATAGTGAAAAAAAAGTTACCTAGGATTGTCAAATTCAAATGACCAAAGCAATTATGAATTCAATTCATACATTAATTAACAAACATGATAACTTCAATCCACAATTAATAAACTAAAAATGATAATAAAATAACCTCACAAGGTAAGTGATTGTGGCTCTTCTCTTATATATATACAATAATGGAACTCACTCAAGCTACTCATGAATTCATGGACTACCATATGCTTGCTTTGCTTCTAAACTCCACCACTATATACATAAGAGTGCACAATAAAATAATGAATGCATTATTTGAAATATAAGGGAAACATGAATCAAGGCAAACGATAGGATAAGAAAAGACAATAAGAAAGATTAAGTAAGGTAATGGTGGAAGACATGGACATAATGGAACGTTACATAGATGAGTACAAGAAACTAATGCCCAAAAAGATATCGCATCCAAACTTCCAAGCTAGCTTTCCACAACTCATAAAATGTGAACAACCTCAACTCTAGCATTTCAATAAAAATTCACTCATGATATACAATAATATCTCAATGTCCCTACAATAAAGATTATCACTCACAAAAAATTCTATCGTCTTTCACCAATACAATAAAAATGTGAACAACTCCTACTCTAGCATTTCACACTAAAAATCTACACATGATATGCGAAAATATCTCAATATCACTAAAGTAAAAATTGTCGCTTCCAAAAATTCTACCACAAATGAATAAAAATGACATAACATGTCAAAATATTTTTTTTCTTTCTTGTTTTTTTTTTCTTTTCTATTTTTTTTCTTTTCTATTTTTTTTCTTTGCTATTTTTGTTTTTTCCTTTTTTTTTTCCATTTGCTGCTTTTTTTTTATTTCACTTTTTTTTCTTTTATTTTTTTTTCAATTTTTTGTTCAACATGTTGTGCATCACTATACAACATCATCAATAGCTCAAATAAAAAAATACAAAGCATGGTTTACCTATGGTGATCAAGCATGATTCACCTATGCTTCTCCTAAATTCCACTAAGCTATTTCTCTCCCCCCACACTTAAATTTTTGTCCGTCTCGGGCAAAACACTCACCATGTAACATCCAAAAATTTCCACATCCGATCCCAAGAGAGTAAGAGAGTGAAATAAATGGAAGAGAGAAAAGAATGATATGATGGATGATATGGATTTTATTCAAGAAACATGTGATAACAAAAGGAATGAATAAAAAAAAGTGAGATAACCTTCATAAAAATCATGCAAACCTATGATAATGTAGTCTTGAAAAAATTAAGCAAGTTCTAGAGTAACATTAACCATAAGTGTATCACACATAAATGGGAATAATAGGCTCAAAAATCCTCACTAGGTATATCAACATTATCATCTCAATCTATCAACATGAAATCCATTATCAAGTTGCAATTACATGTAATCCAAGAATCCAATCATGACAATAAATCATCAAATTTGACAATCAAATTTAACTGACTTTCACAATTCCTAAGATGATAAAAAGAATGCATTAGGAATTTATTATGAAAAACCAACAAGACAACTAAAACTAAACTCTTAAGCAAAAGCAAATAAAGCAAGGCAATATGTACAAGCAAAAAGAAAAAGAGAAGGTGAGATGGAACAGACTCCCATGAATTTCTAGTGGTCGGAGTTGATTCAGTTCCAGAAGCCAATCTGGAAATGGAATGAATGTAGGTGAAGTGAAGACCGCTCCCTCCACCATCGTCTCCTTAAAAATTTTCTCCGGTAGCCGAAGACGGTTCAATTGGAGTGTCCACTCCAGAAACTTTATTATTACATAGAAAGTTAGGATTTTCTTCAATTGGTAGGCTGCATCCTTACATGATTGACTGCAAGTGAAATGTCTGAAGAAATCTTGTGCACTAAAAAGAGGATATAAATCCTACACACATGATGTGTGAGATGTACTAAAAATAATATCAATATCAACAGAGCATAAATCAAAAGATATGTCACATCCACTACAATCAAAATGAACTACCTCCATGGAATTTCTTAAAGATTCAGAAGAAATATTGACCTTACCATCCTGATAGGTACCTGGAGGGTCTAAAACAATGAATGCAACATTATCTTGGTCAGGTGAAGGATCTGGCTCTGGATCAGGTACAATCAATGGAAGTGATTCTTGAGTTGTCCCTACACTTCCATCGTCACATAGTACAACTACAGGCTCAACTAGCTCAAATGGTGGTAGAATAGTCATTGGAAGCGATTATTGGGTCTCCCCTACACTTTCATCATTATCTCCTATACCTGTAACATTAAGATTGTCTGGAACAACAATATCATCAACAACAATAATATTAGAATCAACTACAACATCATGATACAAAAAACTAGAAGAGGCATGTAGAGTAGCAAAATAAAAGTCAAAAATATCATAAACTCTACAATCCATCTCCTCAAGAATTGACGCAATAGGTTGATCTGAATGCAACTGTATCTGTGTCGATGAATGTGTTCTTGCCTTGAATTGAGTTTCTTGATGTTGACAAAATTGTTGTGACTGCTCCCTAAAATCCTGCTCAGGCTGATAGTGCTGAAAGTAAGGCTGGTAATACTGGGACCACTCAGAAATCCCATGTTGTGTGCTTCCATACCCAAATCCTGCAAATAAATTATACATGTCCTGCTGATGAGTCTAATAATACTGAGGATCAGGTTGATGATACTAGATCCTGGTTGGGAATACACTGGCAAAGGAATGAACATCTTTGGTAATCTTCAGTCTAGTCCTATACTGCTGATAATTTGCAGCCATAATCTCGATAAGTTCTCTGGCCTGAGTAGATGTCTTGTTAACTAGAGCCCCTCCACTAACTGCATCAACCATACTCCTGTCCATGGGACACAATCCCTCATAGAAGTACACAATCAGTAATTGATCGATTATCTGGTGCTGAGGGCAACTAGCAACAAGTCTTTTAAATCTCTCCCAATATTCTTGAAATAGTTCTCCTGTGAATTGTTGAATTCCACAAATACTCCTCCGAATAGCTACGATCCTAGAAGCAAGAAAGAACCTCGCCAAAAATAATGTCTTCATCTCGATCCAGCTGGTGATAGAGTTGGGTGGGAGGCAATACAACTAATCTTTTGCTGAATCTGCTACTGAAAATGGAAATGCTCTAAGTTTAACATCTTCTTCTGATATGCCAAGTGGGTTCTATGAAAAACAAACCATCTCCAAATCATGCAGATGTCTGTTGGGATCCTCACCAGATAGTCCATGAAACTTCGGTAATAAATGAACTATTTTCCATAACTCGAAGTTTGCCTCCAAATTAGAATAATGAATACAAAATGAATCAACTGATAAATCTGGTGCCCAAAGCTCTCTGAGAGTCTTTTCAGTGTCCTTCTTCATGTTACTAATCAAATATGAGATCCTGAACACACTGAAACTCTAAACTACTGATAACACACAGATTTGCTGGTCTTTCCTGAAACACTCATGCATATATCATCAAAAGACACAGGAAATAAACAAGATAGCACACATGCATACAAGAGATAAAATAATTAAGCCTCTAACAATATTTTTGAATTTTTGCAACCACAAAAAATAGAAACAAGAAAAGAGAGAACATAGAAAAATAATCCTAAGATTACCAAACACCGCTACTTGCTCCCCAGCAACGACGCCAATTTGATTATGGCCCAATTTGTCATGAATTGGGCATCAAACAATGAAGTATCAAACCCCTCCTACGCTAATGTAGCATAGAAATGACTCGAATCGTCCGCCAACGAAAGCAACGATAGGATGGTAAACTTAGGATCGTATGTTATTTCTATTTTTGGAATTTTTAATATGAAAATTGGGGTTTTGGATTTTGATTCTAAATCTAACAAATTAAAAGCAAAACAAGTAAGAAACTAATCTAATGTTGGACAGAAATCTAACTAGGTGCTAACAATTAATCCACAACGCATTGTCACTCTACGGTATGAGTTAATCATCAACACAATTAAACTAAGAAATGAAATGACAAAGCATTAAATGAAACCTAATCTAGTAAATGAAAGACAATGCAAGTAATGAAATCTAATCTAACTTAACCTAATTGAATTCCAATAAAAGGTGTAAACATAAGAGACACAAAGCATGAAACTAACAAAACATTGCAACTATCTAAACTCAAGAAAATGCAAGGTTAAAACCTAACTAATGGAAGAAACATTTTAACAAACACTTGATGAACATGAATTAAACTAAGCAAAATGTGTGCAATTTAAGCATGGAGAATTAATAACTACAATTCATCACAAATTAACAATCAACATGAACATAAAAGAAGCTAAGAATCCCAACCACAATCCACACATCCACTTCCGATACCAAAGACTACCCTTCGTCATCACACGAAAGACCCGGCTTTGAACCCCGAAAGTCGGTGGACAACAGCGAAGATGCTGGACTATTGCAAACTTCGACAACAACAATGGAGATGAACGACTCTTCCACCGAAGAACCTCCTCGGATGGATTGCTGCCGAACTGTGAAGGTGCTGTGAGAAGGGATAAATCGCCGCCGCTACCTCTCTGCCTCTGCTGCCCGAACCCCAATAAGAAGAAGCTTTGGAAAGTAGTCGGAAGGTGAGGTCACACCGGAGAAACCCTCTCCGACGAGGTGAAGATCATTGCTGCCGAAGCTTGCTGTCTCGCGGAGAATCTGCTGCCGTGGCCGATGGAATCTGAGAAGGAGAAGGTGGATTGTGGAAGGTCGGCCGGCGGCAAAGGAAAAGAAGAGTAGCCGTCGGCCGGTTGCTAAGAGAAAGAAGAAAAAGGGATGGTGGGGAAATCGCATGCCCTAGCCGTGAGCAGAGAAGAAGATTCATCAGCGCTGTTCCGTCGTGTGAGGAAGAAAAGGAGAGGGTTTCTTAATGGATCATGTTTGGGTTAAGGAAAGGGTATCCATTATAGCTTAGATCCGATTCATTAAGAGTATGAAATTGGACTTTTGGAATTGGCTTTTAAGAATGGGCTTTTAGATTGGATTGGGTTTTTGAAATTGGACTTGGAGTCACATTGAATTAAAGCTCCACTTCTTGATGATCCTGATCAACGGTCCAAATTACTCCCCCTACAAAACAAGATGCACCTTTTAGATAAAATACCAAAAAATATAGGAAAAATTAGATCAACGCTCCAAATAAATCTCAACTCGTAAAACATGATATAAATGTGGAATTAAACATACAAGAGGATAAAAATGCTAAGTATAATAGCCAAAATAGTGCATCAAAATGCTAGTTATCAGTGACTCAAAAGTTCTCTATCTTTTCATGAAAGATGAAACAATGTATTTACTAGAAGTGAACTTTGTTTTTGCTCTAGTTATTTAATTTATGATACATCACAATTTTACCAACTATCATTTAGAAGAAGTTATATTATGAATAGTCAGAATACACAAACTCATGTTTGCATAGACAAAATTGGGTTGCCACGTACTATGAACTATGGTTAATAAGAAGCTTCCAAGCCATAGATTATTCTAAAGGAGATGTGATGCAAACTCTCATATGAAGAATCAATTAATGGACACTCATAATATCAAATTTGATCATGTATTTTGCATTTGCCCTCCTTACATGACTCAAATTTACAAGATGGGCAAGGAGGTAAACACAAATCTACAATAAATGCACAGAAAAGTAAATATTAATTTGATTGACTCTAAAATTATGCAACTAATGGACCTTCTAGAATGGAAGACAAACCATGTTAATCATAAAGAGGTGCAAACAAACAACAACTTACTTGTTCAGGATAAATACAATAATATCGTGAAATAAACCTAATAAATTATTTAAATGTTAGCAAAGAGAAAGTTGTGGTTTTATTCATGCTTTAGTTCATGAGACTATATGAATCTAGTCCGACAGGTAATGTTGAGTGTTGTATTCTTTGATAGAATTGAGACATTTATGTACGTTAGGGGTTGCTATTAGCTTTTTTTCATCGAAATTTACATGTTTTAATTGAATTTATGCCTTTTTTTTGTAAATTGGTGTTGTTCAGGTAAATGGAAAAAAAAATCATGGAAGTCGACTCTTTATCGACATCATCTTTCACTCGACGATACATGAATGAAGAGCAATGTGAAGCTCCCCACATATTATGTTATTGTGGGTTATGAGTGTTGGAGTGTATACTAAAAGTCTAGCTTTTGTAAACATTTATTTTTGAAATAAAAGAATCACATTGGTCAATATCTGTATTTATTTGTTAAATGTAATTGTTCAATTAATTTATATAGTAGATAACATGGAGTGTGGTGTCACACTCAGAAGATCATGTTGTCGATTCTCTATAAATTATAAACAGTTGCTCACGACTAAGATGGAAAGGAACAAACCATCAGAATAGTCGTAGTGTAATTAAGTATTAGTTTATCTTGACTAATAAATTACACTGATACACTTTAAGTGTATTGAGTAGGACCATTTAGGTATGTTCTTTTTGTACTGACTTAGTAAAAGAACTAGACCTTAGTTATTATGGAAGTGTGTACTCTTAATCCTAATATAATAACAAACACATATATTTAATATTTATTTCTTTGACTTATCAAAGGGTGAGGTTTAGTTCAATAAATTAATATACCCGATAAGTTGGGAAATGATATTACTTATAGTCGTGTTGTTGATTATAGAAGGAATATGTGTCCTAGTTATCTAGGTTAAGAATGTCCCCAAGAGGAGCTCATAAGGATTGCCATGTTAAACACTGCAGGTGGACTTAGTCCGACATGACAATGAAGTTGAGTGGTACTACTCTTGGAGCTAGATATTAATTAAGTGAGTTGTCAGTAACTTACTTAATTAGTGGACATTCGTAATCTTAAATACAGGGAGACTAACATACTCATGATAAAAAGGAGCCCATAATGTAATTTGGGATTGGTGCGGTAGTGTGATAATAACTCTCTAGTGGAATGAGTTATTATCGATGAACTTGAGTTGTGTGTTCGGGGCGAACACGGGATACTCAAGCTCATCAGAAGGTCAAAACCAATTTCTCCTCTAGGTCCCTGTCGTAGCCTCATTATAGCCTCAAGTCCATCCAAATGTAAGGCTTTTCTTGGTGTCCAAGAAGGGGTCGGTCCAATGCTTGGTGACCAAGCAAGGGTCGGCCACATCCTCTTCTATAGGGCCGACCCTTTGCTTGGTGACCAAGCATGAAGGGGCCGACCATAATATTCAAACAAGGAGGGTTGTTTTTGAATTTTTAAAATCTTCTCTTTGTAGAAAACTATAAGTTTTAAAAGAGAGATTTTAATTTTAAAAACTTTCCTTATTTGAATTTGGCCACATGTTTTAATAGAGAGTTTTAAAAGTTTTAAAATTTTCCTTTTTTAACCATCCTCATGGTTTAAGAAAAAAAAGGAAGATAAGTTTTAAAATTAAAATTTTCTATCATCATGTTAAAAAAGGAAATTTTATAAGAGAAGTTTTAAATTTTAAAACATGGTTTTAATTTTTAGAACTTTCCTTTTTTAACTCTTACTTTAGGAAAGAGAGCTTGTAAATTTTATAAGAAGATTTCTTCTTGTAAAATATTTTAAAAAATATATTTCTTTTTCTCTTGATGAGGTGGTCGGCCACCTTGCTTGGTGCCCAAACAAGGGGCCGGCCATAATTAAATAAAAAAAAGCATAAAAAAAAAATCAATGTTGGTGATTGATTCAATCAAGAGGAAAGAAAAGGAAAATTAAAAGGGAAAAGGAAAATTAGAGGAAGATTTTAATTTTTGTAAAAATTCTTCCCTTATTTGCCTTGGGCAACTAATATAAAAGAAGGGGTGAGGGGACTTCATGTGACACAACTCTTATTCTTTTGCTTGGAGATCTCAAGTGACTGACCCCTCTCTCCCTTCTCTTTTCCCTTTTGCTCTCTTCTCCTTGGTGGTGGTGGTGGCCGGATTTTAGAAGAAGAGGAAGAAACTTTTGGGTGGTGTTCATCTTGGAGGATCATCACCCACACGACGTCCAAGGCGAGGCGAGGAATATGGCAGAAGATCTCGAGGTCATTAGCTTACAAAGAGAAGGTATAACTAGTAATTTTCTTCCGCATCATACTAGTTATTTTCTTTGTAAGAATTCTAAATACAAGAGACAATTAGATTTAGTTTTCGAATTTATTTTTCGAGTTTGTGTTTTCTTCTTTTTCGAATTTGTGATTCGATTGTTCTTTTTGGTTAACCTAGAGTTATTTAAGGAAATTAAATATTAGCTTTCCTTAAAAGGCTTTGCCTAGGCAGTGGTGGTTGCTCCCATATCCAAGAAGGTCATGTGCCTAGCCATGCAGTCCTGGAAGCCAATTTTGGAAATTAATATTTAATGGAATTAATAACTTAGGTAGATTTGAATAAATAGTGTTAAGTTCCGCTTGCGATTCAAATCTAAACCATTAAGAACAGATAAGTTAAATTTGGAATCAATGATGTTAAGTTCCATCTACGATTCCTAATTTAACTTCTAAAGAACACAATAGGTTATTTAAGGAAATATTCGACACTTGTACAAAAAAATTTTGTACAGTGGAACCGGTACGTTTTCCTAGTACTAACCAACAATGAGCTACTCTTTAGACATCATGATAGAATTCCATCGAAGAAGGTGATTTTTTTCATATAAAATTTAAAGTAAATTTTCATTATATCAACACGGTATTGTTGCGAGTTTTTTAATTATTGAATTTTGATTAAGTTGATTTGAAATTAGGAAAGGGGATGTGATTTCTTCTTATAGTATGACTCAGAACCTTCAGAGAGAAGTAAGACAATTATTAATAAGTTGAAAAGGAAAGATAAAAAAAATTAAAGTTGGAGATTAGTGAATTGAAGAAATGTACTAGTTACGAGGGTGCAGTTGAATACAATGATGTTCTAGATGATAAGAACAATAATCGTATAACTATGTAGTTGAATGATGAAATATGCTTATTGAATAGAAAATTTAGAATTGTTATTGTTGTAGTTGTATGTACTTGGATTGTGATAATGGGGATGTGGTTGATGTAACTTGTTTTGTGATTTAACTTGACATTGTGATGTAACTCTTAGTGATGTAACTTGTTTTGTGATGTAACTTATTTTGAGCTTACAACTTATAGATTTAATACAGTAGTGTTTAAGTTTGATAGAAATTTCATGCACCGAAAACAAATTCAGACTTACCTCTTCATGTGATTGCCATCTACGGCATCACCAAAATCAATAAGACCACACTCACTCAATTGGTCTTCAATCATTTCTAGGGGAGAGATTCGAAGGAAGTTTCCCCAAAGTAATGTTGACAACTAGGAGATCGCCCTCAATGAAATGCTAGCTCTAGAAGTCTTGAAAAACTCTAGCACTCGTCCAATCTTGCCGAGTCTCATGATAAGTTATCGTCACTTGAACTACCTGAAAGTAGAGCTCTTCCGTGTTTAATATTGTTCTTTAGGTTCTTATAACATTGATAAGTGCCTTCAAATATATTGCACAAAAGTTACATGATCACAGAACCAATTCATGCATGATGCATCCATGAATTTTTTGAACTATGGTTGCCAAGTTTCAACGGAAAATGATGTAATACCTCATAAGGAGCAAGATTGTTGACACGAATTATGATGCACAACTAAATATATTAAAGTGTGGTTCCCCTCCAACCATTGAGATAGTTATGCAAGCCAAGCTAGAACTCAAAATTCAAACATCATACTGGAGAGGGAAACTAATTTAACATAGCAAAGAGTTAGAAAGAAGATAACAATCCTATATTTTTTCAACTATTACTCAACGCATGTCTTACCTATTTAAGACCAACGAAGAACTTATAATTCTTGCAATTTCTAAAAAAATAAATGAATTATTCACAATTTTATATCAATTATCTATGTTCTAATCCTTATTTGATCATCTTTAGTTTTTTTTACCTCAATAATTTTGCATCAAAAAGTTGATGCAAGACAACACTAAAAAAAAATTGAATCACTAGATCCACAAGTAACTCCACCAACATCCATCAAAATAGTAGGGCACTGCAGCCATAGAAAGAAAAACATTGCAACTCTAAGTAATGCCCAATACCCATCTAGTACACAAATTCCCTAACAAGGAAAAGAACAAACACTTGAATATACAGGATAACTGAAACTTTAAACAACAATCCGAAGCATAGTCTCCTCCACAACTTCATAAATTTTTTGCTTTGGGTCCCTAGCATTATTTCAGATAATTTATCAGAAAATAACCAAGATGAGATGGTTGATGCACCTATAACATAACAGTAAAGCATTATCAAATATATACTCAACCGTAAACTATTAAAAAAATAAGCTAAATGACTAAATAGTGTAACTTGTATGAAAAATAAATACTAGTAGTAAACTAAGTCATCTAATCGAGGATTGTGAACTTGTATGAAAAATAAATTTACCTGAGAAAGTTGTGACGCCAATAATGGTGGAAATTAAGTCTTAGTCATACTCAAACTACCAATAGATCTACCAATTGTTGGCATGAAATTTATAGGCTAAAACAAGAAAATAAAATACAGTCTTAGATAATTATAATATAAATTATCTTAGGTTAACATAAGTAAAATAAATACCAACTTGATGATTGGTCCGGTTACATTGTATGCTGGCTATGCTGGAAATAGTTTGATCTATACCCTATGTTATACAAAAAAAAAAAGGAATGATTTAAGTTGTTAAAATTTAACAACAGACAATACCAAATAAAAAAATAGAAGTTATGGAGTAGAAATCATTATAATTATTGAAGCTTGGTTTATTTTCCTCGTTGTTTTTTTTTTCCTTGAAATCTTCTCTAACTCACCTTTCAACCTCTTACCTGAGACTGTTTTCATCTTCGTTTTAATTCCCTTCACTCCAGTAGAGTTCCCTTCACCATAATCAAATTCTTAGGATTCTTGGCTCACTTTTGATTGTTGGACATTTGATTCATTAACTTGTAATTTATCATTCACCATCTTACAAAACTCAACATAGCATCTTTAACAACCTTGTAAGTGTCATCCCTTTCCGTTGCATTGTTAACCAATTGAACATTCAACCCACACAACTCTTTGGATCGCATGTTTTAAAATACTTTTGATCCAAACTAGCATTGTTGGCCATTGACTCATTAACTCCAAAATATCCTATTTTTGTTTCTCCTGTCCACCTTTTCAATACATACTCACTTGGGATCTTTATGATATTTTTCCATGTAAATATTTTCAGAATATGATAACATAAAATTTCAGCAAATTCATATTTTCTATAGTTACACACAATTTTTTTCAAACTTCTTATTAAGTGTAATTATATGATGGTTTCTCTTTTTGTGAGGAGAAACTTTATATTTTGTAAATATATCACAGCCTCACAAATTTCTAGACTAGAATCATGAGATAAGCACCACTCTTGTTGAAAACACTTGTATGGCTCATGAGTATAAATTTCACTAGCATGCTTTAAAATCTCAATTGAAAATATTAATATGGAACAATTGTACTTGATCTAAAATCAATTTTTAATTCCTCGTATCGATGATCATCAAGGAGTCTTTGGAAGTGATTGAAGAAGTCTAAAAACTTGTGTTTACAAGTGACATACTTTTTCACAATACTATTCATACTTTCACTTCTTTGGGTTGTAGTCATATCCGTGCAAAACATTTGTTGTCCATATACTAAAGCTCATTTCTCCTTTATATTGTACATGTGCCTTAACCAATCATTGTATTCAAGTGCATACTTGGCCAATATCATGTTTCATGCTAAAATAAAATCTTCCTCTTCATCAAAATCATATCTACATAAAGTAAAATCTTTAGTAAAGTCTTTAAACTGAGAAAAAAACTCCACTCAAATGTATAGCGGAATTTTGATAAATGTGTCAAATGTACAAATGATGATGTGTTTCAGGCTATCTAGAAGCTAATGCTTTTATCATTGTTGCATCTTGATCTATAAGAATAGTAGTTGTTTTTTCTCACTCATAGCTCTAGTTAATGTCTCAAACAACCACTCAAAAGTCAAACTGATTTCATCATATAATAAAGTTGCACCAAAAACTATGGATTGTTTATGATGATTAACACCTACAAACAACGCAATTGGGCGACTTTATTTTTCTTTTTGTAAATTGTATCAAAGCAAATAACATCTCCAAAATTAGCGTAATCAGCTCTCATCTTAACATCAGGCCAAAAAATATTAGTAATCAAATCATCTTCTTCAACTTGAATAGCATAAAAAAAATTAGGATTATTGAACTGCATTTTCTGCAAATACTCCAATACATCTCTTGTATCTCCAACTCTAATATTTATTGTTATTTTAGATCACAAGTAATTTTTGTAATCCTCCGGAATAAATATAATCCTAAATTCTCCCTCCCACCTATTTGCCTCACCATAAAATCATGAGATGCTTTTGGGGGGATTTCCACATCACTTGTCATCTTAATCTATATTGCTGCAGAAGAAAATATATTCCTATGACTTGTAAGAGGTGTGTTTTATTTAGACTTGAGAGATAATGATTATGTTCTTTAACAAATTGCACTACAGTAAGCTTGCCTTTTTCCTATTACTAATCTTCATTTTAGCCTAAGTCAAACCTTGTTTCACCACAACTTGTTTTGATATAAAGATCTCATTTGTCTTTTCCTCTTTTACCTTGGGCACACCAATAAAAAAACTCTATCAAGTAATTTACCCGATTTATCATTGTGGATTTTACCTCTCCTTACTTCAAATCCAACCTTTTTAGCATATGCCAAATAAAATTGATATGCATATTCTTTTGTCTCAAATTCTAGCCTCATTTGTGGCATATCCAAATCTGTTTCAATACACAAGCCTATAAAATTAAACAAACAAAGTAAAATTACTAAAAAGGGGAATTTAATATACTAAAGTTCAATATATTTTCAATCTGAATCTTATTACCTTCATCAATAACATCAAAGTCACCTTCCCGACTATCTTTATTTCCTTCAAAATTCAAACGACAATAACTCATAGATTCACCATCCATGATAATTTCTTTGATACTGTAGAAAAAAACAATAAACTTAGGGCTAAAAAAAACAACGGCAAAAGAAGCATATAAAAATAATAATTTTATGTCAAATTTCTGCATGTCCAACTTCTCTTTAGTTATCAAATGCTATGGATCCTCCCAAGAACATTAATTAACTAAGAAGAAGACCTTTTATCTCCCAAGAACTGCAAGGCAGTGCTCGAACTTGGGCTGTCGAGGGTCGAGGGAAGGGCGAGGCCTCACAGCTGGCCGTTGTCGTAGGGGTTGGAGCCTTGGGTCGTCAAAGGAGTGCTACTTGGAGCTTTAGACGGTTGTGTTCAAACGTCCTCGAAGGTTGCGGGAGGTCGAGGAAGGTCGGAGGTCGCAGGAGGTTGCGAAGGTTGCGGGAGACCATAGGAGCTCGCGAGGTCGCGGGAGGCCACAGGAGGTCGCGGATCGCGAGAGGTCGACCTCGTTAGGATTTTGCATTGTTGTGTTTCTGTGTGTGTGCATTTTGCATGTGAACTAGGTCTTATATGAGTTATGCGGTCTAGGGGGGACCAGAGGACACGGTCCAAACGATCGCGCTACCTTTCAACCGACTAGTAGACTCGACCATGGTTCGAAACCATCGGTTAGACTATTCGGAACTGCCGATTCAATAGTTTAGAACCATCGATTCGACGGTTCGGAGTCGCAAATTTAACAGTTCCTGATAGGCCGACCCTAACCTTAATTGTCCAAGACAATTACGATTCATAATTTGAAATTGCTGATTCACGATATGGTTCATAGTTCAATATTATTATTAGTTTAATTTTTTTTGAATTTATAAAAAAAATAATTTGCACTTATTTAAGTTGTCTACCTTACGATTTTAAAGGAGTATCATGAACCTTAGAATTATTGTTATAATACTTTCTTGTATTTTGGGTGTAGAAATTTTCTTGGACTTATCATCAATAAATTGAATATCATGATCCTCATTTGGATTTCCTTGCCTCTTCGAAATCGAGATGATAAACCTTCATTTTTCATTATAATTAGAGAATTGAAGTCAAAAGCGATTAAGATTTCAAAATTGAAAAACAAAAATAAAGAATATGTTGTGGAAATAATCAAATGGGCTCTTTATTTATAGAATTTGAAGAATAACTAACATTAAATCGTAGTCATTAATTAAAAAATGATCAAATAATCTAAACTGTTAAAAAACAAAAACCAAAAACTCTCCAACAATTAGAACCATGGATTTAACGGTCGAAATTTCTTTTACTTATTTCCTCTAACTTTTAAATCACACTAGTATAAACGAACCATTACAAAGTTGAAAGAAATTATTTACTCTCTTACTCTTATTTTTTTATATAACAAAAAAATATTGATTAGTTATTAAATAATTAACTAAAAAAATTTATTGTAGATCTGTTATAGTCTAGGTGGATAGGACATTTAACTCTTATCCAAGAACTTAGGTTAGGTTCAAGTCTTGGCAAGACCATTCTTTTTGTAAAAAAATTTATCAATAAATAACATCAGCTATATTTAAAAAAATATATTGAACATCATTTTGGAAAATATGGCATTAAATCGCAACTAACCCAGTGACCCGGTTATGGACTCAAGTCGAATCATGTTCAAACCCGAACACCTTTCTAGGTATTTAAAAAATAATTACTATAAAAATTAAAATAAAATAGAAATAAACTTAATTATAAATAATTTTATTTTACATTAAATATATGGTTATTTCAAATATTATGATATAGATATAGATTTGGATTAGATTTTAATAAGCATTTATTCGATTAACTTAAATAAATACTTGAATATATTAAATATTACCATAGAATATATTTGTTAAGATTGAATTATGCACAATTTAGTAAAAAATATTATTTAATATGTATGATTATACTATTTTTAAATACAAAAAATCTCAAAAAAAATCATATTATAATTTCTTTGATATTGAAAAAAATATCATTAAATTAAATGACTCTTCCAATATGATAAATCCTAAAATATACCATGTTTAGTCCATTTATGCATATTTTCATATTCATATGTTGTACTATGTAACTCTTCAATAACAGATGAAAAGTTAAGTACTCTATACCAAATTTATTCACTTGTTAATCTCAATGGTGGAGGTGTTCTTTCAATTTTATTTTTAATAAATTCTTCTTTATTTCTTCTGAATTTATAATTTGATGGTAAAAATTGTCAATAACAATTAAAACAACTCGGCTTCTTCCTATGTTTCAATCTGATTGACTTTGATCACTCTATACATATTGGACATCCTAAGATCTCAGCGTTGCTATATCTCAATAACATACCATAAGCTGGAAAGTCATTTATGGTCCAAAGAAGAGCAATGTTCATTACAAACATCTGATTAGTATGGACATCATATGTAGGAAAATTTAATCTTATAGTTGTTTCAGCTCCACAATCTATAGTTGCATATAAATATCTATTAACTTCTTAGGATTTTGCGGGTCAAGCATGACCAATGTTAAAAACATATACGGTGTTTTAATGTACATAATATGTGGAAGATTATACTAAGTTAAGGTAACTGATCAACAAGAATAAGATCTTTCTGATTGGGCAAATAGAGCAAATCCATGAGCACAGAGACCTAACTGAATATTTTGAGTCTCCTTCGCAAACTCAGGACATGTTCTATCAAAAGATTTCCACACCTCTACATCTAATGGATGACACATTAGTCCCTCTTCTATTTCATGACTTATATGTCAAGTCATGTATTCTACAATGGCCTTCGATACATAACACCTTTGTAACCTAGGAGTTAAAGACAAATAAAATATTTGTCTCTATGATTTATGTCATTGACTATGACCCGACCATCTTACTCTTATACTTATATTGATTACAAAATTTACAAACATCTAAATCATCTCTCTAATATAGCATACAACAATCTCTGTAAATATTAATTCTTTCCACTAGAAGACTACTTAATTCTTTCACAAATTTTTTTATACTATATAAATCATTTAGCATTATGTGATCACGCGGAAATACCTCTTCAACAACTTGAATAAAATCATTAAAATAATCTTTAGACACATTATGTTCTATTTTGATATTCAATAGTCTTGCGGTTAAAGATAATTTAGTGTAACTATCACAAACAACCCACATAGGCTCATCTGCAGCACTCAACACTTCCTAAAATTGGAGATATAGTTTACTATTCACATTTTCATCACATTGCCTCCTACAACAGTGATGCATAACTAGTAAATATTTGTTCAAATGTTGAGGAAAAACTAGAACTTGCAACGCTCAATTTTGGAATAAAATTCTAACCACTACAAGAAAAAAGCTAAACAACAACGCTTTTTTGGCGTTGTCGTATGTACTTAAAAAGTGATGTTGTAGATGGTGTTGTAGAAAGTCATATCAAAGACAACGCTTTAAAAGCGTTGTGGTTGGTCACAAAGACAACGCTTTTTAAGCGTTGTCTTTTCGTTCTTAAAAAGCGTTGTTATAGATGCTGTTGTAAAAATGCACATATCAAAGACAACGCTTTAAAAGCGTTGTGGTTGGTCACAAAGACAACGCTTTTTAAGCGTTGTCTATTCGTTCTTAAAAAGCGTTGTTAAAGATGCTGTTGTAAAAATGCACATATCAAAGACAACGCTTTAAAAGCGTTGTGGTTGGTCTCAAAGACATTGTTTTTTAAGCGTTGTCTTTTATTACTTAAAAACGTTGTCTTTTTAAATTTATAAAAAATAGTGTTTTTCTTAATTAAATAGCAAAAATTATAAAAAATACTCAAAATTTACATATAATTGAATATCCACAACCACAATCATTTTTATAATAAGACTATTTAACAAATAAATAAAACTTTATATTATACAAACAAAATGTATACATATTGATCCACAAATTAAATTTGTATCATACAAGTTATCCTTAACTTCATGACAATAATTTTTCAAACACACAAGTTTTACAAAACCTCATCATTGACTAACCGCTGTTGTTGGTGTCCATCGCATGGAATTGCTTCTTTAAGTCCAGCAATCTCTTCTTCTGAAAGGCTTTCAGCTATCACTCTTAGAGCCATCTTCTTCAACTTGTCATCAGCACACCTGGGGTTGTAGGCAATCAAGAAATTTTGTATGAAAACTTTCATACATGTAAATCTCGTACTAAATAATATGTCAATGTTATATATACATGTAATTCATACCGTAAGTGTGTTTATATCGTAACTGACAAGTTTTCTTTAGGGCCAACTTCTACTCAAGCTTTTTAAACACTGCATCAAAATAAAAAAATTGGCATTAGTTCTGTGCTTAATGAAAATCATATTTAGAGGAAAAAGCGGAGTGTTGTAGATGGATATATTAACCAAGCATATTAATGTTTGATCTGTCTTTACAAGTTCTAAGCATATATATTAACCAAGCATATAACCTAAGAGGAATAAGTTACAAAATGCTACTTGATGTTTGACTTGTCTTTATTGGATTTTGCGGCCCCGGTCTTCTTGTAGCCGAGCACAATGTAATACTTGATGTTGACTCTACCTTTGCAGTTGTTTCGGCTTGAGGAGTGGCAAAGAATGGTGGAGTAGAGGATGGATTTCAGGTATTCATCCTTGCCATCGAGGAAATGACTCCAGTGGGTGACTAGCATGTTGACCAGGGCATGCTTGGAGAAGATGACTTGTTTGAAGCTTTTTAGATCAAAGATACGAAGTGCATTGTTATAAAACTAGATGCACGAACACTTGCTTATACGGTTCTTGAAATAAAATACATTCGTAACCGTCACTAGCCCAAGCTCAATAAGGAAAATTCACGGTAAATGTGCATAGTATACCTCGAATCTGCAGATGATAGGGAAGGCCAGAAGACAGTTTGACGCAAATATTGAGATTGCCCAAGCCAATCCATGGTACTAATCCTGACAGCTCCTCCAAATCGCACCGACTTGATTGTGTCCACCCATCCTTGTTCATCAACTTGGAACCTTTGAAATGAAAGTTGCATTGGGTACATGGAAAAAACAACAAAAGGGAGGATAAATAATAGCCACCAACCTAATTGTTCACAAATATCTGTATAAGTTATTAAGGGTGTTCATAGAAGTTGATCCTTTAGCCGTGTCTGTTAGATGGTCAAATCTAGGCGCCAACTCAAAAATGTTGGCGTCCAAGTGTTAGTGTTCAACTACTTTTGATTTTCTTCATCTTTGAATTGTTAAATACATAGGGTATTTATAGGGAATACTCAAGATGTATCTAAATAAATACATGAACCAATATTAAATGACATACATTCATCATCCGAAGAGTCATTCATGAATCCTCCAATATTCATGCTCCAGATGACCATACATTAGATTATAAGTCCAATTAATTTGATTGCAAGGTTGTAAACAGTCCTTGAGGGCTATTGATAGTGATTCCAGTACGTATTGGAAAATAATGGAACAAACCTATGAAACAACTATCAAGGGATTCACTTCAACTTTCCTAAACCAAAGAAGAAACAGATGGATTACAAAAGAAAACAATTTGCACCATCAAACTGAAACTTATAATAAGCCTTAATAAATTAATGAAAAAAGAATTGTTTAGAAGTTCACTGAGAAACATATGAAAATACAACAAATGCAACTGCAAAAAAAAAAAAAAAACTAGTATCCAATTAACTTTTTTTTATACTTTCAGATCAAAAGGTCAAATTTATATACTTTGGTTCATGTTCAAGCAAGAGGATAACAATCTCATCGACAGTTAGTATTTCCTTTTAATATAGAACACTAAAAAGAAGGAATATCAATGATGAAACAAACCTGAAAATGCGAGCTACTGAGGCAGCGAGCAATCTGCTTGAACAAGGTAATCATGCAGCGTTGGAACTCTGTCGTGAGCATCAAAGACCAAATATTACCAAATATTAAGATCACTGACAAACCAAATAATACCTTATTTTTAACAGCTATCTAGAGGATCTGACTTTTTGACTTGAAGCTGGTTCAAAGAAGACAAATCAAATATACAAATATTAAGATGAAAGCATAATGAAGTAGTTAACTTTTTCTACTTTACCTGATTATAAGATCTACAGCTTCTTGCTCAGTATTTTCATGAGTAATTATTAGAAAAACAAACCCAATAGTGGAACAAAAGCTAGATAAAGAAACTAGATAATTTACACTGACAGAACTTTATATAACATATAATACATTGCTTTGTACTTGCATATTAATCCCGAAAACCTCCTTTCCCCTAAGTGACAATTTTTCCAAAACATCATCATTCACAAAACATCATCATTCACTAAAAATTTTCACAAGTTTTTAAACTTCAGTGACAACTTTTCTTTGGGGTCAACTGCTCAAGGTCGATCTGGTAACTATGCACTGCATCAAAAAAATTGGCATTAACTATGATTCCACCAAAAAAACCACCATTCCATGAACTTAAATCTAAATAGAATTATGGCAACTATCATTCCATACCTATTCATAAATATGATCTTGTATGCACTCCGCCAACTCGGACCGAACCTCATCAATTTGTTCACGAGAGTACCCTATTTTTGTGAACTGTGAGCATACACAATTTATGTTAATGGAAAAAAATAATCAACACTGATCACTTTGCAATTTTAAATAGTTTATGTCAAATAATTTGAGATAAGCTAAATAATGTTACTATTGATTGCAGCGAATCTCTCTCAATAGTCTCCACTTCTTCAATAATTTCTCTCATAAATCGCATCACAAAAAAACCACATTGTTTCGCATCCGGTTGTTGAGGAGCCTATATATAGTAATTAGAGTCAAATTGTTAATGAAAATTATACACATTACAATATATGTTAAACAAAAGTACACATACCTTAACTACTTCCCACTTAACATTTTTCCTACCTTTCCTTCCCTTGGTTGAATTAAACAATTTTAAGGCCCTTCATACGTTAAGAATATTTGTTAAATAAGATTTTTATTATAATAAATATTTACTAAAAGAAATCTGAACTCACATTTCCATTACGTATTTTGAATCATCATCGCGAATGCGGCAACTTAGGGAATCCAGCAGGTAAATAGCATCCTTGTAAGGTTCAATAACACTAAGATTCCAATGGAAACTAGGCAAATACATAGGATTAGATCATAAAATTGAATAAATTATCGAAAGGAAGCAATTGAAAGTGATGTTTTACTTCTTGCTTACCCGACATTACATGGCACTAACACTAGTTGATCTGTTGATGCACTTGTCAGCTTATCTGCTAAAAGAGTTGCCCTTTGATTCAGGGTTTCAAGCTTAACTGATTTGTCTTGTGCCGTTTTTGCCAGATATGGGAGTTTGTGAGGATTCATAAATCTGAATTTCTTTGTCTTGGTATCTTTCACCATCTTTTTATACAGACACCTATCATTGCAAAGAAAAAAATATTTAGATACTAAATAATAAAATTTAGATACAAAACACTCATAATAAGTTGGAAAAATAATGATCACTCATAACACTAAGTTATGGCTGATGATAGTAACATCCATACATGAGAACTTACTATGAGCAGTCTTGCATATTAAACATACCGAAATGTATACATGCAAATTCTTTTATTTCTTGAGGACAAGCACATTTAAGATACTTAAAAATATACAAGAAAAAGATATGAGCAAAGTACTTCCTGTCTAGAAGAACAAATGGCAGAAGGCAAACATTAAGGGTTGAAAATGAATGAGCTATATTTATGTAAAGTGTACCACATCAATTGATATTAGTAAACCTCTCAATAGAAATGATGAACTATTAACTTAATGAGAATAACATGGTATGAGAAAATTACTAGAAGTTGAATTTTTCAAGAGTAAACTTGTTCACACAACAATATTAGTAAACTTCTTGCAGTTCAAATCAGGGATTTTCTATCTTGCTAGATATTAGAATTTCCCAGCAAACATAAAGCAATGCAGTAATTTCCCAGCATAAGTAAAGCAATGCAGTTGCAACTGAGAAAATAATATTTAGATACTAAATAATAAAATTTAGATACAAAACAATCATGTGGATTAAAAAATAATGATCACTCATAATAAGTTGGTGAAATTGTAACAATAAACCATAATAAGTTGCTAAAATTGGGAAGCAAACATGTGATGAAAAAGTTGCTGAAATTGCTTAAATAAACTTACTTACCATATGTAGGCAACGATCAAATTTCATGAAATTGACTCCAAATGATACAAAGAATTGATGTCCTCAAGGTCAAGAAAAAGTTCACAATCTTCATCAAACACTTCATTATCTAAGCACATTGATATACATTTTCCTCCATCTAGAGCATGCTTCCTGTAACAATATAACATATGTAATGCTCTTGGGACACTTGTTGACAAAGTAGGTTTTGATTTTTTTCGTTCAAACTTCTTCCTTCTAGGCTTCTAATAATTTCAAATATAAACAAGTTAGATAGCTAGGTTGAATAATAATAAAGTGGCAATATAATTAGAAATATAATAATAAAGTGACAATATAATTAGAAATATAATATCTCATATACCTCATCTTGCTTCACAATCTGCTATTCGGGCCAAGCCACAACAGTTCCTATGGCATCACCAATTACTTCACATTCACTTGGAATTGGATATGGCAAAGGAGCGGATTTGTCCACTGCTTGATCAATGGAGACTCGAATGCAATTCTTGGGAAATGGAATACCATGAAGCATTTTTTCCATGCCATTGAAACAAACAATTGTACCATATGCAGCAATATTTGAGCAAGATTCCAATGTCAATGCAACTGATTGACCCTAAAATATTAAAAAAAAACATGTTGATTATATTTAGGTTATAATGCTATAAGAAGAGTGAATATCACTATAACTTGTATTTTACCAGTAAAACTTCGTCTTTACCCACAATCTGTACGTCATCTTCTTAATATTCTTCGATGAAACTTCACCGAGCAACTGCCTTTGTCATCAATTGAATTGTCCCATGCACCCCTTTTATGCATTAATGCTTCAAGTTTTTGGATGCGTACATCTTGTTCTAAAATTTGCATCTTCGCCTCCTTCAGCTCCCTTTTATGCTCAGCGATTATATCTAGGGTAACATCATATTTCTTCCTTGTTCTACCAACATTGAAATAGATTGTTGGGTTGATATGACCTCCGATACCCCGGACACGCCCAGAATATTCCTGAGTTTCAAGTGCCTTGGTAAGAATATCCTCTTTTGCTCCTTCGCATTGCAACTTACCCTCCCTCTTTTGCTGTATATATTCATCCTGTAATGCAACATTAAAAAGAATTATCAGTACTTTACCAAGGATAATTACCAAGGATATGCAATATTGGTTTAAAAAATACTGATGTCCAGGCCGGTTCTTCCCGTGATAGCTCAAGTCAAGTGCTTAGTAAGTCATATTGAACAAATATGAAGTTGACTTTGAAATATTTTTTCCTTTTTTGGCATTCAATCATATATTTACTTCTGCACAGTTCTAAAAAAGGCACATATTTGATTGAGCAATTGACTACAAGTTTAATAAAATGACAAAATTTTAATAAATTTTCACTACACAAACCCATAAAGAGAGGACCACCACATAATTGAAGCTAATTGTCTGGAGTTGCAGGAAAGAATAATCAAAAGTAAAGTTGTTCCCAACCTCTCAAGTTCCGATTCATGAATCTTATGCTTTAATTCAAACTAAAACAGCACAAAGAGAATGCTCAAGGAGACAAGGAGCTTTATTTGTCACCAATCAAGTGGGAAAACATAATAGAAGCTTCAGAGCAGTGGTCTGGGGACAACTTTACTGGCCCTTGGGTTACTGAAGCTTACAAATTGCTTACTGCCAAGAACGTTTCAAACCTGGTTGATTTATCTGCATCTGTTCTATAGAAACTCTAGCTATCACCTCTAAGTTCTCAATACATTCACCATTAATTGATTGCAGCAAAAGGAAACCACTGCATGTAATAGACTTTTCAACTTGATCTCTTCTCCAAGTAAGAACATTTCAAACCTAGATACCTAGTAAATCCACATCTGTTCTATATAAACCCGTCACCTCTAAGCTCTCAATGCATTCATTCACCATTTACTTCCTCAATACATGCTCTAGTACTGAGAATTCAAGCTATGCAAGGAATGGCTGTTAAACTCCTCATTGCACTGCTTGCCTTGGCTTCCTCACGCAAAGGGTATGCATGCATGCAACTTTACTCTCGAAAACTAGAAGATATATTGAAGTCATTATCAGAAGAACATGAAAATTTACTTACAATCTTGTGTACTGTGTCCACCAAATCTTCACCTTCAAACTCTCCTCCTTTGTTGGCGCGTCCTTTCTTCCACATAATAGCTCTATTGATGTCATTATCATCACATAATTCAGTCCCCTACAACAAAGAAAAATCAAATAACAAATGTGAAATAATTTAATGTGAATCAATTAGAGGGTTCTTAGAGGAAATATATTTTAAAAATACTTACAATTTCTTCAGCAAAGCGTGCATACCCTTTGTGTGAGAGTCGATGAGGATATCTATTTTTTTTCCTTCGCTCTTTTTGTTGATCACTGAGTTTCTAGTTATTTCAAACAGACGACATATCAAATTTGAATAATACATAATGAATTATGATCGAATAGTTTCAAAAGAAAAAATTTAGAATCTTACAATGAAATCTTCAGAAATGCGACTAATGACAAACGCACGCCAATCTTCTCTTGTAATTTCAAAGTCAACAGGTGGCTCATTCAACTCCTCAGGTTTGTCACGCCTGCTTAAAATAAATTTTTGGGTGAGATGGGTCTTGTATTGCCTCCACTTACTGTTTGCAGACCTCAAACATCCCTTTTTCCACTTTGAGTCAACATTATAAATCAACTGTACATCAAATAAGTGGAAAACATTAATAAGATTAATTAAGACAAACATAAAATATATCTATCATTAGTAGTGAAATATTATAATTGTTAAAACATGCTAACTTGCTTACATTGACTGATTCCCATATTAATTCTTTGACAGCAATTGGGACTTGCTTCCATGTCTTGTATTTAATATTAACCTTTTGCCGAGCCAAGACACCAATGTAACTTTGCATGGCTACAGCAGCTGGTCCTATCGGTTGTCCAAAATTATTGAATGACACCTCATTTCTAATACCTTGCATTCTTTGCTTTGTAATCTTATCCAACTGTGTGCGACCTCTAGAAGTTCTTGAGGAGATAGTGTCTTTGGAATCCAACACTTTATCACCCTCGCAACTCTCTTCACGGGCAGCTATAATGACTTCTTTACCCTTGTCCAACTTTGCAAGTTGCCCTATTCTCTTACTCTTTCTAGTAGAATCCATTGATCTGTAACAACTTAGACTGATCAACATAAGTTTAGTTAGAAACATGCATAAACTCACAGCAAGATGATATATTTACACCAACAAATTCACAACAGTATGAAAAAAAATAAAAGATAAAAGCAGAAACTTGCAGCAACATCACAACATATCTGATTCGAATTAAAGTGAGGAATATAACATATTAATATTGTCCACAAATTCATCCTCATAACTATCATATGCATCATGAACCATATTTATTGGTTCCTCACGAACATATTCATTTGGCCCTACTTGGTCACTTTCATTTTGTGAAATCCCTATCGTAGATCTTTCGCCGTGCCATATCCATGTATGATATGTCATATCTATACCGTTACAATACAGATGTGCCCTGATAGTTTGTATATTTTTCTTCTTTAGATTGCCACATTTTGCACATGGGCAAGATATTCCCATATTCGGATCATTAGTGTTTTCCATTGCAAATTGCAAGAAAGACTCAACTCCATTCTCATATTCACGTGATAGTCTATCCTTTGACATCCAATCTTTGTCCATTCTTTATAACTAATCAATCAACAATGAGCTAATACCTAAAAATATTAACACAAACAATAGTGTGAAACTATAACAAAATATTTAAACAATTAATCAAAATTGTATTTCTACCTGAAAATTTTTGACCATACAGGTTTCTCATCAAAATGCAATCCCAATAGCAAATTTCTCACTTGGGGAGATAACCTAGTTATCTATATTATCCATATGTACATGTTTGTTAGAGTCTACGTATAGGTAGTTAGGTACTTTTGCCTTGGTATAAATTGTAGAGTCATATAATATTGGAGCATTCACCAAAACATATTCTCTATTGAAACATGTTAACCTTTAGTTGAAAAATGAAACCATTCCAGGAAAATGCTTGAATTATAACTTATAATAAGCAACTTTGTTTCTTTAGCACTTGAGAATCTGCAACTTCCTCAAAGGGACATCAACATAAGCAACTCAATGCAATAGTGCATGATGTATTAAATCATACTTAAGCCATTAAGCTCTTAGAAGGCAAGTGACATAAATATAACAATAGTAGTTGATATAAATTCAACAAACTGAGTAGGCACAAGTCACTGCCCAGAATTAAGATGAGATAATGCAGAACACAAGTTTTAGATACAATAAAAATGAGAGATATTCTCTGCGCATTAAGGGTACACAATAAAAATAATAGTAGAATAACACTAGAGATTGATTAATTTCAAGCTGCACATTATACCTGACGACAAAGAAAGGCTGGAATGTGAATAATATCTGCAACTTGGCCAACAGCTTCACACTGAATTTGAGAAAAAAGGATAGCATGTTATATGCTTCATGCTATTTTTAAGGATTAATACCTACTGCCAAAGTCTATAGCTAAACGTTTAAAAATTCCAGATTAAATCATGAGAAAATACAATCAGGGGAGGGGGAAAATTGATGCAGTATGAATCCGGCAAAATGGCTAGTTCGGAAAATAATCAAAAATAAACAAAATCTTATTCTAGAGGGATGGAAGAAATTTTACCTTTCTTTCTTCCGTTCCTCCTACTCTCGAATCTACTCTGCGAGGAAGGAACTAAGATCGAAGGGTTCAGAGGAGTTGAGGAGCCGTGAGAAGATTAGGAAGGGTAAGCTGACTTTGATTGAGGAGATGGGGAAATGCGAGATTAGGGATCTCGACTTGGAGGAGTTGGGCCGGCGTGAGGAGTTTTGCGTGAGGAGTTTGGGTCGAGATTAGGGTTCAGAGGAGATCACGCGGCAAGGAGAGGAGAAGGCGCTCGTGGAGAGGAGAAGGCGCTCGTGGAGAGGAGTGGAGAGGAGAAGGCGCTCGTGGAGAGGAGAAGGAGAGGAGAAGGCACTCGTGGAGAGGAGAAGGAGAGGAGAAGGCACTCGTGGAGAGGAGAACTCGTGGAGAGGAGTGGTGAGGAGAAGGCGCGCGCACGTTGAGGGTTTAGAGTTTAGCAAAGCGAGGGCTGCGAATTTATTTTAAGTGAGTTTAGGGGAAACATACACAACACTTTAAAAAATGTTTTTTAAAAAAATGTTGTCTTTGACCATAAACAACAATACTAAAGACAACACTTCATTAAAAACCGTTGTCTTTAGTAAAAAGTAAATACCATAGACAACGCTTTTCACTAAAAGCGTTGTAAAACAAAGAACGACAACGTTTTTATTAAAAAGCGTTGTCTATTGGGTGTTGTTGAATGCAAAAATTCTTGTAGTGAACTCGCTGCATCAATTACCATCCTTTGATATAGATTTAATTGATCATAATAACTCCGACTCCCACTAATTGAGACTTGTATGTTTCATACATAATCTTTATTAGATATGAACGGTTCACCATAACATGTCCGATTATGGTAATTCGGGATAAAACCAAATCAACAAAGTTGTTATCGAACTTGATCAGACTATAAAAATTTTTCATTGTGACATTTTCTGCACGGACATCTTAACTTATTCTCATTCATAAACTCAATATTACTCAAAGCTAAATCTAAAAATTATACCAACCCAATAATAAACTCATTAGTTAAACTCCGACGTTCAGGCAAGTTTTTTTATACATCCAACTCCATTATTTCTACATTTTTCCTATTTTAAAATTTAAAAATATTAAAATACTAACTCTTGTCTCTTACAAATAAAAGCTACTATAGACCTCATCAACAATAGTAAAATAATTAATGGATGCTAAATTGGTATAATAATAATTAATATTAAAGTAACCTAGATAAATAATATTGACTACCAATAAATAACTATTATTGTAGATATACCTAAATTAGGTGAACAAAGATAACGGTCTCCAACTACATTAAGTCTACGCCAAATGGAGACATGCACAAACAATATTATGAAGTTAGCAATCAAATATAAGAGTGCAAAAAGAACTTTTATAGTTTTTAATTAAATTCCATACAAAATACTATATCATTTAGATTTTTGGGAATCAAAATCTAATTCAACTAAATTGCATCCAAATGAATGACTCAAACATAAAGTACTCAACATAATAGCATGGCAAGAGAACTAACACTAAAAATTGCATCAACTAAGTAACAAACATGTAGCATTTAATCAAACACCTAACCATGGCAACATTTAATCAAAACCAAATGCATGACAAACAACCTAATCTTCATAAATGCATTAGATATATTGTTGAATGAGATGTCATTCAAGAAATTAAAATGCATAAGCTTCTTCTATGAAGAGCAATTGTTAGTTAAAAAGATTGAGTGATATAATTAGATTCCATTAAAAAAAAGAGGAAATTGAGATAGGATATGCTGAAGGATGCTTTTGTAGGGGACTACAACATTGATCCTTTTTTTCCCCAACAGTAAGACCTCATCAAAATAAAAAACAATGAAAATATAAGGATAGATAAAAAAAAGTTGAAGGTGCAATCTTAAACAATGTAAAAGCTCAAGGATTAAAATTTTGATTAATTACTTGGAATGTACTCAAACTCTTCTTTAGGGCCGGCCTTGACTTTTGGGGGCTCTTGGGCAAGAGAAAAGTGACTTCTTAGGAAAAAAATTTACTAACGTTCAATTGAATATAGTTTAATAGAAAAACTTGAAAATCAATATATTTCATTTAAAATATGGTAAACTCCATACAAAATTTATTTCTCAAGATTCTTCAAAAAATGCAACACCATACAAAATATGTTTCCTAAGTTTCTCCAAAAAAGTGTAATACCTACAAATAAAAAAAATAAGTATGGAATAATCATTGAAAAAAACTATATCTTCTAGCATTTTGAGAAGCAAAATCATCAATAAGGTCTTCAAAATCAAGTTTTTCTAACACCTCATTTTCGATACATAAAATTGTCAAGTCATTTACATTCAAATCATTATCATCATTTTCTCTCAATTCTTCCTACTCATTCGTTGCATGATTATGATCATCATTTTCTCTCAATTCTTTCCGCTCATTGATTGCATGATTATTTAATTCTTCTTGATAATTCGATTGATGCTCATTTGTTACATGATCATTTAGTTCTTCTTGCAATTCATCAACTGAATTTTCAATTAAAGAGCTAGCTTTAAAAAACTTACGAAGAACACCTTTGTGAGTTTTAATAATTTGTTCCACTCTTTTTCTTTTGTTTATTTTCTAACTCCAAGATTGATATTTTTTTAGAAATATGTTTGTATTACAAATTTCTAGTGTAAAAATAAAACACACAAAACCAACAACAAAGCTAACAATGAAACAAACACAAGCAATAAAAATAATAGTCCAAGAACAATAAAGTCTGGTTTATGCTTGAAGCAATTGATATAACTTATTCAATGATGATTAAAATTGGGATGATTTATTTAAACTCTTTTAAATCTGTAAGAAAAATCATAAAATATTGACTCCAATACAATATTAAAAATCAATATGAATATTGACAATAAGAAAAAATATAGATAAGTAGGTAACTTATCGTTGTAAGTTTATATATTGATGAATGATAATGTTGATGAAATTAAAATTAATAAATTTTTCTAATTTAATTAGAAGAGATTCAAAGGAGAAGAAAGGAGGAAATTAATGTTCAAGATTCATACTTTACTCTTTAGAGTCTTACAACTTCTGTAAATAAATTAATGAAGAAAGAATTGTACAAGAAATAAAATCTTGAAAAAAGAATAAAGGATCATTTACCTTCATTCTTTTTTTTTCTTTCTTTTCTTTTTTGAGATTTTTTCTTAAATTTTAATAGAAAATATTTTTTTTGGACCTTTATTAAAACAAATCAACAATATATATATATATATATTGGACCTTTATTAAAATAATCCAATCAAATATCTTTTTTAGGTTTTTATTAAAACAATCCAAGTATATATAATATATATTATATATGCATGTCAAATTTGGGGCGCTTAAAAATCGGGAGCCCTTGGCTATCGCCCCCGGTGACATGCCTCAGAGTCGACCCTGCTCTTCTTATACCCCTCTCTATGTACCCTCCGCGTGTATTAGACTCAATGCCCTTATTTACTATGTGTGAGAACTTCCGGTGTTAAACCAAAGTCTAACACTTGTACTCAAGTTCATATGGTGTCGTACTGTCCATATCACAACTCATCCAAATATTGGTTGCTACTCGAAATACCGTCCTAGTTCCCCTGTACAAAAATTTGTACAAGCATAGAACTATCCTAGCTACCCATGTGCTCTACTAAAGTTAAATTTGGATTGCAAACGATGCTTAACATTATTAATCCAAAATTTTCCTTTAGAAGTTAAACTTGGATTGGGAACGAAACTTAACATTCTTACTCCAAGTTCAACTGATGAGATCTTCCTAACTTAAATCATATTACAGAAGTTATCAAATATCTATTTCTAAGATCGGCTTCCAGGTTAAATATGGCGAGACACTAGGCCTTCTTGGGTATGAGATCATCCACCACTTCCTAGACAAAGCCTCACAAAGAAATCAGATATTTAACTTCTTATAGTAAACTAGGTTTAACTATAGAGACCTCAATAGAAACACATTATCGAAACATGAAATCGAAAAATAAAATCGATAACAAAAACGATAACTTAAAACCGATAACCTCTTGTGTTTGGTTTTACAAGATCTATACAAAAAGATGAACTAATCATGATGCATAAACTAATAACTAGTTATACCTTTCGTAGCTTATAGACCTCTTGATCTTCTATTATATTTCTCTCCTTCTCTTGAACGTCGTGTGGGCGATGATCTTCCAAGAGGTAGTCCACCCAAGCTTCTTCCAAAGCTTCCAAGATCCGGCCACTAACTATCCTCCAAGGGATGCTAGACAAGAGAGCTTCCTTCTCTTCTTCTTCTCCTTCAAGCAACCGGCCACCAAGAGATACCCACCAATTGATGCCGCTGGCCTCCAAGAGAGAAAACAAAAGGAGAGAAGAGAAAGAGCAAGGGTCGGCCACCAAGGAAGAATAGAGAGGCATAGAAGATGTGTTATTGGGTGAGGCACCCCCTCCTTCTCTTTTATATTCCCTGATCTTGATAAAAAAGGAAAGTTTTGTAACAAAAAATAAAACTTTCTTTCTTATCATAGCATGGTCGGCCACAAGCTTGTTCTCCAAGCAAGAAAAGATTTTAAACAAAAATTAAATCTCTCTTTTAAAATCCCTTTTGTGGATAGTTAAAAAAAGAATGTTTTATAAATTAAAATCTCTCTCTTTTAAATCCTTTTATGGATATCTATAAAAGATAAGATTTAAAATAAAATATGGTTACAAAAGTAAAGTTTTATAACAAAAATTAAAATCTTTCTTTCACATTATAGATAACTACAAACAAGGAAAGATTTCAAATCTCTCTTTTATTCCTTTGTAGAAAGCTATAAAAGGAAAGATTTTAAAATTTAAAACCCTCTTTTAAAACCAACATAAAAGGAAAGTTTTTAACAAAATAAAAACTCCCTTTTATTTCCTTTTATGACCAATCTAAAAAATAAAAGTTTTATATTAAAATCATCCCTTTAAATCCTTTTTATGGATCTCTATAAAAGGAAAGATTTTACAAAAATAAAACTTCCTTCTTCTTGTGTGTGGTCGACCCCTTGCTTAGGTACCAAGCAAGGCTTGGACGACCCTAGCTTGGGCTCCAAGCTTAGCTTGGCCGACCCCTTGCTTGGTCTCCAAGCAAGGCTTGGTCGACCCTAGCTTGAGCCTTAAGAAGCTAGGCTTTGGGTGGATATAAGACTTTATATAAGAGGCTACAATAGGGACCTAGAGGAGGAATTGGTTTTGGTCTCCTGATGAGCTTGAGCTTCCCGTGTTCGCCCCGAACACCCAACTCAAGTTCATCAATAATAACTCATACCACTAAAGAGTTATTATTACACTACCGCACCAATCTCATATTACAATATGAACTCCTTTTTATTATGAGTGTGTTAGTCTCCCTGTGTTTAAGATATTGAATGCCTACTAATTAAATAAGTTACTGACAACTCACTTAATTAATATCTAGCTCCAAGAGTAGTACCACTCAACCTTATCGTCATGTCGGACTAAGTCCACCTGCAGGGTTTACATGACAATCCTTATGAGCTCCTTAAGGGGACATCATCAACCTAGATTACTAGGACACAGTTTCATTCTATAATCAACAACACACCATATAAATAATATCATTTCCTAACTTATCGGGCCTATTGATTTAACGAGCTAAATCACACCATTTGATAAATTAAAGAAATAAATATTAAATATACGTGATTGTTATTATATCATGATTAAGAGTACACACTTCCATAATAACAGAGGTTTCGTTCTTTTATATAGTCAGTATAAAAAGAAACTATCTCAAATGGTCCTGCTCAATACACTCGTAGTGTACTAGTGTAATTTATTAGTCAAGATAAACTAATACATAATTACACTACAACCACTCCAATGGTTTGTCCCATTCCATCTTGGTTGTAAGCAACTGTTTATAATTTATAAGGAACTGATAACATGAACTTCTGTGTGTCTCCTCACACCATGTTATCTACAATATAAATTAAACGGATAACTACACTTAGCATAAATGTAGACATTTGACCAATGTGATTCTTATTTCTAAATAAATGTTTATACAAAAAGCTAAGCTTTTAGTATATATTCCAACACCAAAAGCTAAGCAACCCCATTACAAAAGCTAACACAACACGTACAACCAAAAGCTAGGCAACCCCATGGCAAAAGCTACTTCAAATCGGAGAATCGAGGCAAAGCAAAAGCATCAACAAAGTACATGAACAATAAGTTCCTATGGAACCGAATTTGGTTCATTTACGACTCTATCTTGGAGTGTAGATCAGAACAAATGTACACAAAAATCTAAATCTTCACCTTAGGATAAAAATCACTAGCCTTCACATCCATTATCAGGATATGGGTGATGGCGGCTGCACTCGCGGCCGGCCACAAGCGGCGTGCTTCGCGGCCAGCCTTGAGCTGGTCAAGCTTCGCGGCAAGCCACAAGCGACTAGCAGGTGAGGGGAAGGACAAGGGACAGGAAAGAAGGAAAAGGAGATTACCGGAGAAGATCGACGTACTTCACGAGTTGGAGAGAACCTGCGCCGGTGGAGGAATTTTCGTGTGAGCGGGAGAGATTGAATTTATGGTTAGGAGAGGAATTTAGATCATGGATTCAACTATGAATCGTGGATTCATTGCAAATTTAGCTATACTCGTCGCTAAATTTACAAGATTTAATTATGCATAATTAAATAAAAAATATTATTTTGATATATATAATTATAATCTTTTAAAATAGATAAAATCTCATTAGGATGGATAAAATTTTCATTATAATTTCTCTTGATATTGAAAAAAAAAATCTCATCACGATTTCTTCTAATATGGAAGAAATATCATTATAATTTATCAAAATCTTTTGGATTGATTCGATGATGGTAACCAATCATCCATAAATGAGGTTTCTAAATATACACACCTTCAGGAATTGTTACACCATCTATAATGAAGTTTAAAGTGCTTAGAATACTCTCAAAGATTCTTAAGAATATTAGAGTTTTATACAAACCTTAGCTTGTTGGGATATCAATGGCTGGAGGTATTATTCAATTTTTTTTTTCCGTATTCAGTTATTGTCATGTTTATTGAGTTTAGAAAAACACGATCACTTTCTGTTATTTTCCGTTTATGTAAAACATGATACTTAAGTTTCCTTACATTTTATACTCAAACAAATGCTTCGAAAGTTAGCCTTAAGTGAGGTATGGGTGTTTATATTTTATTATAAATTAGTCCTTTTATTTGAGTAAATCGTTGTGCCACTAATTTTTCTTTATTTCTAATTCTGTTATGTTTTTCATTCATTTTATTTTTGGAGACTCATTTAGAAGTTAACTTCAAAGTATACTTAAGTTAAGATAACTCTTCTAGCATAACAATAATCCCATCCGGATCATATAATGCCTTATTTATATTTTTTTGTTCAATTTGTGATATTAAAGCAAAATTATTTTCTAAGTTCTTAAAGTAAGATCTTGTTTCAACAACTGGAGTGATACCTGCTAAAACTTGTTCTATAGGTTTGTTTCAGTTCTTATGCTCAACAACACAATTTGATTGAGGGTAGGGTGTTGTTTGACAAATAATGTTAAATTCTACATAAAATTCATCAAATGAACTACCTATTCTCCTTCTCAATCCCTTCAAATTATTTTAATTTGTCGGTCAATTTAATTCTCAACTTTATTTTTATAATTTTTGAATATTTCTAAAACTTCATCTTTGTCTTTTAATAGATACATATAATAATATCTAGTGCAATCATCAATAAAAATAATAAAGTATTTTTTTCCTTAGTTTGTACCAATTTTAAATCATATAGGTCATTGCGAATTAATTTTAAAGGAGTCGTACCTCTTTCCACCGAATAAATGACAACTCAGTACATGAAGATCTCGCCAATACGAGATCCCGAGGAAGGGTCTATGTACACAACCTTACCCTACTTTACAAGAAGTTGTTTCTGAGACTCGAACATGTAACCTCTTGTTACATAGCATCAACTTTACTATTGTGTTTAAGCTGTAACACATATTTCTCATTTATGTATTAGATCAATATTAAATGTAGGCAATACATTTGAATTCACAAGTCATTACAAAATGTTATAATTTACATGTTCAAGTCTAACATGTCATAAATTAAAACTCTTAATCATATAAGCAGAATTCATAATTCTGCCATATACATTCGAGCGACTTTCTTTGGACATCGATAGTCTTAAGTCTTGTGATTCAATTTGCCACAGTTATAACAGGTTCATTGAACTTCTTGAGCTTCCCTTGGCATAGTACTATATTGGGATGCTTTCTCTTCTTACTAGTGTTCAGTTTCATCAAATTTGGCTTAACATACATAGGCATTTGCATTGATTTTGATGACATGCAATCATCTTCTTCAATCCACAGACTTATATATAATTAGATATGATGCGGTGATGATGAGGGGTCCCACCTCACGGAGGATAACGGCCACGGCGGAGGTCAAAGTCAAGGCGGTCAACATGTAGATAGCATCGACCGGTCAGGCGAGCATGCCTTGATCGGGGAAGAAGGTCCTGGTTTGATCCCGCCTTCGACACGGGGAGATGTCAAACGACCGGCTCGGCATTAGCATAGCGGAACTTCAACAGAGCGGCTACCCCACTCGGCTAAGCAGCAGGTCTCGGCATTGGCAGAGCGGAACTTCAGCCGAGTGACTACCCCGCTCGGCCAGGCAGTAGGTCTCGACATTGACAGAGTGGAACTTCGATCGAGCGGCTACCCCGCTTGGGCTCAACATTGGCAGAGCGGAGCTTCTGCCAAGCGGATGAGATGCATGAACAGCAGAGTTACGACCAAGCGGACAGGATACGGGGGCAGCGAGGCTCCGCCCGAGTGGCCAACCAGCTCAGCCTGGCAGTACACTGCCTCTCATATCCATTGACATCCTTTTGGGAGTTGGTGCTGCCGACATCGGACATGGACAACCAGAAGATCATACGGCGAAAGCTTCCACTGTCACTTCAGAGATATGCTCGACCCGTTCAGGTACTGTGTCAGGGACACTGTACTGACAAGTCTTTTCAAAGAAAGCTTTGGGAAGCATGCTCGCCTTGGGGAGCATGTACGCGCGCTACAGGAGTTCTATATAGGGGGGGTCCAAGCATCAGCGGAAGTACGCAATACGCGATAGACACTGTTCTCGTTACTGTTCATTCTTGTTGCTCCGCATTCTACTTCATCGTCGATGATTGATTTGAGCATCGGAGGGCTAACGCCAGAGACCCCTTCCCTAACTCAGCACTGACATAATCTGTATTGCAGGTCGGAACGGAATCTATAGGCGGTCAGCGGGAGAGTCACATCTCTAGCTTTCCATCTCATCGACTTTCGGACGTGATCAAGATCCTTAAGTCTCATCTTCTTATACTTTAGATAATTTTTGAATTCCTTCAACAAAGATGGGAATTTCTTGATTATCATAGCAATTTGAAAAACTCATTCATTGTCATATCCTCAAAATATAGATTATGTAGGATCAACTATAATTCTTAGATTTAAGTCATCACTATTTTAGAACCAATTATTGTGAAATCTAAGAATTTGTCAATAATGAATTTCTTCGATCCAACATTGTGTACTTTAAAGATTCTCATAATTCTTTTACAATTTTTATTGAACTATACATATTATATAACACGTCATCTAAGTCATTGAGGATATAATTTCGATATAAGAAATTACTATACCCCATGCATCGTATTTCACCCTCTTCTCTTTATCAATTTCATTTTACAATATAATGGAGCATCCTTGTGTAGGAACCTTGCCAATTTCAATGTGGTCAGATAAAACATCTTTTGTTGTCACAATTTGAAATTGGTGCTAGTAAACTTCTCCAATTTCTCACTATATGCCGGTGGGACAAAGGTCGTCAATGGAAATGCCATTCAGATTGTGAAAATTTATCTTAAAAATATTGGAGTTGATGATGGTGGTGCAATCTAAGCATGGGCAAAATGAGAATATAGTATCGTTTAGGAAAAGTCAAGATTAGAATTGGACTCTCTTTTTAATAAGAATTTACTCCGCACGTAATGCTCACATAATATGATCTCCCAAAATATAACAACTTTTATCTTATTATAGCAATACTACAAATCACAATATCTTCAAATGCTTATTCTTATATTCCGAATTGAATGAATCAATTTGCAAAGACTAAGCCCTATTTATATTATGTGAAGGATGGGAGGAACCTCTTAGTTTAAGCAGATATGATCTGTCCAACTTGAATTCCAATATCTAAATCACATAATATCTCAAAGAACACATTGTCCCTTCACCTAGATGCATCTAAGTCATTCATTTTCAACTCAACACTTATGCCCTCTCATCTGGATGGACTGGATCCGTCCATATTAATCTGACGAGTCAAATTAACTCATGTCACTGATCCATAGCGGGTCCACTTGATTCACAGATTGTGTCATGTCATTGATCCGTACCATACCAAACCCACATGAGCGCATTTATACAACAAAAAAGGCTACTTAAACTCCTCATGATGATGCATACCTGTGACGTACATAGTGCAAGCACCCAATATATGTGCACGGTCAGTGTTATGCACCTCCCTCATAAGATCCGAGCATGGGTTGAGTTGAACCAACTAAATTCCAACAACACACAACATAAAAGGAAGGGTTAATAACCATTCCTTTCCAATGTGAGATAATTTTATATCCCTTTTGATAATGAGCTTTTATTCAGGCTCACTTTAATACAGAATTTCTCATTCACTCAAAATTAATTTTGTAAAACTAAATATTACAAATTATTTAGATTTTAATTTTCCATTCAATTTTCAAAAATATCAAACATCACTCCCTTGAATTGTCTTCTGAAGTTTATTGGTTCAAAATTAATTTTTCAACAATTAGTTATATTTGTTTGTGATCATTCTTGTTCATGTTTCATATTTTCTTTAGTTTCTACATTTTCTATAATTTCTTGTTCAACCTTTTTTATTTATCTCTTCATTGATATCTTCATGAGTAGGAGAGAATTTACACTAAAAAAATAGTTATTTAGGGATGAAATTTTGCGACAAAAATTTTTCATCATAAATTTATGAATTTTGTGACAAAAATGTAAATTATCGCAAATTAGAAACTCATTTTGTAACGAAATATTTTCATTGCAAATTATCAACAAAATATATTTGGTCATTAAAGTCGTTGGAAATTAGCGACGAACTTCAATATTCATCGTAATTTTTGCAATGAATCCCGGATCTGTCGCAGATTCAGAATTGTAACCAAGCATCCACCTATGAGTTCTATACCCGATTCATAACTAGATAGTTTCTCCGGTCTTTCCCTAACCGAGGCTAAAACTTCAGAAATTACAAATGCCAAGATAGGAATAATGTTTTATATTATCAGAATGTCATATTTTTAAAAAAATTTAAACTTTTCAAAGCTAGTTGACGGACATAAAAAGCTTGAAATGACATAAAATCAGTTCATATGAGTTACTATAAATCTTTTGATAATTTAAATATCCTCAAATATTAATTTTACATAATATATCGATATCAGTGATTTTTTAACGTGATATAGATTTTTTGGACACATTCGGATTCAACAAATTCCCGATTATGTGAAATTAGTATTTGAGTGTATTTACATAATAAGGAGATTTATAGGAACTCATAGAAATTAATTTAATGTCATTCCAAGCTCTCTAGGTCCGTCAACTGACTTTAGAAATGTTAAATTTTAAAAATATGTATTCTATGACGAATTCATGGGGTCGTTTCAGAATTTACGATGAATCTAGGATTTCTCGAAAAATATCAATTTTTTAATTTAAACTTTTCGAAGCAGGTTGATGGACCTAAAAAGCTCAGAATGATATGAAACTAGTTCCTATGAGTTCATATAATCTTTTGATAATATAAATGCCCTCAAATATTAATTTTACCTAATATATTGAGATCAGTGATTTTTTGAATGTGATTTATATTTTCAGACACATTCGCATTAAAAAAATTAATGATTAAGTTAAATTAGTGTTTGAGGGTATTTATATATTCAGGAGATTTACAGAAACTCATAGAAATTGATTTCATGTCATTTCGAGTTCTCTAAGTCGGTCACCCGGCTTCAAAAAATTTAAATTAAAAAAAATTACATTTTGCGATGAATCGATGGATTCGTTAAAGAATTTGTGATGACTCCTAGATTCGTCACCAATTCTACGATAAATCTAGGATTCATCGTAGAATGCTATTTTTTTTTATAAAAATTAAACTTTCCAAAGCGGGTTGATAGACCTAAAGATGTAGGAATGACATGAAATCAGTTCCTATGAGTTCCTATAAATCTCCTGATAATATGAATGCCCTCAAATATTAATTTTATCTAATATATTGAGATCAATGATTTTTTGAAGATGATTTAGATTTTTCGGACACATTCACATTCAAAAAATCACCCGATTAAGTCATATTAGTGTTTGAGGGTATTTCTATAATCAGGAGATTTATAGAAACCCATAAAAATTGGTTTCATATCATTCCGAGCTCTCTATATCCGTCAATCGGCTTCGAACAGTTTAAATTTTAAAAATTATATTCTACGACGAATCCATGGATTCGTTGCAGAATGTAATTTTTTTATTTAAACTTTCCGAAATCGGTTGACGGATCTAGAAAACTCAGAATGACATGAAACTAATTTCTATGAGTTCTATAAATCTCCTGATAATATAATTGTCCTCAAATATTAATTTTACCTAATATATTGAGATTGATGATTTTTGAATGCGATTTATATTTTTTTGGCCACATTCGCATTCAAAAAATCACCGATTAGGTCAAATTAGTATTTGAGGATATTTATATAATTAGGAGATTTAGAGGAACCCATAAAAACTAGTTTCATGTCATTCCGAGTTCTCTAGATCCGTAAACCGACTTTAGAAAGTTTAAACTAAAAAAAATTACATTCTGCAGCGAATCCATGGATTCGTTGCAGAATTTGCAATGAATCTAGGATTCCTCACTGATTCTGCAACGAATCTAGAATTTGCCATAGAGTGCTATTTTTTAAAAATTTAAACTTTTCGAAACCGGTTGACGGACCTATAAAGCTTGAAATGACATAAAACCAATTCTTATATATTCCTATAAATCACTTGATTATATAAATACCCTCAAACACTAATTTGACCTAATCGATGATTTTTTTTTTAACGCGATTGTGTTCGAAAAATTTAAATCATGTTAAAAAAAATCATCGATCTTAATATATTATGTAAAATTAATATTTAGAAACTTTCAATAAAACTTTTACAAAAAAGACAAGTCTGGGAGCGAGACTAGATCTAAGCAATGAAGATTTGGAGTAATAAAAAATATATGCATTTCTAAATTATTGTTATACAAAATTTATTTTAATTTTATTCATTACAATATAAGATAAATATAATGAGCTTGAGATAACACACAAGAGTTCATTTGCTAGTAAGCAAACTGAGTCATCTGTCGATAATAATTTAAATTTGTGGTTGGAGGCGCATGAAGGACAGAAAGGGGTTAGGATTTTGGCAATGGATTCTTTAAGTAAAATTCATAGAGTTTCTCGTAAATCTTTTTCCACCCTACCAGCAGTTGCGACTCAGATCAATAGCTTGACTAAAGAGGTTTCTCATTTAACGAGAATAATATTGGAAAGAGAAAAAGAAAATGAGAGCTATGCGCTAACAACAAGACTTTATTATAAGACATCTTCAGTTAACTTTCGCTCTAAGTTAGATTCCTCCCGGTTTAGATGATAATGGTGGCGACAACGATGGTGGCGATGACTATGATTGTGGTGATGATTCTTCATGACTTTTGTATGAATATTATTTATCTCATAATTAGTATTTTGAACATTAATCATTTGATTTGAACATTTTATTTTTGTATTTTTTATTAATATTGTTAATTTATTTTAAATATGATTGGTGAGACTAGGCTAGTACAAAATAAAAATCAATGTCAGAAGAAGTATTAAGTTTTGTGTTCATATATATATATATATATAGTATTTTTTTTTTCTTGTTATCAATGATACTATTTGTTAGTTTGTTTATTTTGATGCAAGAAAAAAAAAATATTGGAAGGAGAAGAAAGTGTTTCTTTAAGGAAAAACATTATGATTTGGTAATGTATGAATATTAGATATTTGATGATGTATGACTCGATTTGTTTAAAACTTCTTGTAAAATGTTAGATATTTGGTGATGTTTGAATTTGATGTTAGATGTATGATTTTATTTTGATGTATGAATTGTGATTTGGTTGAATGTATGATTTTATTTTGTTAGATATGATGTTTGGATAGGATATGTATACATGATATGTATGGATTTATTTGTTAAATAAGTTTGATATTTTTTGTATTAACAAGTACAATGCAAAAATAGTTATTTCTGAGTATTTTTTTTATTATGCAATGAATTTATGACGAAAATTATTCGTTGTCAAATTATCATAATATATCATAAATCTGTGACGAATTGTAGATTCGTCATGGATTCTGTGAAGAATTTACAAATTCATCGCAGACTCGTGACTTTCCCGATGAAATAACTAGTTGAAAAAAAACCCGAAATTCATCATAGAATCTTTGGCACATCTCCAAATTCATTACCAAATTCATCATATTTTAATTTAAGATTTTATGACAAAATCTTTTTTCGTTGGAAAATTTGTGATAAAAATTAAATTATTGAATTTAGGACAAAAAAAATAATCGTCAGGAATCTACGTTTCTCAATTTTGCAACGAATTATTTGTTGTTGCAAATTTTCAACTAATTCTGCGACGAAAATAAAATTTATCATAAAAATTGTGATGAATATATTATTTTCATCACAAAATTTGAGGACAACTTTTCTACGATGAAATATTTTTTATCGCAAATTTCCTCGTAAATTTTTTTTAACGATTTTTTTAAAAAATATTGTGACAAAATTCATTGCAAAAACCTTTTTTTTAGTGTTAAGACAAGTTTCATTTGTTTTATCAAATTCATTAAGGTTTAACCCTTGGAAATTCAGCCTCAATAATTAGAAAATTGACCTTTTATTTATATATATATATATATATATATATATATATATATATATATATATATGAACGGAATCTTTAGTGCAACGATAAAATTATTGCTTTGTGACTAAAAGTCCAGAGATTGACTTTCTCCCCTAATTTACCTAGCAAACAAATTTATAGATTATGCACACTCAAGAACAAGATACAAAGGTTTTTATATGGTTCACAACTTCTAGTTTGTTAATCTACGGTCCTAGAATCCTCACCGAAAGTTTTACTAATTTTCTTCTTTTAGACCTTAACCAAGATAGAAAAAAACCTCCTGCAATGCAGTTATTTTATAGTCTTAATAATAAATATATATTTAAATACAAAGACAGATAAAATGGAAAAAAAAACTTTACAAAGCTTCCAAGAGTGGAATATGAATTCTCTGGATCTATGATGGTAAAAAGATAAATACGTTCGTCTCCAACGTCCCCGTCAATTCGTCCCAAGATCAACACGGAGGAGGTAAATTACGGACGGCTACTAGCTTTTGGAATAGTGACTAGCACATAAGAGAGACATTTACCTCGACTTTGCTGAGATTTGAATCCCAAATCTTATGATGACAACACCTCATGCACGCAGGTCCTTCATTTTGATCATAAAGATCCTCCCGATGGAATGATTGAGCACTGAGAATAATAAATTTTGCAAAGTCAACTCGTCTAATTGATTGTTCAACCTTTTGTTTCATTTAAGAAATTCACCAGTGCACTAATCAAGTTGTCTATTCAACCTTCTATCCATTCCAAAATTTATCAATTCAACTGTTCAACATTTTATTCACTTTCATGCTAAATCATGAATTCAAATACAATGTGATTTCCATTAAATGATTGTACATGCACAGTAGCCTACATGCAAACCAAACTTTGCACGATCATTCGTAGTATCGACCAGTCGACTCCAACAATCCACAGTCAACTAATCTCATACCACGAATTCGAACTTGTTTGGATCTAAAGTCAGCAAACTCCTATACAACAGTTGACTGTTACCTTAGTATCAGTCAACTAAAGCACCATAACTCAACCTATCCATGAGTTGAGTCCTAGCTCCGAAACTATCCTCGTCCCAAAATTACATAAGCTTGAAGCTCTCAAATTAGAAGTATACCTGATACCAAAAGGTCTCCATGTCAACTGAACTTTCGTGCTTGACCTTTCTTGGACTTTCTCCGCATAGCATTCAACACTCCTTGCCTACTAGGGTTTCCATTACATTCATTTGCTTAACATCTAGCATCCTATACATGCTTGTTAGGGCTTCCATCATGCCCATCTGTCTAGCATCTCATATTTGCTAGAACTTTTACTATATCTATCTACCTAGCATCTGACATCTCATGCTTGTTAGAACTTTCATCCAACTTATGAAGTCATCTGCTCTTACATACTTGACACACAATATCAGATGACAATAAATACTTATCTAAAACACAGTCCAAATATCAAAATCATAGAAACATACACTTGGTTAAATTGTTTCGATAGTCGTCCAAAATATGCATACGGCATGGATGTATGAGTGATTACATCAACAATATTCTTAGAGTTGGGTTGCGTACAAAATATAGCATAGCAAGATTCTTTTAGTGAAGAAAGTTTTCTTTTCAAGAATAGTTTCTGGTGTGTACGAAGAAGAATTTGAGGTGAGATTTTATATTTTTATCTCTATCAATACTAAGAGAAAAGTTTAGGTTGAATTAAGAGTTCTCTTATGCAAATTGTGAATAGTCATTTGTTTAATTTAATTTTACATTTTCTCTCATATTACATAGACTTACACTATTTCTTTAGTTACTAGAATTACAAACCACATTATGTTCTATTTGTATTACTTTAACACAAGATGAAAATCTCATGCGATCTCGTTGTGGAGCTAGGTGACTTCGTATTTACATTGAATAAATTTGAAGTGATGGTTTAACAAACAATTATAATGTGGGTTTCATATACAATCATAAATATTTGCGGTTCTAATATATTTCACCTCAAACTATTCCAGTCGAATCAAAGTGATAGTGCCACTTGAAGAATAACTAAGTGAAAATTAGTTCTCACATTAGTTAGTTGGTCCTTTTGACTCTCCCTCCGTCAGTATAGTAGACTAACATTTGCTTTCCAACTATTCTCAAAATGCATCCACTGCTTCTATTCTAGCTACTTTCTCATCTCAAGGAACACTATAAAGCAATTCTCATGGTAACCTCAATAAACCCTCATTATCTAAGGCAATTCTTGTGGTAACCACAAGGAACATATAATACTTAGGGTTTAGGGTTTGATATTTGGGGTGCTCTCAACTATGCTCAAAACAAATAATGATGGTGTTATGCATATAGAACACTAACAAAGAGAAAATTCAATCAAACATATTGCAATTCAGTTAATTGTTGGTGTAAGCGCGTCCCAATAAATCTGATGTGATCTTAGATTTTGATATTTGAATAAAGAATTTAGATTGTCAATTATTTTTAATATGTGTGTTTGAGTGTATAAAAAATTACATGAATATATATGGAGCTTGGAGAATTCAAAGCTCAACAAGATCGAGTGATGGATGTTGACTTGGTATGACCAAGGTGGCATGCTCAGTAACTTAGAGGTCTGATGAGATTAGAGGATGGTATGAGACATCTAAAGGACCGTAAGTCGAGGAACACTGAGGTGGTGCTAAAGAAGCTTTAGAGAAATGACCTAGTGTGATCACATTAGTAGATCGATGGCTCGAGATTCATAGTGATGAGTGTTGCACCAGGCACATCGAGGGACTACATGATGGGGAACATCGAGGTAGTGAGGATAACAGCCAATAGAGGCAAATGTCATAAGTGAATGAGCGATCAATGGCATGTGAAGGAACCGAGAGCTCCTGTGCATTCGAGGGGCCAAGTTAACCTGATGAGAGATGGTTGAGGGGTGAAATTATTTTGCAATGGTAAGTCTCTGTAGCGAGCTGTGAGTGTTGAGTGACCTATATTTATGGGAATGAAAATTCAACATAAGTCAGCTCGATCTTAGAAGTAGTCGCAGTTAATGTTACCAATCAACTAGTATTGTAAATTAATTGACTAGTGGCTGAGAAACCCGTTACCCAAAGTGATTCAAGGTTTGTGATTTACAGCAATCGACTAATGCGGAATTGAGTCAATTGGTGGAATAGTCGATTGGATCTGAGGAGCCAACGAACATAATGATAATTCTGTTTGTGGCTAAGTCAATTAAGGAGTCAACTATTGCTTATATGAAAAGTATAAATGAGCCATTGTTGAGCAACAACGGTGGAATCATGATGGAGCAATCAACTGATGATGCAAGCCAGCAAACCAATTGATTGTTGCACAGTAGCCACACTTACGGTAAGGTTTCAAAGGCTATAAAAGACTTCAAAATGGCTTCCAGGTTGACAAAATAAAATTGAATAAACTCTATTAAAAGCATTTTATTTGTATGTGCTTTCCTTTTGTAATTTCTTTGTGATCTCTTGAGCTTGTAAGAGAATTTCCCATCTCCAATAGCTGATCGAAAAAAAGTTAATGGTGTTTTCCAAAAGTGAACCACTGGTATATCATAGGCATGGAATAGAAATGTGGATGCTACTCACCCCCTTTAGTTGTCCTCCAGTCGTAACACCAATTAGCAATACACTTTAGGGTTTTAAAAAGGGTGGCTCCACTTTAACTTGCTCATCGAGTAGTTTGATCCAATTGAGAGGCTCTTAGCATTAAACATTGAAAAAAGGGAACAATTTGATGATAGATTAAGCACAATGGACTCAAAAATAAGAAGGTTTATATAATAAAAAAAAAAAGTTGCAGCCAAATTCTTTGAATCAGTAGCTTCAAAAGGAAGGTCGGGTGTTGTAAATGTATCACAATGTAGATGATGAACACAATTTTGAAGTGTTATTGTCATGATTGGCAAAACATACGCCAACTAGCATAAAATATAGAATTACAAGTATACAAACACAAAAAAGTCATCAAAGTGACCAAACATACGTATAAGGGATGATATTGATAACTTTATTGATAAGGGATGATATCGCTTCCATAATACTCAAAACAGATGAGATAACTCGTGCAATATTGTACATGAGCCATGCTAAAACATCTCTTACCTACTTCACAAAAGTGAAATCTCGATCTCATGTAATAATTATCTTGTACAATCTTTCTATATTGTAGAGAAAATGTGATCATGACCAAACCTTATATCTTATCCTTAAGGGTTTAGCATAAAGCAGAAAATATTTGTATAATAGCACTGACTTTTATAGACAGAAGCACAACTATAATAAAAACCTCACAAGGACTGTATGCTTCAAAATGATCAAAGGTAATTTAGAGTGAAAACTAAGACTATATCTATATGTGAGCTTGCCCACTTCATGACCACCATTAGTCCTAACCATGGGGAGACTTTATGATATATGATTAATAGTGCAAATTAACCCTAGGATGAATATATAAACATGCATTCCTAACAAAGGTTTAGGTCAAAATCTGAATCATTAAACCATATTCACAAATAGAGATTGTGCACATGGCAAGACAGAAGGCAATGGCAAGCACAAAAGGGAGCAAGGCAAACCATATAAAATAGGAAATTACAGAAAAATAGATAGCACGCAGAAGACATAATAAGCGCAAACAAAAACACGGCAGCATCCAGGCGAAAATGCTCATCCATGCGGTTTCTCATGTATAAATGCTGCGCCGTGAAGAAATAAGAGTTGTGGAGAGAGTCAAGAAAGAAGAAAATGAAGATGAAAAGGAAGAGGGGAACTAGTTTTTATATGAAAATAGGATCAGATATTTAAACAGCATGAGATTGGTAGAATGAGATCAAAAGTGTAGTTTGAATACATTAATACGATCCCACCATCATTTTGAAAACTTCAATCAAATTGTATCAACCTACTAAACAGGTCAGCTGAAGAACTTTCCAGTAATTGACTGTTACAACACACAATAACAGCTATTGAAACACAAAAAAAAAAAAACTGATTAGAAACAATACTATCCAAGATTTAGTTGCTTTTCAAAATCATTTAAAACACTAATTTCTCACTTTGGTTGGAAGTTTCAAGACATAGCGAATGTTGCCCAAGATATGGTCTTGTTACTGTGTGTTGATAAGATGTCTCTCATGAGTATTAAAGATATCATTGTATTGTAGCAATCTTCGTGAATGTCATGTCATAGAGAATCGTCATGCAAAGTATTGAATCCAACTGAACAGATTGATTCTCTTTTCCTTTACTGGACAAAAAAATCTAATCAATTTGATCTGATTATGAATTTAGATTATAAATGCAGGATTAAGTTGAAGACCCATTACAAGTAACTTACAAAACAAGAGAGAACCATTGAAGAAGATCAAGCATAAGACCTCGAGTGGGTTTAATTGCACTGCATACTGCAAATTGCTAGTTGCAGGAGAAAAGAGATCCAACTGGACTTTCGTTAATTAATTAATAGACTTGAGCTTGGTCACAATTTTAACAACAAATTGTTCCTTATGATTTAGGTACTATCACACCTTGTAAAAATTATTTTTGTTTAATTTGTTTCTGAATTTAAATTTATTTAATTAATTAGTTTTTTTTTATCAAAATACTCTTGCACATCCTCATCGCAAGCACAACACCATAATGCATAATTTATTTGATTGCACATTAATTTATTCATCATCAATTATATTATAGTGGATAGAATAAATCCATCATTCAAGAACACAAAAAATCATTGTGCTAAAGTCTTGTATTACTTGATTTTATTAGCATCATTTCTTGTTAGTGTGTTTAGGTTGGTATGTTAGAGAAAAAAGAACCATTCTTGGAAAAATATATACCGGAAGACACTCTTCTACACGAGTGCAAGTGTGGAACAAATGAACCAATTCACAACTATTGTATTGTTTGGGTTCATTCGTTGTTCAAAAACCAGTTGAGGATTAGCTGAATCCTACAATTTGGTATGATCTGTAACATGTCACATTTAAGTATGATTCCCCAGTTCCCCTCATGATATATATTGTGAATTCATTACGGAAACCAAGATGGATGGTACAAAAGCATGCCATTGCTTTGTTGAGTACACCTCTGAAGTGAAGAAAGTAATTGGGCATCCAATTAAATACCTGGGCAAGGCAAGAGGAAGAGTCTACGATGAAGAAGAAGAAGAAGAGGTTGTGGAGAGGTCGACTGTCTTGAAGGAGTCGTGGAGTCGTCGGAGCATGTCCTGGTCGCGGGACCAATTCAGGTTAGGCGCAGTGACGAAGTGGGCGTAGAGCTTGTTGCGGGCGCAGGTGACGGAGATCAGGCTGTGGGCGCCGGTGCCGTCGATCTCGTACGCATAATACAGCTGCCCCTTGTCGTCCTTGAGCTCCTGGGACCGCACCTCGTCGGCGGTGGCTAACTGGTCCTGCAGGTCCACGTCGGAGAGGGCCAGGTTGGAGAGGACGGCGTCGACGGGGGCGAGCGAGCGGAATCCAGAGAGGAAGGTGAGGTACTCGCGCTCGGAGCGCTTCTTGGGGTTGTAGAACTCACTGTCGGTGCCGTTGGTGCCCTTCTCCACCTTGGACACCAGTCGCTCCTTCCACCCCTCCGGCACCTCGTACGTGTACTCCGCCGTGGCCTTCTTGTCCGCGTTGCCGCCGTAGCCGCCGTAGTTGGAGGCGCTGGCGGCGGTGCCGTAGTAGAGGCTGAATGTGGGATCGGCGAAGGAGGGAGGTGGGGTGGCGGCGGATAGAAGTAGGGCAGCGGCGGCGGCGGCGGCTGCGAGGGTAGTGGAGAGGGGCTTGGGATGGTACGATCTGAGTCTGACGAGGTGAGGTTTGGGGGGAAGAGGAGCAGAGGCGACGGCGGCGGCGGCGGTTGACAAGACGGCGGAAGGGGAGAAGAGGGCGGCGGCCATTCGCGGTCGCTGACGGGCACTTCGCTTTGGCTTTGCTTGGGTTGTGTGGTGGCGGAGACTTGACGACGGCGGCTGCTAGTGTTCGGGACCTTATCCGTTGTGCCGGATCAGTAATTGGATAAAATCCCCGCGGATCAGGATATCAGATTTTTTTTTTTTTTTTTTTTGCTTTATTTCTATGCAGCAGCCATTTTGTCAAACACTGCAACTTAATTTTAGATTTGTCAAAAATAAAAAATACAAAACGTTCATGTTTTAAAAAACAAGTCTAAGGTTTTTAAAATTACTTAATAATTCTAGATGATTGTATCCCCAATTTAATGTCGGTCTTCTCGAGTAGTTTTTCTTTTAAATTCTCATCTCTCGAATATATCCCTTGCGTCTTTCATATTTTACCGGAGTATTCTCCCGTAACTCTTTGTATCTTTGATGTACTGAGCCTATAGGTTATTTTTTCGTGGCATCCTCTCTCACCTATGTCTTCTACCACATCCAATGTTCCTTAGTCATCGGGTACTTCTATGTTCTTCTAAGTCTCTACACACTTAAACATTCAGATTAGATCAACAAGATCTAACTTAATTTGTGTTGAACTGTGGCTCAACCACTTGGGATACTTACACAAGTTCATACCTTCGGTGAATTCGACAAATTCTCAAAAGTCGTTATCCACCATAGACTTAATGTCTTCTCTCATGACTTTGATCTATTTTTCTGGATTAAAGTATTGTTTGATTTCTTGGAAAGATATGAGATCATTTTTTTAACTTAATGTCAAAGTCATGCTCCTAGATAGGAATGATAATGGATCGAGTTTGGGTCGGATTTCATATCCTCCCATTAGAGATCAAATAAAAGATCGAATATCTTCTATACTAATATTTTTTTTTATTTCTTTCTATCCAACTATTATCATTCAATAAAAGTATATTAGAATTAATATTACATATATATATATATATATATATATATATATATATATATATATATATATATATATATATAATCGAGTATTTGAGTTGAATATCGGATATCAGTAGTCCCTCCATACTCTCCTCCATTTAGGTCGGATATCCGATCCTTTGTCAGGTTCGGAGAAAATCGTCATCGTTACTCCTGGAGATATACGTAATTATAAGACATTGTAGATCTCCTTTTACTGATGGATCTTCTTAGTGACATTTGTACTTAAGGTGGTTAGGAATCATGCTCAACCGTAAGAGGGAATACCTCTATGTCACCTGACATAACCTCCATTTGTATTGAAGGTGATATGAGAATATCGTGATCCACTACCCCTGCTAGTTGTACAACTTCAACTGTATATGGAATGATTATCATTTTACTATCAACTGCAACAATAGTTATCATATTATGATCGTTAATGTTCTCCTCAAATAATATTTTCTTAACTTTATTGTTCCCACCATTATTAATGAATTTGACATTACCTGTCTCGAAAAAGGTTTTACTCAAGGGGTTGAAAAACTGAAACTCCTTAACTTTTTAGAGTATTATACAAAATGACAGCTAACTTCCTTAAGTCCAGTTTCCTTCCTATAGGGGTTAGCCTTGGTTGGACAACCCCAAATATGTAAATGTATAATATTAGATATTCTACCTGTTCACAACTTGTATAGAGTTTTCGTTACTACCTTACTAGAAACTCTATTAAATAAGTACACTACAATTTTGAATGTATCATCCCATAAAAACTCCGATAGACAAGAAAATATCACCATACTTCTCACTATGTATTTTACAGTTCGATTTTGTTGTTCTTAGGGATGACAATTTCACCCGAACCCGATGGAGGATCCGATATCCGACCCGAATGGAGGAGGGTATGAAGGGACTATCAATACCCGAGACCCGACCCGAATACCCAATTAAATAATATATATACATATATTAAAGAAAATTTTATTTTTCCAAAATTAATTTACTATTTTTATTGATATTAGGAGAAGACTATATAGATGTTTAATCTATTTTTTTAATTATCTCTCTCTATATATATATGTGTGTGTGTGTGTGTGTGTGTGTGTGTGTTGTTAATTTTAGTAGATTTTTGTTGAATGATAATAGTTAGATAGAAAGAAGAAAAATTATAATTATAGAAGATACTCGATCCTTTAATGGGTATGAGTATACCCATCGGAGATCCTGTACCCGATGGGTATGGGGACGGAGGATATAGAATCTGACCCGAATCCGACCTATTGTCATCCCTAGTTATTTTGTTACACCATTCTGGTGAAGGATACTAGGCATAGTATATCGCGTTATGATTTTGCACTCATCAAGGTATTCCATAAATGATCTATGACGTTATTCACTTGATCCGTCATATTTACCATAGTACTCACCACAACGGTCTGATCTAACGACTTTAATTTTCTTATCTAGTTGATTTTCAACTTTATCTTTGAAGATTTTGAACATGTCCATGGATTTTGACTTTTTGTAAATAAGGTATGAGTATCTGTATCAGGAATAATCATTTATAAAGATGATAAAGTATGCTAGACCTTTCAAAGCTATAGCAAATGACCCACATATATTCGTATGTATCAGCTCTAAGACTCCATTACACTATGTTAAACCTTTATTACTTTTGTTAGTTATTTTCTCCTTGATACCCTCAATACAAATTTCAAAATCTGACATATCAAGGTAATCAAGAATTTCTATAGACATGAACCTTTCTAGGTATTGTTTAGAGATATGTCCTAAATGTCTATGTCACAACGTGGATAATTATCATTTGCCAGCATCCATTTATACCTTTATTATGCATCAAAATATTATCTGTATGAGTCTAGGTGTATTGTTTATCAATCAAGGAACTAATACCAAACAATATAGAATTTCAAAAATACTGAAATTGTCATTTTTAAATAAATAAGTGTATCCGAATTTGTTCAAATATGAAATAGAAAATAAGTTTCATCTAAATGATGGAGTTATAAATGTATTTTCTAAATTCAAAACAAACTCTAAGGACACTTATAGATTCTACTGTTGCCTTCTTGCAAGTTCCCGTATAAATGAATCTTTCAGTATCAATTAGCAATTTGTTCTAAAGACAACCTTGCATAGTTACACTTATGTGAATAGTTACTTGCATATCTATATACTAAGTATTATTAGATACAATGGCTAGGTTGACTTCTAAACTAAGAAAGTTAAGAATTATATCTTTTTTGATATATCAGTTGACATATCTGGGACAATTCTTCTTTAGATGACCTTTTTTATATAAAAGTAATAAGTTGAGTTTGGATCTTGTTGCTTCTGTATCTTATGCCCTGAAGATCCAGTCACTACATGTTGTATACCCTTACTTTTACTATTATCCTCTTTACTTTTCTTACTTGAGTGCTAAGATGAGAATGCAAAGTGAACATTGGCAGATATATCATATCTTAATCTCTTTTCTTCCAACTTTGTGAGAAGTATGGTAGTCTTGACCTTTTTATTTAAGATGAATCAATTCGCTAATCCCTTAAGGAATGTCTTAGCATTCTCATTCTCAGTAATTGTGCCTCTAACGACTTCTAGAATTGACATCTTCATGATCATAAAGGTCATGCGATTTAATTGCTCCCACTTGTTAAAGTTCAGCTTTTGGTCCATAGTACTTTCAGTGGATAAAGGTGTTGGATGATTATACCTAAATGCAAAGTCTAGATCCATGTGCCCCAAGGGCATAGTTGAGTTGGTACTCAAGCGGTAGACTTGCATCAATGGGCAAGAGTTCAAGTCACTACTATGGCAAATAATCCTCCAACTTAAGGGGGCACTCAGTACTTGATTTACCTCCCTTCATCTCACCGTGGAGCCGACGATGTGAGGGATGCTTGGCTTGAGCGTTATCATGTTTTGCATCAAAGTCTAAATCCATGTTGTCTAAAAGTACCATAATATGTTCTTTCCATTGACTAAAGTTTATATTAGTAAGCATGAATAAACAAAAGCAAAAAAGTATAGCTCAATTTACTAAACAAGGCATGCATCTTTATAGATGTGTAGTAACATAAATGCAACAATAAAAACATGCAACTATATGAGTATTTATTGAGATACACCTAGTAAAATATTACATTAACTCTTTGGACTAAAATGCAACTTGCTAATGATACTCTCCAAATAACTCATAATTACATTTATCTAAAATATAAATAATCTTTCTTTGGGCAACACATTATGCAAATGTTCCATATCATTGAAATCTAATCTTTACACCATAAAGACGATGATAAATCAATCGTAAGCTCTGATACCAATTGAAAGTAACATGATACATCAAATACAAACCGAATGATACATCATAGGATCTAGTTATCATTGAATTTACAACTACATCATAACTGAAACAATGTCATAAATCAAAGGGTTGACTTGAGTCCAAAGTTAATGTCATTGTCCCTTACTTTTCGTCGGAGAAGCACCTACAATTGTAATGGAAGGATCTTCCATAGGGATTGGGCAACAACTCGATTCTTGTCTCAATGGGGAAAAGAGAAGGAAGAGGAAGAAGCTTCAATTAAGATCATGATCCTTGATACCAAATGAATCAAGACTTCTTCCTTATATATTCAGGCCCATTCTACAGGGGTCGTCCGCATAAAACTCATAATCCATTAATAGCTCATTAATATTGATGAACTGAATTATTGGATTTACACATACAATCCGCATTCAATATCTTAAACTCCCCTTCATGCACCATAACTCCCCTTCATGCACCATGAATTAAATCACTTAATTGAAATTTAATCTTATTGACAATTATTATGTGTTGTTAATTCACGTATGAGCCCATATGTTAGAGACTTAATTCTTTAATCTTCCACTTGGGTTATATATGATACCGTTTACATATTGAGCCGCAAGCCAAGAGTCCATGCAAGGAAGTAGTCGTAAAGTAAATTAAGCAGGTGTTATTCAACATTGACCATAACAAATCCCAAGGCTAGATGGTTGCTCTTCTTGTTTCTTCAAGTAGTTATAAGGAACTATATATACTCATTTCTCAAAAGCAGTCCGAATAAATTCCCTACTAAACAAACAAACCATTCAAATATTAGGTCAGTACCTAAAGTGAATAGTGTATAAAGGGTAGAGGACTTCAAAGCTATTACTTGCTTTAATATCTTTTATAATCATCTCCAAGATTATTGCTAGAACCCCTTGCTATTTTGATGTATTGTAAAATAAATTTAAATTAGGTCCTTGTAGAATTTTAATATATGTATCTCAGTATACAAGAACTTAGGAAAATATACATATACCCAATAGCTAAGGAGCATTGGAGACAGCTAACCATGGTAGAAGACGTATGCAAGTGAGAATGATGATACAAGAAAGGAGCTAATGTGCTCTATGCATCTAATATACGAAGAACTGCATAAGAGTACTCTAACAGAGTGAGAATAATGCACAGGAGAGAGCTGGAAGAAGTTGGTGCATCTGAGGGGCGAGAAGCTAAAAGGAAGACTATGCAAGGCGACAATCAAGATGAAGTCTGTCCTGATAATCAGGTAGACATACATGCGACCGGGAGACAACATCTGGTCAAGTCCAGATGTTGACCATTCTAGGTTCCCAAATCACTTCTAAGCGTCCAGACTCCAAGCACCCTAATGTTGTCGTCAGCAATAGTCATTGTCAAAATAGATCAGGATAACGTCCATATCAGTAGAATCCAGGCAACTAGAGCGCTTCTAGGTGCACGAAAAGTGAGGAGTCATCCAAAGCCATTAGCGAACCACTGTCAGAGTTTGACGAATACAAGTGCCAGGAGTGCTTCTAGGTGATCGGAGAGTGTCATGTTAGCAAACAGTCATATCAAAGATAAAGGCTATAAATAGAGGGTTGAAGCTCGAAGTTTAACGCAACACACAATTTGAATACTTCTATTTATGTTCTCTAGTATCTTTAGGATTTATGCTTGTGCTACATTACTATAAAAGGCTTCTCTGCCTCCAGATCGATTTCCATAGAAGGAGAAGGTAGTGAAGCTTTTATAATTCTTGGACTAACAGCCTGAGGGTTGTAACTAAGTAAACCTCATGTCCTCTTTCTTTTATGATTGCTTTTTTGCTTTTAATGTGTGTCCTTGATGAATCGTTGGTAAGATAAATAGTTATTTTGATTTGCATATCGTTATTCACCTATTCTCTCTAGCGATCCAAATTGCTTCTACCGCACCAACAATCATTGCTACTTAGATCACCATGGTACGAGATTCTATAGATCTTACATAAGTTGCTTCCATTGAACAATGTATTATCACTAACAATTTTCAATTGGCATATAAACTACTTAAACAATATTGTAGAAATTTATATATCCAAGGTGTATGCTCAAGATTGACGTAAGGAAAGAATATGACTCAATCAACTTAGGTTTTCTCCATGAGGTATTCATTAGTGTGGAATTTCTAGAAAGATTTATTTAGTGGATGATGAAATATATGACAATGGTCTTATATTCAATCTCTGTAAATGGAAAGCTATATGGATATTTTTAGGAAAAAATGGGGCTATGCTCTTTATGCTATGCTTGAAATATTTCTTAATGACAATATTCACAATCCCAATAGCTAAGGATCAAGGAGGATTGGACTCCTAAGATATTAAATATTAGAATCAAGCTTTGCTCATGAAACTTTCAAGGAATATCTATGTTAGGACTCTCATCCCCCTCTACATTTGGGCTACATAGGGGATGAATAGTAGTGATCATTTCGTTAATCATGTGCTCGTCTGTAATTTATTAGTACATCTGAAAATAAATGATAAAAACACAAGACATAGCACAAGCACACCACATCTCAATTTTATATAGTTAAGAACACCCGCTTCCTACTCCATGGCTTAGAGTCTTAATAATATCATTACTATCTTTTTTTCCCTTTCCGGACACCTTTTAAAGGTGAAGAAACCTCTTACAAAATTTGTTCTTACAAGCAACACAAATAGAAATGCAAAGATACAAATGAAAATAAGTACAATACAAATGAAATAACTTTACACAAAGGATCTCTTCCCTCACTTTCTTGTTGTTTTGATAGCTTCTTGAAAGCTCTAGAATGCATCAACACTCACCCATGAACCAGCTAAGAATTTGTTATTTGAAATCATGAAACCCTATTTATAGGGTTGTTGTTTGTGATTGAAATCTACCTATCAATGGATGGCTTGAACCTTCCCAATTGACTACTCAACATTAGTTGATGGTCTGCTCTTCATCAGTTAATTACACTACTCAAATCTAAATGTTGTTTGAGCTTTATCTACTCAACGACTCATTCTAGCTTAGCATCTAAGTCACCAGCTGACTGTTCTATACTTTACTAGTTGATTGGCTATCATTAGTTAACTAATGTAATCTACTTAGAAATATTCTATAGGGTTCATATTGGTCCCAGTCAATTGCAGTAGTCAGCTACAAATTCAATTGTTTGAACAACTTCTATTAGTTGACTAATCATTCCATGAACCTATTTAAATCCCAAATTCATGGTTTCAAGTTTATCAATTAATTGGTTATATAGTATTAGTCAACTTTACCTTAGTTCTAGCTTGTCCAAGTTTGAATTGTTGACGTCAACCTACCAAGACAACTCTTGTCTAACCTCATCATCAAGATTTCTATACTTGCCTAGTATTCTATTGACCTTGACCTATTGAGACTTCCATTTACATGCCTAACATATGATTTTATATGACATGTTAGGACTTCAACCACATACTCGACATCAAGTCCTTTATAACTTATTAGGACTTCTCTATGCATGTCGAATATTCGATCTTCCTTAACTTATTAAGACTTTCATTTCATGTGCTTAACATCTAATCTTCCAGGACCTATCAAAACTTTATTCATTACCAAGTGTCCAATTAACAATGACCCACTTGGACTTCACTTATGTCAACTCCTTATTGGACTTCCATCTGTCAAGTGTCCAGTTAACCGTGACCCACTTAAACTTATCTACTATCAAATACCAGTCAACCTTAATTTTTTGACATCTTTGTTAATTATCAAATATATTAATCAAATATTGAAAGTTATTTGAGCTTGGTTAACCTTGACCAGATGTCGATTGCATTAATCAAGGGTTTAATAGTTTTGATGAAATTAGCAAAGGGTTTAAGTTAGACTTCTAGTCATTTGACTTGTATGATAAGTCGCACAAGGTCTACCAAGTATACAAGTTGACTTGGAGAGGCCAAGAGTTATGAGGGTTTGATGACTCAAGGTTCGTAAGATTGGAGAAGGATGGTGTTAGAACCATTGCGATTGCTAAAGGGGGTGAATAGAGATTTGCTTCATTTGTTGCATGCTTGTGTGTAATTCATTGGCACAACGAAAATAAATGAAACAAATGCAAAACAAAACACAAATACACAACTCCTCAATTTTTTCTTTAAATTTTACATGGTTCAAAATCCCATATTCCAACACTATGACCTAGAGTTCTAACAATAACACTACTATTTTTCTCCCTGTTGGATACATTTCAAAGGTGGAGAAACCTCTTAAAATAATCTATTCTTACAAGCAATACAAACAAATTACAAAGATATAATAGAAAATAGATACAATATAAATGAAACAACTTTACAAGATAAATCTATGTTTTGCTCGCTATGTAGTTGCTTTGGATTGCACCCTTAAGGTCTAGAATGCAGTAACACTCTCCCACGAACCTTCTAAGAAGCAATATTTCAAAATCCCCACAAAACCTTCCTTCATTGGGTTGTTGTTCATGATTGAAATCCACCTATTAGTCGACTATTATATTGGAATTCAAACATTGTCGAGCTTTATACACTCAATGACTCCTTCTAACTTCTGAGTTCATCAATCAACTACTGTAGTTGACTACAAGACTTTCTATTTGATTTTTAGTTAAAAAAAAAATACTACTGCTGATAATATTATTTACAGTAGTTGAGTGTTATAGTCGACTAATGCAGTAGTTGAGTGCTATAGTCGACTAATGCAGTAGTTGAGTGTTATAGTCGACTAATGCAGTAGTCGAGCGTTAAAGTCGACTGATATGGTTCACGGTGTTGAAAAACTATTCATATCAAATTTCCTTATGCTAAAAGATCCCCAAATCTTAGGGACTTCCTTGTATGACTAGTACAGGCCAACATCAACTTACTAGGACCTTATCTTTACCTAGTATCGAGTTAACCTCAACCTACTAGAACTTTTCTTATCTAAAGATTCTTTATCTCTAGGACTTCACTTACTGCTTGACATCAGGTCAACTTTAAACTATCAAGACTTCATCATTGTCAAACATTAATCCTCCTTGACGTGTTTGAACTTTCATTCACATACTAAACATTCAACCCTCAATAATCTGTTAGGACTTCAACTGCATGCTCGACATATGGTCCTCCATGACCTATCAAAACTTTCCTTCTTATGCTTAACATTTGATTCTCTATAACCTATTATGACTTCACTCTCATGCCTAATATTTGGTTCTCCAAGACTTGCTAGGAATTTTATCATTGTCTAGTGTCTAGTCAACCATAACCTACTTGAATTTTACCCCTACCAACTCCCTGTTGAACTTCCAACTGTCAAATATACAATCAACTGTGACCTATTTAGACATCTTCATTATCAAGTATCCGATCAACCTTGACATATTTGACATCTCGCTCAATTACCAAACATATTGAGCAAATATCGAAACTCAATTTGAGCTTAGTCAACCTTAACCAATGGTCGATTGCAACAATAGATGGTATATGAGAGGAAGCATGGGATATGGAGCATCAGATCATGACAGGTCAAAGAGGAGATATACGTAAGTCAAGGCAAGAAAGATGGCTAAGTAGGTGTCACCATCTCAAAGCATCTAAGGGACGTAGCTTGATGGTAGAAGACCTCAAGATTTGAAGATACTCTAAGTAAGATAAGTGGAGTGATCTATATACATGGGCCAAATGGTAGACAAACAACTTAGGTGGAATCGACTTTAGAGCCAGTCAGTGTTAGGATGTCAACCGAATGATGGTGAGATTCAATCGATTAGTAACTCAAATATTCATGTATCCTAAGTTAGGTTTGTATGGGGTATTATAATCAAATCAATCGGCTAATGAGTAAAGATCAATCGACTATTAGTATCAAACCTATTAAACGAATAGAAAAAAATAGAAGGTTGGGCAATCGACTAAAATTCTTTTAAGAAATAGAATACATCTCAATTACCTAGATGTTATTAGAAGAGAACAAAATATCCAGGAGTTGACTAAGCACTAAAGAGTCAACTAATGGTTCAGATTAGTTGACTCATGTTGCAGCAACCAATATAAGCGGAGCTAAAGATGCATACACGGCCAATTTGGGCTATGTGAACTCCCTTTCAATGGAATGGAGCAGTCATGAGGGGGCTGCTAAAGTGGCGGTATCATATTTTTTTTCTAAAGAGAAAAAGATAATGAATATCATGTGCATATACCATGGGCATAGTGGTCTGGGGGTTTTAAACCACAAATTAAAAACGTCATTTTGGTTTGCTTTTCTCTTTGTGTTCTTTATTTACGCTACATATTATTTTTTTATAGAACACAAACATTACTAACAAGTTTTGTATATTCACTTCCTTCTACCACATCAGCATTCCAATCTAATAATCTATGCCAAGAATGATTCACTATGGATACAATTGATTACACTGTATACCTCAAACTGTAGTGTGGGAACGGGAGCCGAATAAAGGGTACTCTCCTCTACTCAAAAGGATAGCTAAATCAGAAATATTCTCTTGGGATCGGCTAGATATGCAAGTACCACAACACAATTGCTATTACGCTAGTGTAAGGATGATGCATTGGATACATCAAATGCATATGGTTTCTATAGGTGAAGAGCAGGAAAATGCAATGTATGAAAGACATGGAATCCCTATTTGATCCCAAACACTCGTTCAGTGCAGGACTAGCTGCAGACCTGTGACCAGATAAATTTCCAGGAGATGGATGGTCGGTGTGAGCTCTGCAGCAAGGAACCAGAGACAGGGATCACCTATTCTTCAATTATGGATTCAACAATACCATTTGAAATCACATTAGAGACTTGACGGGTATCACTTAATGCATGACAGCACTGGCTCAGAAAGGAAGCTCTAGGAACCTCATGGAAGAACAGAGCAAAAAAGATAGCACTCGTCTAATGTTCAAAGGAGATCTGTAAATGAGGGAAGAAGACTGTGAAGACTCCTAATAAAATGGGTATAAAGACCCACTCTTAATGTAAGACGCTCTAAAAGGAAGAGTTGCTACACTAGCAGGTAAAAAACAATCAAACAAAATTTATGGCCTAACAAGAAGAGGAAAAGAGCAATGATTTTATCAGTGACGAAGGAAAGGACGGCAGGCTTCTCTACCATACTAACCTTGTGACCTTCCATGTAGGGGACTGAAAAGTCGCTCTATCATATCGACAATACGAATTCTCAGCAGTGGTGGTTTACAAATCATTTCAGAGTCGCTTATGTTCTGTGTTGCAACTAGAGACTACAAACACATGCATCAAAGCCGAAGGCATGGAATATTATGATCATCATCCTTTCAATTTTGATGATATTCTATTACTATAAAGCTTTGTGTGAAACATATGCAGGCAAACATGGATCCAAGCATTGCAACAATTAAACATTTGGTCTAAGTCGAAACATCTTGAACCAAGCATTGCAGTTCATGAAAAACAAAGGTTGCCCTAAATGATCGATTCAATTTGAGCTAAAGCTTTGGGTTGGGTTTCATCTTCAAATCAGTAGTATCATTTGTTGTGGAGGCCACCCTGTTGCGTAATCTTTCCTTGACTTTGAACACTATCTCATGGACTTCATCAAAGTGAGGTTTGGTAGCAGATTTCACATTGTCAACCCATTGCAAAATGATTGGGTGGGGCCCCAACAGTCTCTCACGGTCTTTGTCATCCACAACCTCAAGAAATAGCAATTTAATTAGTGAATAAAAGTGCCATGAAACATCTAAAGTACATCTATTAGCACTTCGCTGCAAGTCTAAGAAATAACATCTTGCTAAATGTGTTCCGTATTTGCTAATATTTATCCACTTAAATTACAACTGTAGCAAGAAAAAAAAATTATAGTTGCAGTTTATAGGATACACACAAGAACAAGTTGATGCATAAAAATTCTCGAATTGTTTAGAAAATAATAAAAGGAAATGAGATCCTACCTTATGTTTGCTATTTCGCACCAGTGCATCAGATTTACTGATGTAATTGTATTTCTTCATGCACTTTTTACTCTTAAATATTTCGATGCAGCCTATTACTGAGCATTCATCTTAAATCAATTCATCGATGACAGTTTATTCTACCCTCTAGAAAGAACAAAATGACATCATCTTTCGGACAGTCAACATCTCTCGTATTCAAATGGCACATCTTATACATGTTGCTGTAGCTGTTTGTGTTGTCTCAACTTTCAATCGTACTGTCTTGTTTTAAGCTTGTAACTTTCTAAAACTCTCTATTGTATTTATGTATCAGCTCCATAGAAGAATTATACACTCTGGTGGACCAAGTCTTGGTTTTTTTCTCGGGTGAAAAAACATTTCTTTATTGTTGAGATACTTTCCATTTATTTCCTCCACTATTCTAGCATGTCTAATTTTCCTAGCGATGCACTCTAAATTGAAATGTAATTTTCCCAAAAATTATCATCTCTATTCTTTATGTTTGCTGACATTATTTATTTCTTAGGATGTCATAAAGTATAAAACGAACAGGATGAAGATAATTATATTTTTAGCTATTGTTAATTGTTGGATCAAATAATGTGAATTTGGGAAAGTTGAGATTGATAGTGCAATTTAGGAGTGCCTAAGGGACATTTATAAAATTTGGGAAATTAAGAAAGGCAAAACATGATGCTCTCAAGTAAAATAAAATCCCAGTGTAGGAGAGATGGAGGGGCTGCAGATTTCATGGGTTGCTCGTACATTACAAAGGAGTGACACCTAATCTTGTGGTTGATCCCTCCTAGAGCTAAGTCCCTTGTTTTTCTCCATCTTCCCCAAAGCACCTCTTCATCTCTGTCTGCTCTCCCTATTGCCCTCTCCATTTCCTCTCCCTATTGCCCTTGGTGGAGGAAATTCTGCTCTTGTGATTGGAGGTATTATAGGCAATTTGAAGGTAGCCCTAGGGACCATACAATGTCCTTAAGAAGGATAGACCTAAAAAGTTTGTCTTTAGTATTCATTGAGAGTTTTGATGTTTAGAACAATCTTAAGGACCTTGAGGACATGTTTTGGAAGAGACAAAGCCTATTATTCATGGTGAATGCCTTCAAACTCTCTATAGGTGTAGAACTTTTCATTATTATCAAACAATGATGAATATAGGAAGTGCCTTTGGAAAACGAATTAGGACAATTGAAGATGTTTCTACAATCAGTCAGTAAACTAAAAGGTTGTATGGTTCAGATTCTCTTGTTAGAAGCAAGATGATGGTCTGGTGTACCATTTCTTCATGTGCATGATGGCATCGGCCTTACAAATCATTTTTGGTGTTTGAGCTAGTTAAATGAAGGTTTCAATCTGGAGCCTTTATATGAATGGTACACAACAGATGTTGGCCCTATTTTCGTGTTTATAGTTGAGGCATTGCAGGTGTGAACAGTGTGGTGGATGGAAAAATGAAAATTTTGTCTAGTTTTATAAAAGAAATGAATCATAGTTGGGTGGATGGAATTTTTCTTGTGGTGTTGCCATGCCTAGTTTAGTTTTTGCATAATCATTGATAATTATCTACTTAGTCAACATGAGCTAATACCTGTAAATATTGTTGCTTCAAGATTTTCAAGTGAGAGGAGGCACAAGATTATAGGATGTTCATAGAAAAAAATCGATATGCCAAAAAGACTGCATTTATCTTGTCTAGAGTTGCTAGTGTTTTGTTATTTTTTCATGTCGTGCTTGTGGGTAGTATCGTAGTGTCATCATGTAATTGGAGTTGTGGTATTTTAGTTCTAATGCTATATCTAAACAAATGTTAGTCTTTTAGTATAAGGTAATGTGACTTAGCTTTAAAGTTTTCTTGATCATGCGGTAGTTTGTGTATGTTAGAGAAGGATAAGAGTCTTATTATATTCTCATTTTTGTAACTCACTAATAGGATGGATGGTTGACATACTACCCAGGCTCAGAGTAGGTTGATTTACCTAAAATGGTTAATGCAATTTTCTAGAATAAAATTAGTTCCAACCTAAACTCTTACTTGGTCAAGCGTGTTTTAATGTAATGTGTGTGAACCCAAAATATCGATATGTTAATCCATCCTTAGCAAAGGAGTTTGATGTCCAACTCTCTTATTTTAGGTCGACTTAAACAAGCTACACATAAGGTGCAAGATCCAGGTTTCGATAATGCTGGTGCAATCATGTCATAGCATGTGTTCATATGGTTTTGATGTTTGGACAATATTTATTTAAGGCAATGTTGGTTGTTTCATATGAATGTCAAGTGTGTAGGTAAACTTACTATAAGTTGCAGTTACAACTAAGGAAATCCAAGAAGATTCGTAGAAAGGAAAAGTCCAAATGGACACTTGGCATGCAGAAAGTCTATGCGGGTCGAGTACTGAACGCTAGGCAAAGGAAGTCTCAGCAAGTCAAGACCGGACACCAGACAAAGGAAATCCCGATGGGTCAACAAGGAACCCAACGTCAGGCATGAGAAAGAAATCACAAAAGCGAGGAGCTTTTTAGCAAGGAGGAAATCTCGAACATTTGGAAAACCTTGTGGCACCAAAGTCAAGACAACAAGGAAGTGCTAGTACCTAAGAGAAACAAAGGCAAGCGCAAACTCAAGCTGGAAGCCGTTGGAGAAGTCGTGTTAGTCAACTAAAGATTTGTATAAGTCAACTGGAGAACTAGTAGATTGGGCGCTAAACAAAATCAAGTAAAATATTTTGTTCATTTTGATTTTGATGATAGTAAGCTGCTAGGCATCAATCGACTGAAAATCGTCTAGCAGTCAATTGATGAGCCCAACGGTAATAACCCAATTTACTATGGATGCTAGAAAAAGTAACACATAGCCATCAAATCACTAACAAGAATCGACTGGTGATGCTTGGCCAATCGACTACTCAGTCAAGTGGGAAAGGTTTACTATTGAATCCTTTCTTCCCTAAGTGCTCAACAACAACAACCAAATCTTATCCCACTAGGTGGGTCAGCTAAGTTTCCAAATTTATTTCTCTTGTAATTGTGAGTTGTTCTTGTGCTCAAGTTCTTTATCTTATAAGAGAACAATTGTAAGAAAATGTTTATCCACCTTTTGTTTCTTATTAAGAAGGAGATCATTCTACATTTTAGAATTAATTGTAATAATTTCATATATATTAATATATTATTGTATTTTCAATTACACTAGCTTTTTTTTTTTTTGAGAAATTAATATAGTATCCCCCTCCCCTCCCTCCTCCTCTACCCTCTCCTTGAACCTACAAGTAATATCAGAGCGAGGTAGCTCCTGAAGAAGCACATATTTAGAAGGACATGGCTACTCAAGAGGGGCTTAGCATTGCAAGACCATTATATTTCTATGGAGTGAAATTTGTGTATGGGAGAAGCCACATGCAGTATTATTTAATGGTTAATTTTTGAGACTTAGTTAGCTGTAAAGAAGGGTTTTTAAGTCTCAACAATTGATAATGGAGAAGTCCTTGAATTAGATACATGGTCAAATGAACTTAGAAAAAAGCTCAAGCTAATGCCAAAGCAATGGTGACTCTTTAATGTGGACTAGCTCCGAACCAACTCAACAAAGTTGTACCTTTCAAGAGCATTAAAAGAACTACGGGAGAAGCTCATTGAGCTTTATGAAGTTATGGGAGATTCTAGGATTGCTAAACATGATCTCTTTCTGAATCAATTGTAGATTTGTCAAATGAAAGGAGAAATGGTGAGTCAACTTCATGGGCGCTTCAAGGAAATCTTAAATGGACTTCATGTCATTAGAGAGAATGTTGACAACCGTGACTTAATAAGGTATGCATTGAAAGTGTTCCCGGCACAAAATGAATTATTTTGTGAATTTAAACTTCATGAACATAGTAATGTTACTCCCAAGGAGAAAAGTTTAACTTTTGTTGTAGAAAATAAAAAGCCAAAGAAGACAGAGAAGTAGTCTCAATCTGAATCCAAGTCTAAAACCGAAAGTGAAGGCGATATTCTTCAAGTGAGATGACTCATTTTGTGAAGGGAATGATGAGAAGCAAGAAATTCGATATGAAGGGAGTCAAGAAAATGTTCAAGGATCCCAAAAAGAAAGGTAACCTAAGTCTAAACTCAAAGTAACTTGTTATGGTTGCAATAGGAAAGACCATTACAAGACTGAGTGCTCAAAGCTTCAAAACAAAGTAGAAAAGACCAAGGGAAATAGAAGGCGTTAAAAGCAACTTGAGATAAGTCTTCTTTATCAGAGTCACCGGATAAGGAGGAATTGTGCCAAGTAACCAAGAACATGGCCTTCATGGCCATTGATGATGGGGAGTCTAGTGATGAAATCCAACCCGAAGAAAGCTCATCAAGTGAGGAGGAGCTTCTTCAAGTGAAGAAGGATTATCATCAAGCGATGATGATGAAGTAACCTCACCTAAATTAGAAAAGTTATATGAGACTATTGCAGACCTTTCAAATTCTTTAGCAAAATCTAAGGTCAAGATTAAGACACTTAAAAAAGATGGTTCAATAGGATGGTTCTTCCCAAGTTGAAACACTTGAGGAAGAAAATGTGATGTTGAAGTTGCAAGTGAAAGAGTTAAAGGACTTAAGAAAATTCACATTGGATTCCAAATATTTGAAGTTGCATATATTTCATTGCAACGTGTCATCTATAGCAAGGTTGGTGTAGGATATAAACAAAACCAAAAGGAAGTTGCATATATTTTATTGGTTGGTAGAAATTCATCTATGTAATTAGGGATGTTAGCAAGGAAAAGGTTGTAAAGGCTTGGGTTCCTAAGAAGTTTTCCGAAGTATTTACCTAAACAAATGAGTGGTTGGTGGATAGTAGATGTCCAAAGCACATGATCACGGATATTAATAAGTTCACCACATGTACAAGTAATATTGAGTTACCTTCAAATTTTCTTATCAAGAAACTTTTATTAGTTAAAGGTTTGAAGTTTTTAACTTACTAAATGTAAGTGAATTATGTAATGTCATATACAAGGTTAAGTTTCACTCAACTAAGTGTTTGGTAAAACATAATGAGCCAAACACTATCATGTTAGTTGCCCATAGGAAGGATAACATCTATCATACAAATTTTCCTTGTGTTACTAATTCTTCTACTAAGTTTTTATGAGCAAAGAAGAAGCTTGACTATGGCATAGACTGTCACTAGCTAAGGTGGCAAAATGACAATTGGTGAAAGGCCTACAAAAAGATAAATTTTGTAATGCATGCCAAATGGGTAAGCCAGCAAAGGCTACCCACAAAGGTAAAACATTAGTTAATACTTCCATGCCATTTGAATGGTTGCATCTAGATTGATTTGATAGTCAAGGAATTGCTTCTTCGAATAGTAGTAATATTGCTTAATTATTGTTGATGACTACTCTAGACTTGCTTGGGTTGATTTTATAAAGCATAAAGATGAAACCTGAGGAATAGTAGTTAGCCTTTGCAATAGAGTTGAAAATGAGAAGGATCTCAAAATCAACCAGATACAGAGTGATCAGGATGTAGAGTTTGAGAACTTCAATTTCATGAAATTTTGCAAAGAACAAAGATATAAATATGAGTTTGCTTGTCCTACAATACCACAACAAAATGTAGTAGAAAGGAAAATTTGTGTCCTTCAAGAAGTTGCTAGGATAATGTTGAATGAGTATTTTCTCTCTATCTACCTTTGGGTCAAAGCGCTTGCTATATCCAAATACCATACTTGTCCATATGTTTGTTGGACCCCGTGGTTGTTTTGATGTGATCAATCAAGTTAGATTAGGTCATGTTTGTTATTTGATCCCTGAGTCTAAGTATGCAGGAGCTTAGGAGCGCAGGAAGTCAAGCGGAAGACGCAGCTAGCGAGAAGGACGACACAGGAAGGGAGTCGACGGGCTCGGTTCGTCCGAAGGACGAAAGAGCTGCGGAAGAGTACACCAGTGGACGAGAAGAATGTGCGTGGCGTTCGAGGGACGAGAAGTCGGGTCAGAAGCCTGCTCGAGGAGAAGGCCGGAAATTGGGTTCGGGTGAGCCCTATTTCGGTTGGCCGCAATCACCCAAGCTATCGGGACTTCGGAAGCTAAAAAGGAGTCAAACGGAGTTGAAAAAGAAAGCTGAAGGCGCCTTCAACGAAATGCTGAAGGCGCCTTGGCTGTCTGCGGTCATGAAGGCGCCCTCATTGCCTTGAGGGCGCCCTTAACCTTGTCCAGAGTGCCCTCAAGGCCATTGAAGGTGCCCTCGACCCAATCTACATGACTATTTCGCAGATTGGATAAAGTTTTATCTATACCTTTGTTGGAGGCGCCCTCAACCTCGTTGGAGGCGCCCTCAACACTTGAGATAGGATTTCCAGGAGTTATATAAAGACCCCTGGAGCTACGAAATTAGCAATTCAACTCTGTACTCAATTCCTAGCAACCTCTGTGCTTTCTTCGTGTGTAAAAAGACTTCTCCGCATACAGTGAAGGAGATTCGTAGTGCGCTTTTTCAACCGCCTTGGATTAACAACCTTCTTGGTTGTAACCAAGTCAACTCGTTGAGTCTTCCTGTTTTTCTTTATTTTATTTTCTTATTATTATTGTTGTCTTGAGTTGAAAGTTTTGAGGAGGATATTCTTATTTTGCAAGCAATTCACCACTCCCCTCTTGCCGGTCCCGCTGCACCAATAAGTGGTATCAGAGCCAAACCCCCTCAGAAGGACTAACCACCGTCTGAAGCAACAAAGATCAAGACAATGGTCGGAACAAGTATTCATCCCCCGAAATTCGACGGAGACTTCGCTACGTGGAGACGACGAATGGAGGTATTTTTTTAAAACGGATTTCGATATTCTTATAACTATGAAATATGATTTTACAGCTCCAAAGACAAAGAAGAATACCAATGGACGAAGGAGCAAGCCGATTTCGTGACCAACGGAAAGACAGAGTTCCATCTGCTTAACGTGTTGTCGCCCCAAGAGGTAAGTCAGATCGGAAACTACGACTCCGCCAAAGACTTTTGGAAAAATTCCTGGAGCTCCACGAAGGCACCTCAGAAGCGAAATTAGCAAGGCGCGACATCCTCCGGACTCAGCTGGCAAATCTCCGGATGAACAACGGCGAAAAGGTAGCGCAACTCCAAGCGAGAATTAAGGAGCTGATAACTTAACTGACCAATCTCGGAGAATCGGTAACGAATCGAGATTCTATCCGGTATGCTCTCAACGCCTTCCCAAGAACTCCAAAGTGGGCGTCCTTAGTAGATGCTTACTACATCTCTAAGGACTTTGAGATAAATACTTTAGAAAATTTATTCTCTACTTTCGAACTTCACGAGTCTCGAATTGCAGAGCCGAAACAAATAGAGAAATCAAATCTCAATATTGCCCTACAAGCCAAGATGGACGATCCCGACTCCGAAGCGTCGATCGATGAAACTGAAGCGGCGATATTGGTAAGAAAATTAAATAAATTTATTAAGACTAATAAATTTAGATCGCAGTCGAGAAAGCATTAACGTATCAGAAGGACAGTCCGATGCTACAACTGCAACAAGGAAGGGCACATCAAGGATGACTGCCCAAAACTAAAGAAAATGGAAAAGGAAAAGTCTCAAAGGCGGACGTCCTCGAAGCGCAAGAGTCTGCTACATGGGATGAATCGTCATCCTCCGAATATGAAGTCAAAGCTTTCTCGGGACTAGCGCTAATGGTCAACCATCAAATAGAAGAAGATGAGTCCAGCTCAGAAATGAGCATAGATGAAGGGTGAGGATCATCAGAAAAAGAAAGTTGCAATGAAGGGGGGACATCAGAAATAGAGGTAAGTAAGGTACGTTCTCTAACTCCCAAGCAGTCCTTTCAATTTATTAAAGTGCTTACAAAAGATTTAGTTAAATTAGAAAAGGAAAATGATATGTTAAAATCAAACTTAGCAAAGGCATGTCCTCTTGAGATGTACGATAATCTAAAATCAGAAAATGAAAAATTGAAAATTGAAATTGAAATTGAAAAATAATGCATGCTTAAATAAATTTCCAAAATCAAAACTTAGAATTTATGGAAAGTTGAATTGATATATTAAAAACATCAAGGACAACTTAGAAAAGTTCCCAAAAGTTATGTACCCCCTAAGTTTTTGATTAATCCGGTAGGGAGGAACCTATACTGGGTTCCAAAAACCTTTCTAGATTAAATTTTTCTAAGTTAGCGCTTTCAGCAAGAAAAATTAAACAGTTAATTTCTTTGAGACTTTGTTTAAGAAAGTGGTTGTTGCTTCAATAACAAAGAATGCCTAGTGTCTCGCCACTGCCTGGAAGCCAAAATATTGAAATAAAATGTTTAATTAACTTACTGATAAAGCATGAAAATAGAAATTAGAAAATACTTTAAACATTTTTTTTGGAAATTTCTCAAAAAAATTTTCTAAAAATTGCCTAAGTTAGAAATTTTCTTTTACTTAGAAAATTTTCTTGCTTAAAATTTTTCTAATTTTCCAAAATATTTGTGTTTGCAAAAACTTAAGAAAAAATTATTTATTTTAAAACTTAAATAAATTTTACTTAGAATATTTTTACTTGAAAATTATTACCCCATTTTTTTGATGTGATCAAAGGGGGAGAGATAGGTACAAGTTTTAGGGGAGTTAATATTTTTTTAATTTTGCTTAGTGTTGCAAATTCTTTTATTGCAACCTTTTTGCTTAAAATATTAGTTTAGCAATTTCTTTAAATTACTTGTCTGTTTTTTTCCCTAACTTGAACTTGGGTTGATGCACATCAAAAAGGGGGAGATTGTTGGACCCCGTGATTATTTTGATGTGATCAACCAAGTTAGATTAGGCCCTGTTTATTATTTGATCCCTGTGTCTAAGTGGGTAGGAGCTTAGAAACGCAGGAAGTCGAGCGGAAGAGGCAGCTAGCGAGAAGGACGGCACGGGAAGGGAGCTGACGGGCTCGGTGCGCCAGAAGGACGAAAGAGCTGCGGAAGAGTACACCGATGGACGAGAAAAACGTGCGCGGCGTTCGAGGGACGAGAAGCCGAGTCGGAAGCCTGCTCAAGGAGAAGGTCAGAAATTGGGTTCGGGTGAGCCCTATTTTGATTGGTCGCAATCACCCAAGCTATTGGAACTTCAGAAGCTGAAAAAGAGTCAAAATGAGCTGGAAAAGAAAGCTGAAGGCGCCTTGGCTACCTGCGGTCATGAAGGCGCCCTCATTGCCTTGAGGGCGCCCTCAACCTTGTACAGGGTGCCCTCAAGGCCATTAAAGGCGCCCTTGACCCGGTCTACATGACTGTTTCGAAGATTGGATAAAGTTTTATCTATACCTTTGCTGGAGGCGCCCTCAACCTCGTTGGAGGCGCCCTCAACACTCGAGATAGGATTTCCAGAGCTATATAAAGGCCCCTGGAGCTAGGAAATTAGCAATTCAACTCTGTACTCAATTCCTAGCAACCTCTGTGCTTTCTTAATGTGTAAAAAGGCTTCTCCGCCTACAGTGAAGGAGATCTGTAGTGCGCTTTTTCAACCGCCTTGGATTAATAACATTCTTGGTTGTGACCAAGTCAACTCGCTGAGTCTTCCTGTTTTTCTTTATTTTATTTTCTTATTATTATTGTTGTTATTATTCTTGAGTTGAAAGTTTTGAGGAGGGTATTCTTATTTTGCAGACAATTTACCCCTCCACTCTTGCCGATCCCGGTGCACCAACAATGTTTAGGAAAAACTTCTTGCAAGTTGTAGTTTGGATAGACTCTTACCATTAAGCATCTGCGGGTGTTTGGTTGTAAGGCATACATTTTGAATACCAAGAACCATCTTGGAAAATTTTTGGCAGAGGTAGACCATAGATGGCAAAATCCTAGTTGGATACTCCTTAACTAGTAGGGGCATATAGAGCGTACAACAAGAGGACTCTCGAGGTTGAAGGTTGAGCAATCTTCTAATGTTGTATTTGATGAAAACCCCAAAGTAATCCATTGATAAGGATATTGATAGAACCTTAAACAAAAAAAAATACCTTTGGACTCAAAATTAATCTTAGATGGCAATGTTCAAGAGGAAGCTAGAGGGGAGGTAGAGAATCTGGAGGATACATCTCAACCACCTAGGTCACTTAGGATTAGTTCCAACCATCCCATTGAACAAGTTGTTGGTGGAGACATATCTCAAGGAGTAAGGACTGGATCCTACTTTAGGAACTTAGGAAATCAATTTGCCTCGATACCTCAAGTTGAGCCTAAGAAGACTATATATCATGCATTGTTAGAATTGGATTGGGTGTTAGCTATGCAAAAAGAATTGACCTAATTTGAAACGAATAAAGTTTAGACTTTAGTTCCTAGACCACAAGAAAATCAATTATTAATATTATAAGGGAACCGTAGTGAGGAGCAAGGCTAGACTTGTTGCTCGTGGTTTCACCCAAGTAAAAGGATTAGATTATGACGAGACCTACACTTGCGTAGCTCATCTTGAATCTATCTTGATGCTTTTAGCATTTGCTAGTCACAAAGAGTTTAATTTATTTCAAATAGATGTGAAGTCGGCAATGAGCATTGTTAATGATTTTATTAGAGAAAAAGTATGTAGAACAACCATCGAGATTTTAAAATGTAGATTTTCCAAATCATGTGTATAAGCTTGAGAAGGCCTTGTATATGCTAAAACAAGTAAAGTTTGGTCTCTCATCTTTTCTCATTTCTAAAGACTTTAGAATTGGACAAATAGATCCCACCTTGTTCATTAAGTCACATAAAAATATTTATTTATTTCCCAAGTGTATGTTGATGATATTACTTTTGGATCAACCAATAATGATTTTCTTCGTAAATTTATTACTCATATGGAGGGTGAGTTTGAGATGAGTCGAGAGTTGAATTTCTTCTTAGGACTATAAATCAAACAAATTAAGGAGGGAATCCATGTCAAGCAAAAGAAATATGCCAAGGAACTTATTATGAAGTTTGGCATGGAAACTGATAAGTGATGGTGCAATTAGCACTAATAATCAAACTCAGATTTTGATACATGACAAATGGTTAAAGTTAGATTATGTATGATCTAATGTATTTACCAAGTGTGCAGAGTAAAGGACTTGACAGGTCTAGAGGACTTGGCACCATGCTGAAATCCAGTTAGGTCAGGAGGACCTGATAACTAGCAGGAAACCTAGATAAGTCAAGAGAGAACCTGATATTTGGCAGGAAGTCCAGTTAGCTTAGGACTGACAACTAGTTGAAGTCCAGATGGGGCATCTTGCAGGAAAACCTAATGGGTCAAATGTAAAAAAGAGTAAGATAAGCCACTGGAGGAGAGAGATCCAGTATGGACGAGTCCCAGTGGACTGTAGGCGCTAGTCCAACTTAGATCCATTTTAGAAATCTAAGTTAAGACCAAGACTAGATCTATTTTCATAAATTTTATTATGCTAACTCTGTTTTGCATGTATTCATTGTTATTTTAGACTAACATGTTTCGCAGGAGTTAGAGCGGATGAACAGTACTCGAGGCGCTTCGACTGATTGGAGACGCTCTGAATAAGGCACTGAAGGTACCCTGGATAGATGGAGGCGCCTCCGTGCAGATAGACTTCGCGGATGAATAAGGCACAGGAGGTGCCCTAGGTTGATTGAAGGTGCCTCGATCAGATCAAAATTGATGGAGGCGCCCCGGATGAACTGAAACACCCCGGATGAACTAATGCGCCTCCAATACAATATAAAAGAAGGGTTTGGCTAGCACTCCAGACATAACTTCCTAACAAATTTTTTCGATCATTCTGCTGCACCATCTCTTTGCTACTGCTCTGCTGCGACTTTGCTATGCCCAACTACTACACTCAGAGCAACACTAACCGCGAGCTACGATCTTTATCTACTACAAGTGTCAGTAAAATTTAAGTTTGTTTTCAATTATTATTATATTTACATAGAAAAGTGTAGGTTGTTACACTTTCTTCATTTGTGTATTCGACTTCTTTGCCCGAAGATTTTTCGAAGGAGAATTTAGTAGATTGCCCAATCAATATGGTCCAAGGGATCGTGGGCCTTGAAGTAGGAATCGTTGAAGGCTCCGAACCAAGTAAAAACAAATGAGTGTTTTACTTTCCGCTGTGTTATTCTTAGTTTTTCGCTACGTACTCGAATTTCCGAAGAGTTTTTGAAATTGAAAAAGAGAAGTTTTTTAAAACGAGATTCACCCCCTCTCCTCTCTCTCTCGTTCTTTTCGATCCTACAATAAGGAGTTGTCCACTCTAATAGCCACAAGTGTTGGGCTAGATCATGACTCGTATGGCAAACTAGTGGATCTAAGTATTATAGAAGTGTCATAAGGTACCGCTAGTGGACAAGATATGTTATTTGCAGCTGCCGTGTGTATCAGGTATCAATCATGTGTCAAGGTGTCAAATTTGATTGCCATTAAGAGAATCTTGAGCTATCTCAAGGGAATTTTTAACATAGGTCTTTGGTATCAAAGCATTGATGCATTTAAATTGGTAGGTTATTCCGATTCTGATTTTTTAGGGTGCAAATTGGATAGAAAGAGTACACTAATGGAGGATGTCAATTTCTTGGATTTTACCTAGTAAGTGAAGTAGTTGCAAGCAACACTGTGTATGAAGGCTGAGTATATGGCTACGGGTGTCATAAATGTAAATTTTTAACGGTTAAACTGAAAATTTTTAAAAATAATGGACTAATTTGTGAATTAAAACCTAATCACCTTCTTCTCCCCACTTTTTCACATCTTGTTTCTATTTTTTCCTTTCCTCTCTTTGCCACAAATGAGTAATGTCGCTTCCTCTCTTCTGTCCGCTACCAGCCGCCTCCACCATTAAAATCGTCGTTGCTTAGCACTCCCACCCTCGCGATCTCTTTCTCAGTTAGATCAATGAACACCTTCATGCTATCCCCTCACCTTTCTTACCTCATTTTGTCATTTGTCGTCAACTTTCAGAGGTGCGTCCTCTACCGTGTCAGCTCTATCCATGCCTTTTTTCCAATATATGGATCATTCACCCTATGTATATACAATACATCTTTACTAAGTAGACTGCATATCATTCACCTTTTATATATTTATGGTGTATTTCGTATTGAGTGGATTGCGGGTCATTCACCCTACGTGCATACGATACATCTTAATCGGGTTATTCACCCTATGTATTCATATATGATTTTGATGCATTTTATTTTAGATGGATTACAGGTCATCCATCGAGATATATATATATATATATATATATATATATATATATGATGTATCCTTCATTAGGCAAATTGCAAGTTGTTTGCCCTCATAATATGTTTATATGTGGATTTTTTTTTTATAAATTAATTCGGGAATATTTGTAAAAAACTAAAAGAGAAAATACAAAAAAATGATGAATTCATCTAAGAGTTGATTTATGAGAAGTTTAGTTGAAAATGAAGATGTTATGAAATATGTTATTTGATATCATGCACTTCTCTCTTACGCCCACTTTGCATTTTATGAACACGTTATGGAGTTTCTGATCTCCAAGTTATTTGCTGGCATGTATGCATATTACTAGTGGAGTTTTCTTCTAAGGTATGCATTTTCATTTTGTACGACTTATGTTTTTACTCTGACACTATTAAAGTTCATGTGCTCATCTAAGAGTTGATTTGTGAGAAGTTTAGTTGAAAATGAAGATGTTATGAAATATGTTATTTGATATCATGCACTTCTCTCTTACGCCCACTTTGCATTGCTCACGTTATGGAGTTTTTGACCTCCAAGTTATTTGCTGACATGTATGCATATTACAAGTGGAGTTTTCATCTTGGTATGCATTTTCATTTAGTACGACTTGTATGTTTTTTCTCTGACACTATTAAAGTTCATGCGTGGCAAGCGAAGCTAGCTTCACAAGAAACCTAACTCGTGTGGAGCATGACAATGGGAGGATATGTGACTCAATTGTTGTGGATGATGATGTACACATTTGAAGACTATGGATTTAATTACAAAAATCTTCAAGTGTTGTGTAATAATGTGAGCACCATTAATTTGATTAAGAACCTGGTCTCACTTAAGAACAAAACACATTGAAGTAAAACATCAATTCATTAGGGAAATGTGGCAAGGGGAGACATAATATTTGACTATGTAGATCTCAAGCTTGTCTTCATGAAGCCGAGTTTAGCATTGATAGAAGGACACTCTGTGAAATATAATAGTTACGCTAGAATTGCATGATCATATAGACTAGAACTATACCTTCATTACATCTCACAAAGAACCTAACATAATTTGTATATTGAGGCACGTAGATAATATGTAAGATGTTAGAAAAATCATTTTAGTTTAAAATGTTTATTATGATGCATTATTTTAGGCTAAAATCACATTTATTATGTGAATCATTAATTTGACCAATCATAGAGAAAACTTATATACAATTGATGTATATATAACCTTAGAGACCTCGAGTGACTTGTTTGAAGGAGGCAAACTCCCAAAATCTACATATAGATGGAGGACAAGAGGGAGATTGTCCTCCAAACGAGTCGAAAAATAAAAGGGGGAGAAAGGTCAAAGGATTAAGTAGAAGTTTTTCCAAACCTTGTGGGGAGTTAGGCTCACTCTAAGAAATTGAGAATCAAGCTGCATAGTGAAGTAGAATACTTTAGCCTCAACCTTCTTCAAATGAAAGAGACAATAAAAGATGGAGGTAGCGATTTCAAGAAAGTGGTGAATGGGAATCCAACAACCATCATCGAACTAACCAACAAAGAAAGCTAGAGCACTAGCCAATGGTAGATGGGGGGTGGTCAGAAGGTTTCAAAACAATAACCTCATAATCCAAGGGATATAGAGCCCTTCTTGGATCGCTTAGTTGTCAACGAGGGTGAGCTGGGTGGACAATGATTCTTCGACCTAAGCGTTGCCCTGGCATGATCGACGACTTACCACTACATCCGCTAGCCGGATAGAAGGACGTAGATAGATTCCATCTTATGGAGATTGGGGATGTAAAGGAGAAAAAAGAAAGGACGAGAAAATAACTTAAAAGGAGTCACACGCACAGAGAAAATAAAGTAGAAGTTTTATAGTACGCATAAATGGGAAGTCAGGCAAATTTTAGCCTTATCAACCCTCATTTGATCTGATGGCACAGAGACTCCCCGGGGCTACAAATCCTCAAATCCAACGACTAAGGACTCCTCAAGGCTAGCAAATCCCTTATATGACAATGTGAGGCAACCGTGTGGGTTTGTGGAACGACTATGTGAGAATTAAGAACCTCAGGAAAGGCAAGCACCACTAGCAGGATCTACTCTTGATCCAAGAGGAGAGATCAACCTGAAGGTCCTCGCACTGCATCCAACAGTGTAGCAAAATCATGGATAGACCAATTGACATGGCCACTCTAGTGAAGAGATTAACCATCGCCACTGATTTTATATAACTATCGTTAGACATTACGTCAGGATTTGGTCAAGGGAGGCGTCATAATGATGATATTATGGTGGCATGATGCAAATTATAGGCAGGATTTTAGCCATGACGTGGCATTTGCATTTTTGTACTTTCTCAAATTTGGCAACTTCCAAGTCATTGCCTCATTCATCTTTGCTCCTCAACCTGACTTGAAAAGGGGACTTATGATACTTCACATCAAGCTCCAACCTACTTGACTCTGGTCAACGATAGCAACTCCAAACCTATATGGCTTCAATCTAATTCCATACTCAATTCGGGCTCTTGAGTCCTTATATGACTCGACACCTAGAGTCCCCTATACAACTCAGAGTCCTTTGTACAACTTGGCACCCCGAGTCCCTCATGACTCGGTGCCTTGAGTCTCCTATATGACTAGGTACCTGAGTCACCCCCACAGCTCGGCATCCCAAGCACCCCATGCAACTTGGCCTTGAATTCTTTCATATAACTCAAAATCTTGAGTCTATATATCTTGAACCCTATAGAATGCCTCGCATGACTCAATATCCGAGTTGCCAAAGCCCTCCACTCAAGGTCGTGTTCGAGCTCCATATTCAACTCTCCCCTTCGTGTGTCCTAAACTCTCCATGCCCCTATGCTGGGCCTAATCCCTTGGGGAGCCATAAGCCTAGGCCAGGTCATGGTCTGTATCCTTGTAGGTACGAACCATAATTGGACATGTACCTTGTACGTATGAACCATAATTCGGCATGGTCCTCATAGGCCCAAACATAATTAGTCATGGTCCCTCATAATCCATACAATTGCGACCCATGACCCTAGGCCCCACCAACCCTAGGTTTCAAAACATAAGGCATATATAAGGATTAAAGCCAATGGCAATACCGGGATCTAAACCTAGTATCTCTCTACTTCTATTCTTGCTTTCTATTCATTTCATCAACTTCTACAATCGGAGAGTAACATAAGCTTTGAAGGCTTTCTATTCATTTCATCAACTTCTACAATCGGAGAGTAACATAAGTATTGAAGGGGCTTTATTGGACAACTCCAACACCCTCTGACCTGTGTCATACCACGCAAATTTATCTTCATCCTTGAAAGAAGCTCCTACTTCAACATCCAACAAAGAGGTGAATTTCCAACATAATATTGTTTTAATAAATTACAGAAACTAGATACTACTTGACACAATACAAGAAATATGTCCTGTATGGTTGTGTCAATCATATTGATGAGCATCATTTCATACTAACATTTAACACCCCTTAATACATTACTAAACGCGTCAAGATAAAATAATATTTTTTTAATCTTGTTTTCATAATACTATATCAAAATTGTATCATTTGAGATGGGACATCCAAGTAAGCTAAAGATGTTCTTTTCTTATTCTTTTGCATCTCCTTTCTACTCCCAATTGGGACCAATAGGAGTTGGATCCTAAAGAATGTATTTTTAGCATCCTAAAGGGTTTTAAGATGTGCCAATGGGTTTGGGAATGAGTGCAAGCTAAATCATAGGCAATTGACATATTAGTTTGTTCCATGCAAGAATATTGGGTTTATATTTAAATTACAAGAAATGGTGTTGAATTGAATTTAATGCCAAATAAATTGATGCATGGGTGCAATTCAATATGATATATCATTTACAATTCAAAGGGGTCAAAATTCAAAGTTTAAGGTTAAGGAAAATTAAAACAAACCCCTCAAAAAGTATCATGATTTTTTAAGAAAACCCGTATTTCTTAACTAGATATGGTTGAAACAAACCTCTTTTCAAAATTTTAAAATCTTTGGAGGTTTGTGGATTTTCGGGTGAATTTCAAAAATTAGCACGAAAGTGCAACATTGGAGCAGAGTCGACAACATCAATCACCAGGTTACCGAACAACTTGCTTTGGGTTTAGTAAATTGGGGGTCATGTAGGGCAGTAGACTTGAGCTATGCAGAATGTCCAGAAATGAAACATTCAACATGAGTGGATGATAATAATAACCTGAGGTGTTCATGTGGAATCTATATCAGAGTCATAAAAACCATTTCATTATTATTTTCAAGATGTCTACCATTGTTGATGCATTTTTTTTTATGTCAAAGGGGGAAAAGGAAAGGAAAGAGGTTTTAGTTAGAAATCTCACTTTAAGAAAAGTGAAGAAAATTGGAAATCTCATTGTCTTTGGGAAAATTTTTGGCTTTAAGAGGGAACTTAGGTGAAGGAGGAGTGTTTTAAGTCCTATTTCATTTGTAAATTTTCCTTACTAAGCATCAAAATATAAAAGAGGAAATTCTTAATGCAATTGTGCCCAAAGTGGTCAGACTCATCATTGGGTTTTAATGTTTGAGCAAAGAGGTAAAGTTAGACTTGTATTTGTATTTGATGTGTTAAATTATGCACAAACATGGCAAGACACATATTGAGCTTGCAGAGCTTGTGACTCAACGAGGTTGAGTGTGGATGTGACTTGGCGTGACCAAGTTGGCAAAAGACGACAGCGCTCGCCTTTAGCACCCCGCCAACCCGCCCCAGGGCCAACACGGAGGAGGTAAATCACGAATGGTTACTAGCCCTTGGAATAGTGACTAGTGCATAAGGGAGGCATTTGTCTCGGCTATACCAACGAACCCAGATCTCAAGTTGGCAGCACCTCATGCGCTAGCCACTAAATCATCCCGAGGGAACGACTTGGCATGACCAAGACAACATGCTCAATGGCTTGGAAGTCCAAAGAAGGTTTTATGAGGCATACTAGGGACTGCAAGACGATAAATATTAAGGGGTGATATTGGAGTAGCTCATGAAGCTTGACTTAATGCCACCAAGTTTTGTGACTCAATGACTCGAGATCCAATAGAGATAGAAAGATGATGGAACATCTGAGGGACCATAAGACAAGAAGCATCGAGGCACAACATTGATGGTGGTTGGAAGAAGAACTACATAAGTATAGCATGAAGGTTGGCGCATGGAGCGAGCCAAGGACTTAGTGCGTTTGTTGTAGGTCATTAGAAAATATTAAGTTTGACAAAACAAATTACAGACTGCAACGAGTGAAGCTTGCAACTTATGGTAATATCAAGACTACTTTAAAAGTTTGTGTGAATTGTATTTTGGGCTTAGGGATAGATCTTGTGTGAATATTAAATGAATAGGAAAAGTAATTAGGATGTGTCTAGAGAGCTTAGTCCTTGTTGTTCTTCATGATTTTAGTAAGCCATTTAGGCTAGGTTCCTTATTTCTGTGTTTAGTATCAAGGATTACCACTATTCGATTTAAATTCTTGATCTTAATGGGAACTTGAATAAATGCACTAGTAGGTCTTGAAACATTCTAGATTTCTATCCGTTTTGGGAACATGATCATCCCCTCTAGATGACACCATATGCTTCTATAATTTTTTTTATTATGAGATTGTGATCATCAGGGAACATGATCATAAGGTTTAGATCAAATCAATGATGGAACATCTGCAAGATGTAGATTTTATCTAACATCTGTTATACTGACAAAGTGACATACATATTTCTAAAGAAAAGGGACTAGGAATTATAAACCAATTAAGTATCAATCAAATGGCATAAATTCTTGAAATGATTCTTGTACTTCAACTGAGTGGTCATTGGTGGCTCAAATAACACATAGATTAGACAAATCTAAAATGGTTTTGTTGCAACTTTGGTTTCAAATTTCTAGTCATTGGTCTCATTTGTTGCCACATTAAATAGACTTAACTAGTTCATACCACCAAACCTATAAACAATATGAATTTTTTTTGTGTTATCATTACAATACTAAACTACAAGAAAAAAACTTCAGTAAAGCTTGATATTCAAAGTGATGAATAGTTTGCATGGTGACGAATAGAACAGGCATACCTCAATTTGCATAATTTCACAGACAAGACTCAGATCTGCAATGGATGGCCTGAAGTTCCCTAGCAGAAATTTTGCATTTCCTTTAAGCCATACAGATTCTATACATGACAGTGATTCACTAAGAACTTTCTCAGCTTCCTTTGCTGCTTGTGGATTTAATGGAAGACCAAGTGCAGGTGCCAGTGTGCTGTTAAGAACAAAGCCCACTGTATTGCAAGATACAGAATTAGGCACTTGAAATCTCATAATACTGCATGATGTGTGTACAACTAACAAATATGGAAACCGGTCATGGGAATCAAATTATATATTGGTGCTAGTCTTTAGGGTACAATCCTCCATTAGGTTACAATTTACATGCAAATAAAATTAAGAACTTCGAGGAAAAACACAATTAGTAATTTACAGAAGATTTTTAAAGTATTTCTATTGGGTTCTTAAGACTTAAAAGTATCTTTTTGTTTTCCTCTTTTAAGAACTCCCCTCCAATTTCGTTTTTTTTGGATGTAAATTAATTCTCATCTTAATGGACGCCATGAATACAATTCTTCCTCAACCTCCAGGCAATAAGTGATCAACTATTAAATCCATAGCAGGATTCAGACACTTAAAATACAAGTGTCTCAGAATTCTAGATTTTAATAATTCTACAAAAAATATTTGTTTTTAATATTATTTTATCTTCAATAATTTTTAGCCTAATTTATAAATTAATCATGGACACACGCTTCAACATAATTCAGTAATAATTATCCATCCTCATGGATGCCTGAGAGACAATCATAAGAAGATGCACACTGTGAATCAGGAACACAGAGTAAGCTGGAAAAATAAGGTACTTGAACCACGGCGTAGATTGGAGTGATGCCAATCCAAGATGGAGTGGATTTTGGCTCTGGTCGTGAGATCTGCAGGATACCTTTCAATAAAAATGCATATGCAAGATATAAGGAAACTCAAGATGACCAGGATAAGAACATAATTTGATGGGAAACTATTTTCTAGATTTAATTGTCATCAGCTAGTCCCTAGTAAGCCAAAAGAAGAATAAATCTTTAACATAAAATAATCAAAGAAAGGTTTATTTGAAGAATCAATAAATTTGTTTTAATGCGCAAGCATGCCAACTTAAAATAATAAATAAATTGAAGAGTCTCTTTTCTCCTGATCCTTTAAATTAAAAACCAGAGCAAACAGCTAATAGTTCTGACACCAGAAATTCCTTTGCGGGGAACTGGGAATATAGGGAAGATTCATTCTTTTGCTATTCCATGGCATTTCCTTCTCAAATAGGAAGGCAAAAACTCTTTTTAAGTATTGATTTTTACACAGTTGTCTTCGCAACTTTACCAAAGATTTTTTTAGTTGCACACTTAGTTTTCTATTCTTGAAACTGCATTCTCTGGTCTCCTAGAACATTCTTGAGAACGCAGATAGGTAGAGAAGAGCACAGTTTTCACTGTTGGCATAAAACTTGGTAGTATATCATTGTTTATCAAAGATATGGAAAGTATATTTGGGTTTCAAATAAATGCATTAGTTGCTTAGTGACAGCATAAAAGCTATGCTTACTGCAAAGAGAAGAATTCCATTAGGGTTCCCATTCCCCATCCTGCTCGTATTATTAACAGAACAGTTTTACAAATAGGTCCTGACATAGGACCCTAATAATGTAGTATTTAAAATCTGCTCCCTACATTGTTACATGTTGGTCCTAACACTTGTTAGTTATTACCAGATACCACTACTAAATTGTCAGAAGGAGGACAATACAACAACCAAAACCAAGCACTTTAATGGACAGAAAGGAGAATTTAAATGGCATATTAGAAGTTACCAGTGGTCAGGAATCCCTGGAAATGCACAAGCAAGGTAGCTCAATATGGCATGACTGCACAAGCAAAAACAATCATATGCACGAGCAAAAACAATCATAATTGAACCATGTGATAAAAATAATATTTGTTCAAGAAAAAAGAAGGTAAATAATATTTAAAAAATCATTATTGAGGTTAGACACTAAATTTTGTCTTATTTAAACTTTTTAGATACTAGTTAAGTTATATTTAACCAATATTTTAAGTTTTAGTGATTGAGTGTAAGTTTGTTTAAAATTATGTGGAGTTTATCGAGTAGACATGATGATTATAATCAATAAATCAAGTAAATTCAAATGACTCCTCTCCTTCTCCTCCTTTCTCTACCTGTGTTTCTATTGTTTTGTTGTGCCAAAGTCTATCTCATGTGTCAATCAGCGAGCAGAATGATAAATTCATCCCATGTTGACTAGCTTGGCTCAACACTAAAAGTCATGCTCTCATACACATATAAGTCCATAAATAACATGAATCCTTGCCCAACATGGTATTATTGTTTATAGAAGAATAAAATTTTCTTAAAAATAATAATTGATGCAAGTTTAAGTTAAGATGGATAACCCTAGTTTTAATGGATTAAAACCCTAATATATTTCCTAATTATTTAGTTGAAATAAATGATTATTTTGATCAATCCAACATAACTTCCATTAAACAAGCATGATTTGCCAACATTGAACTCATTTGAGCCACTAGGAAACTTATCATAGTGTTATGTAACATGCTTGGAGTGGAACCCATCATGCAATGGCTTAGATTAAACTTAAACTAACTGAAAAATATATTTCACCATACTTAAGAAATGACTCTTGAGATAAATTTACAAAGAGAATTAATATTTACCTCTCAAAAAGCTTAAATCTTCCATCAGCAATTGCTGGAACTTGCCCCATGGGGTTTATTTCTGAGAAAAACATCTGAGTCAGTACACTTTTTATTATAGCATATATTGCAAAATGCATGATCGTTAGTTGTTACCAATTAGCTGGAAATTCTAATCTGTTTAGCTTGAGCAGGAGTATAAAAACAAGAATTTACAACATGAAATATCATTGATCGAGAGTAAATAAAGTCATTATTTCCATCTAACAGAATACTTTTCCAAGAAGCATAATGAAGAAATGCATATCTGACTTTACTACCCTATTTGATATTAGCTATTTAATGCAACAAAACTGAATGTTGCTAAAGTTGAAGGTGCATAATCTCTACTCACATCTTTTATAGATTTAGCATGTATTGGAATCTACCTTTCAGATGAACAAAAATGATAATATTGTTTAACCTCAAGATAATTGCCAAAGGCAATATTTAGAATTAATAGCTGAGCCTAAATAGTTAGGACTGAAATTAACACTTGATAATGACACTAGTGGTGATGTAATATTTACAATCACATTTAGTTAATGTGGTCCGATCCTTACCCGGGACCACACTGGCGGAAGCTTCCTGCACCGGGACAGTAGCATAAGATGATATCAAGAGTTCAAGACAACTATTTCGATCAGCTACCTGAATTTATACTGAATCTTTTTTTAACTATATCCAGCAACCAATTTCTGAAAGAACCAAATTGTCTGCACATAACTGGCCATTTTATATTCTGATGTTTGATAGATCAGATTCCTCTTCAAACAACATAAAGCCTAAGGAGAACCATTGAGACTCTTATTTACAGCATTCCTAAAGAGTCATGGTTATTATAAACAATTTTTGTAAAAAAAACAGAGAGAGAAGGCTAAAGGCCTCCCCACATAATAATGTATCATGATAAAGATAAGAAGTTAATGTTCATCGTGAAGATGGAGACATCCCCACGGGTAGCCGAGTTGGTACTCGGGTGGTAGATTGCTACATAGTGAAGATGGAGACAGATACAATAACGGGACTAGGAGGACTAAAAATATGGGCTCATGTTGACACAAGAGCCCGTGGACTATTGTGGTTGGCATTCCATAGGGAGAAGGATTAAAGTGCATTTGCGAGGCAGCTTGAGCTTAGAAGAAAGCAACTGGAGAAAATTTGGAAGTTGCTTTCACACCAAATAGAGTTCATCCAACACATCACCAAATCAAGGTAAGGAGAAGCCTCGGTTCTACTGGAGGAGATACTCAAATACCACTGTAGAAGACTCTCTAGGTCCTATGGCTTTAACGGAAGAAAACCATCCCCACAACCATTCCTAAATTAATTGATTCCGCCATCATAGGGCAAGGAAAGAACAAACATGTCAGTCTTGGTCTTAAGGGGATGGTTGAGGACTTAAGTCTAAATGAAAAATGACAATAAAGTAATAAAAAAAGGTAGAGGGGGCTACCCTAAAGATAAAAAAATAGGGCAGCCCGGTACACGAAGCTCCCACTATGTGGGGTCTTGGGGAAGGATCCATTGTACACAACCTTACCCTACTTTTTGCAAGAGGCCGTTTCCAAGATTCGAACTCGTGATCTTTTGGTCACAAAAAAATAACTTTACTGTTGCACCAAGGCTCCCCTTCAGGGCTACCCTAAAGATAAACCCTAATAATTTGACCTATGAACAGATAAAGGTTCCAAGTAGGATCATCATCTTCCCATCAAGGCCTTTTCTTTGATTACAAGTTTGAATCGTATGTGTCCCACTAAAGTCCACATAGGTCTGCTCCCTTCCATATTGTGCCATCCATACTGTTCACTTTTCAAGAGTACCTAAGCATTTCACCGTTCTCTTGCACAAGTCCAAGCTAGCGTCCCCTGCTAGATCATCACAAGAAAAGGACTACAAGAAGAGGGCTTATACTTTAGTTCTTTTTTGTGATTTTGCATAATTTCCATCTTCACCCACTATCCAATTTTTTCCATTCGAATGAAGAGAAGAATAGCTTTTGTTGCCTTGCGTCAAAGCTTAGAGAACTACAACCAGTCTAATAAACTTCTGCCAATTCCTAGCATAATCTATTGCCTTGATCCATGAGAATCAAGATGCTGCTCTACTTTTTTTTTTTTTTGAGCCATTTGCAACAACTGCTCTGACAATCATGAGCAATCCAATGGATTGTTGCACTAATAGTTTTCTAGTAGTATTTTCAACACAGCAGGAAGAAATCAATTGATTTCCTCTTCCCTATCTACTTTTCATCCTCTCTTGAACAATTCTAACAATCTTCTGCATCTTCCATATTTGTTGTGGTGTTCAATGTCCTTAATCTCTACTAGCAAATATTTTCTTATATGTGTTGATTCAGCACTTCCGAGGATGGTATTGCTAGAAATAGGCCTTTTACTAATGATAGGATATGCACGCTTCCTGCAGTGGCAGACCACTATCAGAATGCACTGCCTCAATCCATGTCATCTCTAGTTCATAAGGTACTTCTATCACTTGCAAGGAAAATATTTATGGGTCAAAAGCGGAAATTCTAGATTCTGAGCATATATTTACTTATATCTTGAATTTTCTGTAGCCTTGAGCTTACATCTCATGTCTTATTCATGCTGCTCTAGCACATCTTATCTATACAAGGTGTTGGTCATGTTACTCCTCCATCTTTACCACCTTCTATGGTTCCCTATACACCTGAATTTTCTTTGAATTTACTATTTACTACAAAAGTCACTAAATCGCAAAATTTTTCAATAACATTTACTACTGTTCTATTTCCATTAAGGATTTGTGGGCTATGACTGCACACTTTCTTGCATTGGTAGCTCACTCCACTTCACTATAAATCCATAATCATCTAGTACATCTAACATCTAGAACCTACAAAAGATCATCCCCAATTTCACCAATTCTAACCTAAATGTGACTACTATCGATTAAGAAAACATATCAAAATTCTTTTCCCAGAATCCCGAATCTCTTTTTTTCCCTTTGCAAGTTCTCCTCCCAGGGGCACTACCAATTGCAATTTGGTGGGGCAATCACAATTTGGTCAACAACAAGCACGTGAGGATGCATGTGTGCATAGGATTCTCATGCAGTTGTCCGCACATCCGTGCCTATAGGGTATCCGGTGTTGGTTCCATGTCAGAACAGTAGAAATCGCCCACTTCAAGCAACACGAGTCTGCTCCCTTTGCAATTAGGCAATTAAGTGTTTTGATTGATTGAATAAAGCATTTAAATTAGGCTGGTTGTTATATCATTGGATGTTAAGTTGCACGGGATCCATTATGTATACAAGTTGACTTGGTGCGGGCAAGGTGTTTGTTAGCTCGACGACTCAAGGTCAGTGGTGATCAAAGAAGACAACACAGACATTAAAGGGACTAAAGGACAAGATCCATGGAGATTAGAGAAAGATGGAGCGAGCATCCGAAGATCCGTTGGACAAGAAGTATCGAAGCATGGCAAGCCGAGGAGGTGAACGACATAAGCAAAGATGTGAAGAACAACATGTGGAGGAGTCGAAGACTCGGAGCATCCAAGAGACGTAGTTTAATGGAGCAAGACCTCAAGATTTGGAGATGAGAGATGTGAGTGGAGTACCTATACAGAAGGGATGAAGATAGATGGAAGTTAGATGGACTCAACAGTGGTCAAAGTCAAGAGAATCAATTGACTACTATTGGTATCTAATCAATTGGTGGCTAAGAAAATCACACCCCAAGTCATGGTTGTGTATCAGTTGACTGGTGGCCGAAAGAATCAAATACCCCAAGTATTTTGGCATTTATGGATGCCCAACAGACTCATAAATGGGTATTAGTTGGATGGTGATTCAATACCCCAAGTTAGGTTCATTTAGAGTATTGTGGAGTAATCAATCGACTAATGGTTTAGACCTTTGGCAAATGAATAGAAAGTTTGCAATTGACTAGCCAAGTCGACTTAGGTTTGTTTGGTCGAAACCAAAAGGTTTTCTAGTCGACAGCGGCAATCAACTCAACACCGATCAATCAACTGATGTTAGATTCAATCGGTTGATGCTTAAACAACTGATTCTAACACAACTAAAGACAGAAGCTTCAGTCGATGGCTGCCGCAAACTCCGACAGAGGTGTGGCGACCGCCGATAGAGGTCACAGGATATTTTTGTCAATTTATAATAATACGAATTACATTCCTTATAAAAAAATAATGGATACCAAACAAAAGAATGTAATCACCTTTGTAATCAAAGATTACATACATTACATTACCAAACGTAGTAATGTAATCAAGATTACATTACATTACATTACAAATTTGATTACATTACAAGCTAGATTACATTACACCCAACCAAACGTAGCCTTATAGTTGTTACATCAGCAAGACAACAAGATTAAAGAAGGCAATAAAAGGAGTTAGACGGGCTGTGAGAAGAAAAAACAATCAAGTATTCAAGTGAGAATAGTGTTATTACTCTGCCATATTGAGAGCTCCATTGTATTTATTTTTCCTCAATTTTTATACATTATAATTGTTGACTTGTAAGAGGTTTCTCCACCTCAGGTGCGACCGATAAAGAAAAAAAATATAGAGGTTCATGGAAGTGATCCCTCTGATGGATTATAGGTCATGGTGTAGAAGCTTGTGGGCTGCCAAAGCATGGTAAATTACAGCATACTCTGGTTTGTATTTATTTATTGTGTTCTTTATTTTTTTGTTGCATATATTTGTCTTGTAGATCACTAAAAAAAGACTGCTTGGTGTACAAAGTTCCCACCAATTCGGGGTCCTGGAGAAGGTGTTTATTGTACACAGCCTTACCTTGTTTTGCAAGATATTGTTTCCGAGACTCAAACCTGTGACCTCTAGGTTATAGTTGTAGATCACTAACATCGCAAAAATTGATATTCATCACTATACCACATCAATCACACCGGCACACAATCCAACACCATGAACTATAGAATAGTGTAACTTCAACAAAGCGATCAACTAAGCCATCCACTAGAATTGTTATTAAGACAGGCAGTTTCTTGCATGCAATACAACTAATCTTTCTGTGCTCTGTTCAAAACGAAAACCGGGTATAGAACATCAATTTAGTGAATCATTTTATATAGAGAGTTGGCAATTCCATATGCTGAAACGGCTGAAAAATAAATAACAATAAAGAAGTAGCCACTCAACAGTATTCAAGCGGAGAAAAGAAGGAAACGTAAATAAAAGGATACCCTTGAATGCAGGCGATCTATGTTGGCGCTTAGAGATATCAATTCTAACCTCTTCAAATGGGAGCGCGTTGACCCTGGCAACAAGAGCCCCAATATCTCAAGTAAATATGGAGATTAAGACAGAAGTTTTCTTATTTCGAGATCAAAGCCAACGATATCTCTTCCGAATTTGAGATCTCAAAAAAAAAAGTGATCATGAGCAGGGATTATTACTTGCAAAATATTAAAATCGCCCGCGATGGCTGTGACATGCGATCGACGTAAAGCTTTAGCGTCATGTTTCTCCGATTCGCCGCTGTTGTTTCTCTCCCGGTCGGCGTCGGCGATGGCTTTTAGTTTGGAATAAGCGGTGAACCGAACATCTATCCACTAGGAAAATATTTTAAAAAAAATTAACAGGTCGATCTTGGGCGACCGATCTGGTCACCATTCATATTAATTATTTTTATTATTATATTTAAAATTTAAAATAATTAATTTATTTTAATTATTTTTTTAAAAAATAAATAGATGGAGAGAGATTAAAAAATATTATTTTATTTTTAAAATAAAAATTTTATTTTCTAAATTTAAAAAATTATTATCGATCAAATTTAATTTTAAGAAATAGATAACTTAGTTAATATAAAGATTTTTTTAATTATTTTATTTAAAATTTAGGATAAAATTTTTGAATAAAATAATTGATATGAATATTTTTATGTAACAGTCTGACTATATCAAAGAAGGTTAATTTAAACTTATGTCGGATGTTTTTATTGACTTATATCTTTATTAATAATTCAAATTAAACCAAATGATAGTAAAAAATGTAAATTTCGATTAACAATTGAGAAAAGTTTAATCGGATAACATTTCTAAAAACTAAATAATTTCTAAAATATGCGATATATTTAATTGCCTCCCTTCTCATGCTCTTTGAAAGAAAATTCTAAAAAAATATATATACACTTTATAATTATTTAGAACCTTTAATATAATTTCCAAAAATTACATTGGTAGTCAGTTAAATGATTGTATAAAAAAAATAAAGAAAAAACATAAAACTTTAATGGGCAAAAATTAAAGGGATGTACTTAATTATTAAAATACTCGATGACTGTTATGTGTTTTTTTTAAACTATAAAAGAGTATTTTATTATAATTTTCATATTGAAAATATTTTTATTCTATTACTAATATAGCAATCATACACTAGCTGCTACATACATCATAGCTATTATAATATATTAAAATATTTTTTTTATAATTTAAGTTGAACAAAAATATTATAGAGCATTTTTATATTAAAAAAATTTTATCAACTTTGTCGATATTAAACTTGATTAACATCGCTTTAGAAAGTCAAAATAATCTTAAACATAGTGTAGCAGCGTTGCTATAATAGTGTAGTGGCCATTAAGTAATTGCCACAACTGCTGTGGTCATTAATTAGTTGTTATAATTGTATTAGTCAATTTTATATTGTTGTAGTAGTCATTTAAACGCTATTATAATAAATTTAAGATGATTTTAAACATGTTAAAATGATTTTAATCAAGTTTAAATAATTTTAATTAAAATAATAAAAAAAATATAAAAGCACTTTATATTTAAGTAATATGGTAAAGGACTCTTCCCGATATTAAACTTACAAAGATAAATACTATATTTGATCTTCGCCAACAGGTCAAAAAAAAAAAAGATATACTTTCTAACGTCGTCAGCCCAAGATATTTATAGAAGTTTCTCCGCTCGCGATGTTATTATTGGTGCAGTCGACCTCTAGGCTTTCGATGTTTGACAATATACCTAAGTCTGGTCAATTTAACCAAGGGTTAATCCAAACAGAACTTGATGTTTGGAAGAGAGAAGTATAATCAGGACTAGATGACTAGTAAAATGTAAGTCCTAACCAAAGGATAGATAAGGTGGAAGTCCTGGTGAGTGAAGTCAGGCCCTAGTGAGTGAAGCTAGGTGGTGGAAGTCCTAGTGAGTGAAGTCAGGGTTAATCCAAACAGAACTTGATGTTTGGAAGAGAGAAGTATAATCAGGACTAGATGACTAGTAAAATGTAAGTCCTAACCAAAGGATAGGAAAGGTGTGAAGTCAGACTCTAGTGAGTGAAGCTAGGTGGTGGAAATCCTAGTGAGTGAAGCTAGACCCTAGTGAGTGAAGCTAGGTGGTAGAAGTCCTGGTGAGTAAAGTCGAGCCCTAGTGAGTGAAGCTAGGTGAAGGAAGTCTTGGTGAGTGAAGTCTGGCAATGGAAGTCCTAGTGAGTGAAGCTAGGTAACCCTAGGGGGAGATAACCCTAGGTTATACTTGAATTCTGTTAACACTGTTTTGCCTTATCTATTGTGCTAACTCAGTGTTACAAAAGAGTTCAGCTAGGTCAACAGACTGACCAGATAGTTGGCACGAAGACCAGACAAGTCGACGGGCTGACCGGATATCTGACAGGTAAGTTAAGGTAAGTCACTGGAGGGGAGTGACTTGGTGAGGGTGCGTTCTCCGTTCGAGGGAACAGTAGGCATCAATCCAACTTAGATCCATTTCGGAAGTCTAAGTTGAGATCTTGATTAGATTCTGGTCTCGGGGAGATAGAATCTAATTATTACTCTGTTTGAATATAATTGTGCTAACATTTTATTTTGCATGGTAGTATAAATTGTATTTTTGCCTTGGACTAACATTTTCTTGCAGGAAAATGATTTTCTAGAAAATGGTGGTACAGGCGCCCGAAAGGCAAAACTCATCCTCATCGCAATGTGGAGCGCGCTGATTAGCTGGGCCAACATCACGATCCAAGCGCTCGGAGCTTCCTATATAAGGAGGTCATCACCTGGAGCAAAAAAACAACTGCTTCCTACGACTGCTATATTGCGGTATGCTCCTGCGACGCGACGACGCTTCTCCAATAACTTGCATCTCAAGTTATTTTTAATTGTTGTCGATATATTTTCTTTTTAAATGAGTTCTTGTACTTTTATTTGTAAACACTTTTCGAACTGCTAGTGAATTGCCCAATGAAAGCACTCGACGAGTGTGAGCCTTGAAATAGGAGTCGACGAAGGCTCCGAACCAAGTAAAACTGGTTCGTGTTAGCGTTGTGATTTTTATTTTCCGTTGCTTACCCTAATTCGATAACGAATTTTTTTATCGCTATTCACCCCTCCCCCCTCCTCTAGCGACTTCCATGATCCAACAAGTGGTATCAGAGAGGGTACCACTCTGAATTTGTGCAACCACCAATCAAACAAGGGGATTTTTTCCCTCCAAAATTATTTTTCAAAAAATTCATTATCATCTTTTCATCGTTGGTTAGTATTTGCAAAATATCGCATTTACCAAAATTTGAAATTATATTTTTATTAATATTTTATTATTTTTATTCGAAATTAGTGAAATACTATATTTTTTTCTCCAACACTGCTAATCCAAGATCAAGTTTTAACACCTCTTTTTAGTTTTCTATCTTTAGTGCTTAATGGCTCAAGTCGAACAACGAAGCATTCACGAACCACCTCCATATAAGATGTACAAAAGACATGAATTCAATCTGTGGAGGATGCAGATGGAAATTTTTATTCTCATGAACGACTTCGATGGTGGCATGACACTGAGAAGATCAACATAAAACTCAGAAGCAAACCAAAAGGTAATAAAGTTAGTTTCAGATTTATTACCCAACAAAGTTACTTGCAAGATAGGAAATGTCAAGGATGCCCACAAGTTTTGGACCTGCCTGACCAAGCTTCACGAGGAGCCGTTGGAGTTAAACGATCAAGTCAAAATCGAAATCGGACTCGAGTCAGATCCAACGGAGAAGCCTACTGAATTAGGGATTGCGCTCAAGGTTAGTAATATATACCAAAATGCTCCTGCTAGTAGTAGTTTAAAAAATATGCATGTTAATTTAGATATTTCTGAAAATATACGTGAAAATAATGTATCTGATAATATATGCAAAAATACCCCTTGAATATTATCTGATAAAACAACTCTAATTAATTTAGAAAATTCAGAAAATCTAAAAATAATTAATAATCCTAAAAATTCAAATGATGACCAAATCAATTTGAATGACTATCTAAATTTTTATCAACTCAATCAAGATTTTGATCAAATTAACAATGATTTGGTCAATACTGACCAAATCAATTCAGACATATTAATTAATTCAGAAATAATTAATTCAAACATTAAAATAAAATTGAATTAAAAAAATAACGAAATAGATTTAGATGAAATCAACAAATACCTTAATAAATTATTTAATAATCTAGACAATATCAATTTAGAAAATTCTATCCAAAACCAAGATAATTTAATTAACAAAAGATTAAATTTTAAAGATAAAACTAATATAATAAATTCAACTAATAATATAAATTTAAAAGACAAAGAAAATATAAGGATAAATTCAAACATTTCAATAAAACCAAAACTAATTTAATAAATTCAAAATTAAACATTAAAGAAAATTTAAAATTAACGGTTAATAAAAAATTAAGGGATAAACCTTTAAAAAAAATATAATTCAAACAGTTTAATCAATTTAAATTTAAAAATAATAAAAACTTAACACTAAAAATCTTAACTAAATAAAATTAAAATTGAAAGAAAATTTAATTATTAAATACACTCTTTTAAATAAGGAAAATTTGACCAATTTAACTAATTCAAAATTTAAAACTTAAATTTAAATTAAAAATAAAAAGGAAAATCAATAATTTAGGGGAGGCTCCAGAATAGCTAGTACCTCCAAAAATAACTTACTCGACAGGGTAATTAGGATTAGCTTAAAAATGGACAAAGTTTAACTTGACCTACAGTACTGGTGAAGTTTTGGATAATAGTAGGTTAGGGAAGCTCTGTCTATGCATGTTTAGGAAGATATGACTTCGACCTGGTGTATTTGGATGCGTGGAACTAACTGAAACTACTCCTTACGGGTCCTAACTAATTAGACTAAGGTTTTGTACTAAGTTCAGTAGATACGACTATTTGGAAAACCTCGAAGGCTACTCTAATGATGTCTAGGTGACTCACCATAGCCAAGAAGTTTATCCAAAAAATGTCTGTTTGTTGAGCCCAAAGCTAAACCTGAATCTAACACAAAAGTAAATTAAACCCTGAAATTGAACTTAACTCATCTCACAAAAATTATAGAATTCCCTGATTAAAAACATATATCGGGTGAGATGACTAAGGATTTTAAAATTAAAATTAAATTTAAATTTGAATTAAATAAAAATATAAATTAAATTAAATTAAATCGAAATAAAATAAAATAAAATAAAATAAAATTAAATTAAATTAAACTAAATTAAATTAAATTAAACTAAATCAAATCAAATTTAATTTAAAACTAAATTAAAAATTCAATTTCAAATTATTTTAAAAATTATTTTAACTTAAAAATTAATTTAAGTTAAAAATTATTTTAAAAAATATTTTAAAAATTAATTTAACTTTAAAAAAATGATTTTTTAATTAAAAAAATATTTTAAAAATTAATTTAACATAAAAATTATTTTAACTTAAAAATGATTTTAACTTAAAAAAATTATTTTAAAAATTATTTTAACTTAAAAAATTATTTTAACTTAGAAATTATTTTAAAAATTATTTTAACTAAGAAGTATTTTAAAAATTATTTTAACTAAAAATTATTTTAACTAAAAATTATTTTAACTAAAAAATTATTTTAAAATTTATTTTAACTTAAAAATTATTTATTTTAAAACATATTTTAACTTAAAAATTTATTTTTAAATTTATTTTTAATATTAACTTATTTTAAAATTATCTTAATTTTTTTTTAAAAAAAATATTATTTTAAAAATTAACTTAAAAGAGGTTTAATAACTTTAATAAATTTAGCTCTGAATTAATACTTAAATTAAATCAAAAAAATGAAAAATTATATTATAACTAAGACTTTCATTAATTAATTCAATCAAATAATGTAAAATTTAAAGTTGTGTTAATCAAATAAGTATTAAATTGAGTTACTTATTATTGAGTTAGTAACAAATCAATTCTTAACTTAATCCTGGAATAATTGATTTTTGATAACCTTATGTTATTCAAACTTATATAAACAAGTATATAGAAATTCTTATGTAAATAATACACTTGATGAACATAAGTGTTACTAACACTGAAATCCCCTAAAAATATTTAGGTATAAAAAATTACCAAGGTCTTAAAATTTAACATACCCAAACCCCAGTGTTAGCTTAAGAAGGAGTGTTAACTTCAGGGAGAGTAATAAATTCAGAGGGAGAATTATTATTCAACATATTTTGCAAAATTATGTTTAAATTTTTAACCTTTTCAAAAGTTCTTTTAAAGTTTTATCATTCGATTTTTGAAAACTATCTTTTTCAAAAATTCATCTTCGAAAAGGTTTCTAAAATTCTTTGAAAAGTTATATTTGAAAATATTATCATCTTATTTTTGAAAACTTAAATTTTTGAAAAGACATTTTTTTAAAAAAAACATCTCCTATATCTTTTTTTATAACGCCCTGGCCCAGGCGAGCCCCGCCCGGATCGAACCGGGAACGCCACTAAAATTGTCCATTGGATTGACGACTAGCTCCACAGACCATCGGAGGTTCTTTTAGCTTGATTTGTCCTCACTCACACGCACCCTGGAAAACTTCCCAGGAGGTCACCCATCCTCAAATTTCTCCAAATCAAGCACGCTTAACTTTGGAGTTCTTAAGTTTGGGCTTCCGAAAAGGAAGGTACACCTTAGTGATATAGATAGTACCATCTAACCTTTTAAGCCATAATTAACCACAATCTCAGAACCGAAATATTACAATCACCCCCACTTAAAGACATTTCATCCTCGTTGTATAACCACGAATCACACCACAAACAAATCCCAGAATCTCCCTCGCTAGGTGGTGCCCTGGGTGCTCCTGCCACAGGCGCACTCACAGTCGCAAGGTTGCTTTGATACCATCTATAACGCCCTACCCCGGGTGGGCCCCACCCGGACCGAACTGGGAACGCCACCAAAATTACCCATTGGGTTGACGACTAGCTCCACAGACCACCGGAGGTCCTTTTAGCATGGTTTGTCCTCACTCGCACGCACCCTGGAAAACTTCCCAGAAGGCCACTCATCCTCAGATTTTTCCAAGTCAAGCACACTTAACTTTGGAGTTATTAAGCTTGAGCTTCCGAAAAGGAAGGTACACCTTGGTGATATGGATAGTACCATCTAACCTTTTAAGTCATACTTAACCAGAATCTCAGAATCGGGGTATTACATTTTCAATATTTTTTTAAAATATTTTTAAAAGTTAGATTCAATTTTCAAAATATTCTCCAAACTTTTTATTTTGAAATGTTGTTTCTTTAATCTTCTAACTCTATTCTAGCATTTTCAAAATTTTGGAATCTAATGAAAAAATAGTAAAGTATGCAAAATTAATAGACTTTGAAAATTATTTCTAACTTCTTTATTGAAAATCTTTACTTTTGAACAAGTTACTAACTTATTTTTTTTAAATTCCCCCGTTACCAAATATTATTGTCTTTTTGATGTGTGCCTAAGGGGAGAGCAATCTTAAGTTAGAAAAGTTAAAAAAAGAGAGTTATCTTAAGTTAGAAAAGTTAAAACATTTCTGATCTCTCAAACTTTTCGAATCTCTCAAACTTTGAGATTTAACCCTTAAAGACCTAAGCCTAACTTAAGAAAACTGTCAAATATCAAAAAGGGAGAGATTGTTGGTGCAGTCGACCTCTAAGATTTCGATGTTTGACAATATACCTAAGTCTGGTCAATTTGACCAAAAGTTAATCCAAACAGGACTTGATATTTGGAAGAGAGAAGTATAGTCAATACTAGATGACTAACAAATGTAAGCTCTAACCAAAGGATAGGCAAGGTGGAAGTCTTAGTGAGTGAAGTCAGACCCTAGTGAGTGAAGCTAGGTGGTGGAAGTCCTGGTGAGTGAAGTTAGGCCTTAGTGAGTGAAGCTAGGTGGTGGAAATCCTGGTGAGTGAAGTCAGGCCCTAGAGAGTGGAGGTAGGTGGTAGAAGTCCTAGTGAGTGAAGTCGGACTCTAGTGAATGAAGCTAGGTGAAGGAAGTCCTGGTAAGTGAAGCCAAACAATGGAAGTCCCAGTGAGTGAAGCTAGGGGAGATAACCCTAGGTTATACTCAAATTCTGTTAACATTATTTTGCCTTATCTATTGTACTAACTCAGTGGAGTTCGGCTAAGTCAACGGATGTCTGACAGGTAAGTTAAGGTAAGTCACTGGAGGGGAGTGACTTGGTGAGGACGCGTTCCCCGTTCAAGGGAACAGTAGGCGTCGATCCAACTTAGATCTATTTCGGAAGTCTAAGTTGAGATCTTGACTAGATTCTGGTCTCAAGGAGATAGAATCTAATTGTTGGGATCTTAGATGGCTAGAGGGGGGTGAATAGCCTCTTAAAAAAAAACTTAGACAGAGATTTCTACACAAAAACTAGTTAGCACAGCGGAAGTGGAAAACTAAAACGAAGGAAGAAAAACACATACACAGCAGACACAAAGATATACGAGGTTCGGGGATAACTTGCCCCTACTCCTCGGCGTGTCCGTAAGGTGGACGACTCCTTGATCTTCGGTAGATCGCACCCCGGATAACTTCCGGCTAAAGATGTCTCCTTCTCGGTGGAGCAACCTCTCAACAGAGTCTCAAGAAAGATCTAAATTAAAGCACGAGACTTACAGAAACTCGGTGGCAAAGGAGAATAGGAGTGCTTACAACCACGCGAGAATTAGTAGCAGAAAACAGAGATCGCAGTTCACCCGAGAGCGCAAGAACTTCGCACAACAGCACACCCTTTTTTTCAAGCTTTCTTTCGTGTTCTGTTCTTGTTCTCCTCTCGTTGTTTTTACTGCTTCTCAAAACCTGATCTCTGCTGTCACAAATCTGGTCCAAGCTCCAGATCACAGCAGTATCCGTTGATGCCTGAAATGCACCATGCGCCGCTGAAACCAACAGAAAGACCATTTGTCGCATTCCTCTTACGAACTTAATTTGAAATTAGGCTTGGAATGATACCTGTTAACCTGCAAACTCAAAAGCTAACAGCACAGAGGATTACATCACATAAATGAATGAGATATATCAAAAGCAGTGAAGGAATCGTTGATACAACGAACAAATCAGAGTGTGTGGATCGGTCACCAGACCGATCACAGTGCCTTGGACCGATCAGGCAAAAGCCTGATCGGTCTGAGACCATTCTGATCGGTCGTAGTGACCGATCAGATTGAGTGTGGATCGGTCCACAGACCGATCCACCTCTTTTCTTTCTTTGCAGTCTCTTCTCCTGATCGGTCTCCCTGACCGATCAGATTGCACTCAGTGTGCTACTGAGTGTTCTCTGATCGGTCGGTAGACCGATCCACCTCTTTCTTTCTTCTGCAGGCTCTTCTCCTGATCGGTCACCCTGACCAATCAGATTGCACTCAGTGTGCTACTGAGTGTTTTCTGATCGGTCTGCAGACCGATCAGATTTCACTCAGTGTGCTACTGAGTGTCATCTGATCGGTCATCAGACCGATCCGTGGAACTTAGTTTCAGGTCAGACTGTATCAACAATCTCCCCCTTTTGTTGTTTGACAACACGATTTAAGTTTAGATCAGAATTGTTCAAATTTTCATAATTTTAGGGGAATCAAGATCCTCCCCCTAAGACGGATACAACACTATGTGAGAGTCTTCACATTTGCATTCATCTAAACTTAGTTATCTTCTCCCCCTTTGTCAAACACCGAAAAGGTGCGAATAAGGTAAGATAACTTAAAGAACTCCCCCTTAACCCTTACTGTCTGGTTCTTAAAGCACTGAGAATTCCCTCTAAGTGTATTATAAGACAGTAATAAGGAAATAAAAGACAAACAAGACATGCAAGTGAACAAGATACTAATAACGGATAGAAAATGAAATATAATAAAGAGCAAGCAAATATAAAACTGAGTACCATAAATACATGAGTAGCATCAGAAGTGCAAACATCCGTGTCAGTCATAAAGACTAACAAATAACATCCAAAATACAGGCAGTCAACAAACAAACTGTATCAATCAACATCCTCACACTGAGGAACATCACCATCATCGGCAGGAGGGGTGAAATCCTGAGGCGGCACGCTGGAGGATGGATAGCCTGGGTAAGACTGCGGAGGCGGGTAGCGTGCCATCCATCCGAGTAGCAACTGCTGTGTCACCACCTGATGACTGCGCATATCATCGAACACCAGCACACCTTCGACAACAAGGGCAACATCATCGGCGACGATCAGAACGACTTCTACCATGTGGCGTCGCGGAACAAGAGCAACCTGTCGTGGAGGTCCCGTGGTAACTCCCCCATTTTGTCCAATGATGCCAGACTTGGAAAATGCCCGTTTCCCAAGTCGGCAATCCTGCCTGACCATTTTGACTACCCTACCCTTAGACACATCAACCTGAAGGGTCTCGAGCCAATCAGTAATTATATGCCCATAAGGCATATAAACAGTGGAGCCGCTGGGCCGAGAATATGAAATGATCGAAGAGTAGATGCTGGACATAATGTCAAAGTCGAGACGCCGACGCAACCCATACAGCATCAAACAATGATAGGGTCGGATCTCAGCAAGAGGTTTGGATGTAATTGGAAGAATACAGTTTGTGACTATCTTAAAAAGAATATAGTCAGGGGCAGATAGTCGTAGGGCAGCAAAAGTGGGAAAGTCAACATCCAACTCATCTAGGTCATCTGGTCTAGGATGACCGAAGAAGTACTCATAGATGGAGTCAGGTGAGACATCAAGTGGAGGACGTAATGATTCTGGTAAATCAGGATAAATTGAGAAAAGATCCCCCGTACACATCCGGCAGCCTAGATACCCAAAAAATTCTCTGATGGAGAAATCGATAGATCTTTTAGCGACTCGGGTTTTATAAACACCATCGGAAGTCTAAGTTGAGATCTTGACTAGATTCTGATCTCAAGGAGATAGAATCTAATTACTACTCTGTTTGAATATAATTGTGCTAACACTTTATTTTGTAGGGTAGTATAAATTGTATTTTTACCTTGGACTAACATTTTCTTACAGGAAAATAATTTTCTGGAAAATGGTGGTCCGAGCGCCTGGAAGGGATCCGGGCGCCTAGAACTGGTCAGGGCGCCTGGAAGGTAAAACTTATCCTCGTTGCAACGTGGAGCGCACTGATTGGCTGGGCCAACGTCACAATCCAGGCTCCCGGAAGGGATCCGAGCGCCCGGAGCTTCCTATATAAGGAGGCCATCACCTGGAGCAAAAAAACAACAACTGCTTCCTACGACTGCTCTATTGCACTTTGCTCCTGCGACACGACGACGCTTTTCCGATAACTCAATCGTATACAACATAATAAAATGCACATACTAAAATTAGCCTAACAAGTATGGTATAATGATCAGTAATAACTAAAGATCGACAACAGAACTGCTCATAACTATATGGGCAAAATATGATAGCATGTAATATGTATGATAATGTCAAGCATATATAATATTCATATCTTAAACATATGCAACATATCATAGGCATATGTAGTAAGTATTATTGGAATCTCAAAGTTGTTTTGATGTGATCAAACAAGTTAAGTTAGGTCCTGTTGGTTTTGATCCCTGTATCTAAATGTGCAGGAGCTTAGGAGCACAGGAAGTCGAGCAAAAGACGCAGCTAGCGAGAAGGACGACACGGGAGAGAGCCGACGGGCTCAATGCGTCCGAGGGATGAAGCTGCGGAAGAGTATGCTGGCGGACGAGAAGGAAGCATGCGACGATTCCGAGGTACAAGAAGTCGGAACGGAAGCTTGCTCGAGGAGAAGATCGAAAGTTGGGTTCGGGTGAGCCCTATTCCGGATGGCCGAAATCACCCAAGTAAGCGGAGCCAGAGCGGTAGACCCGGACCGAGGCAAGCAGTACCGGAGTAGAGGGTCCGGACCGAAAAAGGTCAACATTGTTGACTTTAAGGGTCCGGGCACCCAGAATGTGATATTATCCAGATCACGTTTGGTCGTGATATGTTGCGAAGGGGATAAAGTTTTATCCCCTTCTAGGCGTCTGGAACCCTTCTAGGCGCCCCGACCAAGGCTATAAATACAGTCTTGGTCCAGAAGCTAAAGAAGAACAAGCATCTTTGCAAACAACACTTATACACACTTTAATTTTCATTTAACTTCTCATTTTTTGTGCTTTATTGCTGTAAAGAGGCTTCTCCGCCTGAAAGAGATATTTAGTGGACGCGTTAACTTCCTTGGATTAACAACCTCCCCGGTTGTAACCAAGTAAATCTATGAGCCTCGTCTTTTTGGTTTATCTCTAATTCTATTTATGCAAGTGTTCTTTCAACCCCCCTTCTAGCCAGTCACTGGGTCCCAACAAGTATCTCCATCAAATGTAACACACATCACATGCATATGAATATATATATATATATATGTCACTCCTACACACCATTCTAGCACCACGACATTTGAGTGGGGAGGACTATGACAACTATACACGACTCTAGCTACTACTACATTTAAGCGGTCGGTCGGACATGATGTAAAGTAGCTATCTAGCTACATAATAAAGAGGTCACTGTCTGCACACAACTCCGCTACCACTATCCTGAATGACCGAGTGGGCACGACATCACCAGTTGCATGCAACTCTAGTTATTGTTGGGGGTGCAAGGTTATAAACATAATCCTATATTGAAAATACATGTGAAAGATCATGATTTTATAAGAAAAAGATATCTCCCGGTATGAAGCCTTTTGGGTAGAGTCCAAAAATAAAATCATAAGAGCTTAGGCCCAAAGTAAACAATATCATGTCATTGTGGAGATATCTAAATTCTTTTCGATCCTTCAGTTACCACTACCCCTAAGTGGCCAAGTGGACAGATAATATGACTAGCGACTTTCTCAACCACAAGGGAGACAATGGTTGACAACATGTATACAATGTAATAATGTGTAAGATGAAATAATCATGACACGGTCATAGTTATCACCATGCAACAGTATCACAAGTATATCTAGTAGTAAAATCTAGCAACCACACATACATATATGTGATAATCCAATAGGTGTCTACTAAACAACATGTATAGTTAAATAAAACACCTATCAACACACCACACTCGTGCATACATCTACAACATATGAATAGTCAAAATAACTTAATCAATCAACTATACCCATACATTAAGGTCAATAGTCTATAGAGGTTAAGGAATATATACCCGCCTCAAATATAGATCGTCCTGAACTATCTCCGTGTCAAAATATTTGTCTCAAATTAGTATCCTACAACACAGTACATAGTATAGCTAAGTTTTACCATAAACCCAAATAGCTAAACCTAATCATAATTTGATTGTGAAACCCTAATTGAATTAACCTAACCATCCCACAATCATATTCAGACTCTAAATGGAAATAGGTTAAGTCAATGAAACTTAAGTTAAGTCATTTTGTAGAATCCTTGGTAGCCGACTAGAGGGGGTGAATAGCCTACACAATAAAAATTAAAAAAACCTTTCTCAAACTTTTACAGCTTTAATAAATCTAACACTTGCATAAAAAATAAGAGACTAATTAAAGAAAGGAATAGACTACGATTTTTACTTAGTTATAACTCGGAATGTTGTTAGTGCAAGACTCTGAAGCACTAATCAAATTCTCCTTCAGGCGTAGGCGGAGAAGCCTCTTACAGCAGTTGAAGCACTCAATTACAAAGCTAAATCGAAAAAGAAATGATTACAAGTGTTCTATATAAGCTTCTAGGAATAGAGCTGTATTTATAGCCCTAATCGAGACACCTGGAAGGGTCCCAGGCGCTTAGGGGGATAAACTTTTATCCCCATTGCAACTTAAATTTCTCAACAAAACATGTTCAAAATGGAAACTCAACTCAAGTTGCAAGACTTAGAAGAAAATTTCATCTTGAAAGATCAAGTGGAGAGACTTAATAAAACATTGGAAATGTTTAATTTATGCTCCAAGTATTTGAATATGATGCTTGAGTCCTAACTAATCGTGTGCAATAAATTTGAACTCGAATACAAAGATAACACAACAAACAGTCCTACTTATCGTTACTTAATTAAAATAATAAAAATCAAGTCCAAGCATAGATCCCCAAAACATGTTTAGTTAATAAAATTGGACTAAATTAATATTGGATCCCCGAGAATTAAATTTATTATCTAGATAGACCTTATCTAAGTTATGATTTAAGGGATATAATAGAAAAATAATTCTTTCCTATTAAATTGCATGATTGATTGGTTTACTGCTTTCTTTATGCATGTCTAGTTTCTTTTTCTGCTTAATTTAAAATGGTTAAACAAGAAAAGATATAACTAACCTTGACAATCTAGTATTAGAATGGATTAGGATGATAGTAGGCTAAGGAAGCTCTGTCAAATGAGGTTGAAATATATGTATTCTACCTAATGTACTAGACTTAATGGATTTAGTTGAAGTTATCTCAGTCAAATATGAACTAATTAGACTAAAATTTAGTATTAAATTCTTTGGGTTGGTTGTTTTGGAAAACCATTATCTTAGACACGTAGTTATTTTAATAATGTCTATTGTGACTCACCATAGCAAAAAGCTTATTTATAAACTTCTTCTTAATGAATCTAAAGCTAAGTTCGAATCGAACACAAGGTCAACCAACCCTTTTCAAAATTCAAATTAATTAATAATCAAAATAAAAATAATTTTAATTTAATTCAAATTAATTAATAATTAATTTAAAAAATTATAATTTAATATGAAATTAATTAATAATTAATTTAAGTAATTTTGATTTAATAAAAAAATCATTAATAATTAATTAAAAATTCTAAATTTAATTTAATTGATCTTAAATTTAATTTAATTATTATTAAATTAATTAATGATTAATTTAATTATTTCTTAATTAATTAAATAATTTTAATTGAATTGAATTAATCCTAAATTAATTAATAATTAAATTAATTAATCCCAAATTAATTAATAATTAATTTAAAATTAATTTAATTTAATTAATCTGAAATTAATTAATAATAAAGATAAAATTAATTTAAACAATTACTAACTTAAAAAATCCAAATTTAATTTAAAATTCAAAATTAAATAATTTAAATTTAATTAAAAATTCTCGTTCAAAATTAAATAAAAAATTAGTTAACCAAGAAAATCCTCAATTAACTAAATTCAAATTTTATCATTAATAATTTGAGCTTAATTAGTATAGAAAACTAATCAAGATTAAATCAATTTAAATCTAGACCAAATTAATCAAAGTTTTAATAAAATCTTTAATATATTCATTCAAGATAAAACTAATTTGAATAAATTTAATTTAATCAAATTAATTAACCCATTTTTTACTCTAAACCAAAATTAATTAACTTAATTTTAATATAATCTAAAATTAATTAACTTAAAAGAATTTTAATTAATCCAAAATTAATTTTAACTTAATTAATCTGAAATAAATTATAACTTAATTAATGTAATCCAAAATTAATTTTATCCTAATTAATTAATCCAAAATATACTTTAACATAATTATTCAATCCAAAATTAAGTTTAACCTAATTAATTAATAAAAAAAAACTAACTTAATTAATTTAACCAATATTAATTCTAATCAAATTAATTCAATTCGAAATTAATTTTAACTTAATTAATTCAATCCAAAATTAATTTTAAATTAATTAAATAAATCCGAAATTAAATAATAATTAATTTTTACAATTTTATATCAACACAAAATTAATTGAAAATTTTAAACCAAATTTACTTTGAATAATCTAAAATTAATTAAAATTTTAAGATTAAATCATCAAGAAATCTGATTTAATTATACTTTAAACAAATCATGCTAATAAACTCGTCATAAGGTTACCATGCTTAAGAATTTAGAACAATTGAGAGGCTAAGTAAATTAATTGAAACTCTAAAATTTAGAACAATTGAGATGCTAAGGAAATTAATTTAAAATATTTTTTTAAAAAAATACAAAATTGATAGAAATATTTTATTAAAAATATTTTTAAAGTAATGATTCACATAATGATGTATAATGCTTGATTGAGTGTAATATATATATATATATATATATATATATATATATATATATATATATATATATATATATATAATTTATACATTTTTAAAAATAATTGTTGATAACATCTCAGCTTAGAGATCTTTAAGCCAACCATAAACTTCAAGACCTCTTGACATATAGTAATATCCTCCTTTTGGTTATTAAGGATGTTGACGGGTACCTCATATTTGGATGAAGGCTAATGCGATGGATGTCATAGAAAAAAAATTTGTTAAGATTTTTCGTAATAAAATTTTGTTACTATTTTATATAATCGAGTTATGTTATGATTTTTCATAATAGAATTTTTTTGTAATTTTTTATAACAAAATTCTGTTATGATTTTATCGGGTTTAGGGTTTATACACTATTTATAGGGATCATTGTAAATCAATTGTACAACAACCATCATGAGAATCATTGAATGTGATTCTCTTGAGTAGAGAAAATTCTAATAAAGCTTTGGCCATTTTTGGTGGAGTAGACACGTTGCCGAATCACGGTAACTCTTCTTCCTCTTCTTCTTCTCCTTCCTCATGTTTGCTCCTTTTGTACATCCTTGTTTCATTGCTCCACACGATCTCTCTTCCTCTTCTTATGCGTTAAAGGTTGAGAGGTGTTATCTCCTCCTCTTTACGCAACAATTGGTATCAGAGTTACATGTTTTGGCGGATTTCTTCAATATGCCAGGAACAACTTCTATGAAGTTTGATACAGTGAAGTTTGCCAAAACTGGGAACTTCAGATTATGGCAAAGAAGGGTCAAAGACTTGTTAGTGCAACAAGATATTGTGAAGGCGTTGGGAGAAAGAAAATCAAAAAGCATGGAGAGATCAGATTGGGAAGAACTTCAAGTGAAGGTAGTGACAAAAATCAAGCTTTGTTTTACGAATGATGGGATGTACCATGTCATGGACAAGGAGTCACCAGTGGTAGTTTGGCAAAAGTTGGAAAGTCGGTACATGTTAAAATCATTGAAAAACAAGCTGTATCTCAAGTAAAAATTATTCGGGTTGAAGATGACAGAAGGAATCGATCTGAGCCAGAACATTAACGTATTCAACCAGATTATGAGTGATCTGAAACGGGTTGATGTGAAGATTGAAGATGAAGACAAGACACTGATATTGTTGAATTCTCTACCTTCATCTCCTACATACAATAATTTGGTTACTACTTTGATGTGGGGTAACGAAACTCTTAAATTAGAGGAGATCACAAGTGCATTTCTAGGTTTTTACTAAAGGAAGAAAATAAGCGATAAAGTTTCTCATCGAGAAGGATTTGTGATAAATAACAACCAAGAGCGTGGTAGGAGTAAATCTCGATATGGATCGGATAACGACAACAAGACTCGTTCTAAGTCGAGAAGGAAGAAGATGATCACGTGCTACAAGTGTGGAGATAAAGGTCATATGAAAAGTGATTGTCCAGAGATAAGGAAACATGTTGTAGAGAACAAAGGTAGTTCGGTAAAGTCTATAAGCATAATTGAAGAGGAAAATTCAGAGAACGGTGATGTAGATATATTATCAGTTATGTCGAGTTTAGAGCAGTTGACAGATGCATGGATCTTAGACTCTGCATGTTCATATCACATGACTCTAAACAAGGAGTGGTTTGACACCTATATGGCAGTGGATTCTAGTTCAGTGTTGATGGAAAATGATGCATCATGCAAAGTTATCAGCATAGGAAACGTCAGAATCAAGATGTTTAATGGTGTGATCAGAACCCTATGCGATGTCAGATATATATCAAAGCTAAGGAAGAACTTGATCTCACTAGACACACTAGATAGTATTGGTTGTAGTTACAAATCAGTAAGTGAGATGATAAAAGTTAGCAAAGGAGCTCTAACGGTAATGAAAAGACAAAAGAGAGCAGGAAACATCTATAAGTTGATAAGGACTACAGTTATAGGTGGAGTCATCTCGGTGAAGTCTGAATCAAACAGTAGTGTCTTGTGACACATGCAGCTAGGGCATATGAGTAACGTGGGATGCTAGAACTTCACAAGAGAGATTTATTGAAGGATGTCAAGACATGTAAGCTTGAATTATGTAAATTCTGTGTTCTTCTGAAATAAAGCAAAGTGCAATTCAAAACAGCAACAAACAAGACGGAGGAAATTCTAGACTATGTACATATGGATCTCTGGGGACCAGCTAGTGTAGCACCACATGGAGGACACTTGTATTTTGTGAATTTTATTGATGATTACTCACGAAAGGTCTAGATATACTTTATGCGTCACAAGTCAAAACTTTTACAAAGTTTAAATTGTGAAAAACTGAAGTGGAGAACCAGATCGGAAGGAAGATCAAATACCTTAGGTTAAATAATGGGACTGAGTAGCAGATTCAAAGTTTTAAGAAATTTATAAGCAATATGGGATAATGAGGTATTTCTCGATTCACAAGACACCTTAACAGAACATGGTAGCGGAAATATTGAACAGGACAATCATCAAGAAGGCAAGATGTCTCAGGATGAATGCAAGGCTAGCAAAGAATTTCTGGGCGGAAGTAGTTAATATGACATGTTATCTCATTAATAGATTACCAAGGGCAGCACTAGAAGGCAAAGTATCAGAGGAAGTATGGACAGGGAATCAAGTAGATTACTCTCATCTTCAAGTTTTTGGATGTCCAGCATATATGCACATATCTAGTGAGGAAAGATCAAAGTTGGATGTGAAGTCAAAGCAATGTATTTTTATGGAGTATTAGAAAGGAGTTAAAGGCTTTAAGATTTAGGATCCTATGGCAAACAAGGTGATGATCAGCAGAGATGTCGTGTTTGATGAGAAGGCTATGCTACGACATACTCAAGAAAAAGGAAAGGAAATACCACAAAGTAACATGGAGAAAGATGTTGTGCAGGTGGAGCTAGAAACTCATGACTTTGATGATTCTAGCTCAGAGCACAAGGAGCATTGCACTATAGTTGGTGGCAGAATGAGACGAGTCATAAAACCACCCACTAAATACAAATTCAAAGACTTGGTATCTTATGTGCTTATCATTAGTAGTGGAGACCATACATCTTTTCAAGAAGCGATACATAGCTCTGAGAAGGATAAGTGGACGGGTGCTAAGACGAAGGAGATGAAGTTATTGCATAAGAACCAAACATGGGATCTAATAGAACTTCCTGAAGGAGAGAAAGTTATAGGGTACAAGTGAATTTTCAGATACTTGAGCAATACAATTGATTATGATATCATGTTCAATAGATAACCGCAAGATCCTTCAGTTACTGGGTCCATAGATATAGACTATGCAGGAGATTTAGATGATAGGAGGTCTACTATAGGATATATGTTCACTGTGGTAGGAGGACCTATTTGCTGTAAATCTATGATACAATCTATTATTGAATTATCTAACTATAGAGTCGGAGTACTGGCAGCAGCTAAAGCAGTGAAGGAAGCTTTATGGCTACAAAGTTGGTCAGAGAACTGGGTGTTCAGTAAGGTGGAGTCAATTTATTATACGATAGTCAGAATGCTATCTATTTGGCGAAGAATCAGGTGTTGTTGGAATGTATACTAAAAGCTTAGCTTTTTGTATAAATATTTACTTAGAAATAAGAATCATATTGGTCAAATATCTACATTTATAAATTAAGTGTAGTTGTTCAATTAATTTATATTGTAGATAACATAGTGTGTGGTGTCACACACAGAAGATAATTTTATCAATTCCTTATAAATTATAAACAGTAGCTCACGACTGAGATGGAAAGGAACAAACCATTGGAATAGTCGTAGTGTAATTAGGTATTAGTTTATCTTGACTGATAAATTACATTAGTACACTCTGAGTGTATTGAGCATGACCATCTAAGATAAGTTCTTTTTATACTGACTTAATAAAAGAACAAGACCTTTGTTATTATGGAAGTGTGTGCTCTTAATCCCGATATAGTAACAAGCACGTGTACTTAGTATTTATTTCTTTGACTTATCAAAGGGTGAGATTTAGCTCGATAAATCAAGAGGCCCGATAAGTTGAGAAATGATATTATTTATAGTGTGTGTTGTTGATTATAGAAGAAAAATGTGTCCTAGGAATCTAGGTTGATAATGTCCCCAAGAGGAGCTCATAAGGATTGTCATGTAAACCCTGCAGGTGGACTTAGTCTGACATGACGATAAGGTTGAGTGGTACTACTCTTGGAGCTAGATATTAATTAAGTGAGTTGTCAGTAATTCATTTAATTAGTGAACATTTGATATCTTAAATACAGGGAGATTAACACACTCATGATAAGAAGGAACCCAAAATGTAATTTGGGATTGGTGCGGTATTTCAATAATAATTCTTTAGTGGTATGAATTATTATTGATGAAATTAAGTTGGGTGTTTGGGACGAACACGAGAAGCTTAATTTCATCGGGAGACCAAAACCAATTCCTCCTCTCGGTCCCTATCGTAGCCTCTTATTTATAAAGTGTTATACCCACCTATACCCACCTTCCTACCCAACCTAAGGTGGCCGAACAAACAAGCTTGGAGTCCAAGCTTGGGTCGGCCAAGCCAAAGGTTGAGCCAAGTAAAGGTGGCCGACCCTAGCTTGGAGCCCAAGCTTGGTGTGGTTGGCCATATAAAAAATAAAAGGGATTTTATTTAAAATCTTTCCTAATGTGGAAGGTATGGTTTTAAAAGAGAGTTTAAAATTTAAATATTTTCTTTTATAAGTTTTCTACAAAAGATTAAGAGAAATGTTTGATATCTTTCCTTATTTGTAGTTAAAAGGAAGATTTTAATTTTTGATAAAACTCTCTTTTTATGTAACCATCTTCATGATTTTAAAAGAGAGTTTTAAAATTAAATCTTTCCTTTTATAGTTTCTACAAAAGATTAAGAAAAGATTTGATATCTTTCCTTATTTGTAGATTGAGAGGAAGATTTTAATTTTAAAGATAACTTTCCTTTTTGGAAATCATCCACATGTTTTAATAGAGAGATTTTAATTTATAAAATTTTCTTTTATAATTAGAGAAATTTTTTTAAAAAAATTTTTGGAAACAAATAAGAAAGTTTTAATTTTGTATTTAAAACTTACCTTATTTGGAGCAATTGAAGGGGTCGGCCATTAGAGGTTTAATAAGGAGTTTTAATTAAATTTTCCTTATTAACCAATAGCAAGGAGAATAAGGGAATTTTAATTATAATTAAATTTCCTTATACGCCAAGACCAAGGAATATAAAATAGGAGGTAGAGGTGCCTCACCTTACAACATATCTTTTATAGTTTCCCCTCTCTTCCTTGGTGTGTGGCCGACCCTATTCTTCTCCTCTTCTCTTCTTCTTTAGTGGCTGGTGCATCCCCTTCTTGGAGTTCTTGTGGTGGTCGGTTCTTGCTAGGAGAAGAATGAGAGAAAGGAGGTTTTGCTCTTGCATCCCTTGGAGCTTGGTTGGTGGCCGAGAATTACTATCTCTTGGAGAAAGGTGCTTGGCCGAAACTTGGAGGAAGGAAGAAGGAGGCTTGGTGGGTTCTCATCTTGGTAGATCGTTGCCCACACAACGTCCGAGATAAGAAGAGGAATACGATAGAAGATCAAGAGGTTGTTGCTTACAAAGAAAGGTATAATTAGTAATTATTTTCGGCATCATACTAGTTTTCTTTGTATAGTTTTTGAAATACCAAACATAAGAGGCATATGATTCTAGGTTTCGAATTTGTGATTCGAGTTTGTATTTTTCTTTGTTTTTCGAATTTGTAATTCGATTGTTCCTTTTGCTTAAACCTAGGGTTATATAAGGAAATTAAATATTAAATTTCTTTAAAAGGCTTTTTCTAGGCGGTGGTGGATGATCTCATACCCAAGAAGGCCTAGTGCCTTGCCATGCAGTCCTGGAAGCTAATTTTAGAAATTAATATTTAATTGAATTTGTAACATGGGTGGATTTGGATCAATAATGTTAAGCATCGTTTGCGATCCAAGTTTAAACCACTAAGAACAAATAAGTTAAATTTGGAATCAATAATGTTAAGTTCCGTTTGCGATTCCTAATTTAATTTCTAAAGAACACAATAGGTTGTTAGTAAAGGTTCAGGACTTGTACAAAATTTTTATACAAGGGAACCAGTATGATATTCCGCATAGCAACCAACAGGTGTCTCATGTGAGAACCAAGCATATTGATGTGAGATTTTACAAGATCAGAGAACTGATTGCTTATGGGAAAATTCAACTTGAGAAGGTTCACACTGTAGATAATACTACAAACATGCTGACAAAGTTAGTGACCATAGAGAAGTTCAAGCATTGCTTAAGCTTAATCCATAACTCTAGATGCTAGAGGAAGGAAGCCCAGACCCAGAGATCTAAGTGGAATTTTATTCAGATACTCGTGTTTTTCGAAGGGGTGAATATTCGTCAAAGTAGAGACTGTTGATGGGTGGTTCATATTTGGATGAAGACCAATGCAATGGATGTCATGGAAGAAAAATCTGTTAAGATTTTTCGTAATAAAATTTTGTTACGATTTTATATAACAGAATTCTATTATAGTTTTTCATAACAGAATTCTATTGTGATTTTTCATAACAAAATTCTGTTATAATTTTACCAGGTCTGGGGTTTGTGCATTATTTATAGGGATCATTGTAAACCTATTGTATAATAATCATGAGAATCATTGAATGTGATTCTCTTGAATAGAGAGAATTCTAATAAAGTTTCGGTCGTTTTTTTGTGGAGTAGGCACATCGTCGAACCACTGTAACTCTTCTTCTTCTTCTTCTTCTCCTTCCTCATGTTTGCACCTTTTGTGCATCTTTATCTTGTTGCTCCGCGTAATCTCTTTCTCTCTTTCTCTTCTTTCACATTAGAGGTTGAACGATGTTGCCTCCCTCTTTGCGCAACAAAGGATATTTTAAAGAAGTGTCAGGTTAAGGGGTTTGTTGGATTGTGACGCACGTGAGAGGGGGGGGGGTGAATCACGTGGTTTTCAAAATGGTTCTTTTTGGTTTTTAAAACACGAGTATGCATCGGAAAGTAAGAAGTTCGAAGATAAGAAAATACGAAAAGAACACAAGCAATTTTTACTTGGTTCGGAGCCTTCGGTGACTCCTACTCCAAGGCCCAGATCCCGCAGACCTATCGATGGACAATCCACTAAAAACCTCTTCCGGTACCTCGGGAAGAGAGAATCAAGTACAAGAAAAGTTAGGCCAAGTGCAACACCCTGCACTTGTCCTTTTATAGTAATTAAGTACAAAAAGAAGTTTTACCAACACTTCAATAATAGAAATGACAGTGCTTTGTGTTGATGTCTATCTGCCAAACGTGATCGGAACTCCTTGAAGTAGTCGTCGGGCTTAACAGCTTTCCAGTAGAGTCGCGGGAGGAACTGGGAATAGTCGGAGGCTCAAATGTGCGCACAGTAGCTCGTATGTACTTGTTGTGTAAGTGCCTACTTGAAACTGCCTTATAAAGGTCTTGGAGGGCGCCTCCAATAAGGCAAATCCTATCCCGAGAAGACCAGCACTTATCTGTGAATGATTCCAAAAAATCATCCTATGGAGGGCGCCTTCCATAGCCATAGAAGGCGCCTTCTATGAACAGTACCGAGGCGCCTTCCATAGCCATGGAAAGCGCCCTCGGGTAGTATTCATCCGAAAGTAGTTTTGCTTCCTTACTTGCTTTCTTATCCTGCAGCAAATGTGTTAGTCTAAATACCCTACAAGACAAATGTTAGCACAAATATAATAAATAGAGTAATTAGTTCATGTCCTCCTAGGACCAGGTACTAGTCAATGTCTCAGTTTAGGGATCCCAAATGAACCTAAACTGGACTAACACCTACTGCCCTCAACTGGAACGCATCCTCACAGTCACTCTCCTCCAGTGACTTACCTTTATTTACCTTTTTCCAGACATCCGGTCAGCTCGTTGACTAGTCTGGACTTCGTACCAGCTATCCGATCGGTCGGTCGACCTAGCTAAACTTTCCTGCAACACTGAGTTAGCACAATAGATAAAATGATAAGGTAAAATAGTGTTAATAAAATTCAAGATTCGTTGGTCCGGTCGATCGTGCACGGTCGACCGGAAACCAGTCAGTCACATATAACCTAGGGTTATCTCCTCCTAGGGTTGTCTAGCTTCACTCACTATGACTTCCATTGCCTGACTTCACTCACCAAGACTTCCTCTAATTAGCTTCACTCATCAGGACTTTCCACCACCTAGCTTCACTCACTAGGGTCCAACTTCACTCACCAGGACTTCCATCACCTAGCTTCACTCACTAGGGTCCGGCTTCACTCACCAGGACTTCCACCACCTAGCTTCACTCACTAGGGTCTGGCTTCACTCATCAGGACTTCCACCACCTAGCTTCACTCACTATGACCCAGCTACACTCACCAGGACTTTCACTTTGTTTAACCTCCAGTTAACACTAGTCACTCAGTAGACTTCTCACCTGCTTATCCTTTGATTAGGACTTAGCTTTGCTAGTCATTGCTAGTCATCTAGTCCTGACTAGACTTCTCTCTTCCATAGATCAAGTTCTGTTTGAATCAACCGTTGGTCAAATTGACCAAACTTAGGTATATTGTCAAATATCAAAACCTTAGAGGTCGATTACACCAATAGGGTTGACCTATTAGAAGACATCTTTAAAAGGGGAGTTTTCAGAATAAAATATTTTGAAAAAGATTTTAAAATGATAGATGATTTTTGAAAATATATTCATTTTCAAACTACTTTGAAAATATGAAAAATATTTTTAAATATTTAAAAGTTTTTTAAATTAATCTTGAAATATATTTGAAAAATATATTGGAAAATATCTTGAAATTCCTTTGAAAATTTTACATTATTTTTAAAATTATTGTTTGAAATTAATTTTTGAAAATTAAATTGAAAATCATATTTTGCAAAATTTTGAAAGCATAATTTCTCCTTTGAAAAATATCTTTGCATTGGCAAATATTTTTTAAAATTACTCTTAAAAATATCTTGAAAATATTTATTGCTTTTACAAAATGTCTAAAAATTCCTTGATTTTTTTTAAAATCATGTTTGAAAAGGGGTTTCTTAAAATGAAATTGAAAAGTTGAAATTATTTTGAAAATGTTTTGAACACTCTAAACTTATCTTGGAAATGTATTTCGAGAGAGTATGGAAGATGTCTTTTTTTACTAATGATTATCCAATAAATATTGTTGGAGCAAAACAAAGAAAGTCCTTATGATTTAAGGAGTCAAAAGTAGTTAGTACTATTTTTGATGTATATCAAAAGGGGAGAAGAAGGGTTTATTGGATTGAGTCACACGTGAGAGGTGAGGGGGTGAATCATGTAGTTTTTTGAAAAACTGGTCTTTTCATTTTTAAGAACTCAGTATGCAGTGAAAAACTACGAGAAAAGACGGAAATAAAAAAGCAAGTAAAATAATACGCGTTCGGTTTTACTTGGTTCGGAGCCTTTAGCAACTCATATTCTAAGACCCATGTCTCGCGGATCTATCAATGGGTAATCTACTAAAATACCTTTTCCGGTACCTCCGGAAATGTAACGCCCACCCTTCTTACTACTACTACTCTCTAAGGGTGACCATTACTTAACTACTGACTCTACTTAACCGGTATGATCGAAACCACAAGGAATCCCTACCGAAAAATTTCGACAGAGTCTCCCCTGTACCGGTGACCTTAAACTGAGATACAAACATAATATACATCAGCCACAGGTGGCTGGATCATATATCAAACACACAAAAGAAATAACATCACCACGCAGTTTAATAAAATCAAATCATGCAAGTAATGAATAGCGGAAACCAAATAAAATACAACTTCTTACTCCAAAATTTTCTTATCAACCTATATACAAAATTAATCTAACAAATTCTTAAACTAAGTCCCAAGACTTCCATAGTCCTGACATCACACACCATCCGCGCCACCTTGTCGCCTTCCTTTGCTAAGCTTTTCCTTTCCTGTATCTGCAGTAAGAGGAAATGCAATCTATAAGCAAAATGCTTAGTAAGCGCTATCTAACTCACAAAAACTTGATATGCATGTACATATATCTATAACATAAACTAACTGCATGCTTACTGAAGACTACTCATGTTCACCCATTAGTAAAGGAATCAAACAAGCTGAAATGCTAAATATGTAAAGCTACTCATGCTCTTCTAATAGCAAAGAACAGTGAGCTAATCTAAATAACATGCTAGCATAAAAGAAAACTCAACTTGCTGATTTTAAAACAAAGTGAAACTTAATTCATTTGTTCTAAACTTATTCATTTATCTCACTTGTTTAAAACTTATTCTTTAATACTTTTATACTTATGTGAAACTTATTTTACTTGTTCAAAAACTTATACTTATAATACTTCAAAATAATAATCAACTTTCTTCTTGGGCCCGACAACTGTACTTGCTATGCGCGCATCCCTAATTAGACCCGAGATAGTTGATCCCGAATCTAATGAGGTTTACTAGGTTATCTAAACCTAGGGACGACTATGGGAGCCCAACCCAAGGACAACTGAGAGTCCAACATACTAGGTTATCTAAACCTAGGGACGACTATGGGAGCCCAACCCAAGGACAACTGAGAGTCCAGCACAGTGCCACTGTTAAAAGTAAAATACTTGTTATCTTTTAATACTTCTAATATATAATGCCTCGATATTTTCTTTAGCACCTTGTGTGCCAAAATCCCTAAAGTCTTGACTTTGGGATCTACTTAAGGCCTTGGCATTTTTCTTTCTTTTCTTTATCCTTCTTATACTTTCTTAAACTCAAAATACTGTCCGGGTATTTTTTCCATATGCATCTATAAGTGAAATCAGCTAGGTAACACACAATCATGCATATTTAAGGGAAATCTAAAGTCTTGTTCTACAATGCTATCCATAAACTATCTATTAGCAAATCTGCACTGCTAAAGAAACTAAATACTTAAAGCAAATCTACACTACAATGCTTAACAAAATTCTGTACTGCAATGCTTAACAGAAATCTGCATTGCAATGTTAAATAAAAATCTGCACACTAATGCTTAATAAAATCTGCACACTAATACTTAATAAAAATCTGCACTAAAATTCTGCACTACAAGGAGATTTCAACTACATTAAAATTCTGCACTTCAAGGAGATCTAAACTGCACTAAAATTCTCACATGGCAATTATAAACCTAGAATTTCATATTCTAGTAACCGGCTGAGACCAAATGGAATCCTTGATATTGACACATCCAAGTACTTCAATTCTGAACATCAATTATGCCATTAAACTTATGGTCAGAAAAGGAATTCTCAGTATAAAATGTATATTGATCAACATATAAATCTATTTCTCATCTTCTAAACTAAACTTCTACTCTGAAGTTACTACTTGCATATCTAAATTACTCATATACTTCTCACCTGTTAAATTCATTACATTAATTCAAATCATCTTTAGTCTTAATACATGATACTCACCAAAACAACATATCACATATGCTCATCTTCACTCTTTCATCCACACTTCTGCACTAAAAAGATTACACTACCTACTTCATCATAAAATAAACCAAAATCACTGCCGGATCAACCTCCAATTAGCCTAATAAACCAATACTTAATCCAAGCCTTTCTATGTTCATTGCCTAATAGCAGAACAAAGGGAAACTAAAAGCTTAAAGAAAAATCTAACTATATACTTGGAATAAAAGGCAGTTCATTGCATAGATTTATATATAAACTAAAACTAAAAATCTACATCTGAAATGTTTAACAAAACTGCACTGGGATATTTAATAAGGGAAACTGCTCATGTTATTCCAATAGCAAATGGAAAACTAGAAAGTCTGCCCAGGTATATCTAATAGCAAAGGAACCTAGGAATAAAGGAATCAATGCTGCACATACCCAACAGAATATCATGCTTGCAAAATAACGAAAGGGATGAATTTACAATGCTATTAAACAGGGCTGATCATATTTATTAAATAGCAAAGAAACTAACACTTAGTACTTGGATTAAGGGTTGTTCATGCCACTATACAGCACAAAAATGGTCTAACCAAATATGCCAAATATAGGGCTGTTCTTGTCCAATGCAAAGTATAACCGAACCCAAGCATCCCTCTGTGCAGTGCTACGGTAAGGAAACAGAAGCATAACCCTTCGGCAGTAATCCACCAAAAATAGCACTACATGCTAAAAACTAAATTAAGGTCCATACAGAAAGGCTAAATATAGGACTATTCTTTTCAGGTTTAATAGAAAAACCTATGGCAGAAAATGCTATAATCTACACGGTAAGATCAAACCACATGGATAAGGAATCTAATAGCAGAAGACAACTACATATCAAACCCAATATCAAAACCTAAACAAATTCCCCTCTTGTAACCTTAATGAAACTCACGGCAGCAAACATGGCAGCAAGCTTCACAACATGCTTCAAAAATCAAAAGACGCAAGGAAACATCAATCGAATCTGGAACCACTCTTACAGCAGGTGAGTAAGCGACTTACCTTGCGTTCTTGAACTCACATCCGAACAAGAAGCTTCTAGGGTTTCGGGTGAGCTCCAAAACTCGGTGATTCCTTTGTGTCCGCGTGTTCTCTTCGACGGGAGGGCTCGGATCCGAGAAGAGCTTGTGGAGAAGTCCCTTTGGTCGGCCGTCGGAGAGGCCCTTGCTTCCCTCTTTTCGTTTTTTCCCAAGCAGCCGTCGCCGACGCCGTTCGTGAGGGAGAGGAGAGAAATTGGGGCTCGGGAAAATTAAGCCCTCTTTTTATAACTAGGGCATTCTATTAGCCAACTACTACTTAAATACAATTCATCCTTTATTTGATCAATAACAACTGCTTGCACACTTGGTCAACCGGACTTGCTTAGGACTTGGTTTGGCCGGAGGTCTCGGGTTCGAATCTCAGCTTGAACATTTTTTTGTCGAAACTTCTTTCGTTTAGTAAAAATACCAAACGACCTCCAAAAATTGCATAAAAATACTCTAAAAATTTCTAAAGATCTCTAGAATATTTCTATAGTATTTTCAAATATTTTTAACCACTATTAGAACTTTTAATGAGGAATTTTGGGTCATTACAGGAAAAGGGAATCGAGTACATAAAACAAAGAAACAAGTGCAACACCCTACACTTGTCCTATTGCAAATACTTAAATACACAAATTATAGCTCGTTACCCAACACCTTTGAAGACTGTCAACTTAGGCTCGGTGTTGGTTGGTTCCTCGGTAGTAGTCGGGAGCAACAGCGCCGTAGCAGGTCACAGTAGTAGGCCGGTGTTAGAGTGTATACTAAAAGTCTAGCTTTTTGTATAAACATTTATTTTGAAATAAGAATCACATTGGTCAAATGTCTACATTTATATGCTAAGTGTAGTTGTTCATTTAATTTATATTGAAGATAACATGGTGGGTGGTGTCACACAGAAGATCATGTTATCAGTTTCTTATAAATTATAAATAGTTGCTCACAACTAAGATGGAATGGGACAACCATTGGAATGGTTGTAGTGTAATTTGGTATTAGTTTATCTTGACTATAAAATTATACTAGTACACTCTGAGTGTATTGAGCAGGACATTTGAGGTTGTTCTTTTTATACTGTCTGTTAAAAAGAATAAGACCTCTGTTATTATGGAAGTGTGTACTCTTAATCATGATATAATAACAAGCACGTATACTTAATATTTATTTCTTTAATTTATCAAAGGGTGCGATTTAGTTTGTTAAATCAATAGGCCCGATAAATTGGGAAATGATATTATTTATATGGCGTGTTGTTGATTATAGAATGAAATTATGTCCTAGTGATCTAGGTTGATGATGTCCCCTTGAGGAGCTCATAAGGATTGTCATGTAAACCCTGCAGGTGGACTTAGTCTAACATAACAATAAGGTTGAGTGGTACTACTCTTGGAGATAGATATTAATTAAGTAAGTTGTCAGTAACTCATTTAATTAGTAGGCATTCGATATCTTAAACACAGGGAGACTAACATACTCATGATAAGAAGGAGCTCATATTGTAATATGAGATTGGTGCGGTAGTGCAATAATAACTCTTTAGTGGTATGAGTTATTATTGATGAACTCGAGTTGGGTGTTCGGGGTGAACACAGGAAGCTCAAGCTCATCGGGAGACCAAAACCAATTCCTCCTCTAGGTCCCTATTATAGCCTCTTATTTATAAAGTCTTATATCCACCTAAAGCCCAACTTCTTACCCATCTTGAAGTGGTCGGCCAAGCCTAGCTTGGAGACCAAGCTAGGGCCGGCCAAACCAAACCAAGATGGGAGGTATGTTGTGGTCGGCCTAGCTTGGAGCCCAAGTAAGGGTGGCCGGGCACATTGAAATTAAGAGGGAGTTTTAAATTTTTAAATCTTTTCTATTGTGGGAGTCATGATTTTAAAAGAAAGTTTTAAAAATTTTAAATCTTTCCTTTTATAACTTTATACAAAGGATTAAGAGAAAGGTTTTTAATCTTTCCTTATTTGTAGTTTAAAAGGAAGAGATTTTAATTTTTGATAAAACTCTCCTTTTTTGTAATCATCCACATGTTTTAAAAGAGAGATTTTAATTTCTAAAATTTTCCTTTTATAACTAACCATGAAGGGATTTAAAAGAGAAAATTTTATTTTAAAATTTTTCTTATCGGAAACAAATAAGGAAGTTTTAATTTCATGTTTAAAACTTTCTTTGTTTGGAGCAATAGGGGTGGCCGACCATGACAAGAAGAAAAGAAAGTTTTAATTTTTTGTTTTAAAATTTTCCTTTTTAGTCATTGGCAAGGAAAATAAGGAAGTTTTAATTATGTTTAAAACTTTCCTTATTTGGCAAGACCAAGGATTATAAAAGAGAGGGAAGATGTGCCTCATGAAAAGATAAGACATCTTCTATTCCTCCTCTCTTATTCCTTGTGGTCGTCCCTTCCTATTCTCCTTCTCTTCTTCTTTGGTGGCCGGCGACATCAATCTCTTGGAGTTCCTTTGGTGGCCGGATTCTGCTTAAAGAAGAAGAGGAGAAAGGAGGCATTGTTTCCTAGCATCCCTTGGAGATTGGTTGGTGGCCGAAACTCATCATTCTTTGGAGGTTGTTGGTGGCCGAAACTTGGAAGCAAGAAGAGAAGGCTTGGGTGGATTTCATCTTGGTAGATCGTCGCCCACACGACGTCCAAGAGAAGGAGAGGAATACAATAGAAGATCAAGAGGTCTATGAGCTACAAAAGGTATAACTAGTTTTTGTTTCCGCATTATGACTAGTTCATCCTTTTGTATAGATCTTGGAAAACCAAACACAAGAGATTAACGGTTTTAGGTTATCGTTTTGTTATCGATTTTATTTTTCGATTTTATGTTTCGATAATGTGCTTCTATTGAGGTGTCTATAGTTAAACCTAGTTTACTACAAGAAGTTAAATATCCGATTTCTTTGTGAGACTTTGTCTAGGAAGTGATGGATGATCCCATACCCAAAAAGGCCTAGTGCCTCGCCATATTTAACCTGGAAGCCAATCTTTAAAATAGATATTTGATAACTTCTGTAATATGGTTTAACTTAGGAAGATCACATCGGTTAAACTTAGAGTAAAAATGTTAAGTATCGTTTCCAATCCAAGTTTAACTTCTGAAGGACAATTTGGATTAATAATGTTAAGCATCATTTGCAATCTAAATTTAACTTTAGTAGAGCACATGGGTAGCTAGGATAGTTCTATGCTTGTACAAATTTTTATACAAGGGAACTCGGACGGTATTCCGAGTAGCAACCAACAAGCAGTCAGAACCTCAATCAGGCGCGTAGAAGCTTGTATATCAGTTGTTAAAGAAGCTTTGGGCGAGCAACCTTAAATAGAGAATGGAAGGTGCCTTCCATAGCCATGGAAGGTGCCTCTAATGAGATTAGTTTGATCTTGAATAGCCCGACACTTATCCATTGTGATGCTAAAATTTTATCCTATGGAAGGTGCCTTCCATAGCCATGGAAGGCACCTTCTATGAACAGTATAAAGGGGCCTTCACTGCTTGAAGGCGCCTTCGGACACTGTTCATCTGAAGGTAATTTTCTTCTTTTTGCCCTGCAAAATAATATTATTCTAAAAAATACCCTGCAAAATAAGTATTAGGACAATTTAATAATCTAGAGTAATAATTAGTTCCTGTCCTTCCAGGACCAGGAACTAATAAAAGTCTCAATTTAGGGATCCCAAATGGACCTAAACTGGACCAACACCTACTGTTCTTTAACCGGGATGCATCCTCACTTGGTCACTCTCCTCCAGTGACTTACCTTAACTTACCAGTTTGCCAGACATCCAGTCAGTTCGTCGACCTATCTTGACTTCATGCCAGCTATCCGGTCGGTCCGTTGACCTAACTGGACTTCTTGCCATATATTCATTCAGTCTGTCGACATATCTGGACTTTGTACCAGCTATTTGGTCATCCCATCGACCTAGATAGATTTCATACCAGCTATCCGGTAGGCTTGTCGACCTAGCTAGATTTCCTGCGCACTTTATCAAGTAGTTAGATCATGATAGAACCTAACTTAACTTACTTGTCATTCATCAAAACCTAGGTTACACTGTTAGTACGAACTGCACCAATAATCTCTCACTTTTTGATGCAATGACAACTTGGGTTAAGTTAGGGGAAAAAAATGCAAGCATGAATAGACACATGATTTGGTTTAAGTTATTTGGATTTCGATTTATTTCAACTTAACCCTTTAACCCTCCCCTTTGGCATTCATCAAAAAAATATGAATAGATATTTAAAAAAAATCTAGGGAAAGTAAAAAAAATATTTATAATACAATAATTTGCAGGATTACTTTGAGAGAGAAAAAAATGATAACCATAATATTTAAAAAAAATTATAACATATGTTCAAACATAGTTTTGAAACCCCTTTAGTACTTCAAAATAATTAAGAAAACAACTTATTAATAAAAAATAAGTTTTAAAAAGAATCTTTTCAAAAAACTTTTTCAAGATGTTTTCAAGACATTTTGTAAAGTAGATTTTTCAAAGTGTTTTCAAAACCTTTAAAGCACTTTATATAAGTATTTTCATAAGACTAATAAAGTTGAAAATACTTTAAAATCTACTAATTTTAGAAGTTTTTGTTAGTTAGAGCCCTAAAGTCAATCATGTGATGATTGTTGTATGGACTTGATGTATCATATTCCTATATGTTTATAAAGGAATTTCTTTATGGTTATTATACTTACTTGTATTTATGCCAAATAACTAAGTATAATAGTATCCTTGAGTAGAAGGTTCTTATCTATATCAATCGATTGGGTGAATCGATAGTGAGATGATATAGAGAACACTACTCTTAATCATTCCTAGTCAAGCATTAACATTCAGGGACAATGTTAATGCGATGAGACTAGCATGTAGGTCAACTCGATGACTTGATCTCACAAGTCATGGATATAGAGATATCAAGTTGACATATGGATATGCATTGGAGAATGTATACTGAATGACCCGTCATGAGAAAGTATCATGGATCATTATATGAGTGTCATATACTTTCTCATGTGACTATTAGTATGACTATTAGTCCTTGGACCTGAAGTCACCATATTTCCCTACATAAGGAGTTGCATACTTTGGCTTCGTCAAACGTCACCCGTAACTGGGTGGACTATAAAGGCGATTACTGGGTATGTAACAAATTATGCGGAGGGATGTGAGTGATGTAGATGGGATTTATCCCTCCTATATGACGGGAGTGACATCGTGATTCTTGATAGAGTGAGATCACTAAGTGCATGGTCATGCCCAAATGAGTCAATATGAGATATTGAGCTCATTTGATTATAGTGAGTCTACTTGGAGTTCAAGATTTAGATTGATTAGAGGATGACATGGTCTATGCCTCAAATTGATCAATCTAGATGTCAAGGATAGAAGGACATTGTCATATATTGTGAGTCATAATTAATAGTCACAAAGTTGATGTTGGATCTCAGCATTCTTGTAACTTGGGTAGTAATGATGTGTTGCTAGATACCGCTCATTACTTATGCTTCTAAATGGGTTTAGGAGCATTGCCAACGTTACAAGAACCTATAGGGTCACACACAAAGGGCAATTAGATGGAGATTAGGTTCATATGATGAACCAAGAGGATTAGGTTCATGTGATGAACCAAATTGGATCAAGAGTAATCCAAATTAAACTAATTGAGTTGGACTCAATTTGATTCATGTGTCCAATGAGTCTAATTTAGATTATGACTCATTAAATCAATTTAGTTTAATAAATAGAGATTCATTAAATCAAATTGGCTTGAATCAATGGTTAGATTTGATCAACCATGGGAGAATTTAAGTTAAGTTTGACTTGACTTGAGAGGGAAGATGAAGAGTCAAGTTTGACTTGACCTTGACTTGACCAAATGTCATGTCATTGTGACTTGGCATAGGGCCAACCAATGATAATGTGCCACATCATCAAGGTTACTTCATGGTATGCCAGCTCATGAGGAATACCAAGAGCCTTGACTCTTAGTATTACATGGAGATAAAACCCCCTTCATTAAGTGGCCGACCACTTTAGTGCATTGGGTGTGCTTGGCGTAACTCCATCTTCTTCCTCCTTTCTTCTTCTCTACTCTCCCTCTCCTCCTTGGCCGAAACACCTTAAGAGTGCTAGCACACTTTAAGTGTTTTTTCTCTCCACCCTTTTTGTCCATGTGGATACTTCTAGAGGTGTGTACGCTTGAACACACTTGAGATCTGAAGAACCTTGGATGAGCGGGATTTGCGAAGGGCTTCGCTTCAAAGGTATACTCACTTTCTTGTAGATCTAGTGTAGATCTAGGATAGGAAACATGTACATGTAAATTTTTATATCTTCGCACGGATCCGTGGCAAGACTTCGGGGTTTCCGCAACGCAAAAAGCGATTTTTACGGCCCGAAAGTCCCAACAGTTTTAAAGTTTTAAAGAAAATGTTGAAAATGCTAAGTTTTTCAAACAACACTTAAAGGATTTAAAGTTACAGTTCTGTAAAAAAAAAATTAAAATACCAAGTGCTGTAACATTTAAAATTATTTTTTAAAAAATTAAAGGATTTAATTTTTCAAAACATGTGATAATTAAAAATGAAATTGTTGACTTGTTAATCCTCCCCCTCAACCTGAGCTTATTTTTAAAATAATCTAGTCAGCTATAAATTATCCTTAACTGTTTAACCGTTAGTTACTAACTAACTATCAAAAGATAACATTATTTACTTGGTTAGTCAGGTTAGGTCTTTGTATCCAATTAGTGTTTGACTGACCTGGATTACTTAACCTGATTGTTATAGATTTGGTATTTAACGTCGATACTTATGTTGATGCACTGATACAAGAATCTTAAGTCCAGGCAATTTGCCTATGCATCTCACCCCTTTCTAAGTTTGGCAATTACAAACAAGATAACCCTAATGTGTTGGTGAGATGCTCAAGTCCTAGATCTATAGGAGCATGTTTTCTATGAGTTCGATCTAGACTAAGGCTAAAATTGATTTTGAAAATTCTAAAAATAGGGAATTTTGAGAAAAATAAATAATTTTCCCCTAGAATTTAGAAATGTTGAAAATAATATGGAAAATATTGGTCTTAGTCTATTAAACGCATTCCTAATTGACATCGTAAGTTGCTAAATTCACTTTCAGGGAGGGGTTTGGTGAATATGTCAGCTAAGTTTGACTTGGACTCAATGTAATTGAGTTCAATGTCACCTTTAGTGACATGATCCCTGATAAAGTAATGTCTAATTTCAATATGTTTGGTTCTTGAATGATGCACAGGATTTTTTATTAAATTAATTGAGCTAACATTGTCAATTAGTACTTTTGTTTTTGTAAAGTTTAAATTAAAATCTTTTAGAGTGTGCATCATCCATAACAATTGCGCAACGCATTCTCCTATTGTTATATATTCTGCCTCAGTAGTAGATAAGGCAACACAATGTTGCTTTCTACTAATCTAGCTGACAAGTGATATGCCTTTAACTGACATCCACCACTTGTACTTTTACGGTCTAGTTTATAGTCAGCATAGTCTGAGTCAGAGTAACCTATAAATTCAAAATTGGTTGTTCTAGGATACCAAATTCCTACATTTGAAGTTCCTTTTAGATATCTGAAAATTCTTTTTGCGTTAGTTAAGTGAGATTCTTTAGTACAGATTTGGTATCTAGCACATATACTAATTGTAAATAATATATCAGGTTGGCTTGCAGTCAAGTATAGAAGGTTACCTACAACACTTCTATAGTGTTTTAGGTCAACTAGTTTTCCATTTGGGTTATTATCTAAGATTATGTTAGTTGCCATTGGAGTTTTTATTTCTTTGGTATTTTTCATTCCAAATTTTTTAAGTAATTCCTTAATATATTTTTGTTGGTATGCATAATTTCTTTCATTAGTTTGTTTAATTTGTAGACCTAAAAAGTAAGCTAGTTTACCTACTAAGCTCATTTAAAATCTTGTTCCATTAAGGTTATGAATTCTTGTAAGAATTCTGAATTAGTTGAACCAAAGATTATGTCGTCTACATATACTTAGGCTATAAATATATCTTGTTCGATTGACTTTACAAATAAGGTTGGGTCAATTTGTCCTTGACTGAACCCTTTGGAAATTAGGTAGGAGGTCAACCGTTTATACCAGGATCTAGGTGCTTGTTTAAGACCATACAGGGTTTTTTTAAGCTTAAAGACATAGTTAGGATGATATAGACTCTCAAATCCAGGTGGTTGGCCTACATACACTTCTTCTTTTATTAGCTCATTAAAAAAGGTAGATTTAACATCCATTTGATAAAGTTTAAATCCTTTATGGGCTGCATAGCTAAGTAGCATTCTAATATATTCAAGTCTGGCTACTGGAGTATAGGTTTCATCATAGTCAAGTCCCTCGACTTGAATAAACCCTTTAGCCACTAGTCTAGCCTTATTTCTAATAATTTTCCCACATTCACTTAGTTTATTTCTGAATACCCATTTTGTTTCTATTACCTTTTTATTGTTAGGTGGTGGTACTAAGTCTCAGACTTCATTTCTTTCAAATTGAGATAGTTCTTCCTGCATGGCTATGATCTAGTCTTGGTCAAGTAAGGATTCTTCTATCATTTTAGGTTCAATTTTTGAGATCAAGGATATTTGACTCAAATTTCTTGAGGATGATCTAGTCTGAACTCTTAGGTCTGGGTTACCAATTATTTGGTCAATTGGATGATTTGGGTTTACTTTTATGGTTCTAGTAGGTTCATTAATGTAACGACCACCCTTCTCACTACTCTCTAAAGGTGTCCGTTACATAACTACTATAAACTTTTACTTAACTAGTGTAACAAACTACACTTAAATTTTTCCAGAAAACTTAAAATTTTATATGCTATTCGGCAGGACTAAAATACAATACAATATTCCAAAATTCAAAACATGCACATATAACTCATAATAGCAGAAACATATGAAACTATATCTCAATGCAAACACAAAAGTATCTACTTACTAAACAGAACTCATCTTAACATGCGATCTAAAACAAGAATAATTTCAAATGTCAGGGAACATAAAGTAAAATCTCAAATGTTTCTTAACCACTAAAACACGGAAACTTAATAATGCCCCAAGTCTCTCCCATAGTCCTGGCATCACACATCATCGAACACCTCCTTGTCGCCTTCCTTTGCTATAGCTTTTCCTTTCCTTTATCTGCAGTAAGAGGAAATGCAAACTATAAGCGAATGCTTAGTAAGCGCTGTCTAACTCACAAAAACTCGAAAGTGCATATAAATACAGCAATACTAAAAACTAAATCTGTAAGAAGAAAACTACTCATGCTCATCTAATAGCAAAGCACTAAAATTTGCATACTCATGATATACAAGAATAAAACTGCATGCTGGAAGACAAGGCTAATCATGCTCAATAAACTAATCAGGAAACAAATAAAACTAATACTGCATGCTTCGAATTAAAAGGAACTAAACTTGCTGACTCTAAATATAAGTGAAGCTTGTTTCATTTGTTCCAAAAACTTATAATCTTATACTTGAAAATAATAATAAACTTTTCTCTTGGGCCCAGGCTTAGTACCATTGTGCGCTCCCTAATAGAAACTGAGGTAGCGAGTCATCAGTTCTACGAGGGTAAAGACCTCGGTTTTACCAGGGCCGAGACCACAGAAACGGTCACCTGGATTTGTTTAACGACAACCTCAGAAGTCGGGTACTAGCCTCTCAAAATAAAATACTTGTTATCTTTTATTACTTATAATATATAATGCCTCGGCATTTCTTCAAGCACTAAGCGTGCCTTTGATCCTCAACTTTTGGAATTTGGGATCAAATCAAGACCTTGGTCTTTTCTTGCTTAAACAGATTCTAAAACTGTATATGTAACGACCCGCCTCCTACTAACTAGGCTGTGAGGCCAATCGTTACATTATGTTGTGCTAACTATTCCATGACCATCATTAAATCTAAGTGCGGAAGCTGTACTAATTGAAATTTTGCTAAACTATCATCATTTCTTGGTTCTACATGTGCTAAGGGGTGTAATCTAAACTATTCATGACATATATTACATCCCCCAATGGTCAAGGAACTTAACTAAGGGTTTCTTACTGATATCAGGCCTCCCAATCGATCCACGGATCGATTGGAATGGCCGGATCGATCCATTGATCGATCCAGGTGGCTACTGTATGTGGGGCTTAGGTTGGATCGATCCAGTGATCGATCCAGCACGCTACTGTGCTCGGGCAATATCCTGGATCGATCGGCTAATCGATCCTGGCTAACCAATTGATCCAGTGATCGATCCCAAAGCCTTCTGTTCGCGACAGAATTTGCTGGATCGATCGGCTGATCGATCCAGACGCCTACTGTTCGCGGTACGAACTTCTCGATCGATCGGCTGATCGATTGAGAAGCCTCCAATCGATCGGCCGATCGATTGAGGTTTCTGATTTCGCACCAACACTCTGATTTCATCACTGTTTCGTGCCAGGATTACATATATGAGTTCTAAAACAATTGGAAAACATTCTAATCTCACACAACTAAGGTTCTAAGCATGATAGGGTGCATGATTTACTAATCCATAGCATTTAACATACCAAGGTGCAAAATAATGAAATGCTAAAAGGTTCTAATGTTTAACACAAAGTTTGCTGAATTCCCTAAGATCTTTATTCCAAGTTCCATCCACACACATCTTCATCACATTGCCCTCCAGCCTCCGTTAGTCCATCTTTCCTTTACCTTTATCTGCAGTATAAGGAAAAGAAAGTATCTGTAAGCTTTCGCTTAGTAAGAAACCATCTACCTCACTAAAACATGCAATCGATGCAAATCATGCTTTGAAAACATGCTATTTGAAAAGAACATACTGAATATGCTAAACATGGCATGACATACAACACATAGAAATAAAACCGATCATAGCAATAGAACTAATCATAAACTATCATGTTGTATCAACAGAAAACTAAACTGATATAAAACTGAGCTAAGCTAATACTAATCTGATGCTAAAGCTGACTGAACTCACATGACAAATTTGTGATGTTTGAAAACTATATTCATAAGTAGATTAAAATAATAATCAAGCTGCTGTTTGGGCCCGACAACTGTACTTTGCTGTACGCGCATCCCCAACTAGACCCGGGTTTGCAAGTCCCGAATTTAGTAGGGTTACTAGGTTAGCTGAACCTAGGGACGACTATGGGAGTCCAACCCAATGGATATCTAATCCAGTACAGTGCCACTGAGAAAGTAAAATAGTGAACATAAGCTAATAAATTCTTGTCTTGCTTTTACTAGGTTGTCTAAACCCCGAACTAGGTTATCTAAACCTAGAGGCGACGTCTAGTCCTGTAAAAGCTGTAGCAAGACTATATGAGCTGTGAAATGCTCCTATTGCATTTAACTAAGCTATCACAATGCCTAAGTTGCATTTTAGCTGTGCTAGTAATTTAATCGAACACTTGGTATGCGCTAATTCGCATCCTTTGTGCTGAAAAGCTATATACTACTAACTAAATCATGGAATTCACACGGAAGCTACTTATACTGTAGGTGAGGGATTTCTTACCTCCTGTTCGTAATTTCTTACGATTCTAATCGCTAGGTTTCACGGAGGAGAGATCTCTTCGACGATCTTCTCGTATCTATGCGTTCCTCTCGCGGAGGGGAGCGTCCTCGTGCCCTTGATGTTGCCGGGAGGTGCTCCTAGAACCCTTGGCTTGGTGCGCCGAGAGAGGGAGGGGAAGGAGGAGTGGGCGGTGGTGAGGGTTGAGGAGAAGAGAATCACGATTAAAATAAAACCCTCACTTAATAATTTCTTATTTATATTAAGTGGTAATTTTGGCCCAACTTGAATATAAATTTAATTGTTTCCCTTTCCTTTCAGCACGGCCCTACTAGGTTTACCTGATTACTAAGGTTCACCATAAGTCATAGAACCCAATAGGTCTCGGGTTCAATTCCCGCGTAGGCTATTTTACGGTTCTATTTGTTTTTGCTACCTTCGCTGCTCTAGAAATTCTATAAAAATATCCTAAAATTCCAGAAAAATCATAGAATATTTATAAAATAGTTTTGAGAATTTTCGGGCGCTACAATCCCCCATACCTTATAAAAAGTTCGTCCTCGAACTTAAAATAACTCTGGGTACTTCTGTCTCATGCTGGCTTCGGTCTCCCATGTTGCCTCTTCTGCTGTGTGACTTTGCCAAATGACTTTTACTAATGGTATCTCCTTGTTCTGCAATTTCTTAACTGCTCGGTCTATTATCTGAATAGGCCGACTATCATAGCTGAGGTCTTCGCGGACTTGTACCAGCTGAGGCTCAATCATCTGGGTGACATCTGGGATATGCTTCTTCAGCATAGAGACATGAAATACGTTGTGGATAGCTGACATTTCCTGGGGTAGCTCTAACTCATATGCTACCTTGCCCACTCTTCTGCTGATAAGGTATGGTCCCACATATCTGGGACTTAGTTTGCCCTTCTTCCCAAAACGCATTACTCCCTTCATAGGAGCTACTCTGAGGAATACTGAATCCCCAACTGAGAACTCTAAAGGTCTGCGCTTTGGCGGCTTTGAGCTGTCTCTATCCTCTGGCAGATCTGCTGTATAGCTGCTGTGGTATCTGCCACTAGATCTTTCCGAAGTTCTAGTTCTTTCTGTTCACCACTCTCATACCAGCAGATTGGAGATCTACACCTCCGCCCATAGAGAGCCTTGTAAGGTGCCATGCCGATGGTGGCCTGATAGCTGTTATTGTATGTAAATTCTGCTAAACTCAGATATTTGCACCAACTTCCTTTGAAGTCTAGGGCACATTCTCGGAGCATATCTTCGAGTACCTGATTTACCCGCTCCATCTGACCATCTGTCTGAGGATGGAAAGCTGTGCTGAACTTTAACTTCGTGCCCAACGCTGATTGTACACACTCCCAGAAGTGTGATGTGAACCTACTGTCTCTGTCTGAAATAATGGTTCGTGGGACTCCATGTAATCTGACAATCTCCTTGAGGTACAACTGAGCTAGCTGTTCCATGGAGTAGGATATCCTGATAGCTAAGAAGTGGGCTGATTTAGTTAACCTGTCAACTATTACCCAGATGGTATCAAAACCATTCGTGGTTCTGGGTAGTCCCACTATGAAATCCATAGAAATGTCTTCCCACTTCCATTCTGGAATCTGAATAGGCTGCAAAACTCCTCCTGGTCTCTGATGTTCTGCCTTAACCCTCTGACAGGTTAGGCAGGTGCTGACATATTGAGCGATGTCTCTCTTCATCCCAGGCCACCAAAAATGTTTCTTCAAGTCCTGGTACATTTTGGTGGAGCCAGGATGCATCGCATAAGGAGTCTTGTGAGCCTCATCTAAAATCTTCCTGCGTAGTTCCTCCTGATCTGGAACGCATAATCTGTCACCAAAGTATAATACCCCGCTATCTGATATTCTGAACTCTCCACCTTCTGATTCTGCTATCTCTTGCTTGATTTTATGAATCTCAGGATCCTGTTCCTGAGCTGTCTGAATGTCACCAAGCAAGGTAGACTCTAATGTCATAGTAGAGAGCTGTCCAACTATGAGTTCGAGATCGAAATCTGCGATCTCTTTCTGTAGGGGTGGTGACATGGTTGCTAGTGATAATAAGGTAGCACTGGACTTTCTGCTAAGTGCATCTGCTACCCTATTGGCTTTTCCTGGATGGTAGAGGATGTCTATGTCATAATCTTTGACCAGCTCAAGCCATCTACGCTGTCGCATATTCAGATCCTTCTGAGTGAAGAAGTACTTCAGACTCTGATGATCTGTATATACTCTACAGTGAGCTCTATACAAGTAATGTCTCCAAATCTTGAGAGCGAACACCACTGCTGCAAGCTCAAGGTCATGAGTGGGGTAATTCCTCTCATAATCCTTGAGTTGTCTGGAGGCGTAGGCGATTACCTTGCCATCTTGCATCAGCACTGCTCCTAGTCCCAACTTAGAGGCATCACTATATATATCAAAGCTATCTGTGTTCTCTGGTAGAGTCAGAATAGGTGCACTGGTCAATCTCCTCTTTAGTTCGCCAAAGCTGTTCTCACAGTCCTCTGTCCACTGAAATTTTCTGTTCTTTATGGTAAGAGCTGTCAGTGGGGAGGCTATCCTGGAGAAGTCCTCTACGAACTTTCTGTAATAACTTGCTAATCCCAGAAAGCTCCTGATCTCACTGGCATTCTTAGGTTTTTTCCAGTTACTCACAGCTTCTATTTTACTGGGGTCTACCATGATACCATCCCTTGAGATGATGTGACCCAGGAAGGACACCTGATCTAACCAAAATTCACATTTCGTGAACTTGGCGTACAACTGGTTCTGCTGGAGGGTCTGCAGTACTATTCTCATGTGCTCTGCGTGTTCTTCCTGAGTTCCTGAATAGATAAGGATGTCATCGATGAATACGATAACGAACTTATCTAAGTACTCTCTGAATACTCTGTTCATGAGGTCCATGAAAGTAGCTGGAGCATTTGTCACGCCAAAGGGCATGACTACGAACTCGTAATGTCCGTATCTAGTCCTGAATGCTGTCTTGGGTATATCCCCTTCTTTAACTTTCACCTGATGATAACCTGACCTGAGGTCTACCTTAGAGAACACTGTTGCCCCCTTCAGCTGATCGAACAGGTCATCTATTCTGGGAAGATGATACCTATTCTTAATGGTGACTTGGTTCAGTGCTCTGTAATCTATGCATAGGCGCATGCTCCCGTCCTTCTTCTTCACGAACAATACAGGCGCTCCCCATGGTGAGTGACTAGGACGTATGAAGCCCTTGTCAAGCAGCTCCTGTAATTGCTCATGAAGTTCCTTCAGTTCTGCTGGAGCCATGCGGTAAGGTGCTTTGGAAATAGGATTTGTATCGGGAATGAGTTCTATCTCAAATTCGATCTCCCTGTCTGGTGCTAGGCCTGGTAACTCTTCAGGGAAGACTGCTGGGTAGTCACGTACGACTCGGACCTCTGCTAGCTGTCGGTCCTTGTCCTGACCGGTACTGACTACATGTGCTAAAAATCCCGTACATCCTGAATCCATTAATCTCTGTGCTTTCATAGCGGAGAGAAAATTTTTGGCCTTTCTCCTGGGTTCTCCGATGAACTCGAACTGTGCTTCTGCTTCAGGTTGGAATACGACTTTCTGTTTACGGCACTCGATGGAAGCACCGTATCTGATCAAGAAGTCCATTCCGAAGATGACATCGTAGTCAGTCATATTTAGCACTATCAGATCACAAAAGAGTTCTCTGTCTGCTATAATGACTGGTACTGCTCTGAGCCAGTGCGTGGATGCCATAATTTCTCCTGATTGTAAGGTCGTCAGAAACTGACCACTGAGTACCTTTGGAGGTCTTGCTAACTTCTCAGCAAATGCCCTGGATATATATGAATGGGTTGCCCCAGTATCGAATAAGACAGTTGTACTTTGTTGTAAAATACTAATCTGACCTGTAACAACTGTCGAGGCATTTGCTACGTCTTCTCTGGTTAAGGAGTAGATCCTTGCATTTGTCATAGCTGGAGGGGCTTCTAGTCTGCCCTGGCTGATGTGTGGACCATCTAGAGCGGCCTGCATCTGATGTAACTGGGCTGGCTGGCCTCCGTACTGAATCGGCTGTGGTGGAGGAAGACTAGTCTTGTTCGGGCACTGCTTAGTCATATGCCCTTCCTGTCCACATTCAAAGCATCCTCGGGTGCCCTTACGACAAACTCCAGGGTGGAATTTCCCGCAAGTAGCACACTTTGGATAACTGGGTTGTTTGCTAGCTGGCCCTCCTTTTGGGTAACTCCCTGGCTTGCGCTTATTGCTAGAGTTCTCTTTCCAATTGGAGCTGTGGCCCTGTTGTTTCTGAGTGCCTGAACCTCCTTGACCCTTAGATTCTGTGAGAACTTGCTTCTGCTGCTTGATATTGTTCTGGTAGTTCTCGGTGGTCAGAGCATTGCTGACTAGTTCTTCGGTGGTTTGCGGCCTGTCAACGCCGCCAGCCACGTTCATTGCTATTTCCGGCCTCAGCATCTTGAGCATCAACTGGACTCTTTCTTTCTCTGTGCTGACTAGTTCAGGGCATAGACGAGCCAATCTATTGAATTTCTTCACGGCTTCCTCAACTGATAGGTTGCCCTGACAAAACTAAGTGAACTCGTCGTAGTGGCGGTTTGTGACCCGCATGTGAAAGAATTCTTCAAAGAACTCCTTCTCGAAGTCTGCCCATGTCATCTGGTTTACTGGGCGCTTCGCTCTGATTCTCTCCCACCACATGCGTGCATCTCCTATCAGGCAGAAGGAGGCGCACTTCACCTTCTCATGTTCTGGCCAGTCCAGAAGCTCCATCGTACTCTCTAGTGTCTTGAACCAGGCTTGTGCATCCCATGGTTCACTGGTGCCTGAGAAGTTCTCGGGCTTGACTCTCTGCCACTGTATCAGATAGGCTTCTCTCTTTGCCTCTACTGCTGCTGGGGCTACTGGTGCTGTAGGCTGGACTGGTGGAACCTCTAAGACTACTGGCGTTGCTAAGTTTGGTTCCGGAGTGACTGTGGGAGTATTCAGCTGATTAGCCTTTAAGGTGGCTATCTCCTGCTGCTGTTCAGCTAAATGCTGCTGTAACTGAGCCACCAACACTGAACTGCCTGCCTCATGTTGGGGCTCAGTGGCTGGTGCCCTCCTAGCTGGGCGTCCTTGTGCCATCTTTAGAGACATGGAGGACATACATGACTAACACAATCATAAGGGAGTAACTATTGTTATCATGTCAACTATTATCATGAACAAGCATGCTTTAGTTATATCTAAACATGAAACAAGAAACATAAAGAAAGTGGGAGATGTTCTTACTTGGAAGCTGCAGGTTCAATGCTGATGTGTGTGTAGGAAGTATGGAAACTGCTCTGATACTACTCTGTAACGACCCGCCTCCTACTAACTAGGCTGTGAGGTCGATCGTTACATTATGCTGTGCTAACTATTCCATGACCATCATTAAATCTAAGTGCGGAAGCTGTACTAATTGAAATTTTGCTAAACTATCATCATTTCTTGGTTCTACATGTGCTAAGGGGTGTAATCTAAACTATTCATGACATATATTACATCCCCCAATGGTCAAGGAACTTAACTAAGGGTTTCTTACTGATATCAGGCCTCCCAATCGATCCACGGATCGATTGGAATGGCCGGATCGATCCATTGATCGATCCAGGTGGCTACTGTATGTGGGGCTTAGGTTGGATCGATCCAGTGATCGATCCAGCACGCTACTGTGCTCGGGCAATATCCTGGATCGATCGGCTAATCGATCCTGGCTAACCAATCGATCCAGTGATCGATCCCAAAGCCTTCTGTTCGCGACAGAATTTGCTGGATCGATCGGCTGATCGATCCAGACGCCTACTGTTCGCGGTACGAACTTCTCGATCGATCGGCTGATCGATTGAGAAGCCTCCAATCGATCGGCCGATTGATTGAGGTTTCTGATTTCGCACCAACACTCTGATTTCATCACTGTTTCGTGCCAGGATTACATATATGAGTTCTAAAACAATTGGAAAACATTCTAATCTCACACAACTAAGGTTATAAGCATGATAGGGCGCATGATTTACTAATCCATAACATTTAACATACCAAGGTGCAAAATAATGAAATGCTAAAAGGTTCTAATGTTTAACACAAAGTTTGTTGAATTCCCTAAGATCTTTATTCCAAGTTCCATCCACACACATCTTCATTGCATTGCCCTCCAGCCTCCGCTAGTCCATCTTTCCTTTACCTTTATCTGCAGTATAAGGAAAAGAAAGTATCTGTAAGCTTTCGCTTAGTAAGAAACCATCTACCTCACTAAAACATGCAATCGATGCAAATCATGCTTTGAAAACATGCTATTTGAAAAGAACATACTGAATATGCTAAACATGGCATGGCATACAACACATAGAAATAAAACTGATCATAGCAATAGAACTAATCATAAACTATCATGTTGTATCAACAGAAAACTAAACTGATATAAAACTGAGCTAAGCTAATACTAATCTGATGCTAAAGTTGACTGAACTCACATGAAAAATTTGTGATGTTTGAAAACTATATTCATAAGTAGATTAAAATAATAATCAAGCTGCTGTTTGGGCCCGGCAACTGTACTTTGCTGTGCGCGCATCCCCAACTAGACCCGGGTTTGCAAGTCCCGAATTTAGTAGGGTTACTAGGTTAGCTGAACCTAGGGATGACTATGGGAGTCCAACCCAATGGATATCTAATCCAGTACAGTGCCACTGAGAAAGTAAAATACTGAACATAAGCTAATAAATGCTTGTCTTGCTTTTACTAGGTTGTCTAAACCCCGAACTAGGTTATCTAAACCTAGAGGCGACTGTGGGAGCCCACCCATTGGATGTCTAGTCCTGTAAAAGCTGTAGAAAGACTATATGAGCTGTGAAATGCTCCTATTGCATTTAATTAAGCTATCACAATGCCTAAGTTGCATTTTAGCTGTGCTAGTAATTTAATCGAACACTTGGTATGCGCTAATTCGCATCCTTTGTGCCGAAAAGCTATATACTACTAACTAAATCATGGAATTCACACGGAAGCTACTTATACTGCAGGTGAGGGGTTTCTTACCTCCTGTTCGTAATTTCTTACGATTCTAATCGCTAGATTTCACGGAGGAGAGATCTCTTCGACAATCTTCTCGTGTCTATGCGTTCCTCTCGCGGAGGGGAGCGTCCTCGTGCCCTTGATGTTGCCGGGAGGTGCTCCTAGAACCCTTGGCTTGGTGCGTCGAGAAAGGGAGGGGAAGGAGGAGTGGGCGGCGGTGAGGGTTGAGGAGAAGAGAATCACGATTAAAATAAAACCCTCACTTAATAATTTCTTATTTATATTAAGTGGTAATTTCGGCCCAACTTGAATATAAATTTAATTATTTCCCTTTCCTTTCAGCACGGCCCTGCTGGGTTCACCTGGTTACTAAGGTTCACCATAAGTCATAGAACCCAATAGGTCTCGGGTTCAATTCCCGCGTAGGCTATTTTACGGTTCTATTTGTTTTTGCTACCTTCGCTGCTCTAAAAATTCTATAAAAATATCCTAAAATTCCAGAAAAATTATAGAATATTTCTAAAATAGTTTTGAGAATTTTTGGGTGCTACATTATACAAAGCTTAACTAAGAAACTATATAACATGCTAATCGAAATTCTGCATTCTCAGCTAACAAATTTCTGCACTAGAATGTTAACCAAAAATCCGCACTTGAAATGTTAATTAAAAATCTGCACCTTGTAGCTCTAAAGGGTTGTACGTGCCCTCTTCTTACAGTACAAACAAAACTTAAAGCTTATTGGAATGAAAGCCTATGTAGAGCCTAATTTCACTTCAAATGCTTAGCACGAACAAACCTGAACCTGCTGAAACTAAAAATCCTTGCAAACATATTCACAACCTAAACTTACATAAAGCAACAGATTTTTTTTTAAAACAAAACATAATGCAATGAAGAAAGAATTTCTTAAACTACTCTTAAACACCTAAAGGATTTACTTAAACACCCATTCTTATAGCAACAGATCTAAGGGTTTTCATATGGCAACAGAATTCTTCAAGCATGCTTCAAAACAAAGAAGAAAACAAGATCTGAAACCTCAATTCACGGCAGCAAACAAGATCTTTAAGAATGTTACAGCATATATGCAAGGAAGAAGGAAAAGAATCTTGAATGTACCCTTAACCCTCTAACAAACAGATTTTGTACAACCTATTCCTAAATCCAAAAGAAGACCAAATCCTTTACATTTCAACAATTCTCTACAACCTAATCCGAAAGCCCAAAAAGAAGACCACATCAAACTCGAAACTACTCTTACCGCAGGTGAGTAGCAACTTACCGAGGTGTTCTTGAACTTACAACCGAAAAGGAGACTTCTAATGCTTCTAGGGTTTCAGACTCTTGCCAATCTCAACCTCTTCCTCGTGCCTACCGTTCCTTCTTGACGAGAGGAGCTCGAATCCGAGAAGAGTTCGCGGAAAAATCCCCTTTGGCCGGCCACCGGAGAAGCCCTAGCCTCTTCTCTGTTTTCACCCGAGCCGCCGTCGCACGCGAGGAAGGAGAAGGGAAAAAGGGTTTCGGGAGAGAAAGGGAAATAACTTAACCCTCTTAAACCTAGATATTTCTGTATCTACTACCGCTTAAATATATTTCGTCCCTTACTTGATTAGCATCGCCTGCTTGGGCACTTGGTCAACCGGATTTGCATAAGTCTTGGTTCGGTCGGAGGTCGCGGGTTCGAACCCCCCATTTTTTCCAACTTATTCCTTTTGGTAAAAATACCAAACGACCTCTAAAAATTGCATAAAAATACTCTAAAAATTTCTAAAAATCTCTAGAATTTTTCTAAAGTATTTCTAAATATTTTAAAGTACTATTAGGATTCGTAATGAGAAAATTTGGGTTGTTACAATTAAGTTGAAGTTGATCTTCTTCTTCGTGACTTAGGTTTTCACTGGCTTCCCCTTGACTGGTGGTACCTCGAACAAATTCGATTGTTTGATTCTAGGTTTTGATTTGACTCTTCAAATTTTACATTTGAGGTTTCTTCAATTCTTAGTGTAACTTTGTTATATACTCTGTAACCTCTACTGTCTAGTGAGTAGCCTACAAAGATTTCATTTTCTATGTTTGAGGTAAATTTTCCTAAGTATTCTCTTGTACTTAGTATATAGACTAGGCATCTAAATACTTTAAAGTATTTAATATTAGGTTGTTTATTATAATAGAGTTCAAATAATGTTTTATTATGAGTTTTGTTTATAGTGGTCCTATTTTGTACATAGCAGGTTGTGCTAACAGCTTCTGCCCAAAAGTGTTTTGGCAAGTTATACTCATTTAGCATTGTCCTAGAGGCTTCAAATAGAGTTCTGTTATTTTTTTCTACTATTCTATTTTATTGGGATGTTTTAGGGCATGAATATTTATGATGATAACCATTTTGAAGGCAGAATTGATTAAAATTGTGATTTCTAAATTCATCTCCGTTGTCACTTCTGACTCTTCTAATTTTTTGGTTCTTTTCATTTTCAATTTGTTTGTAAAACTTACTAAAGATTTCAAATGTTTCATTCTTATTTTTTAAGAATTTTACCCAAGTAAATCTAGAGTAATCATCTATTATTATTAGGTAATATAGGCTTCTATTTATTGATTTGATCCCATGGGAGTCAAATAGGTCTAAGTACAATAGTTTTAGTATTGAATTTGTTTGAAGTTGATTAGTTGATTTGTGAGTAGATTTTATTTGTTTTCCTTGTTGACAGGTATTACAAATTGTTGAGTCTAAGTTAGGTAATTTTGGTAAGCCTCTAACTAATCCTTTTAATTTACTTAGATTTATAAAGTTTGTGCGTGACATTCTTCTATGTCATAACCAAGTTTCTTCCTTTTGTGTTAAATAACACTTAAGTGAGGAAGTGGTTAGGTTAATTACATAGATATTATCTTTTCTAAACCCTTTTAGACTTATAGAAGGGTTATCTAAGTGTTTAATTAGGCATTTAGAGGATAGGACATAACCTTATATCTAGAATCACGCAATTGACTAATGCTAAGAAGGTTGTATTTGAGATTTTCAACAAGTAATACTTTCTTAACAATAAAATTAGTTTCAAGTTCAATATTACCTACCCCAGTTACCTTGAGCTTGCCGTTGTTTCCAAAGGCAACTGTTCTTAAACTTTTGTATGTTAATTGAGCGAACTTGGTATGATCCCTCGTCATGTGTTTGGAGCAACCACTGTCCAATATCCACTTAGTTTCCTATAATAGGAAGGAGGTAATATTAATTTAGATTAGAGCTTACTTTTAATTTTACTTTTAAAGTTTAAGTAAAAATTTTTAATCTTATTTTTTTTATTTCTAATTTACCTTTTTAATCTTGAGTTTAATTCTAATTTTAAATTTAAATTTATGGTTAAGTTAAATTTTGAGTTTAATTTTAAGTTTATTTTATGATTTAAATTTTTAGTTTAATTTTTAATTTTTAATTTTTAAGTTTAATTTTAAATTTTAAAATTTTAAGTATAATTTTAATTTTTTTAAGTTTAAATTTTTTTTTTTTAAGTTTAATTTTTAATTTTAAATCCTTAGTCATCTCACCCGACCTACATTTTCAATCAGGGAATTCTATAATTTTGTGAGATGAGTTAAGTTCAATTTCAGGGTTAGATTTAACTTTGCGTTAGATTTAGGTTTAGCTTTGGTTTCAACAAACATGCATTCTTTGGATAAACTTCTAGGCTATGGTAAGTTACCTAGACATCATTAGAGTAACCATACCTTCGAGGTTTTCCAAATAGTCCTATCCATTGAACTTAGTATAAAATCTTGGCGTAACTAGTTAGGATCCATAAGGGATAGCTTAAGTTAGTTCCACTAAGACAAATGTACCAAGTCGAAGCTATATCTTTCTAGACATGCATAGACATAGTTTCTCTAACCTACTATCATCCAAAACTTCACCAGTACTTTTGTCAAGTTAAACTGTTGTCCCTATTTTAGCTAGTCCTAATTACCCTATCGGGCAAGTTATTGTTTTGGAGGATGGTATATCTAACATTTCACTGGCATCAGGGATGACGGTATATCTACCATTTCTACGATTCAGGCTCAGAAGCTGCTATCACATGGCTGTCAAGGATTTCTATTGTCGTTAATTAATGCTGATGATAGCAGTAGATTCAACTCTCATACATTCCAGTGGTTTGAGAGTATCCGGATGTATTTCCAGATGAGCTACCAGGATTGTCTCCCCGAAGGCAAGTGAGTTTGCTATTGAGCTAATTCTGGGGGCCGCACCAGCATCGAAAGCTCTTTACTGTATGGCACCTAAAGAGTTAGATGAGCTAAAGGTCCAACTCCAGGAGTTATTAGATAGGGGATTTATTCACCCTAGTGTATCTCCGTGGGGTTCTCCGGTACTGTTCATCAAGAAAAAGGATGGTACTTTGAGGTTGTGCATCAATTATAAACAGTTGAATGCTGTGACCGTCAGAAATAAGTATCCCTTACCACGGATTGAAGATTTGTTTGATTAGCTCAGAGGTACATTAGTGTATTCTAAGATTGATCTACGGTCCGGATATCATCAGCTGAGAGTTAAAGATTCTAATATTCAGAAGACAGCATTCCGCACCAGATACGGACATTATGAGTTCTTGGTAATACTATTTGGGCTTACCAATGCTCCAGCAGTGTTTATGGATTTGATGAATCGCATCTTTCTGGAGTATCTAGATCAGTTCGTTATCGTTTTCATCGATGACATCCTGATCTACTCACGTTCCGAGGGGGAACATGCACAGCATCTCCGCATAGTCTTGGAGATTCTTCGACAACATAGTCTATATACAAAGTTCAGCAAGTGTGCTTTTTGGCTATCCTCAGTCGATTTTCTAGGGCACGGGGTTTCTAGTAGAGGTATTTCTATAGACCCTCAGAAGATCGAGGCTGTCACCAGCTGGGAGCAGTCGAAAATAGTTCCAAAGATCCGTAGTTTCCTGGGATTGACCGGATATTACAGACGGTTCGTCGAGGGTTTCTCTCGCATTGCTATTCCACTGACACGCCTGACCAGGAAAGACGTGAAGTTCACGTGGTCAAAAGTCTGCGAGACCAGTTTCCAAGAGCTGAAGCGGAGATTAGTATCGACGCCAGTTCTGATTTTGCCTTTTGGAGAGGACGATTTCGTTCTCTACACCAACGCTTCTCTACAGGGTTTGGGTGTTGTTTTGATACAGCACAATAGGGTAGTCTCTTATGCTTCACGTCAGTTGAAGGAGCATGAGAAGAATTAACCAGTACATGATCTTGAGTTGGCTGCTATTATCTTTGCTTTGAAGATTTGGCGGCATCATCTGTATGGTATTACGTTTGAGATTCTTACTGATCATAAGAGTCTCAAATATCTTTTCACTCAGAAGAAATTCAATCTTCGATAGAGGATATGGATGGATTTCCTGAAGGATTATGATTACATTATTAGCTACCACCCAAGGAAAGTTAATGTGGTTGTCGATGCACTTAGCCGAAAGTCCTGAGGGACTTTAGCGTGCCACCGAGTTTTGGTCACATACTTGATCCAGGGTTTCTCTAGGTTGGGCCTTCAGGAGTAGAGACAGACATAGTAGGGTATTCTGGTTACCATGGTTACTCAGTCGTCGGTCAGGATGAGGATCCAAGAGGCCTAGGTCGGTGATCAACACTTACAGTTCATTGGCAACCAGATAGCTTCTAGGCAGCAGACCGAGTTCACCCGAGATGAGGAGGGCATTATTTATTTCCGAGGCAGGTTATGCATACCTCAATCTCACCCGGTCTTAGAGGAACTACTTCAGGAGGCACATCGCTCTCGATTTGCGATCCACCCAGGCAGAACACACATATATCGAGATTTGAAGCATTCCTATTGGTGGAACGGCATGAAGAAAGACATCGTGGAGTTTGTAGCTAGATGTCTAGTCTGTCAGCAGGTGAAGGTTGAGCACCAGAGACCTGCCGGATTACTTTAGAGGATTCTGATTCCAGAATGGAAATGGGAGCACATCACTAAGGATTTTGTGGTGGGATTGCCTAGGACACGATGAGGCCATGATGCGATTTGGGTAGTCGTTGACCGATTAACCAAATCCACGCATTTCTTAGCGATCCGGAAGACCGATTCGCTGGATCGATTGGCAGAGTTGTATTGCCAAGAGATCATCAGATTGCAGGTGTTCCTTTGAGAATTATATTGGATAGAGACCCATGGTTCACGTCCTGGTTTTGGCAGAGTCTACAGCAGGCCTTGGGCACACAGTTCTGTTTCAGTACCGCATTTCATCCGCAAATAGATGGACTATCAGAACGGACCATCCAGACTTTAGAGGATTTGCTAAGGTCGTGCATTATGAATTTCGGAGGCAGCTGTGAGGACCACCTGCCATTGGTAGAGTTCATCTACAACAACAACTATCATTCGGCTATCTATATGGCACCGTTTGAAGCATTGTATGGTAGGTCTTGTCAAACACCCACCCTCTAGGAGGAGGTCGGGGAGGCTCAGCTATTAGGACCTTAGAGAGCTCAGCAGGAGATAGAGTTGGTCCGCACTATTAGACAGAGGATGTCCAAGGCGCAGGACCGCCAAAAGAGTTATGCTGATTAGAGACGCAGACCACTGGAGTTCTCTACTGGCGACCATGTTTTTCTGAGAGTCTCACCGACGAAAGGGGTGAAGAGATTTAGGCTCCGAGGTAAGCTAGCTCCATGATACATTGGGTCTTTCCAGATCTTGGAGAGGATTGGAGCAGTAGCTTATCGTCTGGCGCTACCATCGACGCTGGCAGGCGTTCACGATGTGTTCCATGTGTCTATGCTGAGGAGATATGTAGCCGACCCAGCACATGTTCTATCAGATATACCAGTTCCCATTCATCCTGACGTTACTTACGAGGAGGTTCTGGTACGGATATTTTGGATCAAGAGGAGCGTCAGCTGCAGAACACGACTATCTGGTTGGTTAAAGTCGGATGACAGCATCATTCTGACGAGAAGGCTACCTGAGAGCTCGAGGATACGATTTGAGCTCGATACCCCCATCTTTTTACTTGAGGTATGTGTGTTAAATCCTATTCAGCATTTATTCGGTTGGTTATTACTAGTATTTGCTGATGGAAAATAACGAAGTTCGGGGATCAAATTTTTATTAGTGGGGGAGAATGTAAAATACGATACCCCAAATAAAGATTTACTAATAAGGTTAAATGGACGAAATACCTTAACAAAATTTTCTGAAATTTTTAGAAATTTTCTGGGAATTTTTCGGAGTTCATATGAGATAGTTTTGCTAGGATGAATTAATAGGCATGGGAAGGACCTGTTTAGAAATACCCAAAAGTAGGAGTTGATTTAGGAAAGTACTTAGGGTTTGATTAAACCAAACCGAAGTTTTCTAATTAAATTATTTTCCTTTTCTTTCCCCCAAACTCCGATCCTGACCTTTCTCCCCTCTCTGCGCTGAACTCCCCTTCTCCCCCTCCCGTGACGCCGAAGCCACCAACGTCGTCTCCTCCTCTCCTCCACGCTGCCGCCGACCCCCCTTCTCATCTTCTCTCCCGGTTTCTCCTCTTCCCCGAGCCGCTGCTTCTTCTACTCTGCCCTAGATCGCCGACCACCGTCCTTTGCATCCCACGACATCGACTAGTAGATCTCTCCCTTTTGCTTCATTGCAACACCGAGAGCGCGAGCCGACGACAAGGGTACATTTCTTGATGTCCTTTCTCTTAATTTTCTTCGATTTGTGCCCTAGCGCTAAGCCTTTACTATTGTTGTCGGATCACTGCAGTTGTTGATCTCCTCCCGTGCCTTGTTTCCTCATCAGAACAGACACGTCGCTTGATTGTCGTTGCATCGCCAACCTCCCATCGTTTCTCTTTGCCGTGAACAACCCACACCGATGCCCTAACTCCTCTATTCGCTATTCCCGTGAGCAACCAGATGTAAGGTAGGTTATGTTTGAGGATCAGTGATTATTTGGGTTGTTGATAGGTTTTCTTATTGATTTCTGGATCTACTTCTTTATCCGGGCAGTAAGGTGATTTCCAGTAACTTCTTCATCTGACAGCAACATATTTGGATGAGGATCAAGAGCAGTGACTTGGAGTTGAGGTAAGGAGTAGAGAACTGTATCTTTATTGTAGATGATTACTAGATGAATTAGGTTTATGTGTTGAATTAGGTATGATTTTGATTACATGATTAGTATGATTGGTTAGTTGGATTTAGGTTTGGATTTCTAATCTAATGGATGATTAGGGATTAGATAACTAATCCTAATTAACCATTAGGTTTAATTTAGGTAGATTGATGGTTGTGTTGATTAGGGTTTCCCTAAATTAGTTTTAGGGATTTTATTTAACTATTTAATTCATTGAAGTTTAGCTAAATAAAATATATGTATTGTTTGATGCAGGGCTCTGATTCGAGTCGAGCGTCTCGATGACGGATTGGTTTGATTCGATCTTCTATTTGAGGCGGGTACTTCTGACTTATCTCTTGATATAGTCATTTTATGCATAATAGTTTATTTCTAGTGATAATGATTATGTTTGCATCTGTTTTGATATGTCACTATCTGGTTCCTGTTGTCTGCCTATATTCCTATCTGTTATGCTTTCCTACTTAGATTTTCTTTGATTACCGCCATGTGTATCCCTGTTCATAGAAATAGTGACTTACATTGCCTACTGTGTAGTAGTCTTGTTGTTCGTCATATCTGATTTGTGTACTTAGGTTGTTGATACCTAGACCATCGTATGATTTATTTCCTTTTAGTGCATTTTATATGGAGGGTATACGGTCTGTATCTACATGTTTAGTGTCATGCACCATCTTGCATGATTGCATGCTGACGATGGTCAACTCCATTATTGTTGAGCACATCACCAGTTACATGATTTGCACACACAATCACTCATGAGTTAGTGGTACATCAGGCAGGGTGTGTGCAGCTTGCTCTGTCAGGGCTCCGCTAGTCCGCTCCTGGGTAGCGATGACTGCAGCGTGTAGCGGGCAGGGATCCCTCCCCTTGACTATGATATAGGGAGATGAGAGCATTTAGCTCCCCCACTCTGTTGGGGTAGGAGGATAGGTGTACTTCGACAGCATCTTGTCCACTCGATCATTCAGGAACAGTGATGGCAGAGTGCATAGTTGTCATAGCCCTACCCACTCGGTCTCACCATCGCTTGTGAGATGGTTGACTGGCGTCAGGGGTGACACATGTCATTTTTGCACCATATGCATAGATTGCATTTATTGTTTGTGATTCTTGTATTTTGGATGCTGAATTTGTTTGGGTTGCATATGTTCGACATGCATACAGGTGACATTTTGTATTTGGTCTGACGACCCTTATATTCAGATAGGAGGTCCTGGTGAGTACAGTTTTCTTCAGCCTTTTCAGTTTGCATTTCCTACTTTTGTTCAGAAAACTGTACCACATGATGATTACTGCTAGTCATATCTTATTATGCATATCTATCTGGTATCCGTTGAGTTCTTGAACTCACCCCGTTGATTATTCTTATTTCAGGTTGAAGCCGTAAGGAGGTTCCAGCTGCTAGTCCCCTTGCCACAAGGATTTTCGCTTTGGTCTTTTGGTTTCTGTTTATTTGTTTAGAGCTATGTTTCAGACTTGTTCTGGTTTTAGTACTTTGGATTTTGTGTGGCTTGTCTTTGAGTAATGTACTAGTTGAGTTTTGTTTTCTTAGTGGATTGTATTTGGTATGTTTTGCTACGCGCCTGTCGGACGGGCACGAGAGGTAAGTTTAGATGATATTTTCATTTTCTTTTGCATTGTGTGGGCAGCCGGAGGTTGTTTTATTGTAACTGTGCGGATGGTTTTATTTTTGTTTGATATATATATACCAGCCATGTTGGCTGATGAGTATAAGCCCTGAGGGCTATGTATATAAGTCTCAGATTGTCACCCGTACAGGAGAGATGCTGTCGAAATTTCTTCTGGCAGGGACTACCTGGGGCGTGACACCTTAATTTACCAGTTTTCCAAACATTCGATCAGTCTATCGACCTATCTGAACTTGGTGCCAGCTATCTGGTCGACCTATTGACCTAGTTAGACTTCTTGCCAGATATCCGGTCAGTCTGTTGACCTATCTGGACTTCATACTAGCTATTCGGTCGACCTAGCTAGATTTCGTACCAGTTATCCGGTTGACCCGTCGACCTAGCTGGATTTCCTGTGCACTTAATCAAGTGGTTATATCACGACGGAACCTAACTTAACTTACTTGTCATTCATCAAAACTCGGGTTAGATCGTTAGTGCGAACTGCACCAACAGGGTTTAAGTTAGAAAATCTATTTTTTTCCAACTTTGGCATAAGACTTAATACGTTGGGTTAATTAATTAGCCTAATTTAAACATATTATCAAATATCAAAAAAAAAAAGATTGTTGATGTAATCGACCTCCATGGTTTTGATATTTATTTGACAATATATTTAATGGAGTCTGGTCAAAGTTGACCTAGTCAAGTGAGAAGTCTAGTTTGGTCCAGGTTGATTCAATGACTAGCAAAGGGACAGTCTAGTCAAGTAAAGGTTGGCTGGATGATTAGCAAAGGGAAAGTTTAAGCATGGCAAGGGTAACTATATGTTTGGTAAGAGGAAAATCCTAAAGGAGTGAATTTTAGGTAGTGAGAAGTCTTAGAAGAATGATGTAGTATCCGAAAACCCAATTATTCAATTAAGAGGGTTTATTTGATTAGTTTAGATTTAATTAAGAATTAATTTAATTAACCTACAATTATGGAATTTGGACTAATCAATTTTATAAAGGAAAATAGTAGGATATAAATATATATATATATAAATTATTATATATATATATATATATCTGATTATAAATATATATATATATAAATTATTATATATATATATATATATATATATATATATATATATATATATATATATATATATATATATATATATATATATATCTGATTTAGTAAGTTTATAAAAATTTATAACCCATGTGTATAAATTTTTATATGAAAATTTATAGGGATTAGTAAATAAAATATTTATAGGGCTTAGCATGTACACAATTTATAAAACTGAGTATAAGAATTTATATAACATATGAATATAAATTTTTATGACTTAGTATAATAAAATTTATATGACTTAGTTGATAAAATTTAGACGAAATCCTAAGCTTCCATCTCTTTAAAAGCCCTACCTCCAAAAGCCCCATTCCCTCATGATGTTGCCGCCGACCCTAAGGAGCTCCCCCTCTCTATTGTTCTCCACCGGTTCTAGAGCTCCAAGGGAAGACAAGAAGAGGAATTAGTAGTTAAAGATTGAAGACATGTTCTCTACCATGTTAAGGCTTTAGTTAGTTTCTATGTCTTGTGGAATTCGGATCCATGGCTTCTAATGTTCTTTACTATTTTTAGGTAGATGACCGTATGGTTTAGGTTCTTTTCTTGTGCTCCAAATTATTCGTATTGATGTGGATTTTGGATTTGATAGAGTCTAATTTGGGTGGTTTTAATTCCTGCGGTAATTGTGAATGCAATCACCTTAGTTTTAATCTTGTCTCTTAAATGCATTCATCTTAGTTTTTTCGGTTTTAGGGGTTATTGGTGAAGATGTTTCACTACAACTTGCTGGTACACATTGTGAATGCAATCACCTTAGTTTTAATCTTGTCTCTTAAATGCATTCATCTTAGTTTTTTCGGTTTTAGGGGTTATTGGTGAAGATGTTTCACTACAACTTGCTGGTGTGTGTACGTGTTTCTCCCTTCCGAAGTTAAGACAACTTTTATTGATCAAAATTATTCATGCAAGTGATGTCATGACATTTGCTATTAATTATTTACATGTTCATGCAAAGGAGCAATACAGCCAATTACTTGTTGATTTCCATGAAACAATATCGTTGCATGCCTAAGGTGACACTTGTATATATAATTGTTGAAACTTATCTATATGTCCTTTATGTCTTGTGATATATATCAATCTTATGACTAGAGAGGAGCCACAACATCTCTAACCATGTAGAAATTACCCATACAACATCTTGATCACATTATAAAATAAAGACATGAATTGGTAGGATTATATATAATCTAGCAAGTTTTTATCCGATAGGAATTGATCAATTTATATGGATAATTTAGGATGAAATGGTAAACTATTCTTCTTGATTTAACTATCAGAATTAAAAATCAGAATATAATTTGGTAGAATTAGCTTTAAGTTGAACGAATCTACTAGGTTTTTAGGAGACTTCATGCATGAGTTAATAGCTCCTTATGCTATTTTATGTTTAAGAAGGTGGTATCATATTAGTTCCTATAATTTGTAGGTTTTGGATTTAATAGCTCCTGCTCTTTTATATTTTAAGAAGGTGATACCATGTTAGTTCCTATAATTTGTAGGTTTCTTTAATAGTTCCTTATGCTCTTTTATGCTTTCAGAAGGTGATATCATGTTAGCTCCTATAAATTTGTAGGTTTCAAATTTTATATGTTCTTAAGCTCTTAGTTTTAGAAGATGATACCATGTTAGTTCCTTCCATTTGCAAGGTTTGGATTTCATAGATTCATATGCTCTTTTGTTCATTTAGAGGATGATACCATGTTAGCTCCTAGAGCTTGCAAGTTTTGGAATTTGCTTAGTATGTTTGTGCTTACTCTTGCTTCACAATCATGATAGTTTGGTAGGCTATATGTATGATATGAATTTGCATGCTTACGTTTAGGTTTATGATTATGCCATATCTAAGTTGCTATGCATGCTCATGCTATGTTGATGCACAAGTCTATATGTTAGCTTATGTTATGAATTTGCATGCTTATGTTAATATTTACAATTATCTCCATGTTTAAGTAGTGATCAAGTTTATGTTAAGTGCATGATTATGCTTATGTCCATGTTTATGTAATCTATGTAATTGAGTGCAACCGGTGTCATTAGCTCGGGAGCTCACCAAATCTACATGGTTGAGTGTGACCAGTGTCTTTAGCCTGGGAGCTCACCAAATCTATGTAGTTGAGTGTGACCGGTGTCCTTAGCCTAGGAACTCATCAAATCTACGTGGTTGAGTGTGACTGGTGTGTTGGTCTCTTGGAGGCTGGCTAGATGGAGGTGAATAGCCCTGCAAATAAAAAACTAACATTTCTCGAACTTTAAAGCTTTATTAAAACAGACACTTGCATAAAAAGAAATAAGAAGTAACTAAAGACAGAGGCACAAAAGGAATTACTTGGTTTGCAATCAGAGGATTGCTAATCCAAGGTAATTAGAGCTCACTATCAAAATCTCCTTCAGGCGGAGAAGCCTCTTACAATGTTGACAACTCAAACAGTAGTAGAACAGACAAAGAAATTATTTATTAGTGCTGATTTCTAGCTACTGAGATCAGGGCTGTATTTATAACCCTGATTAGGGCGCCTGGAAGGGTTTCAGGTTCTTGGAAGGGGATAAAATTTTATTTCCATCGCACCGGATCGTGATAGTGCGCACTTGGATAAACTTTCTGGTCTGGGCGCCTAGAAGGGTTCCGGGTGCCCAGACCAGGTCGACACAACCCCCGCTGGGCGAGGCGCCCAGGGGTGCCCAAACCCAAAAGTCAACCTCCTGTTGACTTTTTGATCCAGGTCTTCCATTCTGGTTCCGCACACTTGGGTTCGGGTCTTCCGCTCCAGCTCCGCTCGCTTGGGTGATTTCAGCCATCCGGAATAGGACTCACCCGAACCCATCTTCTGGCCTTCTCGAGCTACCTTTCACTCCGGCTTCTCGTCCCTCGAAAACATAGCGCACCTCTTTTTCATCCGCCAACGTACTCTTCCGCAGCGCCTCGTCCCTCGGACGCATCGAGCTCGTTGGCTCTCTCCCGTGTCGTCCTTCTCGCTAGCTATGTCTTTCGCTTGACTTCTTGTGCTCATAAGTTCTTGCACACTTAGACACAAGATATCAAAATACAACATGACCTAACTTGACTTAGTTGATCACATCAAAACTACATTTAAATCGAAGAATATGAATTTTATTAAAAAAAATTCATAGAAAAATAATACAACAATAAAAAAATATAAAATTTTTTCTATATATGAGTAATGAAATTCTCTTTTTAGAAAATTAATAATTTTAATTCATTTCTAACAAAAATTATGCAAAATATTTTATTTGATAAGCAAGAATATGAAATCAAATTTAAAATAAAAATGCATAATGATTTTTCAATTCAAGCATGATTTTGGAACCCAATATAGGTTCCTTCTAACTGGATTAATCAAAAATTTCTTAGGGATATATTTAGTTGATAATTTTCTGATTTGACCCTTATGATATCTAAAGTGTCAGTTTAGTCTTTGATAATTTTTAAAATTAGAAATAGTTATATTCGAACATGTAGAATTCTTTAGTTTCTCTATTTCTATTTTTAATTTCTCATTTTCAATTTTTATCTTGTCGAAATCCTTTAGTTGACAAGATGTCACTAAGGTTAATTTTAATTCTTTATTTTCTTTTTCTAATTTATAGGTATTTTTCGATAGTATTTTTATAAACTGAAATAACTTATCAGGAGGTAGAGACCATATCTGACTTACCTTGTCGATCCCGTAATCTGAAGCTCCCCCTGAAGTGCTGCTTTCTTCTGATGTTGTTCCCCCTTTATCGATACTTTCAATACTAATTTCGGATGAGCTTGCTCCATCTTCATCTTCTTGGTGACTTGCCACTAGCGCAAGTCTGGCGATAACTTCGATTTCTGACTCGGATGACGTTTCATCCCATATCATCTTTAGATTTCAATGCTTTGTCTAAACTGATCTTTTGTCATTGCTCTTGTCCTTATCCTTGCTCTTTAATTTGGAGAAGTTATCTTTTATATGTCCTTTATTACAGTGATAGTATCTTACCTTTCTTCTTCTTCTTTTATCCTGCACTTGATTAAATTTATTAGTTTTAAATAACTTTTTGAATTTTCTTACCATGAAGACTGTTTCGTCATCGTCAAGGGATGTTACAGACTCTTGTTCATCAGTTTTTGCCTTAAAAGCAATGTTCTACATTGACTTCATTCTTAGACTTACATTTCTAGATTCATGAATCTCAAATGTTGAAAATAACTCCTCTAAATCACTTACTTCTAAGTCCTTAGAGATAAAGTACACATCTACTAGGGTTGACTATTTTGGAGTCCTAGGAAATACATTAAGCACGTACCTTAGTGAATCTCAGTTGTTTACCTATTCTCTGAGATTCGTGAGTCAGGTGATGAGCTCCTTAATTCTTGAGTGGAGGTGTGTGACGGTTTCTCCTTCTTCCAATCGGAGGTTGTAGATCTGGTTCCGGAGCAGGTCTCGTCTCGCGAGTTTGACTTCGGACGTACTTTCATGTAGCTCCAAGAACTTCTCCTAAAGTTCATTTGCTGATTCATAGGCGCCGATTCTGTTGACTTCTTGTAGAGGTAGCACGCTCAATAGATGGAATTTGGCTCGCCCATTTGTTACGAAATTTGCTTGCTCCTTCTTGGTCCATTGATTTTCGTCTTTGTCTTTTGGAGTTACAAAACTATATTTTAAGATTAGTAATAAATCAAAATCCATTTTGAAGAATACTTCTATCTTTTTCAAATCGTGAACTCCCCCTCGAATTTAGGCGGGTAGATGCTTGGTCCGGCCATTTCTTGTGCTTCAGTCGATGGTTAGTTCTTCTGAAGTGAACCTCGCTCTAATATCAATTATTGGTCCCTTGGAGGTCGGCTAGAGGGGGTGAATAACCTTGTAAAAAAAAAACTAACCTTTCTTGAACTTTAAAGTTTTATTAAAATAGACACTTACATAAAAGAAATAAGAAGTAACTAAAAACAAAGGCACAAAAAGAATTACTTGGTTTGCAATCAGAGGATTGCTAATCCATGACAATTAGAGCTCACTATCAAAGTCTCATTTAGGCGAAGAAGCCTCTTACAACATTGACAACTCAAACAGTAGTAGAATAGACAAAGGAATTATTTACATGTGTTGATTTCTAGCTACTGGGATCGGGGTTGTATTTATAGCCCTGATCGGGGTACCTGGAAGGGTTCCAAGCACCTGAAAGGGTTCCAGGCACCTGGAAGGGGATAAAATTTTATTTCCATCGCACTGGATCGCGATAGTGCGCGTTTGGATAAACTTTCTGGTCTGGGCTCTTGTAAGGGTTTCGGGCGCTCGGACTGGGTCGACACAGCCCCCGCTAGGCGAGCGCCCGGACCAGGTCTGGGCACTCAGACCCAAAAGTCAACCTCTTGTTGACTTTTTGGTACAGGTCTTCCACTCCGGTTCCGCTCGCTTGGGTCCGGGTCTTCTGATCTGGCTCCGCTCGCTTGGGTGATTTCAGCCATCTAGAATAGGGCTCATCCGAACCCATCTTCCAGCCTTTTCGAGCAACCTTCCGCTCTAGCTTCTCATCCTTCGGAAACTTCGCCGCCTCCTTCTCGTTCGCCAACGTACTCTTCCGCAGCTCCTCGTCCCTCGGATGCACCGAGTTCGTCGGCTCTCTCCCGTGTCGTCCTTCTATCTAGTTGTGTCTTTCGCTCGACTTCCTGTGCTCCTAAGTTCCTACACACTTAGACACAAGGATATCAAAATACAATATGACCTGACTTGACTTGATTGACCACATCAAAACTGTAATGGGGTATTTATACGGTGTCCTTAGCCCGGGAGCTCATCCAATTCTAGGTGGTCGAGTATGATCGGTGATCTTAGCCCGGGATCTCACCAAACCTTGGGTAGTTGAGTGTGACTGGCGACCTTAGTCTGGGAGCTCATCAACCCTACATGGTTATGTTTATGGCTGTATATGTTCATGCTTATGATTATGTTTAATCTCATGCTTAGCTTATTTACATGTTGATGTTTATACTCGTATGCTTATGTACATTCTCATGACCATGTTTATTTTATGCTTAGTTTATTTATATGTTTATGCTTATGTTTATGCTTGTGCTCGTATGTCTATGTCGATGTCTATGCTCATGTCCATTATATGCTAGTAGGTAAGTCCTAAGCTACCTAGCATGTGTTTCCTTTAATACACTAGATCATAGACGCTAACTATTGCATAATACGGTTCTAAATATGCTGAGTCTCTCGACTCACAGATTATAACTTTTCTTTTTAGGTAATGAAATGAATGAGACAGGAGACGATGACCAGTGAGACAGCTCGGGATAATGACAGTACAACCCGAAAACCTTCCAGTTTAGTTTCCGCATAGCTAAATGTTTCCTTTCATGGAATAAAGTTTTGGAACCATGTGATCAGTACCAAATGTTACTAGTAGTTATTTGCTTTAAGTAATTTAGTTAAATTAAGAATATGTTGGACATTTATATGAAGATATATATAAAAAAAACTAAGGATGTTTTAAGTAAACTCCAAGAAAGAAAAAAAAGTCCTAAGGGAGTCAACTTTAGGTAGTGAGAAGTATTAGAGGAGTGAATTAAATTCAACTTCCTCCCTCGTCTATTTTACGACTATTATTTTTCACTTAAAAAAAGGAAAAAATTTAACGAACTAGATTTAGCCTACTCTTTGGTCTATTTTGATCCAATAGTAATATGTAGATAAAAGAATGAATTATAATATAAATTTAGACATAATTTAAAAATGGATTTATGTACAAATTTATAAATAAAATAGTAGACAGATTTATAAGCATATTAAAATTATATTTGGTACGTTATTTGAAATCAAAAAATAACTTCGCTTTCACAAACAGATGTTTGAGATGGAATTTTTATCTTAAAGTTTTTTTAGAGACTAAAAAATAACCTATAGATTTATTATTTTTCATCTCTCAAGATGGTAAAAGACGAATACGCTCATCCCTAGCGTCCCTGTCAATCCATCTCAGGACTAACATAGAACATGTAAATCACGGACGACTATTAGCCTTTAGAATAGTGACTAACATATAAAAAAAGTATTTATCTTAACTTTATTGATATTTGAATCCTAAAATTTATGATAATAATATTTTATGTACTAATCATTAGACTCATCCGAATAGATTATTTTTCATCTCTCAAGTCACTTGTAGTGTAGGTAGCTGATGAGTTTAAATGGACCCTACTAAATCTCCTTATCCTAAAGCCTGTTAGTATGTCAGCCTCCTCGCCATACTGACCATGTCGGCGAGCTTACTTTGTCTCTTTACAATCAAGGCGATTTTCATCCTAATTTTATCTTTTGATGTCAAGTATTGCGCGGTGGCATAGAATTTACTGTCGAGACAAGGGAATTGAAGACTCAGATATTTAAAGCAGAATAAATGAACGGTCCTTCCGTATATCAAGCACGTGAACCATGAACTCAGGTTGGGTCGGAGAAGTGTCTATTCAAGCATATGAACCATGAACTCAGGTTGGGCCAGAGAAGTGTCTATTTCAAATTATACGAATCCATTTCTTACAACATCACAAGGTTTACGTATAGTAGCACCAAGCCCTGGGACTATAGTGTGATAGTTAGTGATGAGACGGACTCCCTAAGTAACTTTTGAAGATTCAAATTTCACTCATAACATACGAATTACTTATAGTGTTGGGTTGTTTGACCAAATTCATCTATGTTTTCTAATTTATTTTGATGATTAATAAATTTTTTTTATAAATGAGATCGATTATCTTTAAAATTAATTAAATTATAAAACTAAATACTTGGATTGTTTAAAAAAAATAACAACACCAAGTTTTAATGTACTTTTGCTACCTCTAGACGTTTTAACCATCAAATATATATATATATATATAATTTTATGTTGGATATATATGAATAGAGAAAATGTGGAAGAGGATGACACTTCATTGTGAATGAGACTTTAGTCCCATATTGGGAGTTTTAAGACATATTAATTGGTTTATATTGATTCACATGTATTGATGATTTGAACAAATGCATGAGAAGAGACTCTCGTATTGAACCAAGTTAACTTGTATGTGAGCACGATCTGCGTGCGTTGAATGTTGGACCGGTTGAGGTAAAGTTTGCCGAAGTGGAACAACTAATATTTTGTCAGGGTCCGGATTGCACTGAATCAAGTTAAACGATCGAGTGAAATACATTCAACAAGAAGAAGTTATTGTGACCGACTCGATCACAAATCTTCAGAGTACAGAAAGCCGAAGAAGAAGCAGGAGGCCAACCGGAATGAGGGACCAGAAATAGATGACCTCTGCCGTGGTCTTTGAATTGAACTTATTGCAACAAGGAGCTGCTCCATAACTTTGAAGAAGTCATTGGAGATAAGTTGTTCATGGAGAACTCAGCAACCTCGGACATTATGGGCCAGAAAAGTGGTGCTAAAGATGACCTCGGGCAAGGTGTTGTATTTTCCAGAGATTCAGAAGAATCTAGTGTCCGAATCATTGTTAAATAAGCATAGTTTTCACATTATTTTTGAGTCAAACAGAGTTGTACTGTCCAAAAATAAAATATTTGTAGAAATGGGCTATTTATTGATGGGTTGTTCAAGCTCAATATAATGTTCATTAGGCCTAAGAAAAATAAAAATGAAAGCTCTTCCACCTATATGCTTGAGTCTTCATGTTTATAGCAGCGTAGATTAGGACATGTTAACTACTATGTATTGTGTAGATTAATAAACATGCAAAATATACTTACATTCCACCTCAACCCAAAACACAAGTGTGAGATTTGTGTTTAAGCGAAATGGCAAGGTCATCTTTTCAACATGTTGAGAGAAACAATGAACCGACGTGTGTGACCTCAAAGGTACACCAATACGTAGTGGGAATAAATACTTTATCACTTTTGTAGATGATAACACAAAATATTGTTAAGTGTATCTTCTCAAAAGTAAAGATGAAACTATAGAGAAATTTGCTCTCTATAAAAATGAGATTAAAAACCAACATAATAGAAAGAATAAGGTGGTTCGAAGTGATCGAGACGACAAATATGTATCACTGTTCACTGAGTTGTGTGTTGAACATGGGATCAGACATGAAATAACAGCTCCTTATACTCCTCAGCAAAATGGAGTTGCTAAGCGAAAGAATCAAACTCTAAAGGAGATAATAAATGCTCTTCTATTGAGCTCTACACTACCAGAGTCCTTATACTCCAACTACTAGTTTGACACAACAATCTTCCAAAGGTCATAACTTTTGATTCCAAACTCTGAGCCAAACTCTATAGTTGCTACACGTGCAGAATTCGAAGGTCTACATTTTTCTCTACAACATATAGTTAGAACAATATAATCATGAATATTTTATAAAGATTTATGAGTTATATCCTATCTTCCCGAGACCAAAATCTAGTCAAGGTCTCAATTTAGGTTTCGGACCTAAATTGGACTGACGCCTACTATCCCCTCAAACGGGATGCATCCTCACCGAGTCACTATCCTCCAGTGACTTATCTTTACTTACCAATTTTCCAGTTGTTCGGTCTGTAAACCCAACTAGACTTCCTGTCAGATATCTGGTCAGTCCGTCGACCTATCTAGACTTTTCACCAGCTATCCGGTCGGTTCGTTGACCTAGCTTGACTTCACACTAGCTATCCGGTCAACCCGTTGACCTTAGTTGGACTTCTTGCCAGATATCCGGTCAGCCCGTCGACTTATATGGACTTCTCACCAGATATTCAATCAGCCCGTCAACCTATCTAGTTAACTCCTACACACTTGGTAAAATGATTAGATCACAACAATACCTAACTTAACTTACTTTGTTATTCATTAAAATCTTAGTAAGACTATTAGTGCAAACTGCACCAATAGAAGCTAGCTCCTCAAAATAGGCATATGAAACATAAGATAAACATAATGATGAGGAACTAGTCGAGTTTGAGCTTAGACGAAGTAAAAGAGCTCAGGTAGAAAAATCCTATGGATCGGATTTTATCACTTTCATATTAGAAAGTGAACCCCAAAGTTACTCAGAAACAGTAAGCTCTTCTGATGGACATCACTGGAGAGAAGCAATTGCATCTAAGATAGAATCTATCTTGCAAAATCACACTTAAGAACTTGTGGATCTTCATCAGGAAAGTAAACTACTAGCTTGCAAGAGGATCTTTAAGAAGAAAATGAAGTCAAATGACATAATTGATAAGTATAAGGCCAGAATAGTAATCAAAGGATACCGACAAAGAAAAGACCTTGATTATTTTAATACGTATTCTTTGGTGTTGAGAATAACTTCCATTAGAGTATTGTTGACTATAGTCGCTCTATGAAATCTCGAAATACATCAGATAGATGTAAAGATAGTTTTTCTAAATGGAGATTTAGAAGAGGAAATTTACATGGAGCAACCTGAAGTATTTTCTGTGCCAGGACAAAAAAACAAGGTTTGTAGATTGATAAAGTCATTATATGGCTTGAAATAAGCACCAAAGAAGTGCCATGAGAAATTTGATAATTCCATGAAGGAATGTGGATTCAAAATTAATGAATGTGATAAATGTGTCTACATAAAAATCACAAAGAATGACTACGTCATCTTGTGCATATATATAAATAACATACTTATCATTGGGAGTAATAATAAGATAATCAAATCTACTAAGGACATGCTGAACTCAAGATTTGACATAAAAGACATGAGTCTAGCTGATGTGATTCTAGGAATCAAAATTCTTAGAATAATAGAAGGACTTGCTCTTAGTTAATCTCATTATATCGACAAAATTCTTAAGAAATTCACCAAGGGTGATACTTTTTTGGCACGAATGCTGATAGATACGAGTAAACATCTATCAAAAAATTAAGGTGAAAGTATCTCTCAGATAGAATATTCTCGAGTGATTGGAAGTCTGATGTACATGATGAGTTGTACACAACCATACTTGGCCTACGCAATTAGTAAACTGAGTAGATAAACGAGTAATTCTGATGTTGAGCACTGAAAAGGGATAATAAGAGTACTAAGGTACTTGAGGTATACTCATGAATATGGACTGCACTATACGAGATATCCTGTTGTGATCAAAGGATACAGTGATGCGAGTTAGATATCTGACATAAAAGACTCTAAGTCTATGAGTGAATATGTATTCACTCTGGGAGGTGCAACCATTTCATGGAAATCTTCTAAGCAAATGGTAATAACCAGATCCACGATGAAATCTGAGTTTGTGGCTCTTGACAAATATGGTGAAGAGGTTTAATGACTATGATAATTCTTAGAAGATATTCCGAGATGGTCAAAACTTTTGCTAACAATTTGCATACATTGCAATAGTTAATCAGCAATTGGTCGGGCACAGAGCCATCTGTATAATGGGAAGTCTAGACATATACATCGTAGATATAATACTATTAGATAACTACTCTCAACGGGAGTTATTGTTGTTAACTATGTTGACCAAGGGGTTAAACAGAGAGTTAGTTGCAAGCTCATCATGAGGGATACGCTTGATGCCGATGAGAAATATTGGTGCAACGGAAACCCAACCTATGTAGACTGGAGATCCCAAGAACTGTATTCAAAGGGAGAACCTAATTGTATCGACAAAGTTGCTCACTGTGGGGGAACGACCCAATGTATCAGTGAAGGATGGAGGTTGAGTGTACGACTTTTAATGATTCAAGTAGAGTAATAAGGAATACTATTAATAGATCACCTATGTGAGAAAGAAGTGAACCCACTTCGAAGAGAATTGGAAGCACAATTCTTAGAACTTCTCACAAAATCAGGTGTGTTCATGGCCAAGAATGAACACACTCATGAGAATAGAGTTGTATCAGGGAGAGTCTTGGGTGAGATATGTCAATGCTTGCATAGACGGTAGACAATTTAAGGACATCGCGTCTATTATTAGCCAGTAAACAAACAGATCTTTACAAGGGAAGGTTCAAAAGGTAAAACCTACCTGTCTTATACTAGACTCGACTGTTAAATGCTATCACATACTTTATTTCCATTCATGTTGGGGGGGGGGGGGGGGTTGTTGGATATATATGAATGGAGAAGAGGTGGAAAAGGATGAAGCTCCATTGTCAATGAGACTTTAATCCCATATTGGGAGTTTCAAGGTATATTAGTTGGTTTATATTGATTCACAAGCATTGATGATGTGAACAAATGCATAGGGAGAGACTCTTTCTCACTCATGGATGCGTAGGGGGTGCAAATCCCGACCTACATGTGCCTAATGCCAAGCTGGTCGGGACAAAGTTTGCCCAAATGGATAGTGAACGTTGGCGTTTCACATATCGACGAGTAATGATCATTGATCGATCATTATATAAGGAGGATGCAATCATTAGCAGAAGAGGTTACGCACACAAAAAGCAAAAGCTCTCCACCTCCGTTCGCCTTTTCCTCTATCGTGCATCTCTTGCTCGGCGGATTACCCGTGGTAGTAGGCGGGTACCTCTCAGTTTGCCATGAGCACCAGTGCTTAATGTGCATCACGGTTAACCATTATATCCTGAGAAACAGACGACCCAAGAAAACCTTGAAACACAGCTGGAGGTGGGGCAAATTTGTTTCAAGGAAACTGCGTCCATCGCAGACCTCGAGTCGCTTCACCCGTTCGACCGCTAGCTCGCTTAACCTCTTCGTTCGCTCGATCGGCCTCTTCGTTCTCTCGGTCGTTCACTCGATCGCCCTCTTCACTCGCTTGGTCTCTTTGTTCGCTGGCTGCACGTTCGTCCGGCTGCACGTTTGCTCGGCCGCTCATTCGCTCGGACGTTGGGTCCGCTCGGCTAATCTGCCAACCTTGCCACATGTTGACTTTGCCTCACAACCTGCCCGATTGCCTGTATGCTCGCCCAGCTGCTTGCTCACCCCGCCGCTCGATATTTCTACCCGGATGACTGAATACCCGCTCGGCTTCTCTGCCGGACCAGACATTCAACCTTTCAGCCCACTTGACCGCACTATCCAGTCGACCTATCTACTAAGTCGGTGATTCAGTTGTTGGTTGCTACTCGGAAAACCTAACGATTCCACTGTACAAAAATTTTGTACAAAGGTCTGAACCTTTTCCTAGCTACCATGTGTTCTTTTAAATTAAACTTGGATCGCCTGCGGAACTTAACACATTTAATCCAAAGTTTAATTTATTTGTTCTTTTAGGTTTAGACTTGGATCTCCTGCGAAACTTAACACGTTCGATCCAAATCACCTAGGTCACGAAGACAATTAAATATCTATTTCCAAAATCGGCTTTTAGTACTGCATGGCGAGGCACATGACGTTCTTGGATATGGGAGCAACCACCACCGACTAGACAAAGCCTTTTAAGGAAATTAAATATTTAACCTTCCCATAGTAACCCTAGGTTAACCTCTAAGAACAATCAAATCACAAGGAAGAGAAAAATAAAAGAACACAACATCAAAAACTAATTCGAAAAACTAGAATCGCATGCCTCTTGTATTTGGTATTTTTACAAAGAAATAAAACTAGTATGATGCGGAAATTAAATACTAGTATACCTTTTCTTTTGCAAGCAAAAACCTCTAGGTCTTCTATCGTATTCCTCTTCTAACCTCGGACGTTGTGTGGGCAACGATCTTCCGAGATGAGAAACCACCAAAGCACCTTCTGTTGGTACGGGTAGCACTAACGGTCTAACCTAGGTTTTGATGAATGACAAATAGGTTAAGTTAGGTTTATTGTTGATCTAACACTCTGATCGAGTGTGCAAGATAAGTCCAGACAGGTCGACGGGCTGACCGGATGTCTGGCACGAAGCCCACCGGATAGCTGGCGAGAAGTCCAAGCGGGTCGACGGGCTGACCGGACGCTTGGCACGAAGTCCAGACGGGTCGACGGGCTGACCGGACGTCTGGCAGGTAAGTGAGGTAAGTCACTGGAGGGGAGTGACTGCGAGGACGCGTTCCCAGGAAGGGAACATTAGGCGTCGATCCGGCTTAGATCCATTTCGGATATCTAAGTCGAGATCGTGACTAGATTCCGGTCTCGGAAAGACGGAATCTAAGTCATACTTTTTCTGTTAATTCATACTTTATAAATTGTGCTAACAATCTGTGTTGCAGGATATATTTTGCCTCGGACTAACCTTGTTTTGCAGGAGAAGGAATCTCTGGAAAAAGGTGGTCCGAGCGCTCGGAGGGGATCCGGGCGCTCGGAGGTCCGAGCGCCCGGAAGGGATCTGGGCGCCCGGAGGCAATTTTTATCCTCTGCGTCGCCTCGTCACGTGGAGCATCCTGACTGGACTTGCCACGTCGCACCAGGGCGCCCGGAAGGGATCCAGGCGCCCAGAGCAGCATATAAAAGAAGCCCCAGGGGTGGAGCTTCAAAATCATCTCAGAATTCCCAGATTATTTTGCTGCTCTGTGCTCCAGCGACGCTAACAAAGCTCCGACAACGCGCCCTTGCTCTTTAAGCTTTCTCTTCTGTCGGTATAGCTTTGTGTTTTGTTTCATTAGCATTTCTTGTACTCTTTTTGTAATCACATTCGAATTGCTAGTGATTGCCCAACGAAAGTGGTCAAGGACCACGGGCCTTCGAGTCACGAGCTCCGAACGAAGTAAAATCAATTGTGTTCATTTACTTTTCCATGAGTACTTTTACACTCGAGTTTTGAATCGATATTCACCCCCTCATCGAGCGATCACGGTCCTACAAGTGGTATCGGAGCAGGTCCTCGATTTGGTGCAACCACCAATCGACAGGGGTGAAATTAATTTTTCAGTTTTTCGTTTAATTTCAAACTGGTATTATTACCTGTTTTGAATTTTTTTTGCAATTAAATCTAAATTGGTGCAACACCAATTTAGATACTTCTATTATTTTTCTTCACTACTAATCCAAGACCAAGTCTTGGGATTTTTTCTTTTCTTTCTTACATGTCTGTGTGTATGATTGATTACAGTACGACCTCCACTCTTCAACGGGGACGATTTTCCGTACTGAAAGAAGCGCATGGAGGTTTACCTCAAAACAGACTTCGACCAGTGGATGAGCGTTACGAACCCTATAAAATTCCAGCGGACACCTCCGGGAATATAATAGATCCTGAAGACTGGACAACAGATTTGAAGAAAAAGGCATCAACAGAAAATAAAGCGATCAACACTCTACAGTGCGGATTAACAAGAGAAGAACTGAACAGAGTCGGTCCACACAAAAATGCTAAAGAGCTATGGGATAAATTGATCGAGCTGCACGAGGGAACGAGCGACGCCAAGGTAACAAAACGAGACTTGCTTTTAAATAAAATTTTTAATATAAAAATGCAGGAAGGTGAAACGGCGAATCAGCTCCACGCAAGGATTAAGGACATCCTCAACGGGCTTCATGCGATAGGCCACCAGATGGAAAATAGAGACTTAATAAGGTACGCATTAAATGTTTTTCCACGTAATAGTTTGTGGGCATCAATCGTAGATGCCTACAAAATTTCTAAAAATCTTTCCAAGTTAAAATTAGACGAGCTTTTCTGTGAATTAGAATTACATGAACAAACTAATGCTGGAGCCGAGAAAGGTATAGCTTTATTTGCAGGTTCCTCCAAAGAAAAGAAGGGCAAGCCTGAATATGAAGAAGATTCCGACCAAGACTCCGAAGACGAAGAACACCTGGTGAACTTGGTAAGAAAAATGTTCACCAGGAGAAAAAGGAGTTTCAGCAAAAAGGACCTTCAAAAGATCAGTTCTCCCTCAGAACAAAAGAACGTGACTTGCTTTGGCTGCAATAAAAAGGGACACTACAAGAACGAATGCCCAAAACTGAAGTTCGACAAACCGAAGCCTGTTAGAGTGTATACTAAAAGCCTAGCTTTTGGTATAAATATTTATCTAGAAATAAGAATCACATTGGTCAAAAGTCTACATTTATGATAAATGTAGTTGCTCAATTAATTTATATTGTAGATAACATGGTGTGTGGTGTCACACACAGAAGATCATGTTATTGGTTCCTTATAAATTATAAACAGTAGCTCACGACCAAGATGGAAAGGAACAAACCATTGGAAGGTCGCAGTGTAATTAGGTATTAGTATATCTTAACTATATAATTACACTAGTACACTTAGAGTGTATTGAGTAGGACCATTTGAGGTCGTTCTTTTTATACTGACTTTATAAAGGAACAAAGACCTCAGTTATTATGGAAGTGTGTGCTCTTAATCCTAATATAATAACAAGCACATATATTTGATATTTATTTCTTTAATTTATCAATGGGTGAGATTTAGTTCGATGAATCAATAAGCCCGATAAATTGGGAAATGATATCACTTATAGTGTGTGTTGTTGATTATAGAAGGAAACTGTGTCATAGTAATCTAGGTTGAGAATGTCCCCAAGAGGAGCTCATAAGGATTGTCATGTTAAACCCTGCAGGTGGACTTAGTCCGACATGACGATGAAGTTGAGTGGTACTACTCTTGGAGCTAGATATTAATTAAGTGAGTTGTCAGTAACTTACTTAATTAATGGACATTTGTTATCTTAAACACAGGGAGACTAACACACTCATAATAAGAAGGAGCCCAAAATGTAATTTGGGATTGGTGCGGTAGTTCAATAATAGTTCTCTAGTGGAATGAATTATTATTGATAAAATTAAGTTGTGTGTTCGGGGCGAACACGGGATGCTTAATTTTATCGGGAGACCAAAACCAATTCCTCCTCTCGGTCCCTATCGTAGCCTCTAGTATATAGAGATTTATACCCACCGCATACCCACCTTCTTACCCATCCAATGGGGCCGGCCAAGCTAGCTTGGAACCTAAGCTAGGGCCGGCCAAGACCAAGTGGATGAGTTAAGTTGGTGGCCGGCCAAAGCTTGGGTCCCAAGCTTAGGTGGCCGGCCACTAGAATATTAAAAAGGATTTTTATTAAAATTATTTCTTATGTGGATATCATGTTTTTAAAAGAGAGTTTAAAAATTAAAAATTTCCTTTTATAGCTTTCTACAAAAGATTAAGAGAAGAGATTAATCTCTTTCCTTATTTGTAGTTTAAAAGGATGGTTTTAATTTTTAGTAAAAACTTTCCTTATTTGTAAATCATCTATATGTTTAAAAGAGAGTTTAAAATTTGAAATCTTTCCTTATTTGTTGATTAAAGGAGGATTTTAAATTTTAAGAAAACTTTCCTTTTTAAACATGTTCATGATTTAAAAGAAAGTTTAAAAATTAAATATTCTCTTTTATAAGTTTCTACAAGAGATTAAGAAAAGATTTGATATCTTTCCTTATTTGTAGATTAAAAGAGATTTTAATTTTTAGAGATAACTTTCTTTTTATCCACATGTTTAAAAGAAAGATTTTAATTTATTAAATTTCCTTTTTTTTTATAAACCAATCATGAAGGGATAAAAATTATTGAGAAATTTTTATAAATTTCTGGAAGCAAATAAGGAAGTTTTAATTGGTGTTTAAAATTTTATTTGCTTGGAAATTCTATGGTGTGGCCGGCCAAATAAATTGGAGAAGAAAAATTATTTTAATTTTTCCTTTTCATGGCAAAAGAATTAAGGAAGTTTTTATTAAATTTTCCTTATTTGCCAAGACCAAGGATTATAAAAGAGGGGGTAGAGGAGGCTTCAAAGCTAATGAATCTATTCTATTTTTCTCTCCCTCTTTTCTTCTTCTTGTGGCCGGCCCTAGCCTTTCTCCCTTCTTCTCTTTTGGTGGCCGAACCATACATCTCTTGGAGCTCTTGTTGGTGGCCGGACCTAGGAAGGAGAAGAAGAAAAGGAGGAAGCCTCATCTTGAAGATCCCTTGGAGTATTGGTGGTGATCAAGTTCTTCTTCCTTGGAGGTGGTTCTTCTTGTGGCCGAACCTTGCTTGGAGAAGAAGAAGGTGCGTGGTGGTTCTCGTCTCGGAAGATCGTCGCCCACACGACGTCCGGGATAAGAAGAGGAATACGGTAGAAGATCAAGAGGTTTTTCTAAAAGGTATAACTAGTAATTTTTCTTTCCGCATCATACTAGTTATTTTTGGAAATAATACTAAATACAAGAGGCTTACGTTCTAGTGTTTCGAATATGGTTTTTCGAAATTGTGTTCTTTTGTTTCTTTCTTTTCCTTGTGATTTGATTGTTCTCTTTGGTTAACCTAAAGTTATTTTAGGAAATTAAATATTAGCTTTCCATAAAAGGTTTTGTCTAGTCGGTGGTGGTTGCTCCCATATCCAAGAAGGCCATGTGCCTCGTCACTATTGGGAACCAATTATGGAAATTAATATTTAATGGAATTAATAACTTAAGGTGACTTGGGTCGAACGTGTTAAGTTCCGCAGGAGATCCAAGTCAAAACCTAAAAGAACAAATAGATTAAGTTTTGGATCAAACGTGTTAAGTTCCGCAGGCGATCCAAAATTTAATTTAAAAGAACACATGGTAGCTAGGAAAAGGTTCAGACCTTTGTACAAAATTTTTGTACAGTGGAACCTCTAGGTTTTCCGAGTAGCAACCAACAATTGGTATCAGAGCTAGGGTTTTGCCTCTGTGTATTTAGTATTAGTTTAATTATGCACATGTCATACATAATTTAGGCAGGATAATAGTAGGATGTGCTAACTTTGTGGATGCAGGATCCAACTATTATGGCTTATAGTTATTATGTGTGTGATTGGACCCTGGACATGTCAAGGGCATTTTATTGTGTGTGCATGATTGTATTATAAAATACAGTCGTATTTAGTTTTATTAGGATTTTATTTTGATCTAGATACATGTACATTCCTTTTATGAAATATAGGATCAAAATGTAAAATTCTATTTATGTCACGGATCGAATCTTGCAAAGCGTGGAACATTCTAAGGACCAGAGGCGCAGCGGAACTAGGAGCAAGATGGATGCGACAGCTAGACCCGGTGGCAGTGGCCAAATATGGCAGCAGCTTGGGATGACAACACACGGAAGACAACTAGAGATAAAAGCCATAATAGTTGAAAATTAGATTTTCTATTTATTGCTTTTATATTGTCTTTGTGTGCATGTTAGTTTACAAGTTTAGTAGGCTAGCATAGTTAAAATTCCTCATTAATAAATAACTAAGTGGGAGAGGATTTTAAGTAAATCCCATGGTCTCCATTACTGGTTTGTAAGTGATGCAAACAAGCTTGCGCGTTGGCTCTCAGTGCCTTCCTCCATAACGGATGAGCTAGTTTGTAGATCACTAGAACAGACTTCCATTTTGGATGACTATAGGAAGTTAATTAAGAGCGTGTGATCTTCCCCAACGGAAGGGCATAATCTTATTAATGGACTTAGTGTCAAGTAATGGTATACACTTAGACACATCTAATAGTATCCTCCCCATGAGTCATCGCTATTATTTGTGTGACCAAATGAAACCAACTATTAATTTGTCATAAAACTAGGTTGACAAGATAATAAAATTAAAGGGTTAAAACCCTTCTTACAAATGATTAATTTTGTATCGTCCACACTAACGTGGCATACAAAATTAACGGTGTTTGAGATAATTTTATTTGTCATAAAGTTACGTTGACAAGATAGTTAATGGGTAAAAACCCTCCTCTTACAAATGTTGATTTTGTATACGTCCACACTAACGTGGCATGCAAAATTCACGGCGTTTTGAGGTGTTGGTAAATTTAAATAATATTGTTAGAGGAATCAATATTATTTTAAATTTAGAGTCTTGACCAAATATTTGATTAAAGATAGACCAACTATTAATTTTATTCGTCATAAAGAAAGGATGACGAGATAATAAAATTAAATGATAAAATTTCTTTTTTGAATTTGTATACGTCCACACTAACGTGGCATACAAAATTCATGGGAATTTTTAAGGAGTTGGTCTTAACCAAATATTTTTGTGATTCTTAGGATAATGGTCAATCCCTAGCTGATATACTTAGTGGTCCCAATTATAATTGATTGGAAATAGGATTTGGACATTAAGGTAGACTGTCCTCTTAGAACTAAGAACAATATATGTGTATTTTATTCATTAGTTGAAACATGTTTAGTGGAGTTATCTACCGGTACCTGGTGTGTAGATATGGGAGCCACTGATTCATTGCAGGGTTCCAGGAAACCCGACAACTAAATGAAAATAAAAAACACCGTCCACATGGGCACTACTGCAAAAGTAGCAGCTATTGCAGTGGGAGAGGTTTATTCTCTAATAGGAATAAAATTTGGATTATTAGTAATTGTCTTTATGTACTAAGTTTAGGAAGAACCTGATTTCAGTTTCTAAACTATTATAGAATAGATATTGTGTCTATTTTGATAACAAAGCTGTTATCAAGAAAAATAGACAAGTTATCGATTCTGGTATGTTGGTTGACAATTTATAATCCAATAACTCCCACGATGTAATAAATGGAAATTATAACACTTCTTCTAACTTTAAGAGGAAGCAACCTTCGGAGATGAACCAATTATATCTTTGGCATCTAAAGCTTGGTTATATTAACTTAAGTAGGATTCATTGGTAGCTGATGAACTTTTGGGTTCATTAGTAGTGGAAATCTTTCCAACCTACGAGTCTTACTTGGAAGGAAAAATAACCAAGAAGCTTTTAAGTCAAAGGGGTATGGAGCCAAAGATATGATAGAATTGGTTCATTCTGATTTGTGTGATCCTATGACTATCCAGGCAACAGGTAGTATCGAATATTTCATCTATTTTATAGATAACTATTCAAGATACAAATACATTTACTTAATGTGCCGCAAGACTAAGTACTTTGATTAGTTCAAAGAGTACAAGGCTGATGCGGAGAAATGTTAAAGTAAAAGTATTAAGTCACTATGGTAAGATCGTAGTGGCAAGTACCTCTTAGGATAATTTGGGAGTCACTTATCAGAAGTCGGGACTCAATCCTAACTAACTGCACCTGGTACACCCCAACAGAATGGTGTAGTAGAAGGAAGGAATAAGGCTCTTATGGAATAATTAGATCGATGATGAGTTATTACCAAATTTGTTTTAAGGATATACACTAGAAACAGAAGTGAACATAATACCTTCTAAAGTCAGAACTCTCTACTCCCATAGAATTACAGAATGGGCATAAGCCTAGTATATTCGGATTTGGGTGGTCTAGCACATAAGAGACACTGATAAGTTGGGCAGGAGTTCACTTGTTTGTGAGTTATCCTAGAGAAACAAAAGTAGGTTTATAGTCTTAAAAAATCAGAAGGTCATTATCAATGACCGATTTTTAGAATAGGACTATGTAATAAACCACATGCCCATAAGTAAATTTGTTCTTAAGGAAATAATAAAGGACATGTCTAATCTAGTACCAACTGTACAAGATGAAATATCACAAGAAACTGCAACACGTATCATAAAAGATACACAATTACAGATAGTGCCTCTTCGTAGTGGGAGGGTTGACAAGCAACCTAAGAGATTCATGTTTTGGGAGAGTCTTTGGACTTGATCCCAAATGAACATGAGCCTGATCCCGGACATATGATGAAGCACTCCAAGATAAAGATTCAGCATCTTGGCAAAGAGTAATGAATAACAGAATTAGAATATATATATTCTAATAAAATCTGGAAGCTTGTAGAACCACCAAATGGTGTAAAAGCCTTTGGGTGTAAAAAGGTCTATAATAGGAAAAGAGGGATAGACAGGAAGGTAGAAACTTTCAAAGCAAGGCTTGATGAAAAAGGAAACTTTTTCACTGGTAGTCATGTTTAAGTCTATCCAGATTCTTTTATCTATTTGGCAAGTGGATGTCAAGACAGCATTCCTTAATGGAAGTCTTGAAGATAGCATCCACATAAAGCAAACCAGAAGGGTTCATTATAAAGGGCTAAGAGCATCTTGTGTGAAAGCTCAATCAGTCTATGGACTGAGGCAAAGCTTCAAGGTCTTGGAACATCCAGTTTATCAAAGTAATCCAGATCTTTGGATTTATTGAGTAAACGGATAAGTCTTGTGTATACAAATGGTGTGATGGAAACGTGGTGGTGTTTCTTGTACTATACGTAGATAACAATTTTGATAGTTGGAAACAATATCAAAATGTTGTCAGAAGTAAGGGTATGGTTGTCCAAATAATTCGATATAAAGGAATTGGGAGAATGTATATATTTTTGTGATCAAAGTAATAAGGGATCGCAAGAAAAATATATAGATATATCCCGAGTTTAATATATCGAAAAAATCCTTACTCGTTTTTAGCATACAAAACTCCTAGAAAGGTTTCTTACCTTTTAAGAATGGAGTGTTTTTATCTAAAGAGATGTCTTCGATGACATCAAAGGAGATTGAGGACATGTAGGTAGTTCTTTATGCTTCGGCAGTTAGACAACCTAATGTATGCTATGCACGAGATCAGAAATCTGTTTTGCCAAGGGCATAGTTAGCAGATATCAAAGTAACCCTAGACAAGGACATTGGACTGCAATAAAGCATATAAGTACCTTAGAGGCACTAGAGATTATATGCTAGTTTACAAGGCAGTTATTTTGGTCCCTATGGGTTGCATGGATTTTAACTTCCAATCGGATAGGGACAATATTAAGTCAACCTCGGGGTTTTGTGTTTACTTTAGGAGGTAAAGTCATAACTATGGAAGAGTGATAAGCATAGGTGTTTATCTGGACTCCACCATAGAAGCTTAGTATATGGCAAGCCTCTAAGGTAGCCATAAAAGTGAATGACTCAATAACCTCAAGATAGATTTAGATATGATTTCGGTTTGTCCAAAGATTATTACAATTTATTGTAATAATGTTGGTGCGATAACAAACTCGAAGAAACCATAAGTCTATAAGGCAAGTAAACACAATAGGCAAGTACCACCAATACGAGAAATCGTATAAACGAGGAGAAGTTGTTGCCGCCTAGATTGCATCGGATGATAACCTAAGGTCCTTAAGGCAAGAGCTTTTTAAAAGGCATGGGAATCGGATGTATGGCAGAAGACAACTTAGTCTTTTAGTATAAGTGGGAGATTGTTAGAGTGTATACTAAAAGCCTAGCTTTTGGTATAAATATTTATCTAGAAATAAGAATCACATTGGTCAAAAGTCTACATTTATGATAAATGTAGTTGCTCAATTAATTTATATTGTAGATAACATGGTGTGTGGTGTCACACACAGAAGATCATGTTATTCGTTCCTTATAAATTATAAACAGTAGCTCACGACCAAGATGGAAAGGAACAAACCATTGGAAGGTCGCAGTGTAATTATGTATTAGTATATCTTAACTATATAATTACACTAGTACACTTAGAGTGTATTGAGTAGGACCATTTGAGGTCGTTCTTTTTATACTGACTTTATAAAGGAACAAAGACCTCAGTTATTATGGAAGTGTGTGCTCTTAATCCTAATATAATAACAAGCACATATATTTGATATTTATTTCTTTAATTTATCAATGGGTGAGATTTAGTTCGATGAATCAATAAGCCCGATAAATTGGGAAATGATATCACTTATAGTGTGTGTTGTTGATTATAGAAGGAAACTGTGTCCTAGTAATCTAGGTTGAGAATGTCCCCAAGAGGAGCTCATAAGGATTGTCATGTTAAACCCTGCAGGTGGACTTAGTCCGACATGACGATGAAGTTGAGTGGTACTACTCTTGGAGCTAGATATTAATTAAGTGAGTTGTCAGTAACTTACTTAATTAGTGGACATTTGTTATCTTAAACACAGGGAGACTAACACACTCATAATAAGAAGGAGCCCAAAATGTAATTTGGGATTGGTGCGGTAGTTCAATAATAGTTCTCTAGTGGAATGAATTATTATTGATAAAATTAAGTTGTGTGTTCGGGGCGAACACGGGATGCTTAATTTTATCGCGAGACCAAAACCAATTCCTCCTCTCGGTCCCTATCGTAGCCTCTAGTATATAGAGATTTATACCCACCGCATACCCACCTTCTTACCCATCCAATGGGGCCGGCCAAGCTAGCTTGGAACCTAAGCTAGGCCGGCTAAGACCAAGTGGATGAGTTAAGTTGGTGGTCGGCCAAAGCTTGGGTCCCAAGCTTAGGTGGCCGACCACTAGAATATTAAAAAGGATTTTATTAAAATTATTTCTTATGTGGATATCATGTTTTTAAAAGAGAGTTTAAAAATTAAAAATTTCCTTTATAGCTTTCTACAAAAGATTAAGAGAAGAGATTAATCTCTTTCCTTATTTGTAGTTTAAAAGGATGGTTTTAATTTTTGGTAAAAACTTTCCTTATTTGTAAATCATCTACATGTTTAAAAGAGAGTTTAAAATTTGAAATCTTTCCTTATTTGTTGATTAAAGGAGGATTTTAAATTTTAAGAAAACTTTCCTTTTTAAACATGTTCATGATTTAAAAGAAAGTTTAAAAATTAAATATTCTCTTTTATAAGTTTCTACAAGAGATTAAGAAAAGATTTGATATCTTTCCTTATTTGTAGATTAAAAGAGATTTTAATTTTTAGAGATAACTTTCTTTTTATCCACATGTTTAAAAGAAAGATTTTAATTTATTAAATTTCCTTTTTTTTTATAAACCAATCATGAAGGGATAAAAATTATTGAGAAATTTTTATAAATTTCTGGAAGCAAATAAGGAAGTTTTAATTGGTGTTTAAAATTTTATTTGCTTGGAAATTCTATGGTGTGGCCGGCCAAATAAATTGGAGAAGAAAAATTATTTTTAATTAAATAATTTTTTCCTTTTCATGGCAAAAGAATTAAGGAAGTTTTTATTAAATTTTCCTTATTTGCCAAGACCAAGGATTATAAAAGAGGGGGTAGAGGAGGCTTCAAAGCTAATGAATCTATTCTATTTTTCTCTCCCTCTTTTCTTCTTCTTGTGGCCGGCCCTAGCCTTTCTCCTTTCTTCTCTTTTGGTGGCCGAACCATACATCTCTTGGAGCTCTTGTTGGTGGCCGGACCTAGGAAGGAGAAGAAGAAAAGGAGGAAGCCTCATCTTGAAGATCCCTTGGAGTATTGGTGGTGATCAAGTTCTTCTTCCTTGGAGGTGGTTCTTCTTGTGGCCGAACCTTGCTTGGAGAAGAAGAAGGTGCGTGGTGGTTCTCGTCTCGGAAGATCGTCGCCCACACGACGTCCGGGATAAGAAGAGGAATACGGTAGAAGATCAAGAGGTTTTTCTAAAAGGTATAACTAGTAATTTTTCTTTCCGCATCATACTAGTTATTTTTGGAAATAATACTAAATACAAGAGGCTTACGTTCTAGTGTTTCGAATATGGTTTTTCGAAATTGTGTTCTTTTGTTTCTTTCTTTTCCTTGTGATTTGATTGTTCTCTTTGGTTAACCTAAAGTTATTTTAGGAAATTAAATATTATCTTTCCATAAAAGGTTTTGTCTAGTCGGTGGTGGTTGCTCCCATATCCAAGAAGGCCATGTGCCTCGCCACGTCAGTACTGGGAACCAATTATGGAAATTAATATTTAATGGAATTAATAACTTAAGGTGACTTGGGTCGAACGTGTTAAGTTCCGCAGGAGATCCAAGTCAAAACCTAAAAGAACAAATAGATTAAGTTTTGGATCAAACGTGTTAAGTTCCGCAGGCGATCCAAAATTTAATTTAAAAGAACACATGGTAGCTAGGAAAAGGTTCAGACCTTTGTACAAAATTTTTGTACAGTGGAACCTCTAGGTTTTCCGAGTAGCAACCAACAAAGCCAACCAAAAAGAAGGCCCTCAAAGCAACATGGGATGACTCCTCGGACGAATCGGAGGAAGAAGAACAGAAACATCAGAGCCACCTCGCACTGATGGCCCGCGAAGCTGAAACAGAAGACGAGTCGGAAGATGAAGACGAGTTTGAACCCGAAACAAGCCACGAGTCCGTACTCGTTTCAGAAGGCCCGAATGAGGTAGATTTTAATTTAAACAAATTTTTTTTTAGAATTATTTCCTGTTTAAATAGTAAATTAATTAAAATAGAAAATGAAAACAAATCACTTCTTGAGGAAAATCAAAACCTCAAGGAACAAATCAAAAATTCAAATCCAACTCAAGATCTAACACTTGAGGAAGAGAATTTATCATTAAAAAATGAGATTAACAATTTAAAAGAAATGTTAGAAAAATTCACAACAAGATCAAAAAATCTAGACTTAATCCTAAATAATCAAAAAGCATGCTATAATAAAACCGGACTAGGATATAAGTCGAATTCAAATAAAACCTTCAAATTATTAATAACCCAATACAAATCAACCAATCTAGCTTGGGTTCCGAAAGCGTGCTTAACCACGCAAATAGGACTTAATCAATATTATATACCTAATGAAAAAATACATTATATAAAATAGAATAAACCAAACCAAAATCCAAAATCTAAACACATTAAAAATCAACAAAATTATCACCAAGTTAACTATAACTATAAAAGGAATCGACACAAACCTAAAACCAAAATTTAAATTAATGGCCAATAATTCAGGGGGAGGCTCCAGAATAGCTGGCACCTCCAAAACTAACTTACCCGACAGGGTAACCTAAAACAAACTAACCCGGCAGGGTAATTAGGATTAGAGACCAAGTTTAACTTGAATCATGGTACTGGTGAAGTTTTTGGATGATAGTACGTTAGGGAAACTTGGGCATCGCATGTCTAGAAAGATATGGTTTCGATCTGGTGCATTTGGCCAAGTGGAACTGACCGAAGCTACCCTTAAATGAATCCTAACCAGTTAGACCAAGGTTTAGTACTAAGCTCCGTGGATAGGACTATTCGGAAAACCTCGAAAGATTGGTTACTTCTAATGACGTCCATGTGACTCACCAAGCTTAGAAGTTTATCCGAAGAATGTCTGTCTGTAGAGACCAAAGCTAAACCTAAATCTAATACAAGTTAAACCAAGACTCCATAATTAAAATCCAATTTCATCTCACAAAATCGTAGGATTCCCTGATTGATAATATAGATCGGGTGAGATGAATAAGGCTTAAATTTGCTTAATTTCAAAATTTTAATTTCAAACTTAAAAATTAATTTCAAAATTTTAATTTTAAACTTAAAAATTAATTTCAAAATTTTAATTTTAAACTTAAAATTAATTTCAAAATTTTAATTTTAAACTTAAAAATTTATTTCAAAATTTTAATTTTAAACTTAAAAATTAATTTCAAAATATTAACTTCAAACTTAAAAATTAATTTTAAAATTTTAATTTTAAACTTAATTTCAAAATTTTAATTTTAAACTTAAAAATTAATTTCAAACTTAAAAATTAATTTCAAAATTTTAACTTCAAACTTAAAAATTAATTTCAAAATTTTAATTTTAAACTTAAAAATTAATTTCAAACTTAAAACTTAATTTCAAAATTTTAATTTTAAACTTAAAAATTAATTTCAAAATTAATTTCAAACTTAAAAATAAATTTCAAAATTTTAATTTTAAACTTAAAAATTATTTGAAACCTGAACATACAATGTTTGCTTAAAAATAATTCTAAAAGACTAACATAATTCCTACTTATTATAGGAAACTAAGTGGATTCTGGATAGTGGTTGTTCCAAACATATGACTGGAGATCACACCAAGTTCACTCAACTCACTTACAAAAGCTTAGGAACAGTTGCCTTCGGAAATAATGGCAAACTCAAGGTAATTGGCATAAGTAATATTGAATTAAAAATAGATTTTATAATTACAAATGTTCTACTTGTCGAAAATTTTAAATATAATCTCCTAAGTATAAGTCAATTGTGTGATACTAGATATAAGGTTAAATTTCTATCTACAGAATGTTTAATCAAACATTTAGATAATCCTACTATAAGCTTAAAAGGCTTTAGAAAAGACAACATCTATGCTATCAACTTAACCACTTCTTCAATTAAATGTTATTTAACACTAAAAGAAGAAACTTGGTTATGGCATAGGAGGATGTCTCACACCAACTTTAGAAATATAAGTAAACTAAATGGACTTGTGAGAGGCTTACCAAAATTACCTAACTTAGATTCAACCATATGTAATGCTTGTCAACAAGGTAAACAAACTAAATCCACTCACAAACAAACAAATCAGCCACAAACTAACTCAATTTTAGAACTTCTACATTTAGACCTTTTTGACTCCCATGGAGTCAAATCTATAAATGGGAACTTATATTGTTTAGTAATTATAGATGATTATTCTAGGTTTACTTGGGTAAAATTCTTAAAACATAAAGATGAAACTTTTGAAATCTTTATAAATTTCTGCAAACAAATTGAAAACGAAAAAGATCTTAAAATTAAAAGAATTAGGAGTGACAACGGGGGAGAATTTAAAAATCACAACTTTAATAGATTTTTTCTTGAAAATGGTTACCATCATGAATTTTCATGCCCTAAAACCCCCCAACAAAATGGGATTGTAGAAAGAAAAAATAGAACCTTACTTGAAGCTTCTAGAACAATGTTAAATGAATATAATCTACCTAAATATTTTTGGGCAGAAACTGTTAGTACAGCCTGCTATGTACAAAACAGAACAACAATAAATAAAACCCATAACAAAACCTTCTTCGAAATGTTTTATAATAAGCAACCCAATATAAAATATTTTAAAGTATTTGGGTGCCCAGTTTTCATCTTAAATACAAGAGAACACTTAGGAAAATTCTCCTCTAAAATTGAAAATGGAATTTTTGTAGGATATTCACTAAATAATAGAGGCTATAAAATCTATAATAAGGTTACCTTAAAAATTGAAGAAACTACTAATGTAAAATTTGAAGAAACCTTAGAACTTACACAACCACTTGAATTTGTTCCAGAAACCAACCAAACTCTAAGTCATGAAGAAGAGGAACAACATCAAGAGAGTCAACCCCCTAGAACAATAAGGGTTAACCCAAATCACCCAACTGATCAAATAATTGGTGACCCAGACTTGAGAGTTCAAACCAGATCATCCTTTAGAAACCTAAGTCAAATTTCTCTAATTTCAAAAATTGAACCCAAAACTGTGGATGAATCCCTACTAGACCCAGACTGGATTATAGCTATGCAAGAAGAACTAGCCCAATTTGAGCGTAATGAAGTTTGGGACCTAGTACCACCACCTAAGAATAAGAAAATAATAGAAACAAAATGGGTATTCAGAAACAAATTAAGTGAAACTGGGGAAATCACTAGAAATAAGGCTAGACTAGTTGCCAAAGGGTTTAGTCAGGTTGAAGGACTTGACTATGATGAGACCTATGCCCCAGTAGCCAGATTAGAATCCATTAGAATGTTACTAAGTTATGCAGCCCACAAGGGATTCAAACTATACCAAATGGATGTTAAGTCTGCCTTTCTTAATGGACTAATTAAAGAAGAAGTTTATGTAGGTCAGCCTCCTGGGTTTGAAAGTCTAGAACACCCTGATTATGTTTTTAAGTTAAAGAAAACATTATATGGACTTAAACAAGCACCCAGGGCATGGTATGAAAGGCTAACATCTTACTTAACATATAAAGGATTCAACCAAGGTCAAATTGACCCAACCTTGTTTGTTAAATCATTAAATACAGACATATTTATTGCACAAATATATGTAGATGATATAATATTTGGTTCAACAAACTCAGAATTTTTAGAAAAATTTATTAATCTAATGGAAAAAGAATTTGAAATGAGCTTAGTAGGAAAATTAACTTATTTCTTAGGATTACAAATCAAACAAACAAATGAAGGAAATTATATTTATCAACACAAATACACTAAAGAATTACTTAAAAAATTCAGAATGGAAAATACAAAAGAAATAAAAACACCTATGGCAGTAAACACAATCTTAGATAATGACCCAAATGGAAAACCAGTTGATTTAAAATATTATAGGAGTGCAATAGGTAGCCTACTGTACTTAACTGCAAGCCGACCTGATATTTTATTTGCAGTTAGTATGTGTGCTAGATACCAAACTTGTGCTAAGGAATCCCATTTGACACAAGTTAAAAGAATTTTTAGATATCTTAAGGGAACAACAAATGTAGGAATTTGGTATCCTAGGACCAATAATTTTGAACTAATAGGGTATTCTGACTCAGATTATGCTGGATGCAAATTAGACCGCAAAAGCACAAGTGGTGGATGTCAATTATTAGGTTCATCACTTGTCAGCTGGTTTAGTAGAAAGCAACATTGTGTTGCTCTATCTACCACTGAGTCAGAATACATAGCTATAGGCGAATGTGTTGCACAATTATTATGGATGATGCATACTCTAAAAGACTTCAACTTAAATATCACAAATGTAAAAGTATTAATTGACAACATAAGTTCAATCAACTTAACCAAGAACCCGGTGCATCATTCAAGAACCAAACATATTGAAATTAGGCACCACTTTATCAGGGATCATGTTACTAAAGGTGATATTGAACTCAAATACATTGAGTCCAAATCAAATTTAGTTGACATTTTCACAAAACCACTCCCTGAAAGTGAATTTAGCAACTTACGTCGAAAATTAGGGATGTGCTTAATAAACTAGGATTTTTCAAAATCGTTTTCAAAAATTGTTTTCAAATTATAAGTTAAACTTGTTTGTTTTCAAAACTTTCCATTTTTAGATTTTCAAAAACAGTTTTGGCCTTAGACTAGTTTTGAATCCTTAGAAAGCATGTACCCATAGGACTAGTTTTTGAGCATCTCACCACACCTTAGGTTTACCTTGCTTGTGTTTATCAAACATAGAAAGGGGTGAGATGCATAGGCCACCTGTCTGGACTTAAGATGCTTATTTCAGTGCATCAGCATAAGGCTGGACGTTAAATACAAATCAGACATTAATCAGATTAAGTTCATCAGTTAAGTCAAACACTGACTGCTTATAATCAACTTAATCTGACTAACCAAGTGAAAGCTACTATCTTCTGATAGTTAGTTAGTACCTAATTGGTTAGACAACTGTTTAATTTTAAGTGTCAAGTTCAGGGGGAGAAATTAATTAAAATTTTGTATGTTTTTGTACATCTATTTTAAAACTAACTCATTTTTGAACACCAGTCTTCAAAACATTAAATTTAACTGAGTGTTTAAAAAATTGGAAGTTTAAAAATCCCACCTAATTTCTAAACTTGATTTTAAAGTTGAAAATTATTACAAATTTAAACTTATTCAGTTTTGTAACATATGCTTGAAAATTAAACTTTCCAAACTTAACTTTTATAAAATTAGCCTTAACAAATTTACTTTGGCTAAAATTTTACTTGTTTCTTTAAAAAATTAAAAATTTTGCTTTGTTTTGAAAAATCAAATTTAAAAACTGGATTCAACTTAGTGTGTGAAAATTGGAATTTGAATATTAGAATTTACCTTTCGAAAAGTAAATGTTACTTAAAATCTAAAGTTGAAAAACCTCATTTGAAAAATTTTACACGTTTGAAAAGTTAAACTTGATTCACTTTAAACTTATACTTTTTAAAATTCAACTTGACTCCCCCAAGTCAACTTGACTATCTTTAACTTGGTTTTAAAAATTGTACTTTTATCAGTATCTTTGAATTTTGAATCAAACTTAGATATTTTCCAAAATTAGCTGGTTCTTAATGAATTTTTACAGTAACTCTACACTATGCTTGTTTACCCTTGCCTATTTTTGATGAATGTCAAAGGGGGAGGGTTAGGTGGTTAAAGTTAGCTAAACCAAATTGAAAACACTAAAAACTAACTTTAAAAACCATGTACCTATTTTAATTATTTTTGCGTCTTTTCACTAACTTAACCAGGTTGTCATCCTATCAAAAAGGGGGAGATTGTTGGTGTGGGTAGCACTAACGGTCTAACCTAGGTTTTGATAAATGACAAATAGGTTAAGTTAGGTTTATTGTTGATCTAACACTCTGATCGAGTGTGCAGGATAAGTCCAGACAGGTCGACGGGCTGACCGGATGTCTGGCACGAAGCCCAGCTAGGTCGACGGGCTGACCGGATAGCTGGCACGAAGTCCAAGCGGGTCGACGGGCTGACCGGACGCTTAGGCACGAAGCCCAGCTAGGTCGACGGGCTGACCGGATAGCTGGCACAAAGTCCAGACGGGTCGACGGGCTGACCGGACGTCTGGCAGGTAAGTGAGGTAAGCCACTGGAGGGGAGTGACTGCGAGGACGGGTTTCCAGGAAGGGAACATTAGGCGTCGATCCGACTTAGATCCATTTCGGATATCTAAGTCGAGATCGTGACTAGATTCTAGTCTCGGAATGACGGAATCTAAGTCATACTTTTTCTGTTAATTCATACTTTATAAATTGTGCTAACAATCTGTGTTGCAGGATATATTTTGCCTCGGACTAACCTTGTTTTGCAGGAGAAGGAATCTCTGGAAAAAGGTGGTCCGGGCGCCCGGAGGTCCGAGCGCCCGGAGGTAATTTTTATCCTCTGCGTCGCCTCGTCACGTGGAGCATCCTGACTGGACTTGCCACGTCGCACCAGGGCGCCCGGAAGGGATCCATGCGCTCGGAGCAACATATAAAAGAAGCCCCAGGGGTGGAGCTTCAAAATCATCTCAGAATTCCCAGATTGCTTTGCTGCTCTGTGCTCCAGCGACGCTAACAAAGCTCCGACAACGCGCCCTTGCTCTTTAAGCTTTCTCTTCTGTCGGTATAACTTTGTGTTTTGTTTCATTAGCATTTCTTGTACTCTTTTTGTAATCACATTCGAATTGCTAGTGATTGCCCAATGAAAGTGGTCAAGGACCACGGGCCTTCGAGTAGGAGTCGTCACAGGCTCCGAACGAAGTAAAATCAATTGTGTTCATTTACTTTTCCGCTGCGTACTTTTACATTCAAGTTTTCGAATCGATATTCACCCCCCCCTCTATCGAACGATCACGGTCCTACATCTTCTTCTCCTCCTTGCAAGGTTCGGCCACAACAAGAGCACCTCCAAGGATGAAGAGATTCAATCACCACCAATGCTCCAAGGGATGCAAGCTTTCTCTCCTTCTCCAAGCTAGAATCCGGCCACCACTTGATCTCCAAGAGAGAAGAGAGTTTCGGCCACAAGGATAGAGAGAAGAGAAAGGGAAGAGCCGGCCACACCAAGGAAGAAAAGAGGGAGAAAAATAATAAAGGTTGTTCACCTTGAAGGCACCCAAAACCCCCTCTTTTATAATCCTTAGCTTTGGCAAATAAGGAAATTTAATTACAATAAAATTTCCTTAACTTTCCTTGACATGAATTAATTAAGAAAAATTAAACAAAATTTCCTAATTACCCATATCATGGCCGTCCACCTCATAGAAGAACAAATAAGACAATTTTCAATCAACCAATTAAAAATTCCTTATTTGTCTTCGGAAAATTTTAAAAAATAAAATTTCCTTTTAAAATCCCTTCATGGTAGATAAAAAGAAATTTCTATAATTTTAATGTTTCAACATGTGAATAATTTACAAAGAAGAAAAATAAAATATCCTTCCAATCTACAAATAAGGAAAGAGATTTAATCTCTTTCTTTAATCTTTTGTAGAAACTTATAAAAGAGATATTTTAATTTTTAATCTCTCCAATAAATTATATCTTCCACATAAGAAAATTTTAAAATTAAAATTCTTTTCTAATTTAATAGGGCCGGCCACCTAAGCTTGGGTTCAAGCTAGGGCCGGCCACCCATGGACCAAGGTTTGGCCGGCCCTAGCTTGATCCTCAAGCTAGCTTGGCCGACCCCTACAACATGGGTATGAAGGTGGGTATAGGTGGGTATAGTACTCTATAAATAAGAGGTTACGATAGGGACCGAGAGAAGGAATTGGTTTTGGTCTCCCGATAAAATTAAGCATCCCGTGTTCGCCCCGAACACACAACTTAATTTTATCAATAATAATTCATTCCACTAAAGAACTATTATTGAACTACCGCACCAATCCCAAATTACATTTTTGGGCTCCTTCTTATTATGAGTGTGTTAGTCTCCATGTGTTTAAGATGTCGAATGTCCACTAATTAAGTGAGTTACTGACAACTCATTTAATTAATATCTTAGTCCAAGAATAGTATCACTCAACCTTATCGTCATGTCGGACTAAGTCCACCTGCAGGGTTTAATATGACAATCCTTATGAGCTCCTCTTGGGGACATTATCAACCTAGATTATTAGGACACATTTTCCTTCTATGATCAACAACACACATTATAAGTGATATCATTTCCCAACTTATCGGGCTTATTGATTTATCTAACTAAATCTCACTCATTGATAAATTAAAGAAATAAATATCAAATATATGTGCTTGTTATTATATTAGGATTAAGAGTACACACTTCCATAATAACTGAGGTATTGTTCCTTTATAAAGTCAGTATAAAAGAAACGACCTCTGATGGTCCTACTCAATACACTCTAAGTGTACTAGTGTAATTATATAGTTAAGATAAACTAATACCTAATTACACTACGACCTTCCAATGATTTTTTCCTTTCCATTTTGGTCGTGAGCTACTGTTTATAATTTATAAGGTACTGATAACATTATCTTCTGTATGTGACACCATATATTATGTTATCTACAATATAAATTAATTGAACAACTACAAACAAATGTAGATAATTTGACCAAATGTGATTCTTTATTCAAAATAAATATTTACAAAAACTTAGGCTTTCAGTATACACTCTAACATCAGTCTGATCTGCGACTCGACCGCACTGCCACTCGATCCCTCGACCCGATCGGCTGCTCTACTTGCTTGAACGACATGCCCGCACGATCTTCCTGCTCAACTAATCGGCCCACTCGGCTGCTCACCCCAGTTTGCCGCCACTGTGAAGTCTGCACTCAGTACTTGGCAGAAATCAATCCCCACTAATTTCGACAGATAAATTAAATTAAATTTATTATAAATTCTTTAAATTTCCGACAGATGGTTTGTCTAATATTTTATCATTTAGGTACATTTGTTTAATTTCCTTTTTCTCGCAAGCCTAAAAGTTAAAAAAATCACTTTTTATCCGGTAACTCATGGTACGTCTTGAAATTAAGAGCCGTTGATGCTTTTATTAATTGTCGTTTTTTTTCTTCAGAAAATGAAGACAAAAGTTTTGAGAGAACATATTGGCAGAGAAGAAACAGACTTTATTGCGTTCTATAGAAATAAATTATTGCGAACTGGAATGCAGGGCCGGGCAAAATAAAATGATTCTTGTAGTCTTTGATAATATGAGAAATCCAATTGATTAAATTTTTAGGTATTTATTTAACAGATTAAAAAAGTTTTGGAGGTGTATTCAATCGAGAGTTTTAATAATTTTTATTAATTTTTTTATGAATTTTTATAGGATTTTATAGAGTTATGAAAAAAATTTATGGAGTTATATAATTTTTTTACCAGATTTTTATATACATTTATAAACTTATTGATTTTATAATTTAATAATATCTTATACGTCATTATCTAATACTCCTGTTAAATATGACTACTAAAAAGAAAAAAATTATTCTTATATTTTTTTTAATTTAAAAATTATAAAAAATATTTTAAAAAAAATAAAAATAGAATTTCTTCCTGATCACTTTGTCATTTTCTATCTGATTTCAGACAATTTAATACTCTTTTGTGACGTAAATAAATATAAATGAGTCATATTCAATTTATAGAAATTAAATTTTCAATTAAACATAAATAATTAATTAATCAATACTTTTTAATGATACACAGTATCAATATCAAATATTTAAATAATAAAAAAATATTGAGCATTTGTGATATATTTTCACTTGTCTTTTACGGAAAAGAAAAAAAAATCTAAAATTCATTATTATCAATATGATGAACATTACTCCACATTCGATTTGCTATTATATCTCTCAATTATTCTTGAGTATCAAATAATTAATCAAAGCAATCATCATCATGAACCTATTATGACAAAGATAATGAAACTTCGTTATCTGATTCAATTAGAAATTCATCAAAACGACACTCTTTAATTGTGGAATCAAAAGAAAGTAAGAAATTAGATAGACTAATTGCACAAAAACGAAGCAAGATTGGACTTTTCCTTCGCATATACTTTGTGTTTCTCCTTTTCACTCTGCACGGCTTGTAACTTGAAAGTAAGAAAACATCGTCAAGATAACACTACACGACGTGAAGAAAAATCAAGTATCCCATATCGCACATCAAAAATTTATCCAATTAACAAAAAAGTAAAACGCGAGAAAAATCAATTTTTACCATCACACATATAAATAAAATATGCCCATAAATAAAATATGCACATACAAATTGACGATCAATAATAATCAAGGTAGTTGATGCTCAAACGAGAGTAGATGCTTCCATCAATAGATTCAAACAAAATATAAAGCACCATGATTTCTTTCGAATGAACCAAAACAATAAAGTCAACGGTATAATCCCAATAGATGTTCACCTGTCTGCGATAGAGAGATTGAAGAAGAGCCGAGGAAATGGAAAGAGACCGCTTGATTAGCAGATGGAGCTCGGGTTCAATAGCGGAGGAGGTCTATTTAGAAGAAAGGAAGAGGCATAATCGTGGAGGAAGAGAAAATAGAGATAACGATGGTTGAAAAAAGAGAGACATGTTGGATTAAAAGTCCATGAAAAACTCAAAGATGAATAGATGATTTTTTTTTCTATTTTTTAAATTTTACCAAGGGTTTAAAGTTTGCACCCAAAGAATTTTAAAAGAATCCATGAAAATTTATAAAATTTTAGATACCAAAATATTTTCATAGGGGTTTAAAAAATCAAATTTTAATACCATATGATTTTTTAAAACTATGTAAAAATCTAATTTAAATACCGTTAAATTTTTATAAAGTTTATAAAAATCTAAATTGGATATACTAAACTTTTAAAATTCATAAAAATTATTAAAAATATAAGATTAAATACACCTCTTTGTTTAGAGGTCAGATGGGTTTCTTGATGGATGGTTATAAATCGGAATGCCTAGGATTGTCAGAGGAAAAGCCAAAATAAAAAATTAATTAAATACGCATGTCTTTTTCTCTCTGCAGACTAAAATTTTGATTTTCTTCACTTTTTTTTCATTAAAATTTGACATCCTAGTTAAAGAAAAATTTCACGGCTAAGTACCTAGCTATATATTTAACCATATATTTGAAAGAAGTGACTACACCTTTAATGAAGCTAATAATTGTAGATCAGCTTGACTTGGGTCCTACATGGATTAGATCTGGTTTCAATGTCAATTATAGCCTTTTATTATCCATCCAAGTCTTGTCATATCAATGATAGATATTATTATAGATATTAAGTCGTTTGTATGATTCAGGCTCCCAGGCATAATTTAATTAATTAATTAAGACGAAGATGAGAAGCATGAATTTAGCGGTCCCATTGAGTGCCGCCGCAAACAATGGTTAGATAACGTACCATAATACCTGCTTGCTTGTTTGTCCCCTCAAAAAGGGACTAAATGGGGCTTGAAATAATAATAATAATAATAATAATAATAAATTCTTAGACGACAGTGGTGTCCAATTAAACCAGCTGATCCTTCCACCCATTTTCCTCATTGCCAGCCATTCCATTATGTTAAAATCTATCAACGTATTGATAGATTATTAATTATTCATCAAAATATTTAATAAAATATTTAATTAGACAGAGTAAATTAACTAGCTAGCTATCTGATATCTGATACAATACGTAAAGGAGGGATCCGATAAAATTAGACAGTTAGAACTTAAAGCAATGTAAAAGTTGAAAATCAAAGGGACATGATAATCAGAAATCAAAGGAACGTAACAGTCAGAAGTTAATAGGACGTAACAGTCTACAATCAAAAGAAGAAGGGAGTTAGACATCATCAGCTAAAGAATTTCTGGTCGATCACAAGTGAGCCAGGTTCCTAGATCTGATGCGTGAGACCAAACTTGGACTAGTTCCTAGGCCTGCCCCCGACTGACTAGATATTCCCAGCTCATGTTGTGTAGACAAATCTGGTACTTTTACTAAGACAATTCTCGGTCGGCCCTTCAGCGATCAAGGCATGAAAAATGGGTCCCTCGTCACAATCTTAGATAAACCCCGAGCGGGTTGCCACGGCTCATCCTCATCATCAAGACACAAGCCGGATGGTACATCTGAACGATCATCCTAAACTGTTTGTAGTTAAATCTGGACGGGACAGAAAGCGCTAAGCGACAACAAGGTCAGAGAATCGTAACCTCTTGTAAGAGAATAACTGTCATACGTTAGGGAATATTCCCATGGTCTGCTATCACCTGCGAATGGAACTTTCCTCCACCAATAGGAGGACACCGTACATCCTCTTTCATCAGATAGACTCTGACATCTGACATTCTCTGACAACAGACAGACTCTGAAAGTATGCAGCGTCATATAAAAAAGAAGGTCCTATGTCTTAGCCAGGTACACATACATATGCACTCATCTTCAACAAATTTTTTTTCCATCGTACGTTGTTCTTCCGGAGAAAAAGGATCTGATTTGAACGTCGGAGGACTTACGCAGGGGACATTTTCCTTAGTTTCTAGTCTATAACGCTCCGAGTACTTGTCTGAGTATTTGCAAAGTTCAAGTACTACCAATCCTCATACTATAGATCATAATTCCACGTGAGAGTTTATTTTTTGGATGTGCATACATCAGATACATCAAAATCACCTCTCCGTCAATTCCAACATCATTTACACCGATCCCTACCTCTCCGTCAATTCCAACATCATTTACACCGATCCCTACCTCTCCGTCAATTCCAACATCATTTACACCGATCCCTGTTTAATGTTGATCCAAATACTATCACTATCTATTCATGTTTGTGTTTTTGATAAATATGTATATATAATCGGCACCGTTAGGTTTAGAAGCTAGAATGCGGAGCTAACTCCTTGTGCTGACACGAATAGAACATGAACAAGTGTGGGAATTAATGTGTAATGATTTTAAATTCATGGGCACAGTTGGGCAGCAGTCTGCGCCACCGACGAATGACGACGACGACTCTGGCAGGTCCCCTCTCTCTCGCGCGCCCACATGGTGACCGGCATATCTCCTGCATGCGCACTGTCCCTGCGTCTGCGTGGGTCCATAACAAGCACGCACAGCTATGCGTCGAAATAGATTTGCTGCATTAACTCAACTCATTATGGAATTTCTATCACAAGCTCCTGGCCGTCCAATTAAACAAACAGTAAATTTTGTTGATTACCAGCTAGAAATAAATTATAATATATATATATATATATATATTATTAAAATATTCTTAATAACAACTTACAAAATATATTACTAAATTCTAACCATTTAACATTACTCTTTAAAAAAAAAAAAACAGCTGGCTAGCTAACTCCACCACCACATACCAAACAGTTCGTGAGTGAGCGAGCGCACATGCTCGCATGCAGTAGAATTACAAAACCAGATCCAAACACAAAATCATAGTTTTTAGTAAATTAAACATATCTATTAACGTTGCATTACTTTACTCTTTGATCACAATGGACGCTTGACATCCATGCACTGTCCACAATTACATTACCCATATATATCTAAAATAAAGGGACCTATAACTTTACGCTTTTAACAATTAATCGCGGACCCGAACTAAATGGCATGGTGAACAGTGGTCCTTCGCAGCTGATTTAGCTCCTGAATTGATCAAGCATACACGCTTTTTGACGCACATGAACAGGCGTATCGTATAGCACACGAAATTGGTCTGACGGTCGGTACGTAGCGTAGGTAGAGTGGAATTAATAGTGATTGCATGATTGATTCACGGCTTGCAAACGGGAAGCGGCCAGCCGCAGAGGCAGTCGTTGTGGACGAAGGAGGCGGCCTCGAGATGGTCGAACGGGGAGCCCACAGGAATGGGACCGCAGAGGTGGTTGTGGCTGAGGTCCAGATGCCCCACGTACGCCGCCGTCACCAGCGTCCGCGGCACCTTCCCCCTCAGCCTGTTGTGCGACAGGTCCATCGCCGTGTAGTACGACCGGGTGGTGAACGCATCCGGGATCTCCCCATCGATGGCATTCCGGCTCAGGTTCAGGATTCCAAGCCCCCGGCTCGCTAGCAGCGTCGCGGGGATGGGCCCCGTCAGCTGGTTCGAGTCCAGGTACAGAGACGACAGCACCGGAATCGATCCCAGGTTGCTGGGTAACTCCCCGGAGATGTGGTTACTCGCCAGGTCCAGGTCGGCTAGCCGGGGCATGGATCCGATCGACTCAGGAATGCCGCCGGAGAGGCGGTTGCGGGCGAGCAGCGCGCGGCTGAGCATACGCAGCCTCCCGAAGTCAGCCGGGATGGGTCCCGAGATCAGGTTGTTGCTGAGATCGAGGTGCATCAGCGAGGTAAGCGCCGTGATGGAGGCCGGGATGGTCCCGGAAATCCGGTTATCAGCCACGTTGAGGACGGTGAGACGGGTGAGACGGCCTATGTCTCCGGGGATAGGGCCGGAGATATGGTTACCGACGAGGTCGAGGATGCGCATGAAGGGAAGGGAGGTGACGCAAGGGGGAATCGACCCTGTGATCTGCTTCCAGTCGGCAAGGATCAGCGTCGTCAGCCGCTCGAGCCGGCAGATCTCAGGCGAGATAGCCCCCATCATGAGTCCGCTCGTGCGGCCGGCTCGAGCGAGGATGGGATCCTCCGACTCGCCGCGTAGAGTGATGTCGGCCACACGCCCCGTGGTTGGATCGCAGCTAACGCCGTACCACATCGAGCAGCAGTCGTCGCCCGTCCATGACGAGAAAATGCCCAGATATGGCTCCGAGAGCGAGGATCGGAAGGCCAGGAGCGCGTTGCGGTCAGACGCCGGGCACCGTGCAGCGGTGGCTCTTAAAGCTGGGGTGACGATGATAAACACGACTATGAAAGAGAAGCTATGCCACATAGCAGCCATCTTTGGACTAGTTAAGAGGGGCTGTGCCACAACTACATCGGTCAACATTTATAGGCTTTTTCTCACCTTCATAGTCCCACACAATTAAAGGTCTTGGGTTTTTATGCAATTTTATCCGATTACGAAGGGTTAATGAGGAAGGATGGATAAGGTTGCAGAAAAATAAGAACGGATCACGTGCTTTGTTTAACCTACTTTTCATCCTGCAGTAAAAGTTACAGACCTAAAAATAATATAAAATAAAAATAAAAATGAGAAGTCCATCTTTAGCCTATGCATTGATGTGGTCTGCGTTGCAGTAATAATTGTATCTGCACATGCCATCTGGTCGCCTTAACATCTGTCATTGTCTGTAATTTGGCTAGTACCAAGGTATTGGACAAGCTAAAAGAGTTCGAAGAGGGAGGCTTCTTTTGTTGAGGTTAAAATGATGGTCTGAATAGCCTTTCTCTTTATTACTTAATTACCATTGTTTTCATGTTGCGCTGCCCTGATGTTTTTAAATATTATTTAATTTTATTTATAGTTTTTGAAATTTATATTCACACAATATAAATCTTACCATTCTCAGCCAGCTCCCGAACATGTTATAGTTACTCTGATATTAGGTAGTACAATGGATCAAAAACATGACCAGTTTAAAAGGAATGACATGATAGAATTATAGCGGACAAGCATTGAATTTCTGCTGGAAGTTAGAGTGGTGTGTTTTGTTAGAAAAATGAGTTGAAAAATCTTAACATAAAATCTGAAATTCTATTAATAATTAATATTATGAAAGCGTATCAAAAGCCATATAAATAACTATATAAATCTTGTCAGATGTTTAACCCACGCTATAGTTCCTCCGATATTAGATAGTATAATGGATCGGAGACATGACCAATTTACAAGGAATGACATGACAGAATTATAGTGGACAAACATTGAATTTCTATTGGACAAGTTAGAGTGGTGTGTTTTGATAGAAAAATAAGTTAGAGAAATCTTAACGTAAAATCATAAATCCTATTTAATTCTTAATAAATTATAAATATAATAATTAATATTGTGGAAGTGTATCATTAGGTCACAAATATAATAATCAATCATAACTTTTATTGTAGTTTTACTTTATTGTTTGACGGTAGATCATCAACTGGGCTACGACCTTATCTCTGTTTATTTTTATCAAGTCAAGTTTCATAAGGCGTAGATTCTTCATCATATAGTTATCTCCGATCGAACTCCACATTAATTTCGACCGGGACAACTGCTTCATCACCATAAACAAGATGAAAATGTATTATACCTGTTGCTTCACGAGGATTAGTGCGGTAGGCTCATAGCACACTAGGTAATTCATCAACCCAACTTTCTCGACATGATCAAGCTTAGTTTTGAGTTCTCCGATAATTTTTCTGTTGGTGACTTCGGTCTGACAATTACTTTGTAGATAAGCTACAGATGTAAATGACCGTGTAATACCATAACTTGAACACCATTCTTTAATTTTCCTGTCTTGAAATTATCTTCCGTTATTTGAAACGAGTTTATATGGAATCTCAAACCGGCATACAATGTTTTGCCAAAGGAATTTGATGTCTATCTGCTCGATTATTTAATCTAGTGGTTCGGCTTCCACTCACTTGAAAAAATAATCTACCACCACTAGTAAGAATTTCTTATTAGCAGGTGTCATGGGAAAAGACCTCACAATGGTCATGCCCCATTGATCGAACAAACAAGAAACAATCAAAGTTTTTAATAACTATGAAGGGCAGTGCAGAATATTCTGCTGTTTTTGACATGACAATAAAGTTGTCACAAATTCGACAGCATCAACATGTAGAGTGGGTCAAAAATACCCATCTAGTAATATCTTTTGGGCGAGCGACCGACTATCTGCATGACTTCTATAAGAACCTTGATACACTTGTTGTAGGATGTACTGCACATCTTTGGCACCGACGCACTTGAGCAGTAGTTGGGAGAAGGTCCTCTTGTATAGATGGTCTCCAATCAAAGTAAACTGATCGACTCTCTTTTTAATCAGACATGCTTATTCCCGATCAGCCGACAAGACACCTTACTGGAGAAATAAAATTAATGGTGTTCTCTAGTCAGTCTGTAGCTCCAGCTCGGTCTGTCTTTCAATGTGAGCTACTAGTAGAGTCTGTTCCACGGGCTTATCCAGGGTCCATGGAACTATAGCGGAGGCTAATTTGGCTAAATCATCTGCTGTTTGATTCTCCTATAGGAGAATCTTTTGTATAATTACCTCCTGGAATTTGGTCTTCAATTTGTCAAATACCTCTGCATAGAGTCTAAGCCGTTCATTATTAATCACAATATTGCCTGCTAATTATTGAGTGACTAATTGAAAATCTGAATAGATTAACACTTGAGCAGCCCCCACATGCCTCGTGGCTTGCAGGACGACTATCAATGTTTCATATTCTGCTTCATTATTAGTAGCTACGTAATTTAGCCAAAAAGACAATTGTATTATGTCCTCCTTGGGTGATATCATAAGAATTCTTATTCTGCTGCCCTGTCAAGTCGATGATTCATTCACATAAAATTTTCAAGTTTCTTCAAATTGAGGATTTTGTAATTTTGTTATAAAATTGGCTAAGGCCTAAGCTTTAATGGTAACCCGAGGCTGATACTATATATCATACTCACTAACCTCCGTGGTCCACTTGATCAACCGCCTTGAAGCCTCTCGATTGACAAGTACTTGGCCCAATGTGCTATTAGTCAGTACAATAATTAGATAAGAAAGAAAATAATAGTGTAACCTCTGAGCGGTTAAAACCAGTTCATACGCCAACTTCTCGAGTGTAGTGTAGCGACATTCAACACCTTTTAATAAATGACTTAAAAAATATACAAATTGATCTTTCTCCTCTTGCCTTACCAACACTGACCCGATCACATGCTCATTATCAAACAAACTCACAAAGGTTCGCCCATTACTAGTTTATCAAGTATGTGTAGGGCAAACAAATAACTCTTCAATTCTTCAAAGGCTTTGTCGTAGTCAGCATTCCATTAGAATTTGGCCGCCCGACGAAGTAGCTTGAAGAAAGGCAGGCTTCGATCGGCCGATCACGACATGAAGTGAGATAATGTTGTGATCCGGCGGGTCAATCTTTACGCTTCCTTCAAATTACATGGGGAAGCCATGTCTTGAAGAGTCTGTACTTTGCCAAGGTTGGCTTCGATTTCTTACTCGGTCACAATATAGCCTAGGAAACTCCCATTCTTTGCTTTGAATAGACATTTTCTAGGGTTGAGCTTCAGTCCATACTACCTTAAAGTTTGGCAAGTTTTTTCTATATTGGCACACAAATCTGGTGCTCAGAGGGACTTAATAAGAATGTCGTCCATATACACCTCCATATTCCGCCCGATTTGATTCCAGAATACTTTGTTCATGAGTTGTTGGTAAGTCGCTCCTGCATTCTTTAGTCCGAATAATATGACATTATAACAATAGGTTCCTTCAACAGTTATGAAGTCAACCTTTTCCTAGTCGTCTTTGGTGAGCGGAAGTTGTTGTTAGCCCTAGTAAGTATCCAACATGCATATAAGTTTATAATCGGAAGTTGAGTCCACCGCTTAATTAATGCACGACAAAGGATAATAATCTTTAGGGCATGCCTTGTTGAGGTATCTAAAGTCAATGTAGACTCGCCACTTGTTCCTTGGCTTAGATACCAGGATCACATTGGGCAGCCAGCTCGGGAATTATACTTCACAGATGTAGTTGCCCTCCAGTAGCTCATCCACCTCCACCTGGATGATTTTATTTTGATCGACTCCAAAGTCCCTCTTTTTATACTTGCCTGGTCGAGCGTCCGGATAGTGCTCCATAACTGTTAGAGAAACGCCTTTAATTTCCTTGGGCATTCAGGAGAGAATGTCATTATTGAGTGCAAGACACATGACCAGCTCTTCTTTGAGCTTTGAATCTAGGTCGGCGGCTATCTAGGTGGTTGTTTTTGGCTGACCAGGCTAAATTTGTACCTCCTCTTTCTCCTCATAAACAAGTGTAGGGGGCACCTCACAGATGGTATTGACCTCCATCCACTGGATCTTCCAGGCGGTGTTGGCTTCAGTTTTTATTATCTTAACATAGCAGTTACGTGCTATCAGCTGGTTTCCATTAACTTCCTCGACCTGATCATCTACGGGGAATTTTATTTTTTAGTAGAAGGTAGCGACGACTGCCCTGAATTCATTGAGGGCCGATTGGTCCAAAATGACATTGTATGTGGAGAACACGTCCACAACTATAAAAGTTGATCACCGTGTCCTCATTAGAGGCTCTTCTCCTAAGGATATAATCAACTTTATTTGATTGAGTGACTGAACTTCGTTGCCCGTCAAGCCATACAAGGGCACTGCCATAGGCTAAAGCTCACTCAGCTCTATTTGTAGCTGCTCAAACACTTGTTCGAAGCTAATGTTGACAGAGCTGCTTGTATCAATAAAAGTACAGTAGATGTTATAATTAACAATAATAGCTTTAATTATTAAAACATCATCATGGGATACTTCTAACCCTCTTAATCTTTAGCCCCGAAGTTGATTTTGGGTCCTTGGGCCTGCTCTTGGCTGCAGATGACCGTGTGGATCTCTAATCGACGGGCGTGTGACCTCCTTGCCCGGTTGGAGTCTCCATCGGTCGAGCCTCTAGCAATCATGCCAATATCTCTCTGAGCGACATTATTATGGTTTTCTTCTTGCTATGTCAGAGGTTGCTCCTGCTGGACTTGAACGGGGGCTTGAGCCTAGTCTTCATGCAGCTGAAGTATCCTTTGGCGTCGATTGACATCCTGGTAATCTCTCCTGGGAGGACCGTTAGGCAGCTGATATCATTGACAGTTCGAAGACGGCAAATGTCAACAGTATCCTTGGTTACAGGCCTGGTGATTCCCATGATTGTAATGATAACAATCCTGGGTGTTGTGAGTCACGGAGCAGCGATATGTACAACCTCTGGGTGGATCTCATATGAGGGGTTCGGGGTACTCCACCCACCTGGCCTCCACATGCTGCACGGCTGGAGTCGAGGTTCTAGCTGACGTGGTTGAGGACCTGCTCAAGGTCCTTTATGCGGAGGAGGGGGAGGCGGTGCTCGGCACTCGGGAGTAAAGGCCTGAGCGAGTGCAAAGACTTCCTTCTTCCGAGAGGATTGTGCTATCTCCACATTAATGTACTCAGTTTCTCAGTTGAGTAAATGGTTGAAGTCTCTTAGGGGCCTCCTAGTGAGAGAGTGAAAGAAATCCTTGTCAGTGAGCCCTTGGGAAAAGGCGCTCACCAAAATCTTCGAAGTGGTCGAAGGAACATCCATGACCACCTGATTAACCTGTTTGATATAAGCCTGGAGCATTTCCTTGGGCCCCTACTTGAGCGAAAAGAGGCTCAAGGGGGTCTTGTGGTGATGAGGACTGTTGGCGAAATGGTGAAGGAAATCCTTGAAACTGCATTTGAAAGAATATGCTGTCATAAAGTGTCGTCTAATGAAAAATGTAGAGTCACCTTCGAGGAAGGTTCTATTGAATGCCCATGTAATAGTAGAAGAATATTCTCTGGCAAGCAGTTGTTATTCTCTGACAGACTGTTACAATTCTCTAACAATCTGGTCTCCGAAGATATCCCCGCTAGATATTTAGCTAACTGGGTGTATATATAAGAGCAGAGTACTAAGTATGGTAGGATGTTAGACCTTAAGACTGCTTGGATATATATTGTGTAATGCTGGAGATCTGATTATGAAGTCATGGGAAGCCAAGTCCCCTAGGTTCGGACTGTTCCTAAGATCAACCGACCATATGCATGTAAGGATCTAGTGCGCTAAACATGCAGAAAGTGCAGTGGAAAAATAAACTAGATCCTCTTCATAGATTCATGCAAACGAAAACCATATACTAAGTTTGATAAGAGGAAGTTATACCTTTGTCGCATGCACACGAATTCCTGGCAGCTAGGATCTCAGCACGATCAAGCTGTTGGTTGCTATGCGGAATATCATACCGGTTTCCCTGTACAAAAATTTTGTACAATTCCTGAACCTTTACTAACAACCAATTGTGTTCTTTAGAAATTAAATTAGAAATCACAAATGGAATTTAACATTATTGATTCCAAATTTAACTTATCTGTTCTTAGTGGTTTAAAATTGGATCACAAACGATGCTTAACATTATTGATCCAAATCCACCCATGTTACAAATTTAATTAAATATTAATTTCTAAAATTGACTTCCAGAACTACATGGTGAGCTACTAGGCCTTCTTGGGTATGAGATCATCCACCACCGCCTAGACAAAGCCTTTTAAAGAAATTTAATATTTAATTTCCTTATAATAACCCTAGGTTTAACCAAAAAGAACAATAGAATCACAAATTCTAAAAACTAAAAAAACACAAACTCGAATCACAAATTCGAAATCTAGAATCATATGCCTCTTGTGTTTGGTATTTCAAAATCCATACAAAGAAAACTAGTATGATGCGGAATAGAATTACTAGTTATACCTTTCTTTGTAAGTAACAACCTCTTGATCTTCTATCGTATTCCTCTTCTTTTCTCGGACGTTGTGTGAGCAACGATCTACAGAGATGAGAACCACCAAGACAACTTCCTTCTTGCAAGTTTCGGCCACCAACCTTCAAGCTCCAAGGGATGCAAGAGCAAAGCCTCCTTTCTCTCCTTCTCCAAGCAAAATCCGGCTACCACAAGAACTCCTAGAGATGATGTGGTTCGGCCACAAGAAGAAGAGAGGAGAGGATGATTAGGGCCGACCACACTAAGGAAGAAAAGAGAGAGGAATAATAGATGATATGTCATTAGGTGAGACACCTCTACACTCTCTTTTATATTCCTTGGTCTTGGCAAATAAGGAAAGTTTTAATAAAAACTTCCTTATTCTCTTTGCCAATGAAAGGAAAATTTAATTAAAATTTCCTTTAATCCTTTATCATGGTCGGCCACATCAATTGCTCCAAATAAGGCAAGTTTTAAACACAAAATTAAAACTTCCTTATTTACTTCCGGAAATTTTTAAAATAAAAATTTCTCTATTAATTTTCCCTTCATGGTTGGTTATAATAGGAAATTTTATAAATTAAAATCTCTCTTATTAAAACATGTGGATGATTTCCAAAAAGGAAAGTTTTCTTTAAAATTAAAATCTTCCTCTCAATCTACAAATAAGGAAAGATATCAAATCTTTTCTTAATCTTTTGTAGAAACTATAATAGAAAAGATTTAATTTTAAAACTCTCTTTTAAATCATGAAGATGGTTACAAAAAAGGGAAATTTTATCAAAAATTAAAATATTCCTTTTAACTACAAATAAGGAAAGATATCAAACCTTGCACTTAATCTTTAGTAGAAATCTATAAAAGGAAAGATTTAAATTTTTAAGTCTCTTTTAAAACCATGGTATCCACATAAGAAAAGATTTTAAAAATAAAATCCTTTTATTTTATATGGCCGGCCACACCAAGCTTGGGCCCCAAGCTATAGTCGGCCACCCTACTTGGCTCAAGCCTTTGGGTTGGCCGGCCCAAGCTTGGGTTCCAAGCTTGCTTGGCCGACCACCTAAGGGTGGGTAGGAAGTGGGTATTTGGTGGATATAATTCTCTATATATAAGAGGCTATGATAGGGACCGAGAGAAGGAATTGGTTTTGGTCTTCCGATGAAATTAAGCTTCCCGTGTTCACCCCGAACACCCAACTTAATTTCATCAATAATAATTCATACCACTAAAGAATTATTATTGAACTACCGCACCAATCCCAAATTACATTTTGGGCTCCTTCTTATCATGAGTGTGTTAATCTCTCTGTGTTTAAGATGTCGAATGTCCACTAATTAAATAAGTTACTGACTGTCACGCCCCAGAGGAGTCCCTGTCCGAAGAAATTTCGACAGCATCTCCCCTGTACGGCGGACAATCTGAAACTTCTACATAACACATATACCTCAGCCATAGGCGGTTGGAATAATAACAATAAATAAAAACAATCACCACGCAGTTTATATAGATATTTAGCCTTTGGCTGTCACAACCACGCAGTTAATAATAGTAATCACAAACAATAATACTCTGACTCGAAATCCACCCTACTCAACTACACTCGTAAAGCTCAAATCTGACGAACTCACCTCTTCTGCCGTCCAGGCAGGCATATAGTAGAATAAAATCCAAATCATACCAAAAATCCATCAACATCTCAAAATCCATACAAAGTCCAAGCATCCAAACAAACCAAGTCTATAACATAGTCAAAAAGGAAACAAACAAAACCAGTAGATCCGTAAGTCTTCGGGTCTTCAGGGGACCAGCAACTAGAACTCTCTCCTGACAACATCATCCTGAAATATAAAAACAATGGAGGCGGGGTGAGTCCAACACTCAGCATGTACAATTGATATGCAAAGTAAAAAAATAACACCTAGCACTAATCATGCGTACAGGCTCCTGATAAAAATAAAGATAAATGCAAATCGAAGTAGACAGGAGAGAATCTATACTAACCAGGACCCGGTATAAGGACAAACAGTCTGAAAGGTATAGAAGACCTGTATGCATGTCAAACATAGGTATCCAAACAATATGCAGCATATAAATGCAGCAAACACAATCACAAACAATAAATGCATCATGCATATGATGCCAATGTCATGGTCACCCCTGACGCCAGTCAGCCAACTCATAACAAAAGTGGGACCGAGTGGGTAGAGCTGTGACAACCGTGCACTCTGCATCACTACTCCTGATGAGTGACCGAGAGGACGGGATGTTGTCGGAGTACACACGTACTCCTACCCCAAATCATAAATGGGGGAGCGCAATGCTCTCATCTCCCGGTACGCTATGACGGGAAGGGATCTCTAACGTGCTACACGCTGCCTCTCACTACCCATGAGCGGACCAACGGAGCACCGGAAGAGACAAACTGACGTGCTACTACGCTGTATCACGCTACCCATGAGCGTCACAACGGAGCACCGAACAGTGATGAAACTAGCAATGTGCTCAACAATAATGGAGCAATCTATCGCACAACATGCGATTATGCAAATGGTGCATGTCACTAAGCATGGTAATATACTAAACCAACCTCTGGACATATAACAATGGGCACCATAGTGAATAAATCATAACAAGATATACTGATCAATAAGGTATCAAACCTAGGTCCTGAACATGTGAAACATGGTTATATCACTACCCATGAGCATGAAAAATCAGGTACAAGATCAATACGAGATGCAAACAAACAACCAATCAAACAGGTAACATGTATTGGGCAGTGATTAACCGAAACAAATAAGAAACACAATTAATGCAACATGTTAATTTCATTACTAAGCATATCAAAGACAATAAGTCAAAAGTACCCGCCTCCAATAGAATGGATCAATCCGGTCCAACTCGGACGTCGAGATACTCGTCTCGCGTCAAATTCCTATATCACCAATTTATACACATTCTTTTATTTAGCTACAACTCAATGAATAGCTAAATAAAATCCCCTAAACTAATTTAGGGTAAAAACTCTAATCATATAACATTAACCCTTCCTAATTCATCATGTAAACCTAATCATCTAACAAGATCCAATACACATGATCTACGAAACAAAAACTCACTTGTTGGAACACTTACACTGATCAGATCAAGATGGAAATCAAGAAAACAACCAGGCGTTCCGTGCTGTGGTGGTCGGAAATCCAGCAACTTCACACTACTGTCCACTGCCAATTGGACCAACATTTCCAAATCTATCAAATAGGAAATCTTTACAGTAGCATACAAAAATTCTACATCACTGTTGTAATTAACAAAACCATCACCTGTCCTTCTTCTCCGACAATGGTAGCAAGCAGCAGTGGCTGGGATGCTCTTCTATCAGCCCACTGCCGAAACCCTAAGTCAGTGCTGGAGAAGAGAACCCAACTGAAAGACCAAGGCTAGGGCACCACAAGAACAACAACAATGGTGTTGATCCTTCTTTCCGACGAGCGAGGTGACTGTGAACCCAATCTAGGGCACGAAATTGGACGACTTGATCGGCGTCGTCTATGCTCTATGCGGAAAGAAGGCTCGGCTAAGGCACGGGGTGGCCGGCGGTGGCGCCGACACTCGGGCAGAGAAGGAGCGGCTCTGCTCCGTGCGACGACGGCGTCTAGGCTCAGTGTGGAGAGGTCGGCGCTGTCCCGTGCGGCGGCGGCGCTAGGACACATGCGACCGGTACCGATCCTGGTGGCCGGCGTTCGGCAGCAGAGAGGGACACAGGATCTGGAAAGTCGGGCTCAAATCGCCGGTGATCTGCCCCGAGGCGTCGTCGACGTCAGAGAAAAGGAAGGAGGACGGCGCTAGGGCAGAGGAGAATCGGCTGGGGAAGAAGAAGATGAGAAGAGAAATGCCATCTTCTCTTGTTATCGGCTTATGCACGCGAGGGAGAGGAGGAAACCGCCGAGCGGCGCCGGTTAGGGCACGGATCGGGCGCGGATGGGGTGTCGGCACGCGGGTTCGGCAGAGGAAGGGAAACGACGAGAATACGACGTGTGGGGAGAAGGAAAAACAAAATAAAAAGGAAAAGAAAATAAACTTTTCCTCTTTTAAATGGGATAGCCTAAACAGGCTTTTCCGGGTCCCATTTTTTATCCCCGTTAACTCGTCCGTACGAGTTCCGAAAAATTTCTGAAAAATTTCCAAAAATTCCGGAAAATTTCCTTATTAATATTCGCCTATTTTCGGTATTTTACACTGACAACTCACTTTAATTAATATCTTAATCCAAGAGTAGTACCACTCAACCTTATTATCGTGTCAGACTAAGTCCACCTGCAGTGTTTAACATGACAATCCTTATGAGCTCCTCTTGGGGACATTATCAACTTAGATTACTAGGACACAGTTTCATTCTATAATCAACAACACACCATATAAATAATACCATTTCCCAATTTATCGTGTCTATTGATTTATCAAACTAAATCGCACCCTTTGATAAATCAAAAAAATGAATATCAAGTATATGTGCTTGTTATTATATCATGATTAAGAGTACACCTTAAATGGTCCAGCTCAATACACTCTGAGTGTACTAGAGTAATTTTATAGTCAAGATAAATTAATACCAAATTACACTACGACTATTCCAATGGTTTATTCCTATCCATCTTAGTCGTGAGCAACTGTTTATAATTTATAAAGAACTGATAACATTATCTTCTGTGTGTGACACCACACACCATGTTATCTATAATATAAATTAATTGAACAATTATACTTAGCATATAAATATAGACATTTGACCAATACGATTCTTTATTTATAAAATAAATGTTTATACAAAAGCTAGGCTTTTAGCATACACTCTAATAATCTCCCACTTATACTAAAAGTCTATGCTGCCATAAATACTGGCATACATCTTATTCTCATTCCCTCATCATGCCCATCAAAAGCTCTTGTCTTAAGGGCCTTAGAGAAAGGATCTTCCGGTTATCATCTGATGCAATCTAGGCGATAACAACTTCTCCTCGTTATACGATGTCTCGTATTGGGTGGTACTTGCGCTCTATGTGTTTACTTGCTTTATGGGCTCGTGGTTCCTTTGAGTTTGCTACTGCACCATTTATTATTACAATATACTGTAATAATTTTGGGTAGACCAGGAATCACATCTAAGTCCATCATGAAGTTTCTGAGCCATACAGCTTTTATGACTTCCTCAAAGACTGCCACATACTTAGCTTCTATGGTGGAGTCTGAAAAAGCATCTCTGCTTAACACTCCTTCATTGTTATGGCTCTACCTCCTAAAGTAAACACAAACTCTGAGGTTGGCTTACTATTTGTCCCTATCTGATTGGAAGTCAGAATCCGTGTAACCCACAGGGAGCAAATCATCTGCTTGGTAAACTAGCATATAATCTCTAGTTCTTCTCAGGTACTTCAATATATGCTTTACAGCAGTCCAATGTCCTTGTCCAGGGTTACTTTAATATCTGCTAACCATGTCCACGGCAAAACAGATATCCGGTCTCGTGCATAGCATACATTAGGCTTCCTATAGCTGAAGCATAAGGAACTGCTTTTATGTCCTCTATCTCTTTCGATGTCTTCGAAGACATCTCTTTAGATAAAGCTACTCTATGTCTAAAAGGTAGAAAACCTTTCTTGGAATCTTACATGCTAAAATGAGTTAGGATTGTAGCTCGGGATAAGCACAACATTCTTTTCTTGTGATCCCTTATTACTTTGATCCCGAGAATATGTGCGCATTCACCCAAGTCCTTTATATCGAATTGCTTGGACAACCATACCCTTACTTCCAACAACACTTTGATATTGTTTCCAACTATCAAAAATATCATCTACGTATAGTACAAGAAATACCACTACGTTTTCATCACACTTCTTGTATACACAAGACTCATTCGGACACTGAATAAATCCATATGACTGGATTACTTCATTAAACCAGTTGTTCCAAGATCTTGAAGCTTGCTTCAGTTCATAAATCGACCAATTGAGCTTACAAACTAGATGCTCTTTGCCCTTTGCTATGAACCCCTCTGGTTGCTTCATATGGATGTTTTCTTCAAGACTTCCGTTAAGAAAAGCTATCTTGATATCCATTTGCCAAACCTCATAATCCATATAAGCGGCAATAGATAAGAGTATCTGGATAGACTTAAGCATAGCTACTGGCGAAAAAGTTTCCTCATAATTGATTCTCTCTTTCTGAGTATACCCCTTCACAACAAGCCTTGCTTTGAAGGTTTCCACCTTCCCGTCTGTCCCTCTTTTCCTTTTGTAGATTTATTTACATCCAATAGCTTTTACACTATTTGATGGTTCTATAAGCTCCCAGACTTTATTAGAATACATAGATTCTATTTCAGAGTTCATCGCTCTTTGCCAAGATACTGCATCTTTATCTTGGAGTGCTTCATCATATGTCCGGGGATCAGGTTCATGCTTACCAGGGATCAATCCGAAGACTCTCCCAAAAACATGAATCTCTCAGGTTGCCTCACAACCCTCCCACTTTGACGAGACACTGTCTGTGGTTGTGTATCATTTGTGATACGTGTTGCAGCTTCTTGTGATATTTCATCTTGTACTGTTTGTATTAAAATAGACGTGTCATCTCTAATTTCTTCTAGAACAATTTCACTCATGGGCCTATGGTTTATTACATAATCTTCTTCTAAAAATTGAGCATTGATGCTTACAATGATCTTCTGATTTTTAGGATTATAAAACAAACCACCTTTCGTTTCCTTAGGATATCCCACAAACAGACAAACTTCTATACGTGATTCCAATTTGTCAATATCTCCCTTCAGCACATGTGCTGGACTACTCCATATCCGGATATGACTCAGACTAAGCTTACACCCATTCCACAATTCCATGGGAGTAAAGGATACTGATTTAGAAGGTACCATATTCAGAATGTTCACTGCTGTTTCCAGAGCATATCCCCAAAACGTATTTGGTAATTTTGAATAACTCATCATCGATCTAACCATTTCCATAAGAGTCATATTCCTTCGTTCTATCACACCATCTTGTTGGGGTATACCAGGTGTAGTCAGTTGGAATTGAATCTCTACTTCTGATAAGTGACTCCTAAACTCTCCTAAGAGGTACTCACCACTACGATCTCACCGTAGTGTCTTGATACTTTTACCTTGACGTTTCTCCACATCAGCCTTGTACTCTTTGAACTTATCAAAGCACTTAGACTTGCAGCGCATCAAATAAATGTACCCGTATCTCAAATAGTTGTCTATAAAAGAGACGAAATATTCGAAACCACCTCTTGCCTGGATAGTCATAGGTCTACACAAATCAGAATGAACCATTTCCAACACATCTTTGTTAGTTAGAGCCCTAGAGCCAATCATTTGATGATTGCATGGACTCATTGTATCATATTCTTGTATATTAATAAAGGCATTTGTTTGGTTATTATACTTATTTGTATTAGTGCCAAATAGACTAAGTATAATAGCGTCCTTGAGTAGAAGGTTCATACCTATATCAATCGATTAGTTGAATCGATAGTGAGATGATATAGGGAACACTACTCTAAATCATTCCTAGTCGAGTATTAACATTCAGGGACAATGTTAATACAATAAGACTAGCATGTAGGTCAGCTCGATGACTTGATCTCACAAGTCATGTATATAGAGATATCAAGCTGACACATGGGTATACATTGGAGAATGTATACTGAATGACTCACCATGAGAAAGTATCATGGATCGTTATATGAGTGTCATATACTTTCTCATGTGGCTATTAGTATGACTATTAGTCCTTAGACCTGAAGTCACCATGGATCCTTACATAAGGAGTTATATACTTTGGTTTCTTCAAACGTCACCCGTAACTGGGTGGACTATAAAGGCGATTACCGGGTATGTAACAAATTATGTAGAGGGATGTGAGTGATGTAGATGGGATCTATCCCTCCCATATGACGGGAGCGACATCAATATTCTTGATAGAGTGAGACCACTAAGTGCATGGCCATGCCCAAATGAGTCAACATGAGATGTTGAGCTCATTTGATTGAGTGAGTCTACTTGGGGTTCAAGATTTAGATTGATTAGAGGATGACACAGTCTATGCCTCATATTGATCAATCTAGATGTCTAGGATAGAAGGACACTTGTCATTATTTTGTGAGGAGTCACAATTGGTAGTCACAAGGTGATGTCGGATCTCGACATTCTTGTAACTTGGGTAGTAATGATGTGTTGCTAGATACCGCTCATTACTTATGCTCCTAAATGTGTTTAGGGCATTGCCAACGTTACAAGAACCTATAGGGTCACACACTAAGGACAATTAGATGGAGATTAGGTTCATATGATGAACCAAGAGGATTAGATTCATTTGATGAATCAAATTGGATTAAGAGTAATCCTAATTGGGCTAACTTGAGTTGGACTCAAGTTGATTCATGTATTCAATGAGTCTAATTTAGATTATGACTCATTAAATCAACTTAATTTAATGAATTAGATTCATTATATTAAGTTGGCTTGAATCAAATGGTTAGATTAGATCAACCATGGAAGAGATTTGGTCAAGTTTGACTTGACTTGAGAGGAAGTTTAAAAGTCAAGTTTGACTTGACTTTATGCCACCTCATTGGTGAGTTGGCATTGATGTGGACCAATGATGATGCACCACATCATCATGGTTGCCACCTCATGGAAGTTACAAAGCCATTTTCTTAATAACTTCACATTAATTGCATTTAATGGGGAGTTATACAATGGAAGTGGCCGGCCACTTTGTTTTTGGAATGGGAATTGATTTTTCCATTCAAGTGGACATCTTCTTCCTTCTTCCTCTCAAGCTCTCCCTCTCCCTCTCCTCTTTGTTTGGCCGAATCTCACCAAGGTGCTAACACACCTTTTGTGTGAGGTTTCTCCACCTACGTGTCCGTGTGGATACTTTTAGAGGACCGACGCTTGACGGTCTTGAGATCCGGCAACTCCTTGGAAGAGCGGGAATGCGAAAGGGCACGCAACAAGGGTAAAGTTCTCAACACATAGATCTAGGAGTAGATCTAAAGATTTTGAAACTCGTACTCGTATTTTTCGTTCGGTTTTTCCTTGCACGGATCCGTTGGCCTTGGGTGATTCGGGGTTTCCGCGACGCGAAAAGCGGTTTTCGTGGCCCGAAAAACCCAACAGTGGTATCAGAGCCACGTGCAAGGCTTGTACGAGTTTAGTTTTTGGTTTTATGAAAACTAAAGTTTCTGTAATTTTCTGTAAAATTATGATTTTCGAGTTTTTATGGGTAATTTTTCCGTAGAAGCGAAGCACAAGTGTCTCGGCACTTGTAGGCTTCGGCTACCGGAAAGATTTTTCCAAAACGGCTTCGTTTCGGCCCAAAATTTTTTGGGACAGCGGGCTTGGGTGCCATTAGATCGCTTAGGAGCAACTCGCGATGGTTAGATCGTGGGTAGGGGTACTGCCCCTAACCCCGCAAGGGGATTTGCTCCGCGGTTGCACCCGAAATCGCTAAAAACGAACCCGCCGGGAAGATTTTTCCGAAACGGCAATGTCTCGGCCCAAATCGTTTTGGGACAGCGGGTTTAGGTGCTGTTGGATCGCAAAGGAACCCTCGCGATGGTTAGATCACGGGTAGGGGCGCTGCCCCTGGCCCCGCAAGGGGATCCGTTCCGCGATTGCGCCCGAAACCGCTAAACGGGTCCGCCGGGAAATTTTACTCGTAAAAATTATAAAAATTAATTTTAAAATTATAGAAAATTATGAAAAATATATAATTTTAAATTATATATTAATTTTGTGATAGTCATGGTCCAAAAACCCAATATGATTGGATTGTGTTGTAATTCATAATACGGCCTACGTGCCGTTATGTGTTTGCGAGTGTTGTATTATATTCGCGACCTGCGCGTCGTGCCTTTTCTTATATTCTTATTGTAAATTAGATTTAAACTCGAATGTAACTCGAGTTTCAAATTGTAATGTACAAATTGGAGTGGTGGAGGGTACACACGAGACGGAGTTCTGAGGCGGGCACGAGCAACACAAGGTGGTCAAAGGGAGGAGCTTGGAGAAGCTGTTGACCCTAGGTTGACCAATCGATCTTCTCATTGGCTTGAGAAGATCGTAGTAGGGCCATGACTAAATCACAAATAGATTAATTAATTGCTTGTGTATTTGATGCATATTTAATAAGTAGTTAATTAATTAGTGTCTTACGATTAGATTAGATCTAAGTCGTGCACATGATGCACCCTTGCGATTAGATTAGATCTAAGTCGTGCACAAGATGCATCCCTTTCGATTAGATTAGATCTCAATCGACTCAACTCTAATGCCTAACCGTGCTGTGATACCTATCACTACCTCGATCACATGTATTGTTGAATCTGCCAAAGCAGAGCAATACATATTATCTTGGTAGGGTACGGAGGGACAATATTGGTCCCGCCTATCAACGCATGGGTGAATACAAACTCAATTAGATTGAGTATTCCTAGTTACTCGGTTGGATCGAGTCAACTATAGGCATTCTTCCAATAGTTGGAAAGGTAGGACAAAATCACGTTTATATTAACTCTCGGGCGTATTAGCCAAAGCTAACTCGAGTTTTAATAAAAATATGGATCTTGATCCTATAAACAAGAGTTGCATAGAGATGTAATTGGTAATCGTTACCTACCGATCATACTAAGCCTTGGGCGTATTAGCCAAAGCTAACTCAAGGGTTAGTATGATGTGGATCTTGTCCCACATGAATTATAGTATTCAGTGGGAGCATCATTTAGTTAAAGGCCTAATTAAATGATTTTTAAAGAATATGATATTTATTTCTGCAAATTTTTCTGTTGTAGATAACCATGACGTCGAACACGAATTCCTTCTCCCTGCTATCTGTCCTTGAGAAGGACAAGCTCAACGGAGAAAATTTCCTGGACTGGTACAGGAACTTGAGAATAGTTCTCACCCAAGAACGTAAACTGTACGTTCTGGAGCAGCCCATTCCGGAGGCTCCTCCTGCCAATGCCCCGCGAGCAGACAAAGATGCTTACAAGAAGCATCAAGACGACGCATTAGATGTGTCTTGTCTAATGCTCGCGACCATGAACTCTGAGCTTCAGAAGCAACACGAGTTGATGGGCGCTTACGATATGGTTGAGCATCTTCGCCAACTATATCAGGGACAAGCGAGGCATGAGAGATTTGAGATCTCTAAGGCACTGTTTCAGTGCAAGATGTCAAACGGGGCTCCTGTAGGTTCTTATGTACTCAAGATGATTGAGTACATAGAGAACCTACAAAGATTGGGGTTCCCACTTGGCCAAGAGCTGGCCACTGACTTGATCTTGCAGTCCTTGCCGGATAGCTATAGTCAATTCGTTCTCAACTATAACATGAAGGAGATTGACAAGCCACTACTTAGTATGTTACGAATCGCTGAGATTAACCTTAAGAAGGTTAAGCCCATTCGATGGTCCGAAGCACAAGGGCAAGGGCAAGGGCAAGCCCAAAGGTAAGGGAAAGTCCCAAACCAAGGGCAAAGGAAAGGCATTGAAGCCCGAAGGAGGGGTCGCTAAGGATGCTACCTGCTTCCACCGCGGTCGGGCACTGGAAGAGGAACCGCAAGGTATACTTGGAGGATCTTAAGAAGAAGCGAGTGAGACTTCCACTTCAGGTATATATGTTATAGAAGTCAATCTATCTATTTCTACATCATGGGTATTAGATCGGATGTGCTTCTCACATTTGTATCGATGTGCAGGAAATAGCCGAGCATTGGCAAAGGGCGAGGTGGACCTACGAGTAGGCAATGGAGCACGGGTTGCTGCTGTTTATCAGCTATCTCTGCCCTCTGGGCTTGTACTAGATTTAGATGATTGTTGTTATGTGCCTGCTCTTACTAAGAACATAGTTTCAGTTTCTTGTTTAGACAAGAAAGGATACTCTTTTATAATAAAAGACAAATGTTGTTCTGTTTATTTAAAATATATGTTCTATTGTAATGCACCACTAATAAATGGACTCTATATTCTAGACCTTGAGAGCCCTATCTATAACATTAGTACCAAGAGGTTCAAGTCAAATGACATGAACCAAACCTACCTCTGGCACTGTCGCTTAGGTCATATAAATGACAAGCGCTTATCCCAGCTCCATAAGGATGGTTTGCTGGATTCATTTGATTTAGAATCATATGAGATATGCGAGTCATGCCTACGAGGCAAGATGACCAAGACCCCCTTTAGTGGGCATAGCGAGAGAGCAACTGATTTGTTAGGACTCATACATAGTGATGTATGTGGCCCTTTTAATGTTGCTGCTAGAGGCGGTTACAGATACTTCATCACATTTACTGATGACTTCAGTAGATATGGTTATGTGTACTTGATGACACATAAGTCTGAATCCTTTGAAAAGTTCAAAGAATTCAAGAATGAAGTACAGAACCAGCTTGGCAAGTGTATTAAGATACTTCGATCAGATCGAGGTGGAGAATACCTTAGCCATGAGTTTCGTGACTACCTAGCTGAGTGTGGGATTCTATCCCAACTCACTCCTCCTGGAACACCACAGTGGAATGGTGTATCCGAAAGGAGGAATCGTACCCTATTAGATATGGTACGATCTATGATGAGTCACACAGATCTTCCGACATATCTATGGGGATATGCTCTAGACACGGCAGCTTTCATACTCAACTGAGTTCCATCAAAGGCCGTGATAAAGACACCATATAGGATATGGACTGGGAGAGATACCCAGGTGTCTTTCATGAGAATTTGGGACTGTGAGGCTTACGTACGACGTCAAGTCTCAGACAAATTAGGACCCAAATCCGACAAGTGCTATTTCATCGGATATCCTAAGGAAACTAAGGGATATTACTTCTACATTTCCAGTCAGCACAAGGTAGTTGTGGTAAAGACTGGGGTCTTTCTAGAAAGGGACTTTGTTTCTAGAAAGACCAGTGGGAGCGCGTTTGATCTTGAAGAAGTTCAAGATGCGAACAATAGCACTAATGCCTCGATGGAGATTGAACTGGAACCACAAAGTGTTGTGGATGATGTTGTTCCACAAGGAGTTGAGGAACAACAACCGGTTCAAGTAGACATACCTCTTCGCAGGTCTGATAGGGTACGTCGTCAGCCTGAGAGATACTCTTTTCTCTTGTCTGACCATGATGACATTGTGCACATAGAGGATGAGCCTACCACCTATCAAGAAGCTGTGATGAGACCAGATTCCGAGAAATGGCTAGAAGCCATGAGATCCGAGATGGAATCCATGTACACCAACCAAGTATGGACTTTGGTTGATCCACCTGAAGGGGTAAAACCCATTGGGGTGCAAGTGGGTCTTTAAGAGAAAGACTGACATGGATGGACTTATCTATAAAGGTCGCTTGGTAGCTAAAGGTTTCAAGCAGATTCATGGTATTGACTATGATGAAACTTTTTCTCCAGTGGCGATATTTAAGTCCATTCGGATCATGCTTGCTATTGCAGCCTACCATGACTATGAGATATGGCAGATGGATGTCAAAACCGCGTTTCTGAATGGAAACCTACTCGAGGATGTGTACATGACACAACCTGAGGGTTTTGTAGATCCACAGCATACTAGTAGAGTATGCAAGCTGCATAGGTCCATTTATGGACTAAAGCAAGCTTCTCGGAGCTGGAATCTTCGATTCGATGATGCAATCAAACAGTTTGGTTTCATCAAGAATGAAGATGAGCCTTGTGTCTACAAGAAGGTTGTAGGGGACATAGTTGTCTTCCTCATATTGTATGTGGATGACATACTACTCATTGGGAAGGACATCCCTATGCTTCAGTCTGTCAAGACACGGCTAGGGAGTTGCTTCTCAATGAAGGACTTAGTGAGGCATCCCGTATTCTAGGGATACAGATCTATAGAGATAGATCGAGAGATTGCTTGGCCTAAGTCGAGTACATACATTGACAAGGTACTCCTTGGTTTGCCATGCAGAATTCCAAGGGATTTCTACCGATGTCACATGGCGTGAGTCTTTCAAGACTCAAGGTCCCTCTTCTAGAGAGAGAGAGATCGCATGGATCAGATCCCTTATGCCTCACCCATAGGATCGATCGTGTACGCCATGCTATGTACTCGACCGATGTCTCGTATGCTGAGCATGACGAGTAGATACCAGTCAGATCCAGTGAAAGTCATCGATAGCGGTCAAGAATATTCTTAAGTACTTACGAAGGACTAAAGAATATTTCTTGATATATGGAGGCAATGATGAGCTAACCGTAAAGGGTTACGGTGATGCCACTTCTAGACCGATCGGGATGATTACCGATCGCAGTCGTGGTTCGTGTTTTGCTTAAATGGTGGTGTGTGAGCTGGAAGCAGGACACAGTAGCTGATTCTACAACAGAGGTCGAGTATATTGCTAGCAGCAAAAGGAGGCAGTTTGGATTCGCAAGTTCATCATCGAACTTGGGGTGGTTCCTAGCATCATCGATTGAGCTCTATTGTGACAACAATGGAGCTATAGCATAGGTGAAGGAACCTCGCTCACACCAGCGGACCAAGCACATACTACGGCGCTTCCATCTCATTCGAGAGATTATCGACAGAGGAGATGTGAAGATTTGCAGAGTACCTACAGAGGCTAACATCGCAGATCCCTTGACCAAGGCTTTGGCACAGAGGAAGCATGATGGTCACACTAGGTCATTAGGCCTTAGAGCCTATACTGATTGGCACTAGTGTTAGTGGGAGATTATTAGTTAGAGCCCTAAAGCCAATCATTTGATGATTGTATAGACTCATTGTATCATATTCTTGTATATTAATAAAGGCATTTGTTTGGTTATTATACTTATTTGTATTAGTGCCAAATAGACTAAGTATAATAGCGTCCTTGAGTAGAATGTTCATACCTATATCAATCGATTAGTTGAATCGATAGTGAGATGATATAGGGAACACTACTCTAAATCATTCCTAGTCGAGTATTAACATTCAGGGACAATGTTAATGCAATAAGACTAGCATGTAGGTCAGCTCGATGACTTGATCTCACAAGTCATGGATATAGAGATATCAAACTGACACATGGGTATACATTGGAGAATGTATACTGAATGACCCACCATGAGAAAGTATCATGGATCGTTATATGAGTGTCATATACTTTCTCATGTGGCTATTAGTATGACTATTAGTCCTTAGACCTGAAGTCACCATGGATCCTTACATAAGGAGTTATATACTTTGGTTTCGTCAAACGTCACCCGTAACTGGGTGGACTATAAAGGCGATTACCGGGTATGTAACAAATTATGTAGAGGGATGTGAGTGATGTAGATGGGATCTATCCCTCCCATATGACGGGAGCGACATCAATATTCTTGATAGAGTGAGACCACTAAGTGCATGGTCATGCCCAAATGAGTCAACATGAGATGTTGAGCTCATTTGATTGAGTGAGTCTACTTGGGGTTCAAGATTTAGATTGATTAGAGGATGACACGGTCTATGCCTCATATTGATCAATCTAGATGTCTAGGATAGAAGGACACTTGTCATTATTTTGTGAGGAGTCACAATTGGTAGTCACAAGGTGATGTCGGATCTCGACATTCTTGTAACTTGGGTAGTAATGATGTGTTGCTAGATACCGCTCATTACTTATGCTCCTAAATGTGTTTAGGGCATTGCCAACGTTACAAGAACCTATAGGGTCACACACTAAGGACAATTAGATGGAGATTAGGTTCATATGATGAACCAAGAGGATTAGATTCATTTGATGAATCAAATTGGATTAAGAGTAATCCTAATTGGGCTAACTTGAGTTGGACTCAAGTTGATTCATGTATTCAATGAGTCTAATTTAGATTATGACTCATTAAATCAACTTAATTTAATGAATTAGATTCATTATATTAAGTTGGCTTGAATCAAATGGTTAGATTAGATCAACCATAGAAGAGATTTGGTCAAGTTTGACTTGACTTGAGAGGAAGTTTAAAAGTCAAGTTTGGCTTGACTTTATGCCACCTCATTGGTGAGTTGGCATTGATGTGGACCAATGATGATGCACCACATCATCATGGTTGCCACCTCATGGAAGTTACAAAGTCATTTTCTTAATAACTTCACATTAATTGCATTTAATGGGGAGTTACACAATGGAAGTGGTCGGCCACTTTGTTTTTGGAATGGGAATTGATTTTTCCATTCAAGTGGACATCTTCTTCCTTCTTCCTCTCAAGCTCTCCCTCTCCCTCTCCTCTTTGTTTGGCCGAATCTCACCAAGGTGCTAGCACACCTTTTGTGTGAGGTTTCTCCACCTACGTGTCCGTGTGGATACTTCTAGAGGACCGATGCTTGACGGTCTTGAGATCCGGCAACTCCTTGGAAGAGCGGGAATGCGAAAGGGCACGCAACAAGGGTAAAGTTCTCAACACATAGATCTAGGAGTAGATCTAAAGATTTTGAAACTCGTACTCGTATTTTTTGTTCAGTTTTTCCTTGCACGGATCTGTTGGCCTTGGGTGATTCGGGGTTTCCGCGACGCGAAAAGCGGTTTTCGCGGCCCGAAAAACCCAAACAATCTTTGGCTCCTTACCCCTTAGACTTAAAAAGCTTCTTGGTTATTTTTTCTTCCAAGTAAAACTCACAGGTTGAAAAGTTTTCCACTACCAATGAACCCAAAAGTTCATCGGCTACCAATGAATCCTACTCAAGTTAATATAACCCAGACTTAAATGACAAAGATATGATTGGTTCATTTCCGAAGGTTGCTTTCTCTTATTAGAGTTAGAAGATGTGTTATTTAATTTCCATTTGTTGCATCGTGGGAGTTATTTGATTTAGAGTATACAAATTGCCAACCAACGTACTAGAACAGATAACTTTCCTATTTTTCTTGATAACACCTTTGTTATCAAAATAGACAGAATATCCATCCTTGTATTGTTTAGAAACTGAAATCAAGTTCTTTATAAAACTTGGTACGTAACGACAATTTCTTAAAACCAATATTTTATTTCTATAAACATCTACCACTGCAATAGCTGCTACTTCTGTAGCATTGCCCATGTAAACAGTGATTTCTCCTTCATGTAGTTGTCGGGTTTCCTGGAACCCCAGCAATGGTTTGCAGACATGATAAGTGGTTCTCATATCTACACGCTAGGTATCGGTAGATAACACCACTAAACATGTTTCAACTACTAGAGAATAAGATATACCTATATTGTTCTCTTCCTGACTGCTTGCAAATGAAGCACTTGCCTTTCGGCTTCTTCATTCCAGCTTTAGGTCCAGTACCTAGAGATCTTTTTACCTTCTTTGCTGAGCTAGCCTGTTTTTTCTTCTTCTTGCCTTTTGACTTAGAAGTAGAAACATTTCAGCAAAGTGAATTTGAGAACTATGTCGAAATATACCTTCTGTTGCCTGAAGTTATGTCAGAAGTTCCGCCAACGTATAAGCCCTTTTGTTCATGTTATAGTTCAGGAGAAACTGCTCAAAACTTCTGGGTAGTGTTTGGAGAATAATATCGATCTGGGTTTCCCCATCGATTTCACCTCCAAGGATTTGTATTTCGTTCAAATAAGCCATCATCTTTAGGATATGATCCCTTACGGGAGTCCCCTCTGACATGGTGGCTGTTATTAATTTTCTCATAGCTTCTTACGTAGCAGCCCAATCTTGGTGTCTGAAGAGATCCTTGAGATTGTTCATTATATCATAAGCAGTTGGTAAATCCTGATGCTGATGTTGCAGCACATTTGACATTGAAGCCAAAATGTAACACCGCGCCATCTCATCTGCCTTTACCCATTTTTTATGATACTCAATCTCCTCTTCACTAGAATCACTATTAGACACATTAGGGCAAACCTCTGACAGTACAAACTTATAGCCTCCAGTAGTCAGGACAATGCCTAGGTTTCTTTTCCAATATATGTAATTGGGACCAGTAAGTTTGTTCTCTTTCAGTATAATAGCCACTGGGTTGAAAGTCATCCTAAGAATCACAAAATAAACTTTGGTCAAGACTCTAAATTTAGAATAATATTGATTTCTCAAACAATATTATTTAAATTTACCAACACCTCAAACATTGTGAATTTTGCATGCCACGATAGTGTGGGCGTATACAAAATCAAACATTTGTAGGAGGAGGTTTTACCCATTAATTTTATTCTTGTCTACATAACTTTATGACAACTAAAATTAATAGTTGGTTTTTCTTTCAACCGCACAAATAATAGCAGTGACTCCGATGGGGAGGATAATATTAAATGTGCCTAAGTGTATACCATTACTTGATACTTAGTCCATTAAATAGGATTGTGCCCCTTCAGTTGGAGAAGATCACACGCTCCTAAATAATTTTCTATAACCATCCATAAAGGAAGTTTGATCTAGTGATCTGCAAACAAACTCATCCAATGGGGAGGGAGGCACTCAGAGCCAACACGCAAGTTTGTCGCATCACTTACAAACCAATAATGGGGACCGTGGAATTTATTTACTAATCCCTCTCCCACTTAGTTATTTAAGGTGAGGAATTTTAACCATGCAAGCACACATCACATGCACACATCACAGTAAATAAAAGTAATAAATATGGAAATTAATTTTCCAACTATTATGGCTTCTTCCATCACTGTCCTCCGTGTGCTGCCAACCCTAGCTGCTGCCATCTTTAGCCACCGCAATCAGGTCTTGTCGCAGCATCTATCTTGCTTCAATTTTCGCTGCGCCTCTGGTCCAAAAATAGTACCACGCCTCACAAGGATACGATCCGCGATAAAAATAGAATTTTACATATATCGATCCTATATTCCACAAAGGAATGAACATGTAATCTAGATCGAAACAAAAATGTAAAATCCTAAAACTAATACAGCTCCTGCTGTATTTAATAAATACAATCATGCACACACAAAAATGACCTTGACATGTCCAAGGGTCCAATCACACACAATATCTATAAACCATAATAGTTAGAACCTGCAACCACAGAGTTAGCGCATCTTACTATTATCCTGCCTAAATTATGTATGACATGTGCATAATTAAACTGAAAACCAAACACATAGAGGTAAACTCTAGCTCTGATACCAATTGTTGGTTACTATGCGGAATATCATACCGGTTCCCCTGTACAAAAATTTTATACAAGTCATGAACCTTTACTAATAACCTATTGTGTTCTTTAGAAATTAAATTAGGAATCACAAACGGAACTTAACATTATTGATTCCAAATTTAACTTATCTGTTCTTAGTGGTTTAGACTTGGATTGCAAACGATGTTTAACATTATTGATCTAAATCCACCCATGTTACAAATTTAATTAAATATTAATTTCTAAAATTGGCTTCCAGGACTGTATGGCGAGGTATTAGACCTTCTTGGGTATGGGATCATCTACCACTGCCTAGACAAAGCCTTTTAAAGAAATTTAATATTTAATTTCCTTATAGTAACTCTAGGTTTAATAAAAAAGAACAATCAAATCATAAATTTGAAAAACTAAAAAAACACAAACTCGAATCACAAATTCAAAACCTAGACTCATATGCCTCTTGTGTTTGGTATTTCAAAATCCATACAAAGAAAACTAGTATGATGCGGAATAGAATTACTAGTTATACCTTTCTTTGTAAGCAACAACCTCTGATCTTCTATCGCATTTCTCTTCTTATCTCAGACGTTGTATGGGCAACGATCTACCGAGATGAGAACCACCAAGACAACTTCCTTCTTGCAAGTTTCGGCCACCAACCTTCAAGCTCCAAGGGATGCAAGAGCAAAGCCTCCTTTCTCTCCTTTTCCAAGAAAATCCGGCTACCACAAGAACTCCTAGAGATGATGTGGTTCGGCCACAAGAAGAAGAGAGGAGAGGATGATTTGGGCCGGCCACACCAAGGAAGAAAAGATAGAGGAATAATAGATGATATGTCATTAGGTGAGGTACCTCTACCCTCTCTTTTATATTCCTTGGTTTTGGCAAATAAGGAAAGTTTTAATAAAAACTTCCTTATTCTCTTTGCCATTGAAAGGAAAATTTAATTAAAATTTTTTTTAATCCTTTATCCTGGTCGACCACATCAATTGCTCCAAATAAAGCAAGTTTTAAATACAAAATTAAAACTTCCTTATTTGTTTTCAGAAATTTTTAAAATAAAAATTTCTCTATTAATTTTCCCTTCATGGTTGGTTATAATAGGAAATTTTATAAATTAAAATCTCTCTTATTAAAACATGTGGATGATTTCCAAAAAGGAAAGTTTTCTTTAAAATTAAAATCTTCCTCTCAATCTACAAATAAGGAAAGATATCAAATCTTTTTTTAATCTTTTGTAGAAACTATAATAGGAAAGATTTAATTTTAAAACTCTCTTTTAAATCATGAAGATGGTTAAAAAAAGAAAAGTTTTATCAAAAATTAAAATATTCCTTTTAACTACAAATAAGGAAAGATATCAAACCTTTCACTTAATCTTTTGTAGAAAGCTATAGAAGGAAAGATTTAAATTTTAACTCTCTTTTAAAACTATGGTATCAACATAAGAAAAGATTTTAAAAATAAAATCCTTTTATTTTATATGGCCGACCACACCAAGCTTGGGCTCCAAGCTATGGCCGACCACCCTACTTGGCTCAAGCCTTTAGCTTGGCCGACCCAAGCTTGGGTTCCAAGCTTGCTTGGCTGGCCACCTAAGGGTGGGTAGGAAGTGGGTATTTGGTGGATATAATTCTCTATATATAAGAGGCTACGATAGGGACCGAGAGGAGGAATTGGTTTTGGTCTCCTGATGAAATTAAGCTTCCCGTGTTCACCCCGAACACCCAACTTAATTTCATCAATAATAATTCATACCACTTGATCCCGTCCGGAGGCTGCGTCGGACGGAGGCTGGTCGAGGTGTCCCGATTGTTGACGGGAAGTCGCAGGTGATTCGGCTCCCATGGGTGGCTGACGCTGCTGCAGGGCCCTGCGCACACTCAGACGATCTCCCCCCTTCACGTTAGAGACCGAAACCCAGGGAAAAAGTCCCCGGATCAGGCCCTCCGACGCTCAAGTCAGGTCCTTTTTCCCCAGAAAAAAGCAGAGACAAGAAGAAGAAAAAACAGTTGTGGAAGAAAGTGACGAGGGAGTGTGTGCGCGTACCTGCGTACGAGGGATCTCTTCCCCTTTTATGCCTCGTCCCTCGTAGAACCTACCATCCTGTCAGAAAACGTTAGACGCTGGGCTTTGTCGTCTAGTCCTGGACACTTGTCGTATCGCCATTTGTCGTGGAAGCATCTTTCTGTTTAGGGGCCTCCGCCTTTGCGCATAGGTTTTGTTTTGTAGCGAGAGACAGCTGGCAGGCTGTTACTGGTTGTGAGGGCATCTTTTCGTTTCAGGAACCTCCGCCTTCGCTTGCACTATTGAAATGTAATGATTATCCTCGCAGGACCGCTGACATTCTCCGCACCCGCACTACTTAGCTTCTCCGATCCATTGTGACCTGCCTCTGCGCTTTGTATTTCCTGGCCCTCCACCGTAAACCTGTAGATCGAGCTGACTCTGCTTAGCTCTGCTGACCCCGATTTGCTTCCTCCTGGCTCTGCCGATCCCGATTTACTTCCTCCTGGCTCTGCCGATCCCCATTTGCTTCCCCCTGGCTCTGCCGATCCCGATTTACTTCCTCCTGGCTCTGCCGTGCCGACCCCGATTTACTTCCTCCTGGCTCTGCCGATCCCGATTTACTTCCTCCTGGCTCTGCCGATCCCCATTTGCTTCCTCCTGGCTCTGCCGATCCCAATTTACTTCCTCCTGGCTCTACCGATCCCCATTTGCTTCCTCCTGGCTCTGCCGATCCCGATTTACTTCCTCCTGGCTCTGCCGATCCCCATTTGCTTCCTCCTGGCTCTGCCGATCCCGATTTACTTCCTCCTGGCTCTGCCGATCCCCATTTGCTTCCTCCTGGCTCTGCCGATCCCGATTTACTTCCTCCTGGCTCTGTCCTCATTCTCCTACATCTTTTCTCACGATCAACAAGTCTGTCTAACCCTTGGCTACCTCCCATGCTGAACTCTGACTGCCCCCCCACCTGATTCTCCGACCGCCAAGTCGCCATGATTATTGACTGCCACCCCCTCTTGACTTTTGACCGCCACCTGGCTTTTGACTCCTCTAATCCCTTCCTCTTTGGGCCACTCCATTACCAACCGTATCACAAGCCTCCCCCTCAAGTCTAGTCGAAGGAGGACGACAGTCTGACTGACTAGACCTCCGCACATTTCTGTGACCTCAGCATATCCCTATGATCTCAGTGTATCTCTGGTTATTTACCTCAGCGTATCTCTATGACCTTGATAACCATGATTTTACTGCATTATTTTGATTCATATATGCATGGTTTGATGTTGATTTCATAGTTTAAATCATGGTTATATCACATTTTGTGCATAGTGTGTATTTTTAGACTTAATTGCAAATTATATTATTTTTGGTGTTATTTGATGCTAATATTTAATTCTTATTTTGCAGGCATCAAAGGATCTTAGATTTGGATCTATTTGGACCGAAATTGGGCTCGAATCGGAGTCCAAACAAGAAGATCAAGCTTTGAAGCATTATGGACCGTTCATCAAGAATAGGACAGATCTGAACCATCCGTTGAAGATCTGACCGATCCAAGCTAATGGGGATCAGATCTAAGCCATTGATGAAGATCCAGAAGTTTTGATCCAGATCTGAGTTCATCCATCCATTGATCCAGCCGGATTAATCTGGACCGTTCAATGACGACTGTGCAGATCCGGGCCATCCAGTGATGATCTGATCGATCCGACCTACGGGAGAGTAGATCCAGACCCTAGATCAACATCAGTACCTTCAGATCGGATTTTGGGCAAACTTTCACCGTTGATTTAGCTCCAAATCAATCCCAACCGTCCGTTCAGATCCAGATCTGATTCAAAACAGAAGCTACAGTACCCAGCTTCCTTCGTCGATCTCTCCACGCACAGCAGCTTCGTCCCGGCGGCATTTCTTCGGATTTCGACCCCTTTCCTTCTCCGATCAATTCTTTCAAGCTTCAACCTCATTGTAGAACTTCATTGCAGCTCATCCTGATCATTTGGAACCGTCGTTGGGTGTTCTCTCCGACGGAAATCTGCTCTTGGATCTTCTCTGTTTCAGCGCGATTTGGAGGTGTTCCTCCAAATCGGTGACTCCGATTCACATCAGCGACTATCGGCGGTGGTCCTCCGGTGTTCCTGAGCTCCATCCGACAGCATACCATCATCCGCAACTTCATCCCAGATCTAGAGCTCAGATTTGCAGATTTTCGGACCATTCTTGGGTTTAGGGTTGTTCTTAGCTCGCCGGGGGTGGTCCGTCGGTGTAGCTGAGCCTTCCTTGAGCTGAGACGCAGCTGAGATTCTCCACTGAGGTCCGAAATTGTGTGGTTTCAATTTCGGCCTCTTGTGTGACGGCAAGAGTGTGAAACTTGTGGAATTGGTTGTGAGTTGGATTGGTTTACATTTTAATTCATTTTGTTATTGTTTTTATAGCTTAGCACAGATTACTTTTATGTTTTGTTATCTTTTTATGCAAGTAGTTAGCATTTCTTTCTTTGTTGAAGCCTAGTTTAATTTTAATTTGTTGCTTGGTTACTTGTTTAGTGTTTAAATTCTAAGTTAGGGTTTCATTTCTGTTTAGATCAGATTTAATTGTGTTTTTCTATTTTATCTTTAGTTTAAGTGTGTGTCGATGGTTTAATCACAACGTAGAGTGACAATACGTTGAGGATTGATCATTGGTACATAGTTAGGTTTCACTCTTGCTTTAGATTAATTTCTTAATTGCTGTGTTTTTCCTCTGTTAGATTTAGATTTAAAGCTTTTAAATCCCCCCAACTCCATTTTTATATCGAAAACCCCAAAAATAGGAATAAAAGACAATCCTAAATTACATATCATCGTTAGTTCCTCGGATCGATCCTGGGCTCGTTACTACGACATTATTGTTTAATTAAGGGGTTCAGTGAAATATTAAATTGTTAATTTGATAAGCCTATTTGTGTGACATTTAATATAGATTTTAGGCTATATCAAATTTTGGCGCCGTTGCCGGGGAAATTGTAATATGCAATGTTTAGTAATTTTAGGATTGTTGTTTGATTGTTTTCATGTTTATATATCCATGTGTTTGATTTTATTTGTTCCTGAGTCTTCTGATTTTATTTACTAGTGTTTCAGTGTAAGAACAGGAGATTTATTTGACCATGGATCCATATTATCAGTATTTTGGAGATGGGATGGAGAATTATTTTTATCAGCCTCAGACTCAGTCCTATCAGTCCTACCTACCTATGGAGCAGCGGAATAGGTATGAGGATGCACAAGAACAAATTGAAGAATCAATGTGGAAATGCAATGAAGTTATGCAACAAATGAGAGAGCATCAAGAGCAACAATTTGTAAGGATACAGAATATACAGAGTCAGTTAGATCAGATAGCATCATCTATTAATCAGTTACAAGCACAAAGAGCCAGTGAGGAGATGGATTGTGGAGCGCTTGTCAGGCCTGACACTACTTCTATTTCTTCACAACAATTTTGTAATATTATTTGTGATGATGATGTAGTTGTTCAAAATTTTGTTTCTACTAACGATGTTGCTTTAGATGTTGTGAATGATGCAGGTCTTGTTGCAGAAGATGATTTAAGTGTAGGGGAATGCTTACTGGAAGCATTACCTCAAGAATCACCAAGAATAGAGGATGTAAGTGTAGGGACTTGTGCTATGGAGCCAAGCACCCAAGAATCACTACATGAAGATGTACATACACCAGAACTGGAGTCTGAGTCATTAGTTGAGGAGAAAGAGGTAACAAACACCACTCCAGGTACCTCTCAAGATGACAAGGTGAGTATTTTGTGTGATTTTTCAGAGAATTTTATAGAGGTACCATTTGTTGATTTTATTAGTTGTGAATCATTTCTTGAAATATCTTTTACCCACACTAACATTCTCCTATTTTCTTTTTACCCCACATGTGTGTGGGAGGTGTTTTGTTTTATTGATTGTGTAGGAGAAGTTGAGCTTCCGGAGTGGGTGCTAAAACTGAACCGATTAAGACCTCCAGAAAGAATTTTGAAAAGAAATATGAGTAATAAGATGAATTTGTGTGGAACTATGATTACTCCACTTCCGGGGTGGATTCTACTTCTAAACCTTCTTCAACCACCGGGAAATGAAAGGGGAGTTGGTTTCAATTTTGTTTTCTCTTGCATTTTAATTCATGCTTTGTGTTTAGTTTTTCTCTAATAAATTAGTTATACATTTCTTTGGTTCTATACTTTGCATTTGCACTTTGTTTTTACACTTTGCATTTTATTTTGCATTTTACTTTCATACTTTACATTTTATTAGTTCATAGCATTTCATTTGAATAAAAGCCACCATGGGAATTTCCTAAGTAATATTTGTAAGATGGTAAAAGTTGTTTTAAATTTGACCATCAATTTTAGATCATTTAACATGATTGGATGCTTTTCTTGCATGATATTAGTTAATTTGGTGGTGGATTCCAATGTGAACAATTGAGCTTGATTGCATGAATATTTCCTAGAGAGGACCACTTAAAGCCTAAACTCTATTATTTTATTTTGTGTGGCATGCATTCATAGCAATTGAAACTCTAGAACTTGCTTTGCTTCTTTTCAAAGTCACAATAGCATATGTGTGCATGGAAATTGAGGGTTTAGTTAATTTTGTTCCCATTCATACTTTCTAATTCCTTTCCTTATTATTTTCTTTAAACATTTCCCTCTTGCATTTTATCCTTTTATTACCTTTGGTTGCTCTATTTCATTGGGAGTTTTGTTTGAATTCTTGATGAGTTTGATTGATTTAATGGACAAGAGATTAAGTGTGGGGGAGGTGTTAGTTTTGATTGAATTCTTTTGTTTGGAGGAAGTGAAATTTTGAACTGTGAACAGCTTGGAATTCTGGAAATCGGCAGAATGGAAATATGCATGATTTATGTGCAGAATTGAAGTGCAAAGCTGAAAATTGAGGTGCAAGTTGTATCAGATTTGTATCAATAATTGGAATGCAATAGCCAAATGAGGAAAGCTTAATTGAAATTGAAGAACAAGCTAGAAACAAATGGTATACTACCTTTCATGGCACAAGTGAGATAAGTGATATGAATGCTGAAATTCTATCTAGATACAAAGGTGCCGGAATAGTGGGCATTTGTAGCTACTGAAGATTAGAATTCGGAATTCAATTGGTGGGTATCATTTCACTAGTAAAGCACTTGGAAATGACATCATTTAATCTGGGAATAAGGAAGAAAGGGTTAGTACTTGATACAAAAATAGTGAAGATGAAGAATATGGAAGACAGTCACTGGAAACATGATCTGTGCAGGTTTCTGTGATGGAGTTTCTTATATGATCTTTATGGATGCAAATGTATCATTCTACTCATGAAACACTTCAAGATGATATCATAACTATCAAAAGAGTGAAGAGAGATAAAGAAGCTCTTGCAAATGGTGTTTGGTTGCTTGTCATGTATTTACAAACCTGCTGGACAGGATTTAGAAGTGTCAAGTTTCTGAAATTCTAAGTCGCAGTAATTCAGAATTGATATCAAGGAAGACTATTTCTTGTAATTGAAGGAAAGCTACCCAATTCTGTACAAACAGTGAAGAAACAGAGATAAAATTCAGAAATGTGGTAAGAAGGTTTGGAAATGCTGAAATATTGACTTACATTTGGAGTGGCTGATTAAGAGCATTGCTACAGCTTTTTGTAGTAATCCTCAACTGAGATAGGAGAGTTGAAGCAAGAGAGTAGTTGCTTTGCTAAATTCTGCAGAAATCTACAAATATTCATGATTCGAGCAGAAATTCCTAGAAATACAGATTTCTGAAACGAAGATGCTGGATGAAGAAGCAGCCCTGAAGAGGAAATCAATTATCAGAGTCAATATCAGATTTGAAGGAATTGAAATTCAACTTTATATGGATTCTGTTCTAAAGGCAACTCTTTGTGAAATTGGAATCTCCATGATGCAAACTTAACTACCTTAACTATTAATTTCTGAACTTGAATCTAGGAAGCTACATCAATTCTTGTTGTTGAGAGTCAGAAGGAAGATACAAAAACTACTGAAATGCAGAAAACAGAATTTTCACATCAGCAACTGAAGTACAAAAGTAATCTGACCATCAGCAACTGAAATTGTGATGAATTAAGCTTAATTTACAGTGGATTTCCAATTCTGAAATTGGAATTCAGACTTGTGCAGTGCTGTTAAAAACATCAAGAATGAGAGAGATGTTCAAATGATATAAGGAGATGCAAATCTTTCCAAAGCTGAATGAAGCAGTTAGAGCTGAATTCTAACTTAATTTTCCATGTTTCATGCAAAATTCCCTCAATGAAGAGTATCAAATTTCTGAAACTGCTACTCAAGTGCAGAAATTGAGGAGTTGCTGAATTTAAGTTCTAAATGTTGTTGTTAAATCTGGATATCAAAATTCAGAAACTCTATTTGTAAACAAATAATGCAGAAATAGTGAGTATCAGAATTTCAGAGATGAAGAAGAACAAGTGGAATTCACAACCATTGGAAAGGAGAATTGCTGTAATGACAGAATTGAAGTGCAGAATTTATGAAGTGCAGATTTTGCAGGAATAGGGCAGTTTTGTGCCAAATTGGGAAATGGACTGAAGCATGTAGAGTTGCTGAAACCTGTAAACTTCTCATTCATGTATTGTAAAGGGTTCTTAAGAGACAAGATGAAGGAGAATTAAAAATTTCTTGTGGCTAAACATGATAGATTGATACAAAGTTCAGCACTAAGACAAACTGAAAAATCAGAGCATCCTGCTTTGGGGAAACAGAACAGTCTTGTGCCAAGGAGAAATCTGCTGGTTAATGTCAAACTTTCTGATTATGCGAATCTGAAATGAATGGAACTTAAATTTTAGAATGCTGTAACTTCAGGTTTGATGTTGAACTAGATTGCTGAGCTTCTAAAACTTTCTGTTGAAGCTTTAATTCTGTGACAAACAGATTCTTGTCCTGTATCACCAAAGTTCATCAAGAAACAATTTATCCAAGATATTGTTGTCAGTTTGTGTGCAGGAGAAAAACAAGGAAAGTTTAGACCAAAGGATTATGGAATGTTAACAAATTGAAGAAGTGTTGTAATTTTCAGAAACTTACCAAATCTGTGAAAAATGGTTGTTGATGTGTTTTGTGCCAAATTTATCTACGAATTTACAGAGCTTAAGGTCATTTATAAGCAGGGAAGGTAGTGACAACAACCATAGATAAATCTGATTACCGAAATTTTGAAAGTGCAGTAATGTAATGGTGCAAAATTTTCAAAACATGTTTCTGATCAGGTATGAAACTCATTTCAGAAATGTCTCACGAGTCTCAAATTAGCAAGTAGTGCAAATCAAGTTGATGAACTTTTATTACAATTTGGTATTCTGACCTCTTATATTCTGATTCTGCAAGTCCTGTTTCTGCTCTTGAAATTCTGAATTTTGAGTTGACAGCATTCAATTTCAGACAGTTGCTTATCATAAACATGTAGAACTCAAGCTTTTCTCAAGTTAGTGTTGAATGATGTTATTTCCTAGCTTCCGAGATTAGAGAACAGAGAACAGAGGCTGCAGCAGGATAGGGAGAAGGAACTGAATCTGTAATGAACTGCATAAAATGGACTTTGAGGCTATTAATTCATGAAAATTTTCAAGCTCAAAGTGATTTCAGAGGTGATATAAACAAAGTGAATGCTTGAATTTGAATTCTTAAAGCTGCTATTTGTGATTGATTGATGCTGAATTTCTCCAATGCATTAGAGATGCACATCCTTATTGTATCTACCATTTACAGAAATAGACACAGAAAAAAAAATCTGCAGAATGAATAGAAAAAAAAACAGTGGATAGAAGAATAGCAAATCTTTGGATTCATGATGTATGAAATTGTCCGAGACGGACAATATTTTAAGTGCGGGGGAAGGGAATTATTCTTCATGATTTGAGATTATTTTGGAGCTTCCAAATTGCTGAAATTGAAGTGGAAAAATAGTGAAAGAAATTTTTTGAAAAATGGCACAAGAAAAGAGAGTATCAAGTGGAAGATAGAGTATCAAGATTCTTTGTTGGTCATCAAATTGAATGGGAGGGTAGCTTGATACTTTGAATTGGTTAAAACAAATGGTATACAACTCTTTTTACATCAAAATGGTCAACTCATCAAGTATACTCCTCCAATACTCTCATCTTCTCATTTTCTTCATTAATGCATTTTCTTTTGCCTATTTCATCCATTTCAATTGTTCTTTTTGCTTCTATTTAAATTCTTCATGATTAAATCCTTTTGATTCATGTATGCTATGTTTTATAGTGGTGGAGAATTAGAAAATAAGCAAGTCTATGGCAGTGAAATGTTGTGAGTTGCATTGAGTGAGCTCCACTTTACACACATGCTTGAGTGTGAGAGATAAATTAGGTAAATCCTTTGTGAGATTGCAACTTGCTTAATTTTTCAAGTGGATTGAAACTACCATACCTACTGATTATTGTTTGGATTGTATTCATGATTGTTGTGATCTTTTAGATGGTCTTAGTTAAATTCTTTTTACTATCTTCTAGGTATTGCTAGGGAATTTTCTATGGAGATGATTTTTAGTTTTATTTACTTGCACGGGACGTTCAAGACTAAGTGTGGGGGATTTGATAACCATGATTTTACTGCATTATTTTGATTCATATATGCATGATTTGATGTTGATTTCATAGTTTAAATCATGGTTATACCACATTTTGTGCATAGTGTGTATTTTTAGACTTAATTGCAAATTATATTATTTTTGGTGTTATTTGATGCTAATATTTAATTCTTATTTTGCAGGCATCAAAGGATCTTAGATTTGGATCTATTTGGACCGAAATTGGGCTCGAATCGGAGTCCAAACAAGAAGATCAAGCTTTGAAGTATTATGGACCGTTCATCAAGAATAGGACAGATATGAACCATCTGTTGAAGATCTGACCGATCCAACCTAATGGGGATCAGATCTAAGTCATTGATGAAGATCCAGAAGTTTTGATCCAGATCTGAGTTCATCCAGCCATTGATCCAGCCGGATTAATCTGGACCGTTCAATGATGACTGTGCAGATCCGGGCCATCCAGTGATGATCTGATCGATCCGACCTACGGGAGAGTAGATCCAGACCCTAGATCAACATCAGTACCTTCAGATCGGATTTTGGGCAAACTTTCACCGTTGATTTAGCTCCAAATCAATCCCAGCCGTCCGTTCAGATCCAGATCTGATTCAAAACAGAAGCTACAGTACCCAGCTTCCTTCGTCGATCTCTCCACGCACAGCAGCTTCGTCCCGGCGGCATTTCTTCGGATTTCGACCCCTTTCCTTCTCCGATCAATTCTTTCAAGCTTCAACCTCATTGTAGAACTTCATTGCAGCTCATCCCGATCATTTGGAACCGTCGTTGGGTGTTCTCTCCGACGGAAATCTGCTCTTGGATCTTCTCTGTTTCAGCGCGATTTGGAGGTGTTCCTCCAAATCGGCGACTCCGATTCACATCAGCGACTATCGGCGGTGGTCCTCCGGTGTTCCTGAGCTCCATCCGACAGCATACCATCATCCGCAACTTCATCCCAGATCCAGAGCTCAGATTTGCAGATTTTCGGACCATTCTTGGGTTTAGGGTTGTTCTTAGCTCGCCGGGGGTGGTCCGTCGGTGTAGCTGAGCCTTCCTTGAGCTGAGACGCAGCTGAGATTCTCCACTGAGGTCCGAAATTGGGTGGTTTCGATTTCGGCCTCTTGTGTGACGGCAAGAGTGTGAAACTTGTGGAATTGGTTGTGAGTTGGATTGGTTTACATTTTAATTCATTTTGTTATTGTTTTTATAGCTTAGCACAGATTACTTTTATGTTTTGTTATCTTTTTATGCAAGTAGTTAGCATTTCTTTCTTTGTTGAAGCCTAGTTTAATTTTAATTTGTTGCTTGGTTACTTGTTTAGTGTTTAAATTCTAAGTTAGGGTTTCATTTCTGTTTAGATCAGATTTAATTGTGTTTTTCTATTTTATCTTTAGTTTAAGTGTGTGTCGATGGTTTAATCACAACGTAGAGTGACAATACGTTGAGGATTGATCATTGGTACATAGTTAGGTTTCACTCTTGCTTTAGATTAATTTCTTAATTGCTGTGTTTTTCCTCTGTTAGATTTAGATTTAAAGCTTTTAAATCCCCCCAACTCCATTTTTATATCGAAAACCCCAAAAATAGGAATAAAAGACAATCCTAAATTACATATCATCGTTAGTTCCTCGGATCGATCCTGGGCTCGTTACTACGACATTATTGTTTAATTAAGGGGTTCAGTGAAATATTAAATTGTTAATTTGATAAGCCTATTTGTGTGACATTTAATATAGATTTTAGGCTATATCACAAGCCTCCCCCTCAAGTCTAGTCGAAGGAGGACGACAGTCTGACTGACTAGACCTCCGCACATTTCTGTGACCTCGGCATATCCCTATGATCTCAGCGTATCTCTGGTTATTTACCTCAGCATATCTCTATGACCTCAGCATATCTCTGCGCGCCCTGCCTCAGACGTCGACTTTCGTGTCGCGTCGCTTGGGGCGTCGTGCCTCATTTATTATGTCGCCAGCCGCTTGGGGCGCCGCGCCCCCGCAGTTGCTTTGACTTAGCTGCTACTCCTCTTTATAAGGAGCCTTAAGGTTGCTTCTCCATGCTATCCCTTCTTTTTTAGGCTGTCTTGCCTGCGTTCCACCAACCGCTTCCCCACACAATGCATTCTCGTCTCTCTTCTCAGGAAGTTGACCAACCACCCTCCCAAACGCTGGTAAACGAACTCACCACGCTACTTGTCTCGAGAGAGCGCGAGCTAAATCGCGTGTCTGAGGATCGAGATCGCCAGGTAGTTGCTCTGCGTTCCACGGAAGACCAGTATCGCCTTGCCAAGTACTGCGTGGATGTGGAGAAGACGAGGAAGGAGCAGTGCCAGGCTAGCCTGCAGCGTCAACTTTGTCTCCAGGAACAGTTGCGTCAAGAGCATGAAAAGGAGCTCTCCCTCCTCCGTGCGGGCCTCAAGGACAAGCAACGCACCATCACTCAGCAGCAAGCGGTCATCAGCTCTTTACACGCGGAGCTGGCTCAAGCTGTGAACACCCCTGACTCTCCCGACAGGTCCTCACGCGGGAGTGCTCGTTCCCCAGGGCCAATTCCTTCCACGAGTCAAAGCTGGCCTGGGGAATAGTTGTCTCAGTGGCTCCTTTGTCATACGACGTTCCTGCTTGTGGCCTTGGCTGTATCACCTTTTTGTTGGACTGTGCTGCAACGTTTGTACATCTGTCTCCTTTCGGCATGGTCTTTCCTGTTCAATTTTCATCTAGCAAGTGTTTTTTTAGGAACTGGTCCGTTATGTAAGAGTCAAAAATTGCTTCATGCTTCCTTTTTATGTATGAATTTTGGATAATAAAACCGACACAGTGCTTAAGACTTAAAACTGTAATGAACGCGCAAAACCTGATGTCGTAGTTAATGCTGACTCCCTAGGAGTAGGGTAGATGACGTTCCGCATCCTTTGCCCTGCGTATTTGCTGCATATTTGAAATTCGCGCAAAGTAAAGTCAGATGTAGCTGACCTGATTATGGAAAACGCCCTTCTCAAGGTGAGGCACATCTCTCAAAAAGGTAGTTAGGCATAGGCACCGAGCTCGCTTATGATTTTAGCAGAGGAGTTGCTTTCTGATCCCCGCATGGGGCCGACCTGAAAAGGTCGTTGGGCGTGAGCGCGAGGCTCACTTATAATTCTCGCATGGGAGCCGACCTAATAGGTCGTTGGGCGTGAGAGCAGAGCTCACTTATAACTCGCACTGAGGCGAGAGTCTGGGACTACCGACCTAAAAGGTCATTGGGCGTGAGCGCGAGGCTCACTTATAATTCTCGCATGGGAGCCGACCTAAAAGGTCGTTGGGCGTGAGAGCAGAGCTCACTTATAACTCGCACTGAGGCGAGAGTCTGGGACTACCGACCTAAAAGGTCGTTGGGCGTGAGCGCGAGGCTCACTTATAATTCTCGCATGGGAGCCGACCTAAAAGGTCGTTGGGCGTGAGAGCAGAGCTCACTTATAACTCGCACTGAGGCGAGAGTCTGGGACTACCGACCTAAAAAGTCATTGGGCGTGAGCGCGAGGCTCACTTATAATTCTCGCATGGGAGCCGACCTAAAAGGTCGTTGGGCGTGAGAGCAGAGCTCACTTATAACTCGCACTGAGGCGAGGGTCTGGATACTCCGGTCCGAGACCGGTGGCGATGGTGCTGGTTCGAGACCAGTAATGATACTCCGGCCCGAGACCGGTGGCGATGGCGCTGGTCCGAGACCAGTAATAACCCCCAAACGGCAAAGGCCTAGATGAGTCACTCTTCTTTGCCTTCATCAGTGCCGCTTACGCCGGACTCATTGCTTTAGTTAATCTTGTCGCTATTGCTAGCTTTGGGCGTCCCCATTGGTGTCGCATTTTCTTCCTGCAATTGCATTACGCACAGTATAGAATTAAGAATGGAAGAGGAAGCGTAAAAACCTTACTCCACCCTTGGGCCACAACGTCTTTGCATCTTATGATGATCTTGCAATTCTCGCGACGCGCTTGGTCAGCTGCTTGGATCAGGGCTATTTATGCGGAGCTACTTGCTCGGTCGATGAATATCCCCGCAGACCTGCTCGCTACTTTTCTGGCCTAACAATCGCTTCCGCTGTCCCGTCTTACCCATGGCCCTTTTAAATTGCTCGACTTCTGCAACTTCATGAAACTTCCCGCCTAGCCTCGAGCCTTTCACGAAGAATGCTTCTTTCTTTGAGGCCACGCCTCTTCATGATTACCTTGCCTTGTCGACCTTTAATGCGTTCCTTCTTGCGATGACACCTGTCTGGCGCCTTTACTGCGCACACCCCCTGACGTCAGCCTCTGAACCCTTTTGCACCCTTCGGCGCTTATTTCTCATCCGACGGCGTTGAGGCATGTTGTCCCAAAAAGATATGCGGCTCAACTCTCGATGTTTCCTAAAAACGAATGGGCTTTTTAAACCCTAAAGGCGGTCCACCTTCCTTACCCTGACGCTTCGCCATCTTTCTCCTCCCTTCGTTCGTGGCCGTTTCCAGCAGTGCAGCTCCTCGTCTTCCTGCTTACGCCTGACCTGTGACCTTTCTTGTCTTCATCCTCTCTGCCTTCTTGCTCCTCATAGCCATGGATGGTAAGGACCCCCTCTGGTATTCGCATTACATTTCTGATTTAGACCACCATGACCTGTCCGCACTGCAATCCAACCTGGGGGTAGGCCCGACGTATGAGTTTCGCCTTCCTTCGACAGACGAACATCCTTCTTCTCCCCCCGAAGGGTTTATCACAGTCTTTAAGGATCAGGTCGTAGGCGGTCTTCGCTTCCCGCTACATCCTTTTCTTTCTGAGTTGAGCCAGTATTGTGGAAATGGTATCTCTCAGTTTGCCCCCAATGTGTTCCGAGCGATCTGCGGAACCATCATCTTGTGCCGCATTTACCAAATCCCTTTGACCGCCAGACTATTCCATCACTTTTATTCCTTCCGGCGAGCCGAGGCGGGGGTATTCAACGTTCAGGCTAAGCCGGGCCTCAAGCTTTTTGACGACCTACCTTCTTCCAATAAAGGCTGGAGGTCACGCTTTTTCTTCTTCAAGCCCCCTACCCCCTTAACGGGGTCTTCTCAATGGCGTTCTTTCCTCGCTTTGGACTTCCCTTCGCATGTCCACGAACCTGCCTGCTCCGCAGCTGCGGACAAGCTAAGAGGTGTTGTGGTTCGCCTGTCTGTGCTGATGCTAAAAGGCATCCTGCATGTTTTTGGCCTTAGTCCTGTCCCTACCGATATTGGAGCTCCTTTCGGTGAGTCATTATCTTTTTGTATACTGCTCTTCGCTAACTGAAGTGCTTTTTCTTCTTATTTTTGCAGCGGCCGCAATCCTCCGTTCCTTTGCCAGCAAAGAGACACCTGCGGTGGCCGTTCTGCAAGCTCTGAACGAAGAGCTAACACAGGGTCTACCCTCTGCTTCTGCTGTCGCCTCCGGTTCACCGCTTTCGGAACCCCGGGCTTCTGAGGCAGAGGACGACCTGATGCTTATCGAGCCACCAGCTCTCAGCCTTGCAGACTCAGCTCTGCCCCGCATCGCTGATCAACCCGCGGCCGGGCCATCCCCCGCAGAGCCCGCGTCTTCTCTCCCGCCAACTATGAAGCTGCGCCTTAGGCGCAAAGGCAAGAGAACAGCTCCAGCCATCGCAACTTCTCCTCCACCTCCTCGCCGCCAGCGTGTGGTGAACATTTCTTCCCCCACCAGGTCCTCAGATACGAGCTCAGTCCAGGAGACAAGCTTGGTCCCGGAGAAGGTCCCTGATCCGGAAGTGGCGGGCCCGCCGTTGGACCTGACTGCTTCGGCGCCAATCCAGAGTATGTTACCTGCCCCGCCTTCGTCCTCCAGCGATCAGCTTTCGTACTTACTGATGCCCTCCGCGTCTCCTCTTCGCGCGCCTCCGAGCTCGGCCATGCCGACCCCGAACATGCCCTCGACAGACCCAGCCTTCGAAGCGTTATGGAGGCTTCCTTCGGAGACCGATCCGGCCTACACGCCTGTTACTGATTCGTCGCCTATCTTCGGTAGGGTCAACTTCTTTGGGGACCTGGCCATCTCCTGGCAATCAGCCAGCCAGCAGTTCTGGGAGAGCGGTTCTCCTTTGGGGGAATTCGATCAGATTGCTCGTTCACTGGTCGCGGTAAGCCCCTTCTCCTATGTTCCCTTGTATCCGTGTATTTCTGTAACCTCCTTCCTCTTCTTCCGGCTACCGGCAGACCTGCTCAGCTAGTCTGAGCGCCGTGCAACGAGCGACCGAGCTTCAGCGAGAGAACGCGGCGCTCAAGGCACGTCTCCAGGAATTAGAGCACCCTGCGACTTCCTCAGCTCCTCCCGAGTCCTCTCTGGGAAGCTTGGATGCCTATTTACGGGCCATCGGGGAGTCCGCAGCTTCTGCTCGGACCATTTCCCACGCTGCCTTTGATAAACTTCAACAGTTGGAGGCGGCTCTGAAGACAAGTTAGTCTTCCCTGGTCTCTGAAGTGGATCGTCGTCAAGCGGCAGTCTCTGAGCTGAAGGACAAAGAGACAGAGCTGCTCTCTCAATCAGAGGAGTTGACGCTTTTACGGCAAGGTCAGGAGCTCTTGCAGATGAGGCTGGCCGACGCCCAAGCCCTGGCTTGTGCTGCCGCTGCCCGAGAAACAACCATGCAGACTCAGTGGGCAGCGTGCCAGGCCCAGCTTCAATCTTTGTAGGCGGAGCTTTCGCGGGCCCATGAGGCAGTGTCTCAGGGCCAGAGCGACTTGGCTGCCGCTCGCACGGAGGCTGCCCAGGACAAGAATGCCCTGGCAGAGTACCTGGCGGGAGAGCTCGGGCGGCTGAAGGCCTACCGATTGGCCTATGTCCGTTCTTCCTTTTTCCTTCAGAAGTTGGGGCGCTAGATGGTCGTGCTGCTGAGTTACGGGGCTGCTGGCGGGGTGAGATAAGCCTTTGAGCAAGGTTATTTGCATGCAGCGCCCCCCGCCACCTTCTTGGACACTGCTCGTCTGGCCCGGGAATTGCCGCAGGACACCTTCCCCTCCTTCGAGGCGGATGACGGGCTCTTCTTCCAGGTTGCTCCTCCTCCTGCGGCCGATCCACCCCCAGTGGAGGTGTCTCCCCAGGATCTCCCTGTAGCCATCCCTGAAGCTTCTGATGCCCTTGCCCCTCCTCCTGCTGAGCCGGCCGACCCGGCACCCCCTCTGTCGGCTCTTGATGACCCGTCTCCTCCTTCTCCGAATGTAGTGTAATTAGAACTATGTTATGCTGCTTACTTTTTGCTGCGTTGATACCGGCTTTTCTTCGGTGGTATTTGTGTAATGGTACTGACCTCGGCCTGTTTGTCTTCGCTTTCCCCTGCGATCCTACAACTGTGTCGCGTCTCCTTCGCGCACTAATAGCTTGTTTTCTTCGGCGAGTTGTTCGTTGGTTTCGGCCGAGCTCCGATGATCAGATTTCCCTTATCTACTTTCCTTCGCTACGTAGCCTCTCCTCCCATCGCCATCCTTCTAATGGGCCTGCCTGGGCTAAAGGTTACCTCGCGTGTCCATGCAGCCCGCTGCTTTGACTTATCCGCCTTCTGGTGACCCCTGCGTACGCTTTTGTCCTGTTTTGACACAATTTACTAGGGAGGCGCTTCGTATCTCGAGCCCTTGTCTTTCCCTTAATGCCCCTGGTTGTCTTCTCGAAGCTCATCGCAGAGCGTCCCCCGTCTACTCCAGACCCTGCATCTACCGTCCGTTGTTGACTTACGAAAATGTCCTCCACCCACCATACCTATAAGTATTATCTGACTCTTTCTTTCGCCATCACAGTAAAGCACTCAAGCGTCGCCGTCGCCGACTGATCATTTCTGAGACTGCGTCGCGCTTCTTCTTTCTTCTCCAAGCTTTCCCTTTTCGTCTGTTCCTTCTGCCGCCTGAGATAATCTTCCTTGTAATGGCTTCTCCTTCTTGGGCTTCCTTGCTAGCGGAGCATTTCCCAAGCGCTTCAACTTTCGCTGAGTTAGATTGGGATGACCTACGGTACACTTACGAAGTCCCTTCTAGCTTTCGCCCTATCATTCCTACTGGTGTGAACTTGTACTTCGATCCCCCGCCGGGTTCTTGTACTTTCTTTACTGAGCAATTCGTATCTGGCCTTCGTCTCCCCCCGCATCCTTTTTTGTCCGGAGTGTGCCGCTACTTTAAGATTCCCTTAGGTCAGCTATCCCCCAATTCCATAAAAATCTTATGTGGCTTTGTAGTACTCTGCGAAGTTTGTGAGGTTTCTTGGTCAGCTCCCCTTTTTCATTGCTTCTTCACTCTCGTTCGGGGTGCCGATGGTTTCCTTGATTTCCAAGCCCGCAGCCAAACCGCTTTCTTTCCTCCTCTTCCTCCTCCCAGTGCTAACTGGAAGAAAAAGTTCTTTTTTCTCCGGTTTCCGGAGGAAACTGACTGGCCCATGCACTGGCAACCTGAACTGCCTCTGACTCCAGCGCTAGACGAATTCCACCTGGACCTCTCCTATGCCACGGCTGCTGATCGACTAGAGGATTGGCGGTTGAATTTGACGAGATTACTATCTGAAGATCTACTTTCTTTCTTCAGGCTAAGCCGCTGTACCTCTGACACACCGCGCTCCTTAGGTGAGTCCGTGCTGAATGCCTCCTTTTCGATCATCTTCCCTGTGAGAGTGACTTCTCGTGTTGATGCCTTCAGCTGAAGTTTTGTATCGAGCGTCGGAGGTTCTGCCTCTGCCCCTCGATGACCTGGAGATAATGCGGCGCAGTCGGGCAATCTTGGGCAGGAGGCTACTCCCTCACCTTGGGTCTGCCGTAGTCGGGGCAGCGACTCAGCCTGCTCCCAGCCCTGCCCTACACGCCGCTTCTCCTTCCTCTGCCGCCTTGAGCCGAGGTCGGGGCCAAGCCACTCGCCCGGTCAGAAGCGCCTTCCGAGGAGCCTCGCGATCATCCAGACGCGGTCGCGCAGCTCTTCATCGCGCAGGTCCGAGCTCATCCGGACGGGGCGACACAGACAGGGGTGCGGCGGCCTCTTCCCTGGGTCAGCCTTGCTCTGATGATTCTGACTCTGATAACCAGCCCCTGCTTCACAGGCGGCGTCGAAGACCAGGTTTGACTTCATTAACGCTCGGTTTTGCTTTTTTCTTATGATCATACTGCCTCTTGCTACTGTCGTGACTGGCTCTGACATTACTTCCCTCTTTACATCTGTTTTCCTTATCTGGCAGCTTCTCCTAACCCCTACAGGGGGCGACCAGCTGCGTTCCGCTCTGCTCCTACTACTGCAGAGGGAGACAGCCCCGACGATCATCAAAACCCGGTGCCCACTGAGCCTGTTCCTGAGCCAACTCCGGCCCCTCCTGGTGCTGACGCCGGCCCTTCTCAACCTTCCTTCTCCGCCCGCCATCGTTACAGGACTACCATCCCCTCTGAAGCTGCTCTAGCTCGGCGGCCCGACGCCCCCGCAAGCCTCCTGATGATGAAAGGCTGTCTCGACAGTTTGTGGGCAGAGAGCATGGATCAAATGGGTGACGCATCTCCATTAGCCCAGATGGACAGGTTCTCGAAGTCCTGGGCTAAAGTAAGTACTCTTCACCTTATACTGGATAGTGGTTGACCTTAACTGAGGGTTATATCTTTCCTCCAGACTCATGCAGAATCCCTAGTGCTGAACCAATCTTTCCACACTCTTCATCATGAAAGCAAAGAACTCCAGGAGAGAGTCTCTGAATTAGAGTTACAATTGAACGACCCCGCCCAGGCTAGTTATGTTTTGCGAGCGGAGATTCAGGCCCTAACCAATCAGACCGACCGACAGAAACGGTCCCTGATACAGGTGAAGGATGAGCTCCGAGCTATGAGGGAGGAGAAAGCTGCATCTGAGGCGGGGTTTCAGCAGCAACTAGCCCACCAAGCTCAGGAAATACAATCCAAGAATACTCTTCTGCAGGACAAGAACAATAAACTGGAGGTCCAGGCGGCACAGTTGGAGACTCAGGCAGCTGAATTGCGGGAGCTGAAAGCAGAACTGTCACAGTCCCGAGCGGCGTTAACTGGGGTATCCACCGCCTTAACCGTCTATCAAGAAGGAGAGGAGGACCGTTGCCTACGAAGCCGAATGTCCTACCTGACTTCCCCCGAATTTCTATCTCAGGCTGGGGCACGCTTGGCTACGACCGTGCCCTATACGACGGCTGGAGTCATCAGGCAACTGCACGCACAGGGCTTCCTGAGCTCTATCCCTCCAACAGACTTCTTGAATCATGACCAAATCGTTCAAGGCTTTCCGGATGAGATTTTTGCTCCTTTCAAATGATCTGTACTAGCCACTTAAACTGGGAAATTGTTACATGTACATTTGTCTTTTTCGAGCTTTCACTTGACTCTCCTACTGTCTCCACGCCCTTCGTCTGATCCGGCCTACGTCCACAGAGCCAGCCTCCTCAAACTCGATAGGGCTGTAGGTAGTTAGCACTCCAAGGTCGATCCAGCTTCCTTCCTTGAGCGTCTTGCAAATAATAGGCTCCCGATGCCAATTTCTTGATAACTTTGTACGGGCCGTCCCATTGAGGAGCCAACTTCGTCACTTCCCCTAAGGGCTTTATCTGCTTCCAAACGAGATCTCCTTCTCCGAAGAATCGGGGAGTCACCCTTCTGTTATAGTTCTGCCTCATTCTTTGTCTATAGGCCTCCAACATGGCAGCTGTTTGCTCACGGACTTCACTGATGTAATCTAGCTCGGCCAGCCGTCGCTCTGCGTTCCCTTCGTCATACATCGTTCTTCTCACGGACGGTATCCCAACTTCCAGAGGTACCACTGCTTCATTGCCATACACTAAATGGAAAGGTGTCAGACCTGTACTTTCTCGGGGTGTTGTACGATAGGCCCATAAGATGCTTGGTAGCTCGTCCACCCAACTGCCTCCCATATGATCCAGCTTGACTTTGAGCCCCCGCACTATTTCTCGGTTGACTACCTCTGTTTGACCATTGCTTTGTGGATGCTCCACCGAAGTGAAGGCCTGAGTTATGCCAAACCCCTTGCACCACTCTTGTATCTTGCGCCCTTGAAATTGCCTACCATTGTCTGACACCAGTTTGTGAGGCAGGCCGAATCTGCAAAAGATATTCTTCCATAAGAACTGGATCACTGCATCTTCAGTGATTTTGGCCAGATCCTCCGCTTCCACCCACTTGGAGAAGTAATCCACTGCTACCAGCAAGAAACGCCTTTGCCCCGTAGCCATCGGGAAAGGACCCACGATATCCATACCCCACTGATCAAACGGGCAAGACACTATAGAAGTTCTCAGCAGCTCTGTAGGTCAGTGCGTCAGATTCTGGTACCTTTGGCACGACAGACAAGTATTCACCAACTTCTGTGCGTCCTTCTGCAAGGTAGGCCAGAAATATCCAGCCAATAGTACTTTCTGAGCCAGCGTTCTTCCACCCGTGTGATTACCGCAACATCCCAAGTGTATCTCCCGTAAGGCCTGATCCGCTTCTTCCATATTCAAGCATTTGAGCAGAGGTTTAGAGAAAGACCTTTTGTAGAGTTGATCTCCGATCATGATATAAGAATGGGCCTGTCTCCTGAGCATACGTGCCTCTTTTAGGTTGGGGGGTACAATCCCTTGCTGGAGGAAACTCATTATGGGCGCCCTCCAATCAATTACTTCGCCCAGATTATTTTGCAGGTCGATCTGAGCTATAAGGAAGGTCTGCGCTATAGATCTATCCAGCACCCAAGTAGTCAGAGAGCTGGCCATTTTAGCTAATTCATCTGCCCTTTCGTTTTCAGCCCTGGGGATCTTGGTAACTGTGACTTCTTTAAAATCTTTCCTCATCTTCTCATAGGCTTCCTTGTAAACTTGCATCTTTTCGTTGTTTGCTTCGAAGTGTCCGGTCACCTGCTGAGTTACTAGCTGCGAATCTGAATGTATTACGACTTTGCTTGCCCCCACATGCCGAGCTGCTTGCAAACCTGCCAATAGGGCTTCATACTCCGCCTCGTTGTTGGTAGCTTTGAAATTCAGCCGTACAGCCAGCTGCATGATATCTCCCTGTGGGGATATCAGAAGTGCGCCTACGCCACTTCCCCGATGAGTAGCTGATCCGTCTACATAAATCTTCCAGACTTCCTCCGAGTCGGCCTGATAAACTTCTGTCAAGAAATCCGCCAGAGCCTGTGCTTTGATCACGGTTCGGGGCTGATACTGTATATCATATTCCCCTAGCTCGGTCGCCCATTTGATAAGCCGACCCGCTACCTCCACCTTGGTGAGGGCTCGGCCCATAGTACTGTTTGTCAGGACGGTGATGGGATGCGCCAAAAAATACGGTCGGAGGCGCCGAGCCATTAGAACAAGTCCGTAAACCAACTTTTCTAGGGCCGTATACCGAGACTCAGCCCCCTTCAATAGATGACTGAAAAAATACACCGACCGTTGTACATTGTCCTACTCCTTAACCAGCACAGCCCCCACGGCCTCAGGGGTAGCCGACAAGTATACCCAAAGAGGCTCTCCTATAACAGGCTTGAACAGTGATGGTAAGGATTCCAAGTATTGCTTCAGCTCCTCAAAGGCCTGTGTGCATTCTTCCGTCCACTGAAACTTGGCCGCTTTCCTGAGCACTTTGAAGAAGGGCGTCGCTCTATCCGTAGATCTGGAGATGAATCGGGACAGCGCCGTTATCCTGCCGACCAGCTTCTGCGTTTCCTTCAGATTCTGAGGGATCTGCATGTTCCGAAGTGCCTGCACCTTCTCTGGGTTGGCTTCAATCCCTCGCTCGGTCACCAGATAGCCCAGAAACTTTCCTCCTTTGGCCCCGAACAGACACTTCAAGGGATTCAGCTTCACCCCATATTGCCTCAGAGTCCCGCAAGTTTCTTTTACATCTCTTATTAGGCTGGATGCCAGGGGGGACTTGATCAGGATGTCGTCAACATAGACTTCTACGTTCCGTCCGATCTGACTCCGAAAAACCTTATCCATCATCCTTTGGTAGGTAGCTCCAGCGTTCCTGAGCCCAAAAGGCATGACAGTATAGCAGAAAGTACCATCAGCCGTTATGAAACTAACCTTCTCCTGATCCTCCTTAGCCAGGGGTATCTGGTGGTATCCCTGATAAGTGTCCATCATACATATCCTTTCACAGCCAGCAGTTAAATCCACCACCTGGTCGATCGGCGGGAGAGGGTAACAATCTTTGGGGGTGGCTTTGTTGAGGTCGCGAAAGTCTATGCACACCCTCCACTTGTTGTTGGGCTTCTTCACCAATACGACGTTGGAAAGCCAGGATGGGAATTGCACCTCTCGAACATGTCCTGCCTTCCTGAGCTGATCTACTTCAGCCCGGATAATCTTATTTTGGTCGACGGAGAAGTTCCTCTTCTTCTGCTTGACCGGCTTGGCCTCGGGTATAGTATGCAGCTTGTGCTCAGCTACTTCTGGTTTGACCCCGGGCAATTCTTCCGGGGACCAAGCAAAGACGTCTCTGTTGCGGATCAGGCATTGTATCAGCTCCGCCTTTAGCTCTGGCGACAGATCACTAGCAATGCGAGTGATGCTCTCAGCTTTGTCAGGATACAACTGAATATCTTTGCAGGAGACAGGCTCCTCAGCAATAGGCAGAGGCTCTTCCTGGATGGCATGTACACTGCCATCCTGAGTCCGCCGGCTCTTGCGCGCCTCCACCCGGACCATATCGATGTAACAGCTGCGAGATACCTTTTGCTCTCCCTTGACTTCTCCGACCTGCTCGCCAATCGAGAACTTGATCTTCTGGTGAAAGGTGGAAACAGCGGCCTGGAACTCATGCAGAGCTGGCCTTCCCAGGATGACGTTGTAGGAGGAAGGCGAATCCACCACAATGAAGGTGCTCATCCGAGTGCGCACCAATGGCTCAGTGCCCATGGAAATGGCCAGCTTGATCTGACCCATGGGTTTGACTTCATTACCTGTAAACCCATACAAGGAAGTGGTTACAGGTTGGAGCTCAGCGGCGTCGATCTGCATCTCCTAAAACGCAGCTCTGAATAAAATGTTGACCGAGCTCCCGGTATCCACAAAGACCCGAGCTACTCTGCTATTAGCAATAACAGCCTTGATTATGAGGGCATCGTCGTGGGGCAGCTCCAGACCCTCCAGATCTTGAGGCCCAAAACTCATAACAGGGCCGGAGGCCTGCTCGTGGTTGCATCCCACGGCTCTGACATACAACCGCCGGACGTGTGATTTACGGGCTCGACCTGAGTCCCCGTCGGTGGGTCCTCCGGAAATCATACCAATCTCTCGCACAGCAAGGTTGCCCCGGTTATCCAGTTCTCCGACATCTCTTCGGTCTTCGCCTGGGCCAGCCTGGTTAGATGGGCCGGCTAGGTCGGGCCGGGTTTGCCGAGCACGCCCAGCTGCAGCCCGTTCCTCCTCCATTCTCTGTATTTGGGATGCCAGCGCCGGGGGAGGCAATCCCTGCTCCGCAGCTCGCCTGGAGTCACGGGCGAATTGGAAGCAGTTACTGAGATCGTGCGTCCTGGACCGATGATATGTGCAATATGGTGCCCCCCTTGGTCCAGGCCTGGGCGTGTGTACGGCGACGATTCGCGGAGCTGGCCTGACTCCCTGAGCGGGCTGGGGGGCAGGCCTGGGTTGACTTCGCTGAAAGGGCGGAGCTGGCTGCGGTGCTCTCCTTTCAGGTCGGTTGCCTGGAGCCATCGTCTTTTCGGCTTTCCGCTTAGCGGCCTGCGCTTCTTCCACCTTGATGTAGCAAGAAGCTTTCTCCACCATATCGTCAAAGCTTCGGGCGGGGTTTTTGATGAGGTCCCTAAAGAATTCCCCTTCTCGCAATCCGTGGGAGAAGGCGCTCATCAATATTTCTGAGGTGGCGGAGGGGACGTCATTGGCTACCTGACTGAACCGGTTGATGTAGCTCCGCAAGGGCTCAGTCGAATCCTGCTTGAGAGCAAAAAGACAGTGGTCGGTTTTTTGATACTTATGACTACTGGCGAACCGACGTAGGAAGGCCGTTTTGAAATCTATGAAGCGAGTGATGGACTCTGGGGGCAATCCATCGAACCACTTTTGTGCCGACCCGGACAGGGTATGTAGGAATACTCGGCATTTGACAGCGTCGCTGTACTGATACAAGATAGCCGCATTCTTAAACTTCCTCAGGTGCTCTTCCGGGTCCTTGCTCCCATCGTATTCTCCAATGTTCGGGGCTCGATATCCCTTGGGCAGGCTTTCCCTCAGGATCTGAGCCGAGAAGGGCACTTTGTCATCCGGATCCTCAGGCAGATCTCTGGCAGGGATTATAGCTTTCCCCTTTCCAGAATCCCGAGGTGGATGTAGAGAGCTTTCCGCCACCGACGCCGGCGGTTCCTCTTTCTTTGGACTGTGCGCACGAGGTTCGGCTCGATGATAGTTGCGGCGAGGCTCCCGGAATGAAGTACGAGGGAGTTCTTCCTGCCGCTTCCTCTTTGAGCCCCTGTCGGAGGCGGGAGCCGATTCTTTGGACGTTTCAGGTACTAGGCGGGGACGTGAAACTGTTCCTTGCTTCTCAGAGGCGGCTTGCTTTCTAACCTCCTTGAAGAGCTCGTACTCCCCCGCGGTCATGGTTACGTTGATCCTCCTGCTAGAGCTGCGACCAGAGTCCTCCACTTCACGCTCCGGAACAGGTTGTTGTGTTCCCACAGACGGCGCCAAATTTGATCCCGTCCGGAGGCTGCGTCAGACAGAGGCTGGTCGAGGTGTCCCGATTGTTGACGGGAAGTCGCAGGTGATTCGGCTCCCACGGGTGGCTGACGCTGCTGCAGGGCCCTGCGCACACTCAGACGATCTCCCCCCTTCACGTTAGAGACCGAAACCCAGGGAAAAAGTCCCCGGATCAGGCCCTCCGACGCTCAAGTCAGGTCCTTTTTCCCCAGAAAAAAGCAGAGACAAGAAGAAGAAAAAACAGTTGTGGAAGAAAGTGACGAGGGAGTGTGTGCGCGTACCTGCGTACGAGGGATCTCTTCCCCTTTTATGCCTCGTCCCTCGTAGAACCTGCCATCCTGTCAGAAAACGTTAGACGCTGGGCTTTGTCGTCTAGTCCTGGACACTTGTCGTATCGCCATTTGTCGTGGAAGCATCTTTCTGTTTAGGGACCTCCGCCTTTGCGCATAGGTTTTGTTTTGTAGCGAGAGACAGCTGGTAGGCTGTTACTGGTTGTGAGGGCATCTTTTCGTTTCAAGAACCTCCGCCTTCGCTTGCACTATTGAAATGTAATGATTATCCTCGCAGTACCACTGACATTCTCCGCACCCGCACTACTTAGCTTCTCCGATCCATTGTGACCTGCCTCTGCGCTTTGTATTTCCTGGCCCTCCACCGTAAACCTGTAGATCGAGCTGACTCTGCTTAGCTCTGCTGACCCCGATTTGCTTCCTCCTGGCTCTGCCGATCCCGATTTACTTCCTCCTGGCTCTGTCGATCCCCATTTGCTTCCCCCTGGCTCTGCCGATCCTGATTTACTTCCTCCTGGCGCTGCCGTGCCGACCCCGATTTACTTCCTCCTGGCTCTGCCGATCTCGATTTACTTTCTCCTGGCTCTGCCGTGCCGACCCCAATTTACTTCCTCCTGGCTCTGCCGATCCCGATTTACTTCCTCCTGGCTCTGCCGATCCCCATTTGCTTCCTCCTGGCTCTGCCGATCCCGATTTACTTCCTCTTGGCTCTGCCGATCCCGATTTACTTCCTCCTGGCTCTGCCGATCCCCATTTGCTTCCTCCTGGCTCTGTCGATCCCGATTTACTTCCTCCTGGCTCTGCCGATCCCGATTTACTTCCTCCTGGCTCTACCGATCCCCATTTGCTTCCTCCTGGCTCTGTCGATCCCGATTTACTTCCTCCTGGCTCTGTCCTCATTCTCCTACATCTTTTCTCACGATCAACAAGTCTGTCTGACCCTTGGCTACCTCCCATGCTGAACTCTGACTGCCCCCCCCCCCCACCTGATTCTTCGACTGCCAAGTCGTCATGATTATTGACTGCCACCCCCTCTTGACTTTTGACGGCCACCTGGCTTTTGACTCCTCTAATCCCTTCCTCTTTGGGCCCCTCCATTACCAACCGCATCACCACTAAAGAATTATTATTGAACTACCGCACAAATCCTAAATTACATTTTGGGCTCCTTCTTATCATGAGTGTGTTAATCTCCCTATGTTTAAGATGTCGAATGTCCACTAATTAAATGAGTTACTGACAACTCACTTTAATTAATATCTTAGTCCAAGAGTAGTGCTACTCAACCTTATTGTCATATCGGACTAAGTCCACCTGCAGGGTTTAACATGACAATCCTTATTAGCTCCTCTTGGGGATATTATCAATCTAGATTACTAGGACACAGTTTCATTCTATAATCAACAACACACCATATAAATAATACCATTTCTCAACTTATCGAGCCTATTGATTTATCGAACTAAATCACACCCTTTGATAAATCAAAGAAATGAATATCAAGTATATGTGTTTGTTATTATATCATGATTAAGAGCACACACTTTCATAATAACAAAGGTCTTGTTCTTTTATGCAGTCTGTATAAAAAAAATTTACTTTAAATGGTCCAGCTCAATACACTCTGAGTGTATTAGTATAATTTTATAGTCAAGATAAACTAATACCAAATTACACTACGACTATTCCAATGGTTTGTTCCTATCCATCTTAGTCGTGAGCAACTGTTTATAATTTATAAAGAACTGATAGCATTATCTTCTGTGTGTGACACCACACATCATGTTATCTACAATATAAATTAATTGAACAACTACACTTAGCATATAAATGTAGACATTTGACCAATGTGATTCTTTATTTATAAAATAAATGTTTATACGAAAGCTAGGTTTTTAATATACACTCTAACACAAGCTTCCGTGCCTCTTTTGGTATCCACATGAATAAGCTTCTTGTCCGTCTCACAAACTCAAGAAGTGGAGAAGAAAATCGCTTAAGTTTGTGCTAGCAACCAAGAAAGGAGCTTTCGATGGAAGAAAGAAGAAGAGAAGAAGGCAAAATGAACACCCTTGTTCACTTGGCTGAAAATCAATTGAATTTGCCTTTTATATTCATCCAAGGGATACCAAAGGTCATGTGTCTTTTGATTTTCCTTCATGAATTGATCTTTATTATCTTTCATGAAGAGTCTTGTGTCTTTTGATCTTCCTTCATGAATTGATTTTACTTCATGAATTGATCTTAATCATCTTTCATGAAGAGACTTTTGGTCTTCCTCTTTTACTTGGTGAATTCAAGTTCACCCAATGAGTCTAACTCATTGACCCTCATCAATCCAAATTGACTCCATGAGTCTAATTCGAATTGGACTAAATCCAACAATTGGATCCAATTCAGTCTAACTCAATGAGACTACTTTGAATTAGACTTAATCCAATGATCCATCATATGAACTCATTTCCAAATCAACTTGTTCTTTGTGTATGACTCAATAGGTTCTCGTAATGTTGGCAATGTATCCAAATCAATATTTTAGATACATAAGTAATGAGTAGCATTTAGTAATGCATCATTGTTACCCAAGTAACGAGAAAGTCGAAATCTGACCTAACCTGTCCGTGACTATTATCTTGCATGATTGAATCCCTCTATCCTTGATATCTAGATTGATCAATGAGGCATAAACCTTGTCATCCTCTTATCAATCTTTGTGTTTCTTGATTTCTAAGTAGACACACTCATACAAATAAGTTCAATATCTCATATTGACTCATTTGATCATGGTTATGCATTCTTATATCCTACTAATCAAGGGGCTCACAGATATCACTTTTATCATATGGAAGGGATAGATCTCATCTATATCATTCACATCCTTTTGCATAACTCATTACATACCTAGTGATTGACTTTATAGTTCACCCTGTTATAGGTGACGTTTGATGATACTAAAGTACACAACTCCTTATGTAGGGAACCGTAGTGACTTCAGGTCTAAGGACTATTTATATCAATATTCAGATAAGAATATTTATGACACTCATATAATGATCCATGAAACATTCTCATGGTAGGTTATTCAGTACATATGCTCTAGTATATACCCATATGTCAACGTGATATCTCATATTCATAACTTATGAGATTAAGTCATCAATTGACTTACATGCTAGTCTCAATGCATTAATATTGTCCTTGCATATTAATGCTTGACTAGAAATAGTTAAGAGTAGTGTTTATGTGTATCTACAATATCCAATATCAATTCAACCAATTGATATATTATAAACTAGAACCTACTATCCGAGGATATTATTATACTTATTCATTCGGTACTGAACTGAAATAAATATAATAACCAACTCTGCCTTTTTTATTAATAAAATAAAATATGATATAATAATGTCCTATCAATCATCTCATAATTGGTACTAGGGCTAATACTAACAATGCAGAGATACTTGTTTATGAAGAATGAAGAACTGAGCCCACAGAGGCCCGACAGGTACTTTCAGCTGATCGTCCTTGTACTAGGAGGCTTGTCCCTAAAGTGATATTTGAGCACTGGAAATTTAGTCAGTTTCCTTTTTAGATTTACCTTGTATGTTTGCTCGGTGAAGATAAGGATACTGAGCTTTGTAACTTTAGTCAGTTGTATATTCATATATAGGAGAACGGGAGAATGAACAGTGAAGGCTCATATGTTTAACCAATTGTATACTAGGCACTTAGAGCGGGATGCTGGGTCTCCAGGCTATGTTCGAATATTATTCTCGGTCGGGACTCTCTTGAACTCGAATGGATGATAGACGGTCAGGTATATACTAGGCGTCTTACTATAGGCAGGGAGTGTTGGAGCAATCCCAATGGTCTGTGTGACCATGTGTTTTGGTGTTTGGGCAAAGAGTTTAAGTTAGGTTTACCCTTGTTATTTGATATGTGTACTTGAGTTGTGCAAGACTGCAGGATACACATGTGACTCAGGTTGATGGCTTCGGGTCCGGTGAAGGATGACATTGGGGACGAGCCGCGGGCTTGTATGCATCTGAGGGATCATGGACAAGGCAGTAAGGACAAGGGCTGAGGGAAGCGACTTCGAGGCATACGTGAAGGATGGCATTAGGGACGAGTCGCGGGCTTGGATGCATCCGAGGGATGAGAGCCAAAGGAAGTAAGCTTGAAGGCAAGAGGTCAAGGCTGCAAAGAAGAGTCAAGTGAGTCGTGAGGGTCCGAGTGCGAGAGAAATGTACTCGGGATGGGAAACCCTATGTTTAGGGTTGTACTAGTCGACTGGTACTGGGACCAGTCGACTGGTGGTGAGCACAGAGAGCTTCTGTGCCTGAATGGCTGGCACCAGTCGACTGGTGCAAGGACCAGTCGACTGGTAACGGGTAAATCAGCTTGCTGATTTCTTCCAAGCTCTATAAGAAGGAGCTTGGGATGGCCGTCCAAGGTGACGAAATTAGACTTGGTTAAAGCCTAATTAGTAGTCATCTAGTGCTCTAGCAATCCAAGTGTTCTTGATCGATTTGTGGCGAGGTTTCTCCACCGACAAGGAGGATTGTGCTAGCCGGAGTTTCCAGGGACTAATTCACTGACGGATTGAGGGATCGCCCACCTTACGGACAGTCGTGGAGTAGGAGCAAGTTATCTCTGAACCACGTAAACGAACATGTTAGCAGTTTGCATTTCCTTTCTTAGCTTTCGTATTTGTATTTGTATTGTTTGTATTTCGCTGTGCTAACAAATACGTAGGAAGTGAGTATTTGGGAGCGCCGTCTATCCAACCCCCCTTCAAGCCGGCCACCGATCCTCCTACAAGTGGTATCAGGGCGAGGACTCTCTCCTTCGGACTAACCGCCGAGGAAGCAAAGATGGCCGACTTGATTGAACCGCCAAAGTTTGAAAGTGGAGGCTTATGGGACTTCACATATTGGATGATGAAGATGGAGGTCTTATTCAACACGGATTGGGATACCATGATGGTGGTCAAAGAGCCGTTCGAAGTTCCGAAGGATAAGAAAGGAAAGAAGCTCCGATAACGACATTGGACGGAGGAGCAAACCTCACAATCGAAGGCAAACGACAAGGTAATATCAATATTGATTGAAATTTTGCCTTCTAACGTGATAAGTCGTGTAGGTGAATACAAGAACGCCCATGAGTTGTGGAGCAAGGTCAAAAAGGTTCAATGGGAAGAACCTATGCCTACACTAGAAGAAGAAGAAAAAGAAAAATCCGAAGAAACGGATATAGAAGCTCAAGTAGAGGAGGAGCAACCGGAAGTTGAGCAATGCTCAACATCTGAGGAGGAGAAGTAAGATGAAACATCATCTACATCCTCAAGAATTGAAGAAGATTCCAAGACAAGTGAAGAAGAAGAAGAAATCTTGGAAACCAACTTAGTGAGCATCTCCACCGAAGTCAAATCAAAGGACCATATTGTGTGCTTTGGTTGCAATGAGAAGGGGCATTACAAGAGTAGATGTCCTTTGCTCAAGAAGGTAAAATCTAAATCCACTCAAATTATTTTAGATACTAATATGGGTTGTTAAAATGATGACACTAAGAAGAAGAAGGAGAAGAAGCACATTAGATGCTTTACGTGTGGTCAAATGGGGCACTACCACACAAAATGCCCAAGGAAGGGAGAGCTCAAGAAGTTAGAGCAATTGAAGAAATGGGAGAAGAAGAAGATGATGAGCTTGAGTCTAGGGGGAGCTTTAAGGGTAATGGAGGTATATCCTAACTTGAAATGTAATTCAAATTTAAATTCTTATACACCCATGCATGCTAGGAATAATTCTTATTATTTACCCATGCAAAATTTTGGTTTTACATATCATGATAGGAATAGGGTTAATATAAATCAAAACCCTAAGAAACTCATACATGATAAACCTAGAAATGGTAGACCTAAGGAGAACCAAGGCATTAATCCCAAGAAGGGGAGACATATGCCTAGGAAGGGTAGGTCTAGGAATGTCCATGGTGGACATATTAACTCTAGGGTTAGGAACCTAGAGAAAGAGAATCAAGCTTTAAGGGAAAAACTTGATAAGTTAGAACAATTCCTTAAGAGATTCAATGTTGGATCTAAGTAATTAAGTATGGTATTGGGTAGTCAAAGACCCAACAATGATAGATCGGGCTTGGGATACCAATCTAGTCCTTCCAAGGCCAAGGAGAGATCATATGCAAGGGCGGCAAATGATCATGGAAAGTCTGATGCAAGGGTTGTATATGACTATAGCAAGGAAAAACCAATAAATGACAAGGAAAAGTCATTTAAAGGTAAGAAGAAGTTAACCAAGAACAAGGTGTCCAAGGTTAAAAAGATTAGGTTTGTAGGCCAAGTGTCACCGGAGGTGCACCGATGTGGCCTAGCAATTATAGATGCGTCACCTAGAGAGGTGGCTAAGGCTAAGGGTTCTAGGGGGAGCTCAAAGAGTCAATTTGAGATCCGTGGCAAATGGATCTCAAGTGGGTACTACTTGGGAGTCTAGATGAGCCATGGAGTGTGCCAAATGATTTGGAGACGGACTTGAGTCTCAAACCTAGAGATTTGGCACACATGGTTTGTGTTTCAAGCAAGAAATATGACATTTGGGGTCATATAGCATGATAATTGATTTTGGATGTATAGATGTCATATAAACCAATGCTAGGGATGCATTATGGGTTGATATGGGCAAATACATCAAGAGGAAGTCAAAACTAGGACTTTAGGTCAAGGTTCAATTGAACCATTTAGTTAGTTTTGGATTTTGTGTCAATCTTGGGATTGGTGATAGATACATTTTGTAATGTATTTTTCCCAAGTAGACATGGGTAAAATGGACCTCTCCATAAAATTTGGGGATTTTTGGAGGTCTGTGGAATTTCTGGTGCATTTCTGAAGTTAGCCAGAAAAGATTAATTTTTACAGAAATATGGTACCAGTCGACTGGTACAGATACCAGTCGACTTGTAATAGTGTTTTTGAGCACAGAATGTCTCTGTAAGCTCATTTTGTCGATACCAGTCGACTGGTGCCGATACCAATCGATTGGTAACAGTAGATTTCGACCACAGAATACTTCTGTAAGGTTGTGTCGAGGGGATCAGTCGACTGGTACCAAGGGACAACCAATTGATACCAGCCTGAACTTATTTTTCAGCGCTGTTCTTGACCGTGTCAACTCATTTAGATGTATGGGATCCATGAGGGATAGATACATGAGTTTAGGGTCAGTTTGGACGATAAATTTTCAACAATTAGGATATTGTTGGAGAGCTTTTTGGATGTTAGGCAAAGGGGGAGAAGTAAGGTTTAGTTGGGAAAACCTTAAGTGCCTTTGCGTAGGGGGAGCCTTGGGATAGGTTCCAATGCATGTTGCATTTTGTTTCGGCGGTGTAAGTCCAAGTGTATAGCCTTGGCAACGTAAGTCCATTGTTTCTTTTTAGCATGTTTATTTGCTATATATTTTCTCTAACTTAAACGTATTTCCAAACATCAAAAAGGGGTATATTGTTGGAGCAATCCCAATGGTCCGTGTGACCATGTGTTTTGGTGTTTGGGCAAAGGGTTTAAGTTAGGTTTACCCTTGTTATTTGATATGTGTACTTAAGTTGTGCAGGACTGCAGGATACACATGTGACTCAGGTTGATGGCTTCGGGTCCGGTGAAGGATGACATTGGGGACGAGCCGCGGGCTTGTATGCATCTGAGGGACCGTGGATAAGGCAGCAAGGACAAGGGCCGAGGGAAGTGACTTGGAGGCATACCCGAAGGATGGCATTGGGGACGAGCCGCGGGCTTAGATGCATCCGAGGGACGAGAGCCAAAGGAAGTAGGCTTGAAGGCAAGAGGTCAAGGTTGTAAAGAAGAGTCAAGTGAGTCGTGAGGGTCCGAGTGCGAGAGAAATGTACTCGGGATGGGAAACCCTAAGTTTAGGGTTGTACTAGTCGACTGGTACTGGGACCAGTCGACTGGTGGTGAGCACAGAGAGCTTCTATGCCCGAACGGCCAGGCACCAGTCGACTGGTGCAAGGACCAGTCGACTGGTAAAGAGCTGTTGGAGTGTCGTTGGGCTGACACCAGTCGACTGGTGCAAGGACCAGTCGACTGGTAACGGGCAAATCAACTTGTTGATTTCTTCCAAGCTCTATAAGAAGGAGCTTGGGATGGTCGACCAAGGTGACGAAATTAGACTTGGTTAAAGCCTAATTAGTAGTCATCTAGTGCTCTAGCAATCCAAGTGTTCTTGATCGAGTTGTGGCGAGGTTTCTCCACCAACAAGGAGGATTGTGCTAGCCGGAGTTTCCGGGGACTAATCCACTGACGGATTGAGGGATCTTCCACCTTACGGACAGTCGTGGAGTAGGAGCAAGTTATCTCCGAATCACGTAAACGAACGTGTTAGCGGTTTGTGTTTCCTTTCTTAGCTTTTGTATTTGTATTTGTATTGTTTGTATTCCGCTGTGCTAACAAATACGTAGGAAGCGAGTATTTGGGGGTGTCGTCTATCCAACCCCCCTTCAAGTCGGCCACCGATCCTCCTACAGGGAGCGCTAGGTCCCTTTGGTCATACCGGTTTGTTGGCCGAGCATCCTTGTACTGAGGGCCTTAGTGCTGCGTGAGGAATTAAACCTTATTGTGAGTGACCTCTTGACTGCCACCTCCCCTTAACTTGGACCACCACCTCCCCTTGACTTTAGCTGCCATGTCCCCTTGACTTTAACTGCCACATCATACCTGAATCCGTTTGGAACATCCCGTATCAACATCTTTTTGAGGAAATGATGCTCTTAAATGATCCAGTTTGCATAGGTTGTTTTAATGTGTTTGACCAGGAATTTAAATAAGATTCAACCTATATTTTTTATGTGTGCAGGGACTTAGAACAATGCACATAGGAGCACATAGAACTTGATAACTCAATGCAGTTGAGTTGGTTGGGTGGATGATTTAACATAGCCAAGTTGAGTGGTTCTTGGTTTGATCTATTGAAGGTCTAATAAGGAGAAAGATGTTGGTGCAGGGAGTACCAGACGATCGACTCTATGTTTTAATAATGGCAAAGGGGGTTCAAAGTTAAGACTATTTTGTTATCTAACAAGTGTGAATAAGTTTGCATGAAGTCCTAGTGGAGTCTAGATAGGTGAAAAGTCCTATCTACGGTTAGACAACGAAGTCCTAGTCCGAGGAACTAGGCAAGGTCTGGCATGTCAAGGACATCAGGCGAAATCCTAGAGTTGAGGGCTCTAGATGAAAATCCTTAGGGTTGCAGACACTAGGTGAAAGACTGGACAGGTCAGGGATCAGACATTCAATGAAAAAATCCTGAAGTCTCATATGCTGAGCAAAAGTCCAGACGGTCTGGAGGACCGGTCTAGTAAAAGGTAAACTCTCTTGAGAGGAGCAGGTAAGGACACATTCTCTAAAGAGGAAATAGTGGGCGTCGGTCTGACCTAGAGTTTCAATAAAACTCAAAGTCAGGACCGGACAATCCGAAGGCTATCAAAACTTATCTTTACATATTTTTTACCTTTTATTTTAACTCTGTTTTGCAGGAAACTAACAATTGTGCAGGTTCAAATTTTTGCCTTGTTCGGAGGTTTGGTCGATCGAACCCTAGAGATCAGATAAGCTTGCAGCTAAGTTTTGACCAAGGATTAGTCGACCGAACATTGGGTTCAGTCGACCAATCAGTGGATAAGAAGGGGGTTGATCGGGTTGAGTTGATCAGATCAGATAAGCTGAGGAGCAATGGTGGATCGATCGACTAAACGGTGGGATCGGTCAACCGAATGAAGACTCATCCGAAGCAGCAGAATCTGGACGAAAGAGGGACTGATTTAGGCAGGATCGGTCGACCGATCCGAGGGATTGGTTGACCGATCAAAGTCGAGTCAAACTTGATCTTGAGATTAGTGGATCCGGATCAAGCTCAACTTGGCTATAAAAGTAGGTCTCGACCCAGCACTTCAGCACTACGAATTCCAAGCATCTTCAGCTTCTGCGCACTGCTCCGAAAATATCTCTATGACGCCGTAACTCTACGCAAAAGATTCATCATTCCAAGTCGTTGGTATTGCAATTTTTTGTTTAGTTACTTATATTCAAAGTGTAATTATTTTTGTAACTTTTCAATCTATAGTGGTTGCCCAATGAAAGCGATCAAAGATGACTGACCTTGGAGTAGGAGTCATCATAGGTTATGAACCAAGTAAATCCTACTTGTGTTTGTGATTATGTTTTCTATTTTCCGTTGCATTTCATTATGTGCTTTGTAAAAAAGGAGAAAGAGCCACGAGTGTTATTCAACCCCCCTCCCTCTTCTAGCATATCTGGATCCTACAAAAGACTCAAAAGGAGACTAGAGTAAAAGATGACATGTGAAGGAACATCTAACAGTTTGGTACATTTGGTTTATTGGAGGCTCAATGTGAGGTGAACACTTAGGTGAATTTAGAAGGAAAAGGGTGTAGGGTGGCATGTGAAACAAGTTTGGAGAGCTTGGTGCTTCTAAGGTACTAGATGCCTAACACAAGGTCTATTCTCTAAAGGCCTAAAAAAAGGGGGATTCATTTGAAAAAGCAACGCATGGAGCAACATAGAAAAATTGGTGCATCTGAGGGGTTGAGAGCCTAACATAAAGTAAACTTTAGAGCATAAGGAGCATCAATAAGGTTAAAAATGTGAAGATATGGAAGCTATGAGAGATTATAAATGATGTGTAATGTTGAGCTTTTTCTTTTGGGAAGCACCATCCATGGATGATGTGCTTAGTTATATACGGGTAGACTATCTACTAAAGCCTTTGATTGAGGGAAAAATGGTCTTGGGTGATAGCCTATGACTTAGCTCAAACCCATGACTTCATGTAAGCTTATGAGGGTGTAAGATCACGGGAGAGATCAATGGTTCAATTTAGTTGATTAGAAGTTGATCTAAGTTGACTAAAGGATTTAATCGATTCTAAAATTCACTAAATGTGAGGTTTTGATGAACAAGATATTTTCTATTCGAGTAACAATCGACTAAAATATTGGCCTAGTTAATTGGAGGATTGAGTCGTCAACTGAAATACATTGCTAATCAACTGTGATATAATCATTAATATAGGATCGGAAAGCGTGATAAAGGGTTGGATGAATATTGTTTATTTAAAACACTTTGTTTTCTTTTTCAAAATCTTTTGAAATAAAAAACGCAGCGGGAATATTAAAATGAAAGAACTCGAATGGTTACTTGATTTTTAATCCAATGACTACTACTTCATACCTATAATCCCTTGAATCATTTTCGAATAAGCAATCTACTAAAATTCTCCTTTCAAAAAAATTTCAAAGGAGGAGAAAATCATATAAATGAAAAAGAGGATAGTAATACACTACTATCTTTTTTAAACGAAATGTAATTAATAAAGTTACTGACAACTAAATATGTAGTTTTATCATAGGTTGTCAGAGAACTTCTTGGTGTGTCAACAACATCACTTTCACGAACTGAACAAAGAGAGAGATTGTCGAGAATTGTTGTTATGAGTTAAAGATCCTAAAGCTCTTTTATACACTTGTTCTAGTTAACTGAATACCCTGTTCAATCGACTTAACTCAATCAAATTTCACCGCATTCGCGCTTTAGAGGTTTTCCCTTGACAAGCTGCATGTCTATTTTATCAACTCCCTTGACAACTTGAACATGCATATTAATTAAATACAACATGTTAAAGGTTTAAGTTAAACTTTTGCATGAACATTAAAACACAAGGTCTAAGTTGTCTCATCACCCGAGCATGATTGTATTAATTCCAACATAATCATTTAGGATGACGATAAGTTCGATCCTATCATTAAGGGCAGTACCTGAACCCTACTCATTGGTCATCATGTGTATATCAATTATGAACATTTTTTTTAAAAAAAAAATCATTTGAATTGTTAATTGATATACATATGGCGACCAATGAGTGGATTAAGGCACTATCCTTATTAGTAGGATTGAACTTACCTAGGATGACATATTTGTATATTTTGAGCATAGTCTTAGAAACATGTTGAATATGTATGTTGCTATTTATTTTGTCATTATATTATTTTCGCTGTCTATATTTGACACAAGCTTGAGCTATTTTCATTTTTTTTTTAAGTTTGCTTTTCGTATGCATAATGTCTCGCTAATCACTTGACCCATGCAAAAGATCGCTATACTGGAGACGAAACCCTCATGATATATTTCCCTTCCAGATTATGTGGGGGGCCCTCGAGGTAAGTAGATTGCTTTTAGGGAATCTATTTTTCACTCCTTTCCCAATAAGCAAACTCAAGCCTTATCCAAAATGGTGCATGTTGGGATTACATCGATCCTACACTTAATTTCATTATATATGTCCATGTTGGGTAATGGAAAATTTTTGAGATAGGTTCCACTTGAATATCTTATGTCAATGGAGTTCATCATAATTAATTTCTAGTACATCGATTTTGATACGATGTATAAAGGTAGAGCCTAATAAGATCAGACAATCAATAGTTAAGAGGACATGGTAGTCAAAAGTTAAGGGGATGTGACAGTCAAAAGTCAAAAGGATGTGACAGTCAATAGTCAAGAAAAAAAGAGAGTTGGACCGCCTCACGTCATCAGCCGTATATTTCTAGACGATCACAACAAGGGTAGGTCCCCTAGATATGAGACATAAGATGGAGCTCGTACTAGTTCTTGACCTGTCCCCGACTGATCGGACTTCCCCAGCTTGGGCCGTGTAGGCAAGCCTGGTACTTTCACTAAGACAACTCCCCGTCGACCCTTTAGCGATCAAGGCGTGAAAGATGGGTCCCTCGCCACAGCTCCTCCTCCTCATCAAGACTCAAGTTGGGTGGTACATTCGAACAGTCATCCCGATCTGTCTCTAGCTAAACTCGGGTGGGATGAAAAGCGCTAATCGACAACAATGTCAGGGAATCGTAACTTTCTATTAGAAAATAACTGCCACACGTAAGGAAATATTTCAGTGGTATGCTATCACTTGCGAATGGAGCCTTCCTTCCACCAATAAGAGGTCACCGTACATCCTCTCTCACCTGACATACCCTAATACTCGACATTCTCTGACAACAGACAGACTTTGAAGGTACACAACGTCATATAAAAAGGGAGGTCTTCTTCCTTAGCCAGGTACGTGCACATATGCACTCATCTTCAACAGTTTTTTTTCATCATACACTGTTCTTCTGGAGAAAAATGATCTGACTTGAGCATCGGAGGGCCTGCGCTGGAGACTTTTTCCATGATTTCCGGTCTCTAACGTTTTAGGTCCTTGTCTGAGTGTGTGCAGAGTTCGCTTACCACTAGTTCACGTACTATAGATCAGGGAGTTCTACGTGAGGGTTGGCTTTTCTGATGTGTATACACCGGGTGCATCAAAGTCGTCTCTCCGTCAATATCAACACTATCTCCATCGACATCTGTCTGACTTAGATTCCGGATAGAATTAGATTTAATTATATCCTAATCGATGGCCATTAATATATCTATCCCTCCACTCTATTGTAGATAGACCCACACAAGGTACATCAAGCTCGTTCTCTAACTTGTAGTTAGCTAAGTCGTCATCCAAATAGTCACCATAACTCAAGGCCTTATCCTCCACTATGTTTGTCATTTGATAGAGGTGGTGAGGTCATTGCCGTCTTGTTTCCTTGTCGACCACCACGTCTTATTATTATCTTTGTGGTTCCATCAAATGGCCTCCAACATATATCTATTCGGAGATCCAAGAGACTCTGAGCCTAGAACTATTATTGTTGATAGGCTGTTCACACACATATCTAGTAGTTTTGAATATAACTAGGCCTTTCTTTAGAGCATTAAACTGGAGGAGATCAAGTAGGGAAGCAGTTTTTTTATCGAGGTCGATTGTAAGTGCTAGGATGAAGGTATCAGTCGCCTCGTTAACTAGTGGTGGAGTTAGAAATTTTATAGCCCTTGATTGATCCTGGGCTGATGGAAAAAAAAACCCACCAGCTACCCTCCTTTCTCATACATATGTTCTTCCTTTCTCCAATTCTCCCATCGTAAATCAGATCTGCAACTCCTCCTCAAAGTCGTCAGGTCCCGGGATAATGCCCGAGCGCCGCCCTTGTCGTTGTCTATCTTAGAATCTACCCCGGTCCCGTGTTTGAACCACGACAATAGCTCCCTCCAATTCATGTAGTGGATTATGGAAGGAGTGACATGCTCTATCCACCGAATCCAAACCCATATCAGTATAACAATGACAGGTGGGTGGGGCCTGACCGCTTCACATGCATGGCATCCATAGATATGGAACTGCCTCGATTCATCTTCTGCCTCGATCGTGGTTTCGCAATCACAAATAGAATAGTGAAATGCTTAAATGAAGCAAGGAAGTTGGCGTGATGAGATCACGTGGAGTGTTTGTGCGCCGGCGGAGGCCAGCGAGAACATGGGCCTGATCCAAGGGAAGTGGCACAGAGGCCCCACTCGATCGGTCATGTGCTGTCACTCACGACGTGGTTGATGTAATAAACAATCGCTCCCTGTTTCGCATTGCAATTGTGCTGTTTTTGTTTGCATTACCTTCCTAGACTATTGATATACATTATATATTCGCCTTATAATGCTAAAGTTGTGGACGGTTGACAGCGTAGCAGAGTGAATCAATCCTTACGAACCCTTTTTGATAAATAATTTTATGGAGGATCATTACAGTGCATAAATATTAATTTAAAAATTACATTCGTACTCATCTTGTGATTTTTATGATATTAAATTTAAATCATAATATTATTGGGTTTAATCTTTTTCAAATGGACTCACATGCGATTTAAAACATGCAAAATTATATCGTCATTCGGAATCTAGACCCATTAAATGATTTAACTTAAGTTAATTGAGATTTTGACTATTAATGTGGACTTTCATTATCCACATCCATTATTAATGATGGACTAATAATTGATGTCGATCCTCTATATGTTTTATTTGATCCCCATTGGATTAGGAGTACTAATAGAACTCCCCTTTTCTCATTGACTAAAGTTTTAGGTGTTGTCATCCTAGCTCATTCGGAAGACCTCTCATTCTTCTTCCGTAGGATCTTGAGATCTTGAGGATGACGCTCTATAATGATGGCTCTTTCGCTGCATTCAGGTTCCACCGTTACTGTTTTTAGTTCATTTTATTGTTGTGTCATGCTAATGATGTTACTAGATCTTGCATAGTTGTTGTATTTCCTATATTAGAATTCTTTTTGTTTCTAGAATTCATGTGGATTAGGGAATGATAAATTTCTAACAAGTGGTATCAGAGTGTTGTTTCATCGTTTTCAGGGAAATAAAGTTAGGATTTTCGTTGATTTATTATTTTTATGTTAGATTAGGTTTTGCTAATATAAAATAATATTTGAAAAATACTTGAAAAGAAAAAAAACTATGATAAACTTGTTTTCAAATTTTTCATATTTCTGTAAAGAATACGAAGAATGACGGAAACTATCGCGTTTGATCCATTTTTAGGGCAAATCAGGATGGAACAACTGATTGTCAAGCCAAAATTTACAAACAGAATCGCTTAAAATCAATTAGCCAAGTCGATCAGTCGATGCCAATCGATTGCTAATAAATAACAATAGATTGATATGACCGGATTGAAGGTTTGATTGCTTCTAGCAATCGATTAATGTTAAGCATAAATCGATTGCTATTTAAAAGGTCAAGAATAGAATCAATTTTGATCAACTGTAGCTACCAGCCGATTGCCCATTTTTTCTAATGGATTGATAGCCTTGGAGTCGTACAGAAAATTGATTTTGATCGATTGGCCAGATCGACTTCAACTACCAATTGATTAATCATTTTTACCAATCGATTGATAACCTTAAAGTCAGACACAAAATCAATTTTAATCGATTGGACCAATCGTTTGAAGCTACCAATTGATTGATGGCCTTGAAATTGAATACAGTGAGCTTTCAAAGTGATTGAGGTAATCAACTAGCAACAATCTATCAATTGTCATATAATAACAATCGATTGATAAATCTAGGCTTGATCAATTAAGGTTGGTCAAATGATTGTTTGTTCGATTAAATTTCCTAGGGATTTTTTTTTGTGTCTATCTATATATGTGCTACTAAATTGAATTATTGTGTCAACCAAAGGAGGACACTTTAGGTAAATTTAGTACATTTTGTATCGGTAGACATATATCGATGGTAAAAGTAATTGACTTAAAGAAAAATTACTTTTAGGCATATATATTTTAAAGGTAGCTTATAGCTAAAAGCAAAATTTTATTTTTTATTCAGATCATGTACAAAATATGTCAACCCAAAGAAAAGTATATTGTATGACAGATTCAGGTTGTTGTGAACTATAGATAATTATATAGCTCATATAAAGTGCCAAGTATATGCATAATGTGTCAGTCCAAAGGAAGACACATTATGTGGTTACCTAAGGTTTAAGTTATATTTGAGAGTTTTGCTAACAAATTATATTTTTTAATCTAATGATTAAAAATGTAAGGTTGCATTTGATATCTCATAAGGAGCCCATTAATATGCATTTTTTTATTGCACCATTATATGATATTAATTAATTAATAATTTATCTTTATTTTTGGTTTTAATTAAATCATGAGCTTACAGTGTTTTCTCTCTTATAAATTTCAGTGCACTTAGTAATTATCAACATTAATAATATCCCCATATTATCTCGATCAAATTTTATGGAATGAAAAGAGTACATAATCATAGTCTTGTGTTATATGGACTTAACTATGCATTAAGGTATGATCGCTTCACACCCCTGACTAGTGCCAGCACTGCAGAGTAAAGAAAATAATTTGAAAAGTAGGAGCGATCAAATCTCATGAGTCTAAGTATTATGAAACTTTCAATTTTAGAACAAATTAAAGGCTCCTTATGAAAATGAAAAGGGGAAAATGCTAAGAGTTTAATTTCCTTAGCCAATTGGTTGATCATTTTGTGTCAAATGAAAAGGTCGAAACTATTACACTTCTTTTGAAGTTGGTGTCCATGCGATATAATAGCAAAGGAAATATTAGGGAGTACATTATGGAAATCTCTAATATCGCTATAAATTTAAAAGCACTGAAACTTGAAATGTCTAAAAGTATGTTAGTGCATCTGGTTTTGATATCTATGCTTGCATGATTCACTATTTTTAAGATTTTATATAATACTTAAAAGAAAAAGTAGATATTGAATGAGATTATAGCTCAATACATGTAAGAAGAGGAGAGATTGAGGCTTGAGACATCTGAGAGTGTTCACTTAACATCTGGTTCTCAAGATTCAAGCAAGAAGAGAACGAAAATCAACAATAACGGTAAAGGAAAGCAAACTACAAATTCTAGGGGTGATGACAATAAGGAGCACAAGAAATAAGATAAGGAGTCCACTTATTTTTTCTGCAAGAAAAAATACTATATGAAGAAAGACTGCCTCAAATAAGCCAACTAGTGTGTAAAAAAAAGCTAAGCTTTTCAACCTTGTTTGTTCGGAAGTCAATTTAGTTATAGTTCCTACTGACACTTAGTTGATAGATACCAGTGCAACTACTCATACAAATGTCACTATGTAGGGCTATCTTAGAAGCCAACTTTCGCTTAATGGTGAAAGATACATTTATATGGGGAGTGACAAGAAGGCTAAAAGTGTTGGGTGCTACTCAAAATTCAGTTATGTTTCCCCTGTACAAAAATTTATACAAGCACAAAACTTTTCCTAGCAACCCATGTGCTTTTCAGAAGTTAAACTTGGATTGCAAACGAAACTTAACATTATTAATCCAAGTTCAACCCATGTGTTCATCAGAAGTTAAAACATATTATAAAAGTTGATTAAATATCTATTTCAAGGATTGACTTTTAGGTCGTTGGCGAGGCACTCGGCCTTCTTGGGTATAGGAACATCCACCACTTCCTAGTCAAAGCCTTTCAAAGAAATTGAATATTTAAACTCCTTACAATAAACCCTAGGTTAAACTACAGAGACCTCAATCAAAGCACAAGATCGCTAGCCTCTTGTGTTGGTACTTTAGGATCCATACAAAGGAAAAATAAATTAGTACACAGCAGAAACAATTAACTAGTTATACCTTTCTTTGTATCTTAAAGACCTCTTGATCTTCTGCTGTATTCCTCTCCTCCTCTTGGACATTGTGTGGGCGACGATCTACCAAGACGCAAAAACCACCCAAGTCCTTCTTTCTTCTAAGACTTTCAGCCACCAAGGGATCAAAGCTAGGAACACCACCTCTTGTTCTTCTTTCTTCCTTGCACCCACCGACTACAAGATGGTTGAAGCCTCTTGATGCCGTCGGTCTTAGGTGAGAAAGCAAGGGGAGAATAAGAATATGAGGGGACCAGCTACAAGGAGAATAGAAGAGGAATAGAAATTGTGTAGATGATTATTTCCTCTAAGGCACCATCTATCCTCTTTTATAATCCTTTGTAATAGTTAAAAAAGAAAGATTTTAACAACAATTAAAATCTCTCTTTTAAATTTTCTATTGTGGATGACTACAAAAGGAAAGTTTTAAAATTAAAAATCTCTCTTTTAAACATTGTAGATGATTACAAAAAGGAAAGATTTTTAAAATTACAACCTCTCTTTTAAATCATGGTTACAAAAAAGGAAAGTTTTAACAAAAATTAAATCTCTCTTTTAAATCATTATAGATGGCTAAAAAAAAGATTTTTTAAATTTAAAACTCTCTTTTAAAACCATGTGGATGACTTCAAAAAAGGAAAGTTTTTTAAAATTTAAAATATCTCTTTTAAAACATTGTAGATGACTACAAAAAGAAAAATTTTAAAAATTAAAAAATCACTTTTAAACCCATCTTAGTCAGCCCCTTGCTTGGGCACCAAGCAAGGATGTGGCCGGCCATAAGGATGACTTGGCTGGATGCGAGACTTTATGCATAAAGGCTACAATAGGGACCTAGAGGATAAATTGATTTTGGCCTCCTGATGAGCTTGAGCTTCCTATGTTTGACCCGAACACCCAACTCAAGTTCATCAATAATAACTCATACCACTAAAGAGTTATTATTGAACTACTGCACCAATCTCATATTATATTATGGGCTCCTTCTTATCATGAGTGTGTTAATCTCCTTATGTTTAAGATATTGAATGTCCATTAATTAAATGAGTTACTCACAACTCACTTAATTAATATCTAGCTCCAAGAGTAGTACCACTCAACTTGTAATACCCCGGTTCTCAGATTCTGGTTAAGTATGACTTAAAAGGTTAGATGGTACTATCCATATCACCAAGGTACACCTTCCTTTTTGGAAGCTTGTAACGACTCGGCCCTTTGGCCTCTTGGGCGACTCTTGTGGCGACCCAACTGGCGGCCCTTATGTCGTCGGCCCATTTGGCGACCTCTCATGTCGTCGACCGACGACCCTTTGGCCGTGCCGTTACTCACTAGGACTTTCCACCCCTGGCAGTGGATTTTTACCTCCCCCAGGATTCGAACTCTAGACCTCCAGGCTAAGTAGTAGAGTTTATGAATCCTGGTAACCAAGTGAGACCACAAGGGTCGCCCAAGAGGCCAAAGGGTCAGGTCGTTACAATAAAAAGGCGCCTTTTTATTGTAACGACCCGGCCCTCTTGGCCCATTTGGCAGCCCATTTGGCGACCTCTTATGTCGTCGACCGTCGGCCCTTATGTCGTCGGCCCATTTGGCGACCTCTCATGTCGTCGACCGACAACCCTTTGGCCGTGCCGTTACTCACTAGGACTTTCCACCCCTGGTCAGTGGATTTTTGCCTCCCCGAGGATTCGAACTCTAAACCTCCAGGCTTAAGTACCTAAACCCTAAACCCTAAACCCTAAACCCTAAACCCTAAACCAAGTATTAGAGTTTATGAATCCTGGTAACCAAGTGAGATCATCTCACTTGGTTACCAGGATTCATAAACTCTAATACTTAAGCCTGGAGGTTTAGAGTTCGAATCCTGGGGGAGGCAAAAATCCACTGACCAGGGGTGGAAAGTCCTAGTGAGTAACAACACGGCCAAGGGTTGTCGACGACATTAGAAGTCGCCAAATGGGCCGACGACATAAAGTTACATGAGAGGTCGCCAAATGGGCCGCCAAATGGGCCAAGAGGGTCGGTCGTTAATAAAACTCCCATCGACTAGGTCATGAGGCGTCGCTTCTGATTATCTGTCTTTGGACTATTAATGCGAATGCGGCTAATTTAAAATTTTCTTGAACTAATGAAAGTTTAACTTAGTGTTAGGTGTACCTAGGAGTTGTACACATGCTAGGGAGGATAATAAACTTCGGATCGATCCACAGACCGATCTGCTGGTACTGGCACGGTAGGAAACTCCGGATCGTTCAACCGACCGATCCATAAACTACACTACAATCCTGTATGCTGCTGGATCGGTCTTCCGACCGATCCAGCCGGTCCCTGATCGGTCAATAAGACCGATCAGTGGCTTACTGATCGGTCTGCTGGCCGATCAGTGAGCCACCTTTTTTTTTTCGCGACCCAGCTCCTGATCGATCCACGGATCGATCAGGGAACGAACAGAAAGTTCTTTTCGCAGAAACCAGGTCCCTGATCGGTCTACCGACCGATCAGAGACTCCCTGATCGGTCTGCAGACCGATCAGGGGTTTCTGATTTCGTATCAGGCCCCTGATATCAGCACTGATGCGTGCCTAAGTCATTACACCACACTATAAAAGCTAAGAGAAACATTCTACTAGGTAATGGCTAACATACTAAACATGATTAAGGCATAGAATACTAATTCATGGCATGTAAGCATATGGAAACCAAAACTAACAAGGTTTTGAACTGTTCTCTTGCTAACCAACAGAAACATAAGATAACGCTTGCTATAAGTACTAATGCATACTGAACACGTTCTAATGCATAACAAAATAAAACTAGATCCCTAGGATCTTTATTCCAGTTCCTTCCACACACATCTTGATCTGCATTGACCTCCAGCCTCCACTGCTAGTCCATTTTCCTTTTACCTGTATCTGTAGTATAAGGAAAATAGTATCTGTAAGCTAAAAAGCTTAGTAAGAAACCATCTACCTCACTAAAACATGCATACGATGCAAATATGATTTTAAATCATGCTGTTTGAAAGGATATGCTAAGTATACTGAATAAACTAAACATGGCATGGCATATAAGCATACAATCATGGCATATCTAAAGCTGAACATGATATCAATCACATGGTATCAATGAAGAACTAAGCTGATACTAAAAACTGAGCTACTGCTAGGACTGTACTGAATTCACGAACTAATTTGTGAAAGGTTGAAAACCATATACATATAGTAAGTGAAAATACTAAACATGCTGTTGATGGGCCCTGACAACTGTACTTGCTGTGCGCGCATCCCTAACTAGACCCGGGATTGCAAGTTCCGAATCTAATAGGGTTTACTAGGTTAGCTGAACCTAGAGACGACTATGGGAGTCCAACCCAATGGATATCTAATCCAGTACAGTGCCACTGAAAAGTAAAATACTGAAATAGCTAATACTATTTTGCTGAATCTAGGTTATCTGAACCTAGAACTAGGTTGTCTGAACCTAGAACTAAGTTGTCTGAACCTAGAGGCGACTGTGGGAGCCCACCCATTGGACCGTAGTCCCATATAAGCTAAAATAAATTGATTTACTGATTTAAATGCTTCTAATGCATTTAACTAAGCTATTAAAATGCCTAATTTGCATTTTAACTTAACTAGCTATTTTATCGAACACCTAGTGTGCCCCAACTCTCCCCTCTATTAGGGAGACCACTTCTAGGCACCCGACAACGTCTAGGAACCCCCACTGAAGAGGGAATACGTGTCCGTCCCATCTAGAAGTACTCACTAAATCCCTAAATCTGCGAGGATGGTCAAATTCACCCTATGCGTCGATAAAAATAGCATATAGCTAAACTAGTGCGTATAAAACCAAACGGAGCTACTTATACTGCAGGTGAGGGGTTTCTTACCTTGTGTGCTAGATTTCTTACAAATCTAATCGTTAGAAATTCCGGTGGAGACGACTTCTCGACGATTCGCTCGCGTCCACGTGCTCTACTCGCGGAGGGGAACGTCCTTGTGCTGAAATCGTCACCGGAAAGTGACCTTGGGACCCTAGGGATGGAACCCTAGTTCTCCTTGTGGTTTGCGCCGAGAGAGGGAGGAGAGGGAGAGGTGGCGTCGGTGAGGTTAGGGTAATTCTTCTCATAATCCTTGAGTTGTCTGGAGGCATAGGCGATCACCTTGCCGTTTTGCATCAGTACTGCTCCTAGTCCCAACTTAGAGGCATCGCTATAGATGTCAAAGCTGCTGGTGTTGTCTGGTAGAGCCAAAATGGGAGCACTGGTCAATCTCCTTTTTAGCTCGCTGAAGCTGTTCTCACAGTCCTCTGTCCACTGAAATTTCCTGGTAAGAGCTGTCAGTGGGGAGGCTATCCTGGAGAAGTCCTCTACAAACTTTATGTAATATCCTGCTAATCCCGAAGCTCCTGATTTCGTTGGCGTTCTTACAGTTACTTACTGCTTCTATCTTGCTGGGATCTACCATAATACCATCCCTTGAGATGATGTGACCCAGGAAGGACACCTGATCTAGCCAAAATTCACATTTCGTGAACTTGGCGTATAGCTGGTTCTTCTGAAGGGTCTGCAATACTAGTTTCAGGTGCTCTGAGTGTTCTTCCTGAGTTCCTAAGTAGATAAGAATGTCATCGATAAACACAATAACAAACTTATCTAAATACTCCCTGAATACCCTGTTCATGAGATCCATGAATGTAGCTGGAGCATTGGTCACGCCAAAGGGCATGACTACGAACTCGTAGTGTCCGTATCTAGTTCTGAATGCTGTCTTGGGTATATCCCCTTCTTTAACCTTTACCTGATGATAACCTGATCTGAGATCTATCTTAGAGAACACTGCTGCTCCCTTTAGCTGGTCGAACAGGTCATCGATTCTGGGAAGGGGATACATGTTCTTGATCGTGACTTGGTTCAGTGATATGTAGTCTATGCACAGTCGCATGCTTCCATCCTTCTTCTTCACGAACAATACAGGCGCTCCCCATGGTGAATGACTCGGGCGTATGAAACCCTTGTCAAGCAGCTCCTGTAGTTGCTCCTGAAGTTCCATGCGATAAGGCGCTTTGGAGATAGGATTTGTACCGGGAATGAGCTCTATCTCAAAGTCAATCTCCCTGTCTGGTGCTAAGCCTGGTAACTCCTCAGGGAAGACTGTTGGGTAGTCACATACGACTCGAACCTCTGCTAGCTGTTGGTTCTTGTCCTGGCTGGCGTTGACTACGTGTGCTAGGAATCCTGTACATCCTGAATCCAGTAGCTTCTGTGCTTTCATAGTTGAGAGAAACTTCTTGGCCTTTCTCTTTGGTTCCCCGCTGTATTCAAATTGCACTGCCGCTTCAAGTTGGAAGATGACTTTCAGTTTACGGCACTCTATGGTAGCACCGTATCTGATCAGAAAGTCCATTCCAAAGATAACGTCATAGTCGGTCATCTCTAGCACTATCAGATCACAAAAGAGCTCTCTGTCTGCTAATATGACCGACACTGCTCTGAGCCAGTGTGTGGATGCCATGATCTCTCCTGAAGGTAGTGCCGTCAAAAACTGACCACTGAGTACCTCTGAGGGTAATTCTAATTTTTCGGAGAACATCCTGGCTATATATGAATGGGTTGCCCCAGTATCAAATAGAACAGTAGCACTATACTGTAAAATGCTAATCTGACCTGTGACAACTGTCGAGGCATTGACTACGTCCTCTATGGTGAGTAAGTAGATCCTCGCATTCGCCGTAGCTAGAGGGGCTTCTAATCTGCCCTGGCTGATAAGTGGACCTTCTAGAGCGGCATGCATCTGATATAACTGAGCTGGCTGGCCTGCATACTAAATCTGTTGTGGCTGAGGAAGACCGGTCTTGTTCGGGCACTGCTTGGCCATGTGCCCTTCTTGTCCACATTCAAAGCATCCTCGTGTGCCCTTGCGACAAACCCCTGGGTGGAATTTCCCACAAGTAGCACACTTTGGATAACTGGGTCGCTTGCTAGATGGTCCTCCTTTTGGGTCACTCCCTGATTTGCGCTTGCTGTTGGAGTTCCCTTTCCAGTTAGAGTTGTGGCCTTGCTGTTTTTGAGTGTGAGAGTTTCCTTGGCCTTTGGACTCTGAGGGAACTTGCTTCTGCTGCTTTATGCTGTTCTGGTAATGCTCTGTAGTTTGTGGCCTATGTATGCCACCAGCCACGTTCACTGCTATCTCTGGCCTCAGCATTTTGAGCATCAACCGGATTCGTTCCTTCTCTGTGCTGACTAGCTCTGGGCATAGACGAGCCAACCTGTTGAATTTCTTCACGGCTTCCTCAACTGAAAGGTTGCCCTGACGAAACTCAGTGAACTCGTCGTAGTGGCGGTTTATAACCCGTATGTGAAAGAACTCCTCGAAGAATTCCTTCTCGAAGTCAGCCCATGACATCTGGTTCACTGGGCGCTTCGTTCTGATTCTTTCCCACCACATGCGTGCGTCTCCTGTCAGGCAGAAGGAGGCACACTTCACCTTCTCGTGTTCTGGCCAGTCCAGAAGCTCCATCGTGCTCTCCAGTGTTTTGAACCAGGCTTGTGCATCCCATGGTTCACTAGTTACTGAGAAGTTCTCTGGCTTGACTCGCTGCCACTGGATCGGATAGGCTTCCTTTCTTGGCTCAGCTGCTGGGACTACTGGTGCTGGTAGTGGTGCTGGCGCTGGCGCAGTAGGCTGGGCTGGTGGAACCTCTAAGACTTCTGGTGAGCCACTAATGCTGTAAGGTCTGGGGGAGGCACTGAACTGCCTGCCTCTTGCTGGGGCTCAGTAGCTAGTGTTCTTCTAGCTGGGCGTCCTCGTGCCATTGCTAAGACATAGAGGACAGAACATGAATAACTATTACAATCATAATGGTATAACTATCGTTATCATGTTATATACTATCACATACTATCATGCAGCAGTTTATCTATAAACATGATCTATAACAAGGAAACAGAAAGCATAAATAAAGTAGAGGTATTCTTACTTGGAAGCTGTAGGTTCAATGCTGATGTGTGTGTAGGAAGTATGGAACACTGCTCTGATACCACTCTCATACCAGCAGATTGGAGATCTACACCTCCGCCCATAGAGAGCCTCGTAAGGTGCCATGCCGATAGTGGCCTGATAGCTGTTGTTGTATGCAAATTCTGCTAAGCTCAGATATTTGCACAACTTCCCTTGAAGTCTAGGGCACACGCTCGGAGCATATCTTCGAGTACCTGATTCACTCGCTCCGTCTGACCATCTGTCTGAGGATGGAATGCTGTGCTGAACTTTAACTTAGTGCCCAATGCTGACTGTACACACTCCCAGAAGTGTGATGTGAATCTGCTGTCTCTGTCTGAAATGATGGTTCGTGGGACTCCATGTAGTCTGATGATCTCCTGGAGATACAACTGAGCTAGCTTCTCCATGGAGTAGGATATCTTGATAGCTAAGAAGTGGGCTGATTTAGTCAACTTGTCGACTATTACCCAGATGGCGTCAAAACCATTCGTGGTTCTGGGCAGTCCCACTATGAAATCCATAGAGATATCCTCCCACTTCCATTTTGGAATCTGTATAGGCTGCAGAACTCCTCCTGGTCGCTGATGTTCTGCCTTGACCCTCTGACAGGTGAGGCAGATGCTAACATATCTGGCGATGTCTCGCTTCATCCCGGGCCACCAAAACTGGTTCTTCAGGTCTTGATATATTTTGGTGACAGACTCTGTGTTCCAGAGGTTTATTGTAAACTCTAATACTTAAGCTTGGAAGTTTAGAGTTCGAATCCCGGGGGAGGCAAAAATCCACTTCCAGGGGTGGAAAGTCCTAGTGAGTAACGGCACGGCCAAAGGGTCGTCGGTCGACGACATAAGAGGTCGCCAAATGGGCCGACGACATAAGGGCCGCTAGTTGGGCCGCCAAAAGGGCCGCCCAAGAGGCCAAAAGGGCCAGGTCGTTACAAAGCTGATGTGCATAGATTATATACTCTTTTATGCATGTTTTTACGCACATTTACATACTTTGAGCATGCTTGATCTATGCATTTTTATACTTCCAGCTTTCCTTTTAGCATATTTACTCTTTTGGTTCGGAGATATGCTTTTTGTGCATTTTCTGTACACAGGAGTCGAAATTGGTGAAGATTATGCGTCCTCGGGCAAGCTTGGAAGGAATTGAAGGGAGAGAGCATCAGGCCGTGTACCACACATGGCCGTGTTATTTTAACAGGAAGGGAAGAGGACATGGCCGTGTGAATCTCACACGGCCGTGTCTTGATTTGAAGAAATTAGAGCAGATGCCTTACATGGCCGTGTAGATCTACACGGCCGTGAGGTTTCCAGAGGCCAAGCAGGTGGTGGCCGTGTGCACCACACGGCCGTGTAGCATTTCCAGAGAGCAGAAGGGTCCTGGCCGTGTGCATCACACGGCCGTGTAGCATTTCCAGAGAGCAGAAGGGTCCTGGCCGTGTGAGTCACACGGCCGTGCAGCTTTGGCAGAGAAGGAACTGGACATGGCCGTGTGAATCTCACACGGCCGTGTCATGGGGCCGTGTGGCGCCCGATTTCCTGCTCTATTTAAACCCTCCTTCATGAATTGAAAGGGGATCTCTCCCCCCTTTGGGAGAAGGCAAGATTTGGTGGTATCCTCCCATTCTTGGGAGGATTTCTGGGCGATTCGAGGGGAGTTCTTGACGATTTCGACTCCGGAGCGAGGATTGGATCCGAAGACGAGGCTTCTTCGTAGATAAGTTTTCTCTTTTCCCCTTTTCTTGGTTTCTTGGATTGGGGATTTAAGAAATGCTTGTAATCTTTATTTCTTCGGGTATTCTTCCTCGATTCATGGAGTAGATCTTGTATTCTAGGATTAAGGGAGTATTTGTATGATGGATTGATGTAATCTCTTATGGATTTACCATTTTCTTGTTTCAATGACATTGTCTTGCTTGTATCAATTAGATCTTGAATGATTAATGGTGATTTGTGCTTAATTCTCATTCTTGATTGATTGTTTGGATTTCTTGTGGACTTTGTAAAGATAAACTCTCACTCGATCATCCGAGGGATCCACGTGACAGGTGCAAGCCCGTGTAAGGACGTTTGAGAGATAATCTTGAAGAGGAAATAGGAACATTTAAGAGAGTAGGATGGATCTTGTGCTTAGTTTCTTGTATCCTGATAGATTAATAAGTTGTGGGCTTCTATGTTGATATCCGAGGAAGGCATAGTAATAGGTGCGCTTCTGTGTAAGGACAACGTAGGTTCACGTCTAATTGATCATATTTAGATACATTTCTCAGTCCTTAGCCGGTTATCTATTGCAAGAGAGAACCGGCAACTTTCTACAAGTGTTTGGCAATTGAGGGATAAGAATTGGTGAACCATTTACATTCGAGAAATCTTACAAAGAAACCGAAACTCCTAGAATCTCCCTTTATCATAACCCAAAACACTAAACTCTTGTTTGTTGATCTTTAATATTAGATTTGTTTACCTTCACTTTGCATTTGAAACAATTGGATAGTTGTTTAGCTAATTCGCATTGAGACATTTCTAGTGCTTATTCCAGTCCCTGTGGATACGATAATCTTTTATATTACTTGCGACATTTCCGTACACTTGCGGAGTGTAATAGAAGCCCAAACTTAAAGAACTCTAAAGTTAAGCATGCTTGGCTTGGAAAAATCTAAGGATGAGTGACCTTCTGGGAAGTTTTCCAGGGTGCGTACGAGTGAAGACAAAGCACGCTGAAAGGACCTTCGGTAGTCTGTGAAGCTAGTCGTTAACCCGATGGGTAATTCTGGTGGCGTTCCCGGTTCGGTCCGGGTGGGGTCCGCGCAAGCCGGGGCGTTACAGATGGTATCAAAGCGACCTTGCGACCATGAGTGCGCCTGTGGCAGGAGCACCCAGGGCACCACCTAGCAAGGGAGATTTTGGGATTTGTCTGTGGTGTGATTCGTGGTTACACAACAAGGACGTTGTATCTTTAAGTGGGGGTGATTGTAATACCCCGGTTCTCAGATTCTGGTTAAGTATGACTTAAAAGGTTAGATGGTACTATCTATATCACCAAGGTACACCTTCCTTTTCGGAAGCCCAAACTTAAAGAACTTCAAAGTTAAGCGTGCTTGGCTTGGAGAAATCTGAGGATAGGTGACCTCCTGGGAAGTTTTCCAGGGTGCGTACGAGTGAAGACAAAGCACGCTGAAAGGACCTCCGGTGGTCTGTGGAGCTAGTCCTCAACCCGATGGATAATTCTGGTGGCGTTCCCGGTTCGGTCCGGGTGGGGCTCGCACAGGCCGGGGCGTTACACAACTTCATTGTCATGTCGGAACTAAGTCCACCTGCAGGGTTTACATGACAATCCTTATGAGCTCCTCAAGGGGACATCATCATCCTAATAAATAGGACACAGTTTCCTTCTATAATCAACAACACACCATATAAATAATATTATTTTCCAACTTATCGGGCCTATTGATTTAACGAATAAATATCCCCCTTTGATAAATTAAAGAAATAAATACTAAGTACATATGTGTAGGACTGTTGCGGCCGGCTATAAGGGGTGGGGTTAAATAGCCCTGTAAAAAAAAAAAGAAAAACACCCTTCTCAAACTTTCAACAAAACACTTGCATAAAATAAATTGAATAGAAACTAAAGAAAGAAAGAGGCAAAAAGGATTTACTTGGTTACAACCAAGGAGGTTGTTAATCAAAGGAATGTCACACTAGTATCTCCTTAGGGCGGAGAAGCCTCTTACTGTAGTGAAAGCGCAAAACAAAGAAGCTAATCTAAAACTGAAGCGTACAAGCGTTGGAAATGAATTGCTCTGAGTTGTTTTTAAGCTTCTGGACCAAGGCTATATTTATAGCCTTGGTCGGGGCGCCTGGAAGGGTTCCGGGCGACCTGGGGGGGAATAAATTTTATCCCCCAACGTTCAAATCGAGTTTTGACTCGATCTGGTCAAATATCAACTTTCGGGCGCCCCGATACGTTCCGAGCGCCCCGGACCCAAAAGTTAGCTCTGGTTGACTTTTTCGGTCTGGGTCCTCTGCTCCGGCTTTTGTCACCTCGGCCCGGGTCTTCAACTCCAGATTCGCTCGCTTGGGTGATCTCAGCCATCCGGAAAAGGGCTCACCCGAACCTAACTTCCGGTCTTCTCGAGTGGGCTTCAGCTCCGGCTTCTCGTCCCTCGGAATCGCCGCATTTTCCTTCTCGTCTGCCAGCGTACTCATCCGCAGACTTCATCCCTCGGACGCACCGCGTGTCCTCCTTCTCGCTAGCTGCGTCTCTTGCTCCTCGAGCAGTCTTCCACTCCGACTTTCGTCCCTCGGAACCACCGCACGCTTCCTTCTCGTCCGCCGGTGTACTCTTCCGCAGCGCCTCGTCTCTCGGACGCACCGCGTGCCGTCCTTCTCACTAGCTGTGTCTTCCGCTCGACTACCTGTGCTCCTAAGCTCCTGCACACTTAGACACAAGGTTAGAAACACACAGGACCTAACTTAACTTGTTGATCACACCAAAACAACCTTGGGGTTCCAACAATCTCCCCCTTTTTGGTGTGAGCAGCCCAAGTTAAGCTAGGGTAAAAATAGACATAAACTAAACTTAACTAAATTTGCAATTTAAGTGCAAAAAATAAAACAAGTTAAAGTTTTGGTCTACTTCCCCCTAGATTTATACTTTTCTTTCTCCCCCTTTGATCACATAAAAAAATGGGGTTCTAAGAAAAAAAAACTTAGACAGCTTTGCAAAAACATTTTTTGAAAATATTTCTAAAAAATTTAAGCAGAAATTTTCAATTTCAGAACTACTTTTAACTTAGGCAAAAAAATATCTTCTAAAAATTTTTCTAAGAAAGTATTTTCTAACTTAGATTTTTCTAAGTAAAATTTTCTAACTAAGAATTTCACGTAAAAGTATTTTTCTAAGTATAAAACTATTTTGAAAAAAAAATGTTTGAAAAACTTTTAAAGCATTAATTAATTCTAATTTTAATGCTTTGACAGAAAGTTAATTAAACATTTATTTCAATATTTTGGCTTCCAGGTCGTGGTGAGGCACTAGGCCTTCTTGATTATTGGAGCAATAACCACTTCCTTAGTCAAAGCCTCATAAAGAATTTCAATGTTTAATTTTCTCGCTGAAAAGCTCTAATTCTAATCAATAGTTTAATTTAAACAGGACTTAGGAACCCAATATAGGTTCCAACTTACTGGATTGATTAAAAATTTCTTAGGGACATATTTTCTAGAGATTTTCCTAATTTTTCCTTGGTGATATCTATAATACCAATTCAAATTTTTAAATTTTCTAAAATTAGATGAGATGCATGGTTTTTTAAATTATCTATTTGAATTTTCATATCTTTATTCTCTGATTTTAATTTTTCATTTTCTAATTTTGAAGTGTCTAATTCTTCTAAGGGACAGGACTTAGCTAGAATTACTTTAAAAATTTTATTTTTATTTTCTAATTTGCTGCAATCTTTTGTTAAAAGTTTAACGAACTTAAACATTTTGTCGGGAGGAAAAGATCGTACCTGACTTACCTTGTCGATCTCGTTGTCCTTTTCTCCCCCTGAACTGCTGCTTTCTTTCGACGTGGCTCCCCCTTCATCGATGCTCTCGACACTCATTTCAGAAGAGCTTGACTCGCAATCATCATCTTGATGACTTGCCATTAGTGCAAGTTCGGAGAATGCCTCGACTTCCGACTCCGACGACGTATCGTCCCACGTCGCTTTTAGGGTCTTTCGCTTTTGGATAGGCTTCTTACCCTTTTCCTTGTCCTTGTTCTTCAGCTTGGGGCAGTTGTCCTTGACGTGCCCTTTTTTGTCGCAGTGGTAGCAGCGGATCATACTTTTCTTTTTCCCCTGCGGATGGTTAGTAGATCTAGATTTACAAAGTTTCTTGAATCTTCTTACTATCATTACCATTTCCTCGTCATCGAGAGAAGATTCTGACTCAGGTTCGTCTCTCGAAGCTTTGAGGGCGACGTTGTTCTTGGGCTCCTTCGAACCTGCACATCTTGATTCGTGCACTTCAAAAATCGAGAAAAACTCTTCTAATGAAATTTTTTCTAAATCTTTTGAAATGTAAAAGACATCTACTAGTGATGCCCATTTTGAATTTCTCAGAAATGAATTTAATGCGTGCCTTAGCGAATCTCGGTTACTTACCTTTTCTCTGAGATTCGACAGTTCGGTGATGATCTCTTTAATTCTTGAGTGCAGGTGTGCAACTGTCTCGTCTTCCATAAGTTGCAGGCTGGTGAGCTGATTGTGAAGCAGATCTCGTCTAGCGAGCTTGGCTTTGGAAGTTCCTTTGTGCAGCTTGAGGAACTTCTCCCAAAGTTCCTTCGCGGAGTTGTAGTTGCCGATTCGATTGACTTCTTATGGCGGAAGAACGCTTAACAGATGGTATTCTGCTTTGTCGTTCGCCACGTATTCAGCCTGCTCCTTTTTTGTCCATTGACATTTTTCCTTACCCTCTGGAGTTACAAAGCCAAGTTCCATTGTTAAAATTAATTCAAAATATATTGTGAAAAATACCTGCATCAGTTTCTTCCAAGTTGCGAAATCCCCTTCGTATTTCGGCGGGTGGATGCTTGGTCTGGCCATTATCTTTACTTCGATTGACGGTTAGTTCTCCTGAAGCGCCTTGGCTCTGATACCACTTGTAGGACCGTTGCGGCCGGCTAGAAGGGGAGGTTGAATAGCCCTATAAAAAAATAAAAACACCCTTCTCGAACTTTCAACAAAATACTTGCATAAAATAAATTGAACAGAAACTAAAGAAAGAAAGAGGCAAAAAGGATTTACTTGGTTGCAACCAAGGAGGTTGTTAATCCAAGGAATGTCGCACTAGTATCTCCTTAGGACAGAGAAGCCTCTTATAGCAGTGAAAGCGCAAAACAAAGAAGCTAATCTAAAACTGAAGCGTACAAGCGTTGGAAATGAATTGCTCTGAGTTGTTTTTAAGCTTTTGGATCAAGGCTATATTTATAGCCTTGGTCGGGGCGCCTTGGGGGGGGGGGGGGGGGGAAAAATTTTATCCCCCAACGTTCAGATCGAGTTTTGACTTGATCTGGTCAAATATCAACTTTCGGGCGCCCCAGTACGTTTCGGGCGCCCTGGTACGTTCCGGGCGCCCCGGACCCAAAAGTCAGCTCTAGTTGACTTTTTCGGTTCGGGTCCTTTACTCCGGCTCTGGTCGCCTCGGTCCGGGTCTTCAACTCCAGATCCGCTCGCTTGGGTGATCTCGGCCATCCAGAAAAGAGCTCACTCGAACCCAACTTCCGGTCTTCTCGAGTGGGCTTCCGCTCCGGCTTCTCGTCCATTGGAATCATCGCGTGTTTCCTTCTCTTCCATCGGCGTACTCATTTGCAGACTTCATCCCTCGGACGCACCACGTGTCGTCCTTCTCGCTAGCTGCGTCTCTTGCTCCTTAAGCAGTCTTCCGCTCCGGCTTTCGTCCCTCGGAACCACCGCACGCTTCCTTCTCGTCCGTCGGTATACTCTTCTGCAGTGCCTCGTCCCTCGGATGCACCGCGTTCCGTCCTTCTCGCTAGCTGCATCTTCCGCTCAACTACCTGTGCTCCTAAGCTCCTGCACACTTAGACACAAGGTTAGAAACACACAGGACCTAACTTAACTTGTTGATCACACCAAAACAACCTTGGGGTTCCAACAATTGCTTGTTATTATATTGGGATTAAGAGTATGCACATCCATAATAACAGAGGTTCTATTTTTTTTATGTAGTCAGTATAAAAGGAACAACCTCAAATGGTCCTGCTCTAAACACACATAGTGTACTAGTGTAATTTTATAGTCAAGATAAACTAGTACCAAATTACACTACAATCATTCTAATGGTTTGTCCCAATCTATCTTGGTTATGAGCTTATATTTATAATCTATAAGGAACTGATAACATGATCTTCTGTATGACACGACACACTATGTTATCTACAATATAAATTAAATGGACAACTGCATTTAACTAAATGCAGATATTTGACCAATGTGATTCTCATTTCAAAATAAATGTTTATACAAAAAGCTAGGCTTTTAGTATACATTCTAACAAAAAGTTGAGTTCATAGGTGTTTTTAGACTTTGTTCAGGAACTAATGTCTTTCTAAATTTGAAAAATATATTCATTGTATCATCTTTTAGATGAAATTTAATTTAAATTTCTTATTTGAACAAATCAGGTTATTCTTTGGAAATATAATTTTTAGTATTTTTATTTAATTCAGTGTTGGTTGGTAATAGTTCCTTGATTGATAAGCTATATAAATTGAACATCTTAACTCCTATAGTTGACAATGTAATTATGCAAAGTATAGGTGTGAAACGCAAATTTACTAATGAGAATTCTTTCATATTGTGGCATATACATTTAGAATATATATTCAAACAACATATAGAAAAGTTATTGTCACATGGAATTCTTAATTCCCTTGATATATCAGACTTTGATGACTGTATAGAGTGTATTAAGGGGAAGATTACTAACAATAGAAATAAAAGGGCAAGCCTATGTAGTGATATTTTAGAGCTAATGCATACAGACCTTTGTGGATCATTCCCTAAGGTATCTTAGAATGAACACACATATTTATTAGCTTCATAGACAACTACTCTCGATTTGACTATTTGTATCTTATTTAAGAGAAGTTGTAATCTTTAGATATGTTCAAAAATTTTAAAGACGAAGTTAAAAATCAACTATGTAAAAAAAATAAGACTATTAGATCTAACCGTGGAGGTGAATATTATAGTTAATATGATGAATCAAGTGAACAACATCCAAGACCTTTTGAGAATTATCTTGTTGAATATGAAATTATGCCTCAATATACCATATCTGGTATTCCTAGTCAGAATAGTATAGTTGAGCATCATAATCATACCCTAAAAGATATAGTAAGAAGTATGACGACTTTTACTTCTTTACTTGAATCTTGTGGGTTGAAACACTTAAAATTGTAGTTTACCTATTTAACATAGTACCTATTAAGCTAGTAACTAAAACCCCATATGAGATGTGGATGAGTAGGAAGCCTAACATTATACATTTATACATTTAGAGTTGTCCAGCTAAGGCTAGGTCTTATAGGCCTAATAAACAGAAACTGGACTCAAGGATTGTTAGTTACAATTTTATACGTTACTCTGAAAAGTCAAGGGGATATAAATTTTATGAACCTTCTAATAGATCTTTTTTTGAAACAGAAAATATCAAATTCATTGAGGACGATGGGAGCACTATGGTTAAGGAAGTATCTTTTGAAGAAAGTGTTAGTGATCTTCCTATGGTCACTACTAATGCAATGAGCAATGTTATGACATTCATACCCCCATATTATAATATTGTACATCCAGTGAGAGTAGTAAATTAAGATATTCTCATGTTATCTCTAATGTAATTAAAGGGTCCTTCCACTCAAAGTGAGATATTATCTCATATTGATAAGCAAGTACCTTAATCGCCTCAAAAACAAGTGCCTCTGAGATGATCCATTAGGGATAAGAGATCTATGATTTCTCGTGATTATGTTTATCTCTAAGAGCATGAGTTTGACATAGGGTTAAAAAGTAATTCTACATCTTTCCAATAAGTCAAATAATGCTCTAATCATGAAATATGGATTAATGCCATGTAAGAAAAGTTGAAGTCTTTGACCGACAATAACGTTTGAGAACTTGTCAAATTGCCTGAGGTACAAAATTCATTAGTTGTAAATGGATATTTAAAATCAAACGAGATTCAAAGGGTAATGTCAAGAAGTATAAGACTTGTCTTATTACCAAGAAATTTACTTAGAAGAAGACATTGATTATAAAGAGACTTTCTCATCTATGTTGACAAAAGACTCCCTCAAAGTAATCATGACACTCATAACTCATTTTTATTTAGAGTTACACCAAATGGATGTAAAGACTACATTCCTCAATGGTGACATTAAATCTATATATATGGTGTAACCAGAGAATTTTGAGTCTGAAAATTCAAAGCACCTAGTATGTGAATTAAAGAAGTCCATTTATAATTTGAAATAGGTGTCCCATCAATTGTACTAGAAATTTAATCAAGTAGTTATCTCATTTATATTTAAAGAAAATCTTGTTGATCAGTGCATATATGTCAAGTTTAGCGGGAGCAAAGTTGTTATACTTATTCTATATATGGATGATGATCCGACGGTTAGAACCGGGGACCCCTATTTTGAGGGGTCAACGCCCCGCGGAGTCAAAGGGCCAGGTGGCCGACCGGAGACGTTTTTTGAGCCGGTCGGAACCTCCCGGCCGGCCGACCGAGGAATATCTGAAGGTAAGAGGCGCCCCGGCGGGAGTCGGGGTTCCGACGCTCAGTGGAACAGTAGCAAGGAGCCGAGCGGAAGGCCTAAGAGAAGGTGATATACTGTTAACAGTCCTTACATAGCACCCTACCGAAATTCTCCCCAGCATATCGAAGTAAATGGCAGTCCGGACGGGAGGGGAGTTCCGTCCGGCCAGGGCGTGAGATGAGGTCCGTCCGGCCGGCGCGTGAACTCCCCATCCAGCCGGACGGATGGACGTCCCGACCTGTGGTGGGTAGAGATAGACAAGAACACCTTCTGACAGCCGTCAAGTCCTATGGCTAGGCCATACTCCAAGTCTGACAACGAGGGGTTCTGTTGTCCCATCAAGGACATACTCGGACTGTAGCAGTATAGCGTCAGGTAAGCTTTCTGACAGACACATACCGAGGTATGGGTTGCGGACACGTATGCACCTCGGTGGACGTGCAGGAGCTCTTTCGCCGCTCTATATAAAGAGCCGCATACTTCGCCGGAGGTACGCGTTCAAGACCTCTGGAGCCACTTTCTTCACTGTTTGCTTGCTTGACTTGAGCGTCGGAGGGTCGCCGCCGGGAACCCCTTCCCGGCCCGACTTCTTTGCAAGTTCGCCGGAGGTTCGCGCAACCAGTCGAAGATCCACGTCAGCAGCCGGGATCGCCACGTGCCCAGCGACCGTTGATTCAACATTCGGACAGGATCAGATGACGTATTACTTGCAAGTAATAATAAAGATCTTCTATATGAAGCCAAGTCATTTCTATTCAATAATTTTGAAATGAAAGATTTTGGTGAATCATCATTTGTTTTACACATATAGATATGTCATTATCATTCAAAAGACATTCTTAGATTTTCACAGAAGGCCTATATTAAAAGGGTGCTTGTAAGGTATGATATATAAAATTGTACACGTAGTAACACACTTGTATATAGAGATGACAAATTAGTTTCCAATAGCGTCCATGACTTGAACTTAAAATAAAAGAGATAGAACAATTCTCTTACGCACCAATTGTGGAAAGTCTCATGTATGCACAGGTTTGTATGCTGATGTGTGCATTTTATATAGGGTTTTATCTTAGTTTGGCATACATCCTATCCCATTTTATATGCATATATTTCATGTGTTCATCTTTGTGTGCTCCTTTTTGTTACTTTTATTTTGGAGAACTGCTCTTTACTTATTTTGATTAATAGGGAAACGAATTGGAGCAAAATCGAAAGAAAGAAACTAAAAGGAGAACCCCCTATCTGATACGGGCAGCCTGTGTCTGGCAGCACGGGTCATGCCTGGATCGATAGTCCTGCCACAGTGGCCTATGCCCAATGGCATGGGCCATGTTAGGTTTGGCGACCATGACATGGGAGGCCCGTGCCCAGCTGCACAAGCCGTGCCCGGCTCTGTAGCCTCGCCAAGGCTACCTGTGCCCCACGGCATAGGCTATGCCACTTTAGATCCAGAATTCTCGAGCCTGACACGGGCGCCTGTGCTCAGTGGCACTACCCATGTCGAGCGTCCGATTTCCAACACTATTAAGGGAATCTCTGGATTGGGATCCATGGGGATTGGATGAGGGGACTTCGTCCCCCTCCTTCAAAGAGGATTTCCCTTCTTGGAGAAACCCTAGAGTCATCATATTCATCAACTCTGACGATCCATCTATCTCTGGCGCAAGGAACTACTCCGAAGGCACCGAGAATCTTCTCCCTAAGCATCTCTCTATCTCTATTCATTGTTTTCATCTATATGAAGGTTTTCTTTTGTGTCTTTGAATTGTAATTCCTTTGTTATGGAGTAGTTTTCATGATTCTAGGATGTAGGGAGTATCCCTTTTGTGATGTGAACATCTTTTTAGTTAATCTATATGTTTGCATGTTTCTTGTTTGATGAAATGTGTGTTTATGGTCTGGATCTACTGTATTAATACGATCTCGATGCCAAAAGAATGAGGTTCATATCCCATGAGGGTTTGAGGATGAACTAAAAGGAGAATCTGATCTTTTGACTCATAGAAAATCGAGACGAGGAGAGTCGGGTACAAAAGTGCAACCCGATATGTCGCGAGGAGCCCTAGGCTGTCATAGAGATTAATGGATCAAATCTAATTCGTTATAATGTAATAGGAAAAGTGGTTAATTAGAGGTCGTGGGATCTAGTGACGGACTCCCTTCTAGGTTACAATCACTAGTTAAGATCTTACCGAAAGTAGACAATGATTAGGGTTGATACGCCGTTGTAGAAGAAAAAGTTCACATCAGATATCGTAGGATGGTCTACCTATATAAATACTCATTGAGGATAGTAAAACAAACATACATTAGGTGTTTATAATCATTTAAGTGAAACCATAGTTCAAGAATTACCTTCACCACTACCTCTTTCTATGATCTCTCTGCTTTTTTATTTAGATCTTTTTGTCTTCCTTCTACAATCTCTTTGCTTTCTAATTTAGATTACTCTGCCTTTCTTTTATGATCTCTCTGCCATCTAATCTAGATCACTCACTAATTCCTACTTTGATCACTCTACCTTCTTTTCGTGATCATCTCTATCTTCTCATTGAGATCTTACTACCTTCTCTCTGTGATCTTCTCTGCATCTCTCTCTCTCTCTCAACTCTAGCTTCCTTCCTTGTTCTAGTGACACACACAAACCATTGATTGTCTAGATAACCTATTTTGTAATTTTAACAAGTACTTGATTCACAATCCTCGTGGGATCAATATATTTTATTACTTGACGACATCTCTGTACACTTATGGATTAGCACCACATCATATGCATCCAGATATAGCATTCATAATGGGGATGTTAGGCAGATATGTAAGTAACCTAGGACTATCACACTAGAAAACTATGGAAAGAGTGATGCAGTATTTGTAAAAAAAACTAAAGGATACATGCTCACGTATCAAAGATCTGATCACCTAGAGATGGTTAGATATTTAGACTCTGATTTTGTTGGATACTTGGATAGTAGTGTTGGAACCCCAAGGTGTTTTGATGTGATCAAACAAGCTAAGTTAGGTCATGCGTTTGTTTAACCCTTGTGTCTAAGTGTGCAGGAGCTTAGGAACACAGGAAGTCGAGCGGAAGACGTGGCTAGCGAGAAGGACGGCACGGGAGAGAGCCGACGGGCTCGGTGCGTCCGAGGGACGAGGTGACCGCGGAAGAGTACACCGGTGGACGAGAAGAACGTGTGCGGCGTTCGAGGGATGAGAAACCGGGAAGGAAGGCTGTTCGAGGAGAAGGCCGGAACATGGGTGCGGGTGAGCCCTATTCCGGATGGCCGAGATCACCCAAGCTAGTGGAGCCGGAACAGAAGACCCGGACCGAGACGAGCTGAACCGAAGCGGAGCGACCGGACGGAAAAAGTCAACCAGAGTTGACTTTTGGGGTCCGGGGCGCCCGGAACCCTCTGGGGCGCCCGGACCGAAGTTTTTGACCAGATCGAGTCAAACTTGATCTGAACGTTGGGGGATAAAGTTTTATCCCCCCAGGGCGCCCGGAACCCCTTCGGGGCGCCCCGACCAGTGCTATAAATATTGCACTGGTTTGCACAGATCATTCAACTCACTTGTAATCAATTCTTTCTGTGCTTTCAGTTGTGTTCTTTTCATTTGTGCTGTCAACGTTGTAAAGAGGCTTCTCCGCCCAGAGGAGATCATAGTGCGCTTACTTTCCTTGGATTAGCAATCCTCTGATTGCAAACCAAGTAAATCTCTGGTGTATGATTTCTTTACTTAGTCTCTACTTTTTATTACAAGTGTTTATGATATAGTTGAAATCCGAGAAAGGTTCTAGTTTTATTTTGTAGGGCAATTCACCCTTCCCCTCTTGTCGGCCTCCAAAGGGACCAACAAGTGGTATCAGAGCAAGGCGCTTCAGGAGGACTAACGGCCGATCGAAGCAACAAGATGGCCGGACCAAGCATAGTCCTACCAAAATTCGAGGGGAACTTCGTAGACTGGAAGCGTCGTATGGAGGTATTCCTAAGAACTGATTTCGAAATTCGGTTTATAATGAAGTATGGTTTTTTAGCTCCGACGAATCAAGATGGAAAAGAAAAAGAAGAGAGCAATTGGACAAAGAAGGAGCAGAGTGAATCTGCAACAAATAGCCGTGCGGAATATCACCTGCTGAGTGTGTTACCACCTCAAGAGGTCAACCGCATCGGAAGCTATTCATCTGCTAAAGAACTCTGGGAGAAGTTCCTGGAACTCCATGAAGGCACGTCTGAAGTGAAGCTCGCTAGAAGAGACATCCTCCGGAACAAGTTGATGAACATTCGTCTGGAAAAAGGTGAGAAGGTAGCAAGTCTACACGCAAAGGTAAAAGAACTGATTATTGATCTCGAGAACCTCGGAGAAACGGTAACAAATCGGGATAGCATACACTACGCACTCAACGCGTTTCCAAGAACTCCGGGGTGGACGTCAATCATCGACGCCTACTACATCTCAAAGGACATGGAGGTAAGTACATTAGAGGAATGTTTTTCTACCCTTGAATTACACAAAACTAGATGTGCAGAGATATCAAAGGACACAACCCAGACTATGGCACTGAACGCAACTAACAAGGATGAACCCGAGTCAGACTCCGAAGATGATCAAGAAGCGTACATGGTAAGAAACTTTAAAAAGTTTTTTAGATCTAATAAATTTAAAATGCAGAATCAAAAAGGTAGAAGAAAGGTACGGTGCTACCAGTGTCAGAAGGAGGGACACCTAAGGGAAGACTGCCCAGAACTCAAGAAGGTCAAAATGAAGACACCCAAGAAACACAACCTAAAAGCAACTTGGGATGACACTTCTTCATCCGAATCAGAAGCTCAAGAATATGCCGGGATAGCACTGATGGCAAGCTACGAAGGACAAAGTACATCAGAACCCAGCATCGATGAAGGGGGAGCGACCTCAGATGGAAGTAGCGAAGCAGGGGGAGATTCAGGCTTTAAGTCTGATATGGTAAGTGAGGTATGCCTCTTACCCCCTGATGAACTTTACTTTGGAATCAAAGCTATGACTAAATCCATGTATAAATTAGAAAATAAAAATGCCAAATTAGAAAATGAAATTTTAGAAACAAAGAGAATTTTGGCAAAATCATGTCTTATAGAAGATTTTGAAAAATAAAAAATTGAAAATGAAAAACTAAAAGAAGAAATAGAAAGATTGAAAAAATCTAATGGTTCAAATATTTCTACTTTTAGAAATTATAGAGGTTTAAATTGGTATTATAGATTTCATCAAAGTCAAATTAGAAATATATCAAAAATCTATGTACCTAGGAAATACTTGGTTAATCCTGTAGGTAGAAACCTCTACTGGGTTCCAAAAACCTATTTAATTTAAAATTAAAGTCAGACTTAGCATTTTCAGCAAGGAAATTAAACAACTAATTTCTTTATGAGGCTTTGTCTAAGGAAGTGGTTGTTGCTCCAATAACCAAGAAGGCCTAGTGCCTCGCCACGACCTGGAAGCCAAGTATCGAAATGAAAAGTTTAATTGACTAACTGAAAAAGCATTAATTTTAATTACTTAATGCTTTAAAAGAGTTATTCAATATTTTTTTTTAAAAAAAAATTCTTAGAAATATTTTATCTTAGAAATTTTTATAAAAATTGAGTTAGAAATTTTTTTATGAAAGTTATCTTAGAATTTTTTATGATAATATTGCCTTATAATTTTTCTTAAAATTGACTTAGAATTGTTTCTTATGAATATTAACTTAGAATTTTTTTAATTAGAAAATTTTTTTTGGGAATGTTAAGATAAGTTTCAAACTTAAATTTTTTTTTAACACTTATGATTGTTTTTATCTGAAAAATATTTTACTTAAATTTTTTTTTTTTCGAAAGAAAAATTCTGAAGAGTGTCTTTACTTAGACATTTTTTTACACTCAAAGTTTTGTTTGAATTTACCTTAGACTTGTTTATAACCCCAATTTTTATGTGATCAAAGGGGGAGAAGTATGTTAAGTCTAGGGGGAGGTAATATAATTTTTCATTTGAAAAATATTTGGACTTATTTGAATATAAATTATTTTTATTGCATGTGTTTACCCTAACTTAACTTGGGTTGCTCACATCAAAAAGGGGGAGATTGTTGGAACCCCAAGGTGTTTTGATGTGATCAAACAAGCTAAGTTAGGTCATGCGTTTGTTTAACCCTTGTGTCTAAGTGTGCAGGAGCTTAGGAACACAGGAAGTCAAGCGGAAGACGCGGCTAGCGAGAAGGACGGCACGGGAGAGAGCCGACGGGCTCGGTGCGTCCGAGGGACGAGGTGACCGCGGAAGAGTACACCGGTGGACGAGAAGAACGTGCGCGGCGTTCGAGGGACGAGAAACCGGGAAGGAAGGCTGCTCGAGGAGAAGGCCGGAACATGGGTTCGGGTGAGCCCTATTCCGGATGGCCGAGGTCACCCAAGCTAGTGGAGCCGGAACAGAAGACCCGGACCGAGACGAGCTGAACCGAAGCGGAGTGACCGGATGAAAAAAGTCAACCAGAATTGACTTTTGGGGTTTGGGGCGCCCGGAACCCTCCGGGGCGCCCGGACCGAAGTTTTTGACCAGATCGAGTCAAACTCGATCTGAACGTTGGGGGATAAAGTTTTATCCCCCCAGGGCGCCCGGAACCCCTTCGGGGCGCCCCGAGCAATGCTATAAATATAGCACTGGTTTGCACAGATCATTCAACTCACTTGTAATCAATTCTTTCTGTGCTTTCAGTTGTGTTCTTTTCATTTGTGCTGTCAACGTTGTAAAGAGGCTTCTCCGCCTAGAGGAGATCATAGTGCGCTTACTTTCCTTGGATTAGCAATCCTCTGATTGCAAACCAAGTAAATCTCTGGTGTATGATTTCTTTACTTAGTCTCTACTTTTTATTACAAGTGTTTATGATATAGTTGAAATCCGAGAAAGGTTCTAGTTTTATTTTGTAGGGCAATTCACCCCTCCCCTCTTGCCGGCCTCCAAAGGGACCAACAAGTAGGAGGTCCACTTCAAGATACATTTTCATACTTCCTAAAGGGGCTATATCATGGGAAAACGTCAAAAAGATGCTAGTAGCCATTTCTACTATCGAGACAAAATTGATAGCATGCTACGAAGTATCCAATCATAGAATTTGGCTATGAAATATTATCAGTGTTGCAGATCATTGATAGTATTAATAGATCCATAAGAATCAACTGTGATAATAAAGCTGTAGAACTTTATACCAAGAACAATCGCGATTTGTTGAAGTTAAAGTATATTGACATCAAGTTTCTAGCAATTAAGAAAAAAGTTCAGAGTCATCAAGTGATAAAGCACATTAGTACACATTCTATGTTGGTAAATTCACTCACCAAGGGCTTAGTGCTTAAGGTGTTTTATGCACATGTTGTGGATATAAGAGTCATTCTTATGGAAGAAGTACTCATATAGTGGGAGTCTGAAATAATTTTTTATTTCTTTATATATTTGGTAATAAAAAATAAACACTTTTGTTTTGATTATTGTACGTATTTAAGCTCAAAACATTCATATGATTTTTTATTTGTTTGACACTCTAAAATAAAATATTATTATTTAGTGTTGTTGTTTAACATATAGTATTTGTAAATTTGATATAAATTCCTTTTGGAATCATAAATTTTGATCATAATTTGCTACTATAGTTTAACATAAAGTGTTTTCAAATATGATGCATTAGGACCAGTTGAAAATTTACATATATAGATCGCATTTTGCAATTTTCATGCTACACATCCACATCTTGATATGTCATTAATGACATTAATATTGTGATTACTGTTAGGACTTATTTGTGGTCCGGTTCTACTATACATACATGAATTCGGTGTCAAAAGCACATTTTTATATCCCAAAGGGCGAGGGGAATGACCGAAAGGTGAACTCAATCCTCCTACTCGTAGAATACCAAGATGTGGGGGTCAGTCACGAAACTAGGCCAGGTTATCATGAGGATTCCCTAGACTTTCACGGAGCTGAATAGGTCCATCTCAATTCAACATCTCACAATAAGGAAAGACAACTTGAGAACTGTAGGGCATCTCGTGATAAGAGCCTCTGTAAGAAAGCAGTTCTTTAGCAATGTTGCCTGGAAAGTAGGAGTCGCATTTTAGTAGATACACCGATATAGTTCCAAAAGATCACGTCTGTTAAATAAGGATTGTCTACCTATATGAAAACCCAATGAGAATTAGGAAACCAAATATACGATAGGGTGTCTATAGTCATTGCGGTGAAGCTAAAGTCCTAGGATCACTTCCTAAAATCAAAATTTCGTCCTAGAACTTTTCTCACAAGTTTTCTTAGTTTTTTCAAAACCATCGCAACTTTCAAATTCCCTAGATAAATGTTTTCACGTTGTAGATCGGTACTCAATTTCTAGTACTCGTAGGATTGATACTTTTTTTACTTAACGATGATCATACACTTACAATTTATGGCACATCAAGTTTTTGGCGTTATTGCCGAAGACTGGTTCAAATCAATATCGATCGATTTATGATTTGGTAAATTTAGATTTTTTTTTTCTTTTCTGATTTTTTTTCTTTGTATCTTCTCTATTTCAAGTGGATAAGTTCTTTGTAAGCAAGATGGATCTTTAAACTCAATGGTTCAATCAAATCAATTTGATGTTGTGAATTTTTTTTATTATTATTATGAGCTTTGTGGTGCAACTTGGCATATAATTGATAATTGTCCGATGCTATGTGACACTACATATGGAGTGACGACGAGCAAGATTGCGTTTATCTTGCGGGCTAACGAGAGAGGAGATTGGAGGGAAAACTCAAGAAGAGAAAATGCCAAAATCAAGGGAAACTCGTCGAATTTTCTTGAAAGGAAACTTTGTTAAAATAAAAGAGGAATCAATTCTAATCCTAATATATGGAGTTTAATTTCAATCTTGTAAAGAAAGTAAAGAGATTTTTCAAGAAAAGAAAATCTTTTGACAGAAATTAAAATTAATAAAAATAGTACTAACTAAAAATAGAAATAAAGCTTCAGATACTTGATTAAGGGACTAATAAGTGGTAGAATTTGGGCTAAAAAATGTATGGTTATGGATTCTCGGTAACAAACGTGTTGGTGCGGCTAGCACTAACGATTTAACCCAGGTTTTGATGAATGACAAATAGGTTAAGTTAGTCTTGTTGTTGTCTGACACTTTGATCGAGTGTGCAGGAGAAGTCCAGACAGGTCGACGGGCTGACCGGATGTCTGGCACGAAGTCCAGCTAGGTCGACGGGCTGACCGGATAGCTGGCGAGAAGTCCAAGCGGGTCGACGGGCTGACCGGACGCTTGGCGAGAAGTCCAGCTAGGTCGACGGGCTGACCGGATAGCTGGCGAGAAGTCCAAGCGGGTCGACGGGCTGACCGGACGTTTGGCGAGAAGTCCAGACGGGTCGACGGGCTGACCGGACGTCTGGCAGGTAAGTGAGGTAAGTCACTGGAGGGGAGTGACTGTGAGGACGCGTTCCCGGGAAGGGGACATTAGGCGTCGATCCGGCTTAGATCCATTTCGGATGTCTAAGTCGAGATCGTGACTAGATTCCGGTCTCGGAAAGACGGAATCTAAGTCATACTCTTTTTATCCATCTGTTGAACTTTAACTGTGCTAACAATTTGTTTTACAGGATGTATATTTGCCTCGGACTAACCTTGTTTTGCAGGAAAAAGGAGTCTTTCTGGAACAAGGTGGTCCGGGCGCCCGGAGGGGATCCGGGCGCCCGGAAGGCGAATTTTATCCAGACAAGTCGTCACCACGTGGAGCATCTTGGTTTGAGCAGTTACGTCACACTCCAGGCGCCCGGAAGGGATCCAGGCGCCCGGAACAGCATATAAAAGAAGCCCCAGGCAGGAGCTTCAAAATCAACTTTTACTGAGAACTCTTCTACTGCTGATCTTGCTGCTCGACGTTCAAGTGCGACGTCAACTACGCTCCGACAAAAGTGCTCTTCCGGTTTTTATTTAATTTTTCTTTGTCGGTATTGCTTTATTACTAGCATTTCCTGTACTTATTCTGTAATCATATTTCGACTTGTTAGTGATTGCCCAACGAAAGTGGTCAAGGACCACGGGCCTTCGAGTAGGAGTCGTCACAGGCTCCGAACGAAGTAAAAACATCTGTGTCTATTTTATTTTTCCGCTGCGATTATACTCGTCTTTTTCGAATCGATATTCACCCCCCCCCCTCTATCGAATCTAACGGTCCTACAAGTGGTATCAGAGCAGGTACCGCTCTGATTTGGTGCAACCACCAATCAGACAGGGGGTGAATTTTTTTTGTTTTTTTTTTATAATTAACTTTTGTTTTGTTAACTTAATATTTCTCTAAACAATTTAAATTAGTGCAACACGAATCTAGATTTTTTTCTATTTTTTTTCTTCCCGCACTACTAATCCAAGATCAAGTCTTGGGATTTTTTTCTGGTTATTTACCTGTGCACAGAATGTCCCAACAAGGAGGATTCAGCACAGTGCGACCTCCACTCTTCAACGGGGACGACTTCCCTTACTGGAAGAAGCGCATGGAGGTCTACCTCAAAACAGACTTCGACCAGTGGATGAGCATCACGAGACCCTACAAAATTCCAGTGGACAACACCGGGAATCTAGTGGATCCAGAAGACTGGACAACAGATCTCAAGAAAAAAGCATCAACAGAAAATAAAGCAATCAACACTCTATAGTGCGGATTGACAAGAGAAGAACTGAACAGAGTCGGTCCACACAAGAACGCTAAAGAGCTATGGGACAAGTTGATCGAACTGCACGAGGGAACGAGCGACGCTAAGGTAACAAAACGAGACCTGTTTTTAAATAAAATTTTTAATATAAAAATGCAGGAAGGAGAAACAGCGAATCAACTACACGCGAGGATCAAGGACATCCTCAACGGGCTTCATGCGATAGGCCACCAGATGGAGAACAGAGACTTAATAAGGTACGCATTAAACGCCTTTCCACGTAATAGTTTATGGGCATCAATAGTGGATGCCTACAAAATTTCTAAGGATCTTTCTAATTTAAAATTAGATGAGCTTTTCTGTGAATTAGAATTACACGAACAAACTAATGCTAGAGCCGAGAAAGGTATAGCTCTATTTGCAGGGTCCTCCAAAGAAAAGAAAAGCAAGCCTGAATTTGAAGAAGAATCTGACCAAGACTCCGAAAACGAAGAACACCTGGTGAACTTGGTAAGAAAAATGTTCACCAGGAGAAAGAGGAGCTTCAGCAAAAAGGATCTTCAAAAGATCAGCTCTCCCTCAGAACAAAAGAACGTGACTTGCTACGGCTGCAACAAAAAGGGACATTACAAGAACGAATGCCCAAAACTAAAGTTCGACAAACCAAAGCCAACAAAAAAGAAAGCACTCAAAGCAACGTGGGACGACTCCTCGGACGAATCGGAGGAAGAAGAGCAGAAACATCAGAGCCACCTCGCACTGATGGCCCGCGAAGCCGAAACTGAAAATGAGTCGGAAGATGAAGACGGGTCCGAACCCGAAACAAGCCACGAGTCCGTACTCGTTTCCGAAGGCTCGAATGAGGTATATTTTAATTTAAACAAAAAGTTTTTTAGAATCATTTCGTGTTTAAATAGTAAATTAACTAAAGTAGAAAATGAAAACAAATCACTTCTTGAGGAAAATCAAAACCTCAAGGAACAACTAAAAAATTCGAATCCAACTCAAGATCTAACACTTGAGGAGGAGAATTTATCATTAAAAAATGAAATAAACAATTTAAAGGAGATGTTAGAAAAATTCACAACCAGATCAAAAAATTTAGACTTAATCCTAAATAATCAAAAAGCATGTTATAATAAAACCGGACTAGGATATAAGTCGAATTCAAATAAAACCTTCAAATCATTAATAACCCAATACAAGTCAACCAATCTAGCTTGGGTTCCAAAAGCGTGTCTGACCACGCAAGTAGGACTCAATCAATATTATATACCTAAAGAAAAAATACATTATATAAAATTGAATAAACCAAACCAAAATCCAAAATACAAAACTAAATCAAATTCAAAATCTAAACAGTTTAAAAATCAACAAAATTATCACCAAGTTAACTATAACTATAAAAAGAATCGACACAAACCTAAAATCAAAACTTAAACTAATGGCCAATAATTCAGGGGGAGGCTCCAGAACAGCTGGCACCTCCAAAACTAACTTACCCGACAGGGTAACCCAAAACTAATTAACCCGGCAGGGTAATTAAGATTAGTTAAAAAGAGACCAAGTTTAACTTGAATCATGGTACTGGTGAAATTTTTGGATGATAGTACGTTAGGAAAGCTTGGACATCGCATGTCTAGAAAGATATGGTTTCGATCTGGTGCATTTGGCCAAGTGGAACTGACCGAAGCTACCCTTAAATGAATCCTAACCAGTTAGACCAAGATTTAGTACTAAGTTCCGTGGATAGGACTATTCGGAAAATCTCGAAAGGTTGGTTACTTCTAATGACGTCCATGTGACTCACCAAGCTTAGAAATTTATCCAAAGAATTCTTATTTGTGGAGACCAAAGCTAAATCTGAATCTAACTCAAGTTAAACCAAAACTCCATAAAAAATAATATCTAATTTCATCTCACAAAATCATAAGATTCCCTGATTGATAATATAGATCGGGTGAGATGAATAAGGTTTAAAATTTTAAACTTAAAAATTAATTTCAAAATTTTAATTTTAAACTTAAAAATTATTTTCAAAATTGTAATTTTAAACTTAAAAATTTTAATTTTAAATTTAAAAATTAATTTCAAAATTTTAATTTTAAACTTAAAAATTAATTTCAAAATTTTAATTTTAAACTTAAAAATTAATTTTAAAATTTTAATTTTAAACTTAAAAATTAATTTCAAAATTTTAATTTTAAAACTTAAAAATTAATTTCAAAATTTTAATTTAAAACTTAAAAATTAATTTCAAAATTTTAATTTTAAACTTAAAAATTAATTTCAAAATTTTAATTTTAAATTTAAAAATTAATTTCAAAATTTTAATTTTAAACTTAAAAAATTAATTTCAAAATTTTAATTTTAAATTTAAAAATTAATTTCAAAATTTTAATTTTAAACTTAAAAATTAATTTCAAAATTTTAATTTTAAAACTTAAAAATTAATTTCAAAATTCTAATTTTATACTTAAAAATTAATTTCAAAATTTTAATTTTAAAACTTAAAAATTAATTTCAAAATTCTAATTTTAAACTTAAAAATTAATTTCAAAATTTTAATTTTAATTTTAAACTTAAAAATTAATTTCAAAATTTTAATTTTAAAACTTAAAAATTAATTTCAAAATTTTAATTTTAAACTTAAAAATTAATTTCAAAATTTTAATTTTAAAACTTAAAAATTAATTTCAAAATTTTAATTTTAAACTTAAAAATTATTTTCAAATTTTAATTTTAAAACTTAAATTAATGCATGCTCAAAAGACTAACTTGAAATCCTACTTACTGTAGGAAACCAAGTGGATTTTGGACAGTGGTTGCTCCAAACATATGACTGGAGATCACACCAAGTTCACTCAACTCACTTACAAAAGCCTAGGAACAGTTGCCTTTGGAAACAACGGCAAACTCAAGGTAATTGGTATAGGTAATATTGAATTAAAATTAGACTTTATAATTACAAATGTCTTACTTGTTGAAAACTTTAAATATAATCTTCTAAGTATAAGTCAATTGTGTGATACTAGGTATAAGGTCAAATTTCTATCTACAGAATGCTCAATCAAACATCTAGATAATCCTACCATAAGCCTAAAAGGTTTTAGAAAAGACAACATCTATGTCATCAACTTAACCATTTCTTCCATTAAGTGTTATTTAACACAAAAAGAAGAAACTTGGTTATGGCATAGGAGAATGTCTCACACCAACTTTAGAAATATAAGTAAACTAAATGGACTTGTAAAAGGCTTACCAAAGTTACCTAACTTAGATTCAACTATATGTAATGCTTGTCAACAAGGAAAACAAACTAAATCAACCCACAAACAAACAAATCTGGTATCCTAGAACAAATAATTTTGAACTAATAGGGTATTCTGACTCAGATTATGCTGGATGCAAATTAGACCGCAAAAGCACAAGTGGTGGATGCCAATTATTAGGTGCATCACTTGTTAGCTGATTTAGTAGAAAGCAACATTGTGTTGCTCTGTCTACAACCGAGTCAGAATACATAGCTATAGGCGAATGTGTCGCACAAATATTATGGATGATGCATACTCTAAAAGATTTCAACTTAAATATCACAAATGTAAAAGTATTAATTGACAATATAAGTTCAATTAACTTAACCAAGAATCCTGTGCATCATTCAAGAACCAAACATATTGAAATTAGACACCACTTCATCAGGGATCATGTTACTAAAGGCGATATTGAACTCAAGTACATTGAGTCCAAATCTGTAACGACCACCCTTCTTACTACTACTACACTCTAAGGATGACCGTTACTTGACTACTAACTCTACTTAACCGGTATGATTAAAAATCACATGGAAACCCTACCGAAAAATTTCGGCAGAGTCTCCCCTGTACCGGTGACCAAATCAACAATACAAATAATATATACTCAGCCACAGGCGGCTGGAACATATAATCACTCAACCACGCAGTATAATAACTCAATAAGAAGAATGAAACTACTCTAGCAATAGTAAACAGATAATACTCCAACAATAAAACATAACAAAGTGCGGAATAGACTCAATTACAATCTCAACTTCATCATAGCATTAAGGAGAAAAGAAAAGGAAACATAACAAATCTTAAACTAAGTGAGTTCTTTAGCTAAGTCTCAAGGATCTCCATAGTCCACACATCACACACCGTCACAGCATCTCCTTGTCGCCTTCTTCCTTATACTTTAGCTTTTCCTTTATCTGCAGTAGGAGGAAAACAGTATCTATAAGCTAAAAGCTTAGTGAGCGCTATCCTACTCACAAAAACTCGATATGCATGTATACAAATAAAGACATGCTAAAACTGAATGCTAACATGTAAAGCTACTCATGCTCATAAATAGCAAAGAAATCAACTAACTGAAAAGCTAACATGTATAGCTACTCATGCTCATAAATAGCAAAGGAATCATGCTAACTGAAATACTAAACATGTATAGCTAATCATGCTCATAAATAGCAATAAGGGAATCATACTAATTGAAAAGCTAACGTGTAAAGCTAATCATAGAACTATCATGTGTATCAATAAGAAACTGAATTGATACCTAAGCTAAACTAATTAATGCTAAACTGAGTCTAACTTGTATTCACATAACTAATTTGTGAAGTTTTGAAAACTATTTACATAATAGATTAAAATAATAATCATGCTGCTGATGGGCCCGGCAACTGTACTTGCTGTGCGCGCATCCCTAACTAAACCCGGGATTGCAAGTTCCGAGTCTAGTAGTGTTTACTAGGTTATCTAAACCTAGGGACGACTGTGGGAGCCCAACCCAATGGATATCTAATCCAGTACAGTGCCACTGCTGAAAATAAAATATTGATTTCATAGCTAATTTTCTTATCTTGCTTTTACTAGGTTATCTGAACCTAGAACTAGGTTATCTGAACCTAGAGGCGACTGTGGGAGCCCACCCATTGGACCGTAGTCCCATATAAGCTGAAGCAAGACTAAATAAGTTATTTTAAATGCTTCTACTGCATTTACTGAGCTATTAAAATGCCTACTGTAGCATTATATTGAGCTAAGCATTTTATCAAGCACTTGGGGTGCACTAGAACACACTCTACGTACTGAAAATCTGTATACAAAGCTTAACATAAATCTGCATGTAAAGCTTAATAAAAATATGCATACTAAGTTTATCAAAATCTGCATACTAAGCTTATCTAAAATCTGCATGCAATACTTATGAAAATCTGCTTATTAAAAATCTGCATACTTTACTTATAAAAATCTGCATGCTATAAAAATAGAACTGCTCATGTTATTCCAATAGCAAATAGGAAACTAGAACAACTTAAGCATACAAAGAGGTCTAACTATACTAAAATTCTGCACTATACTACTAAATTCTGCATACTATAAGCTTAACAAAATCTGCATACTATGTTACTAAATTCCACATAACATTCTGCCCTATCATGCTTAACAAAACTGTGCTATATTACTAACCAAAAATCTGCAGTACCTTTAATTACATACTTTAAAACTAAATGTTATTCATACCAACATAATAAGAATCTATTACTGCTTGTTAAACTAGCAAACTTCTAAAACTATCTATTCAGAATAAGGGGATGTTCATATATGGTAATTAGCAAGGAGAAATCATAAGAAATCAAGTTTGCTAAACTGAAGCATAATAAACTAAGCTGCTGAGTTGAAACCTAGTAATCCAAGCTTGCCGAATTGAAACCTAACTATTTGCCAAACCCAATGAAAATCCTATCCGATCAAAACCCCCCTCTTCCTTCTTTGATTCACGGTAGCAAGCACAACCAACCGGCTGCACACAATGACCCGAAAGCAGAGAAAGCAAGAAAGAAAGGCTCCAGCATAAACTCTTATTCGGCACAGTAAAATTCGAAAGCAAGGAAAGCAAATCGAAGCTCGGAGCAACTCCTACTGCAGGTGAGAAGCAACTCACCACCGGTTCTTGGACTTACAACCGAAGGGTGGAAGAGATTCTAGGGTTCGGAGAAACCCGAGCTCGGGGTGCTTCCTTTGTGCTCGCGTGCTTCCCCTGACAAGCCGACCTTAAGGAGTTGAAGAGAGCCCCTCGGGAAGCTTTGGCCGGCCGCCGGAATCGCCTAGGTGTGCCTGCGGTTTTCGCCCGAGGAAGAGGAGGCGCCGTCGCGAGGGAGAAGGAGAGGGATTCTTTTTTGAGAGAAATTGTTTTGGTTTTTCGGAAATGAAAACCTAATTTCCTTTCTTATATTCGGGTTTAATCACAACTATGCTTTAATATCAATTTTCTCCACATTAGATTGACAAAGTCCGTGTAGCTCAGCTGGTTGGGCCGGTTTTGGTTGGGTCAGTCCGACCCGAGGTCATAGATTCGAACCTCGCCTTTAACGATTTTTGTCAAAATTTCTTTCTTTTTTTTGCAAACATACTAAACGACCTCCAAAAATTACGTAAAAATACTCTAAAAATTTCTAAAAATCTCTAGAATTTTTCTAAAGCATTTCTAGATTTTTATAAGGACTTTTAGAACTCGAAATATGGAAAATTGGGTCGTTACAAAATCAAATTTAGCTGACATTTTTACAAAACCTCTCCCTGAAAGTGAATTTAGCAACTTACGACGAAAATTAGGGATGTGCTCAATAGACTAGGACCTTTCAAAAATACTTTCAAAAATGATTTTACCAACTTATAGGTTAAACTTGTTTGTTTTCAAACTTCCCATTTTTAGACTTTCAAAAACAGTTTTGGCCTTAGACTAGCTTTCCATCCTTAGAAAGCATGTACCCATAGGACTAGTTTTTGAGCATCTCACCAACACCTTAGGTTTACCTTGCTTGTATTTGATAAACATAGAAAGGGGTGAGATGCATAGGCCAACTGTCTAGACTTAAGATGCTTATTTCAGTGCATCAGCATAAGTCTGGACGTTAAATACAATTCAGATATTAATCAGATTAAAGTTCATCAGTCAAGTCAAACACTGACTGGTTTTAATTAACTTAATCTGACTAACCAAGTGAAAGCTACTATCTTCTGATAGTTAGTTAGTACCTAATTGGTTAGATAGCTGGTTAGAGTTAAGTATCAAGTTCAGGGGGAGAATTAACTCAAAATTTTGTGTGTTTGAAAAATGCCTTTTAAAACCTAACCTATGTTTGAACATTGATTTACAAAAAGTTAAATTTAACTAAGTATTTGAAAAAATGTGAAAGTTTAATATCACCTAATTTTCAAACCTGATTTGAAAAGTTAACTATTTTCAAATTTAGCTTTTATCAAATTAGCCTTAAAAAATTAATTTTTGACAAAAAAATTTTTTCTTAAAAATTACTTAATTTTTTTTATTTGAAAAATCAAAGTTGAAATTTTTTTTTGAAAAGTAAATGTTACTTAAACATAAAAAGTAAATTTGAAAAACCTATTTTGAAAATTTCCACACGCTTGAGAGTTAAACTTGATTAACTTTAAATCTATACTTTTCAAAACTCAACCTGTCTCCCCGAAGTCAACTTGACTATTTTTTAACTTGGTATTAAAAATTGCACTCTTATCTTTCAAATTTTGAACCAAACTTAGATATCTTTCAAAATTTGATTACCTGTTACAGTAACTCTTCACTATGATTTTTTACCTTTGTTCATTTTTTTTGATGAATGCCAAAGGGGGAGGAGGGTTAGGTGGTTAAGTTAGCTAAACCAATTTGAAACCAATTTGAAAACACAAACTAACTTTAAAACCACACAAATGCGTTGTTTCTTGCATATGCTTTCACTAACTTAACCAGGTTGTCATTCCATCAAAAAGGGGGAGATTGTTGGTGCGGCTAGCACTAACGATTTAACCCAGGTTTTGATGAATGATAAATAGGTTAAGTTAGTCTTGTTGTTGTCTGACACTTTGATCGAGTGTGCAGGAGAAGTCCAGACAGGTCGACGGGCTGCCCGGATGTCTGGCACGAAGTCCAGCTAGGTCGACGGGCTGACCGGATAGCTGGCGAGAAGTCCAAGCGGGTCGACGGGCTGACCGGACGTTTGGCGAGAAGTCCAGCTAGGTCGACGGGCTGACCGGATAGCTGGCGAGAAGTCCAAGCGGGTCGACGGGCTGACCGGACGTTTGGCGAGAAGTCCAAACGGGTCGACGGGCTGACCGGACGTCTGGCAGGTAAGTGAGGTAAGTCACTGGAGGGGAGTGACTGTGAGGACGCGTTCCCGGGAAGGGGACATTAGGCGTCGATCCGGCTTAGATCCATTTCGGATGTCTAAGTCGAGATCGTGACTAGATTCCGGTCTCGGAAAGACGGAATCTAAGTCATACTCTTTTTATCCATCTGTTGAACTTTAACTGTGCTAACAATTTGTTTTACAGGATGTATATTTGCTTCGGACTAACCTTGTTTTGTATGAAAAATGAGTCTTTCTGGAACAAGGTGGTCCGAGCGCCCGGAGGGGATCCGAGCGCCCGGAGGTCCGGGCGCCCGGAAGGCGAATTTTATCCAGACAAGTCGTCGCCACGTGGAGCATCTTGGTTTGAGCAGTTACGTCACACTCCAGGTGCCCGGAAGGGATCCAGGCGCCCGGAACAGCATATAAAAGAAGCCCCAGGCAGGAGCTTCAAAATCAACTTTTACTGAGAACTCTTCTACTGCTGATCTTGCTGCTCGACGTTCAAGTGCGACGTCAACTACGCTCCGACAAAAGTGCTCTTCCGGTTTTTATTTAATTTTTCTTTGTCGGTATTGCTTTATTACTAGCATTTCCTGTACTTATTCTGTAATCATATTTCGACTTGTTAGTGATTGCCCAACGAAAGTGGTCAAGGACCACGGGCCTTCGAGTAGGAGTCGTCACAGGCTCCGAACGAAGTAAAAACATCTGTGTCTATTTTATTTTTCCGCTGCGATTATACTCGTCTTTTTCGAATCGATATTCACCCCCCCCCCCCCTCTATCGAATCTAACGGTCCTACAAAACGTAGATTTTTGAATTCTACATGGGTAGCCACCTACAAAGCCTGATTCTAAGTCCCAAGTCAAAAATTAAAAATCAACAAGGACCTAACTTAAATTTATTTGACAATACATCAAAATATCACTAGGGGTTCTATCATATTTTCTTATGAGATTTCATCACCTTACCTTGCATGTAGGTTTTTTGACCTATTAGAACTTTAAATTGCTAAGAATTTAGTCCCAACTTTCTTGGAATTTTGTTTATCAAATATTTGATCCTTGATTTACTTGGACTTCTTGTACCAAGTATTCGGTCCTCATCAACTTGGTCTTCTATTTGGCAAGTGTCCAATCCTCATTGATGTACTTAAACTTCCATTATTGTACATCTAGTACATGTCAAGTTTTCTTGCACTTGCACAGCCTAATCATCAAAATCATATGCAAACTATAAGTTTAGGGGCATAATTGCTTCAACAAAATTTGAATTTAAACATATATATACACTCTAGGGTACATTAAAATAGACAAATCTGAGTGTGCAAAAGCTATATTTCGGATTTACTTGGTAGATGAAGCTACCTATTATAAACAAATAGATATATCTACTATACGAAGTCATTAAAATGTATTCATGTTTGTAAAGTCATCAAACTACTCAAGAATACATTGTCATTGAGACTCAAATGGTTACATTGCCATTTTTTTATTTTTAAATGTGAATAGATAGTACACTTTATGAGATTGTTGAAGTCTGTCTTTCGTATTTAAATGCCCTCAAAATAGTCATTTATCAATTTCGATAACAAACTGTTACATCGTTTTTTTTGTCAGTTTTTAAATTTGAATATATAGATACATTTTAGAATTATATTGAAGTTCACTCATTCTTTTAAGGTAACCAAAAGATCAAAAATAATTATGTAGTTATTTTTGTGAAAAAATATATAATGGCGGTTAGTCCTTAGGAATTAGAATATAGGGGTGAATAGCCTTAAAACAGGAGAAAAAAACAATAACAACCAAGTAAATGCACAAAAGAAAATAAAGTGAAAGACGATGCTAAGTCAATCTTTTATGTGGTTCAGTTGTCGTGTAGCCAATATGCCCTGTATTTTAGGTCTCTCCCATGTTTTCAAGAAATCTATAGAGTCATCCATTCTATTTTACGTCAAATTACTACTTCTTCAACCTAAGTTAAGTAGCCTCCGACTATAGTCTAGTAATAGGATATATAGGTTGTTATCTAGGTATTTATAATTTGATTCCTAATTATAATAAATTTGTAGAATTTTTTTCTCTAAATGGAACGTGCAACCTCTTGTCACGAGGACTTTTTAATTTACTTTGATGATTAATAAAAAAATTTATAAAATATTAATTATCTAAAACTAATCAATAAAATTAATTAAATTAATTATTTTTTATTCATTTGTTAAATAGTCATGATCACATAACTATTTTACAGTTGACCACCTTCAATAGCAACTTCTAGAAACAACTATTTTAATATAACTATTTTACCATCGCTTTAGCTCCTAAGACGTATCATAGACGGTGAGCGCATGACATCATATCTTTGGCGTAATAGTCAGGGGTCGATTCTCAGGAACTGACGACATGGGGTTTACCCCACCATCCGTTTGACGCCTGTGTACCTGCATGTACCTCCCTCTATATCCATGGGATCCACACTAGGGGGTCGTTAATGTAGCAGATCTGTATTTTCTAGAAACAACTATTTTAATGAACTCTATTATAATTGATTAACCAACCATCAGTCAACTCTTTTCACCATCAGTTAATGTCTCCGGGGCTATGGTGTCATGATATGATATTTAGATTATCACCCAGGTACCCGTAGTACTATCCTAGCTATGGTATATTTGCAAGAATTTTTCTTCCAAATGAGAGGCGCGACTAAAAGATATTAGGCTTCTGGGTTGGCTGTCGCATGCACTTTTCAATTTATCCTGATGACCAATAAAAAATTTCCATAGAATTTGATCGATCATGCCAGAAATAATGAATGACGCTAACTAAAATTATCATTTTTTTTCACCATATGTGAATTGTCTTCCATCCTAACTTCAAGAAAACTATTATTACAACAAACTAACGATTTGTTACAACTCAAGAGACTACCAGTCGATTGTTCAATAGAAAGATGAATCATCATTCAATTGCCCAATCGATTTGCACATAGCAATAGTTAGACTAATGAATCATATAACATATTTTACAAACAAAGGGTCTAGGTTGTTTGTTGAGTCGACTTAACTATTAGTCGACTAGAACATTAACTAAGCTAATTTTAATGTTTTTGTTTGAGTCTAATCTATTCCTCATTTTCTATTCCTCATTTTTCCAATTTTATATGTTGACTTACTATTATCATTGCACAAATAAAATTCACAACGTCACTAAAATATGCCTCTCTAAAACCTTTGTATAGAGTTTTTTTTTTCCGGACAAGGTGTTATGGTTAGATCCTCCAGTGATAGATCAGGGATCTAGAGTGCAAGACTCAGTTGTGATATATTAATAGAAAATTTTCTCCTTAATGGGTAGCGGATCTGAGAATATTGGCTATCAAGATGGGTCTCCATGTGTACTTCCCCAATTTATCCTGACAACCGATGAAAAACTTCTATGGATTCAAGTTAGTCGTCCCAGATTCAACGTTACCTCACATAGTTAATTATTATTTTTTAGTCTAGAATCTTTTTCACTTTGCCAAGCCTACTTTTAACCATGAATAACTAGGACATTATCTTGTTATGCATCTAGTCATTGTTGATCTACTTGAGCTTCTTCTTACTAAACATTCAATAACATTAATTTGTCACGGCTTTTGTTTACTAGACATCTAATCATCCTTAATTTATCAAGACTTTCTCTTGCTATGTAACATACTTCTACATATGCTTGTTACAAGCTTATCAAACACATTCTCAAACTTAACTCTTTATCTAACATAAAAATGAGTATACCAACATAATCGACAAGCCCTTGAATAAAAATATTTTGTAAAATTTTTGTTTGATTATAAGTCAATTGATCTGAATCATCAATTGACTTACTTAGTATTAGTTGATTGATTAGTCAATTGACACTAGAAAAAAATATTCTTAAGTTTCTATTTGGCCTTGAGTCGACTGTGTAGTTGACTTATGATTAGTTGATTGCAAGACTCTTTCAATTAATTGTGTTGGTGCAGGTTGCACTAACAGTCTGATTTTAATATATGATAAATAGATTAAAGTTATATGGGTTGTTTGTCTAACACTTCTATTAAGTGTGTAGGAGTTGATTGATTTGAAGGACCTGACACCAGGCTAAAATTCAGCTAGGTCCGTGGGGCCCAATAGCTGGTGTGAAGTCCAGATAGGTCCGCGGGACCCGATATCTAGTGGAAAGTCTGGTTGGGTTTGCAGGACCTGACAACCAGCCAAAGTCCAGTTAGGTATGCAGACCAGACAACTGGCAGGAAGACCTGGTGGGTCAGAGGCAAGTCGAGTGATTGCAAGTGGTAAGTAAAGGTAAGCAACTGGAGGAGAGATCCAGTGAGGGTGCATTCCTCGTTGAGGGGACTGTAGGCGTTGGTCCAGCTTAGGTCCATTTGGGAAACCTAAGCTGAGACCTTGACTAGATCCTGGTCTCGGGGAGACAGAATCTAATTACTACTCATGTTTTATTATGTTGTGCTTGTTAGTATTAGCCCTAGTACCAATTATGAGATAATTGTAAAGGGTTCATTTTGTATCATATATCATTATTAATAAAAGGCAAAGTTGGTTATTATATTTATTTCAGTTCAGTGCCAATTGAATAAGTATAATAATGTCCTTGGATAGTAGGTTCTTATCTACAGTATATCAATTGGTTGAATTGATAGTGAGATATTGTAGAGAACACTACTCTTAATTATTCCTAGTCGAGCATTAATATTCAAGGACAATATTAATACGTTGAGACTAGCATGTAGGTCAACGGATGATTTGATCTCATAAGTCATGAATATGAGATATCAAGTTGACACATGGGTATATATTAGAGAATATATACTGAATGACCCGCCATGAGAATGTTTTATGGATCGTTATATGAGTGTCATAAATATTCTCATGTGACTATTGATATGAATATCCTTAGACCTGAAGTCGCTACGGTTCCCTACATAAGGAGTTGTGTACTTTGATATCGGTAAACGTCACCTGTAACAAGGTGGGCAATAAAGTCGATCACTGGGTATGTAATGAATTATGCGGAGGGATGTGAGTGATGTAGATGGGATCTATTTCTTCCATATGACGGAAGCGATATTTGTGGGCCCCTTGATTAGTAGGGCACAAAGAAAGCATGATCATGCTCAAATGAGTCAATATGAGATATTGTGCTCTTTTGGTTGAGTGTGTCTATTTAGAGATCAAGAAACACAAAGATTGATAAGAGGATGACACGGTCTATACCTCATTGATCAATCTAGATATCAAGGATAGAGAGACAAAGTCATACAAGATAATAGCCATGGAAAGGTTAGGTCGGATCTCGACTTTCTCGTCACTTGGGTAGCAATGATGCCTTGCTAAATGTCACTCATTGCTTATGTATTTAAATATTGATTTGGGTACATTGCCAACGTTAATAGAACCTATTGGGTCACACATAAAGAACAAGTAGATTTGGAGATGTATTCATATGATGAATAATTGGATTAAGTTTAATCTGAATTGAACTTATTGAGTTAGACTCAATTGGATCTAATTATTGGATCAAGTCCAATTCAAATTACACTCGAGAAAGTCAATTCAAATTAATGAAATAGTGATTCATTAAATTTGAATAGCATGAGAATTAATTGAGTAAGACTCGAGTGAATTAGACTGGAGTTAAACTCAAGTGAATATGAAATGAGAGAGTATTTATTGAATTTTTGAAATTCAATGAATCACAATATTCAATTTTTGAAATTGAATATGAAAGGAGGAGTTTTCAAAATGGTCCTTAATGAAGAGTGAATACTAATTAAGACTCATTAATGAGATAAATGAGCATTAAGTGTTTTTCATTAGATGAAAATACTTAAACCATTTTTCTCTCATTTTTCCTTACTTCTTCATTCTCTTTTCTCTTCTTCTTCCTCCCTTGGCCGAAATCACTCTTGGTTGCTAGCACAACCATATGTGATTTTTCTTCTCCATATTTGAGCGTTTGTAAGATAAACAGAGGAGTACTTGTTCGTGTGGATACCGAAAGAGGCATGGATGCTTTGATCGTGCTGAGATCCGAGCAGTCGGGAGATCGAGTGCACGCTACAAAGGTATAATCTCATGCTCTTTGGATCTAACTTAGTATAAGTTTTGTTTCCCTTCGCATGGATCTTCTGGAGGAAATAGGTTTTTCCGCTGCGCGTTTGCGTATTTAGTAACCTATTTCCTTACAGTGCTAACTCTGTTTTATAGGGAAAAATCTATTTTTGGTTACCCAGGACTAACCTTTTCTATAGGAGAAAGCTCCTGAAGAAAAGGGGTCCGAGTGCCTGAAAGGAGTCCGGGGGCCCAGACCAAGCTCGCCCGGGCAAGCCGTAGGCGCCTAGCTGGTCTGAGTGCCCGGAGTCAGTGCAGATGCCCAGACCCGAAACTTCATCCACAAGCTGACGTGGAGCGCATTGATTGGTTGAGCCACGTGGTCCAGGCGCTCAGAGGGGTTCCAAGTGCCCGGAATGGACCTATATAGATGTCTTCGACCCAGAGCTTCAGAATAACAATGACTACAAGTTTTCTTCTTGCTCGATGCTTCGAAAAGGCTCCCACAACGCTGCTACGCTCCATTGACAACCGACGACCAAGACTTTTCAATTCTATTGTTGTTGTTGGTAACTTTTTCCAGTTCTTGTATTTAACTCCTGTAATCTTCTGTGAACTATTAGTGGATTTCCTAATGAAAGCACTCGACAAGTGCGAGCCTTAGAGTAGGAGTCGTCGAATGCTCCAAATCATGTAAAACTCGGTTTGTTAGCATTGGTTCATTTTTCTTCCGTTGCATACTTCGATTAATTCGCTATCGATTTTCGAGATCGCTATTCACCCCCGCTAGCATTATTTTCGATCTTACAAGTGGTATTAGAGCGGATACCACTCTGAATTAGTACAACTACCAATTTGGCAAAGGGGGTGATATTTTTTTTTCCTTCTTTTTCCTTTCTATTTTTTTGCTATGAGCTTTTTTGATATACTCCAAATTGGTACAATTACCTCTTTGGATAATTTTCTTTTTCATTACAAACTACTCTGAATTGGTGCAACACCAGTTCAGTCTTAATATTTTAATTTTTCTCCCACACTGCTAATCCAAGACCCAGTCTTGGGACCATCTTTTCTTTTTCTATTTGTGTGCAAGATTCATGGCCCAAAACGAGGGATATAGCACCATCCATCCTCCCCTCTTCAACGGTGACGACTTCCCATACTGGAAGAAGCGGATGGAGGTATACCTGAAGACCGACTTCGACAAATGGTATAGCGTCACCAAAGGCTACAAGGCTCCCGACAACAACTCTGGAATTCCAATAGACCCGGAAAATTGGATTCCGGAAATGAAGAAGAAGGCCCAGATCGACTTCAATGCTCTCAACATAATCCCGTGCGGGCTAACGAAGGAAGAACTAAACCGCATCGGTCCACATGAAAACATGAATAAGCTCTGGGACAGACTAGTTGAACTACACGAAGGGAACAACGAGGCAAAGGTAACTAAAAAGGATTCAATTTTGAATAAATTACTTAATGTCAAAATGCAGAAAGAAGAGAAGGTGACATGGGGTGAATCATCTTCCGAAGAATCAGACGTCGAAGATCGGGAACATCACAACTACCTCGCGTTGATAACATCCAAACCGGAATCAGAAAGCGAGATGGAACAAGACAATGAGTCCGAAGATGAATCAAGCCATGAGTCCGCACTCATTTTCGAAGATTCGAATGAGGTATCTTCTATCTTGACCTCAAAATTCTTTAGAATAATTACATTTTTGAATAAGAAATTAATTAAATATGAAAAACAAAATGAAACACTCCTTGAGGAAAATTAGCACCTCAAGGAATAGATTGAAAGTACAAATCCAAATCAAGTTGTAAAACTTGAGGAGGAAAACAAAAATTTTAAAAATGAAATTAATAATCTGAAAGGGTTATTAGAATCCTTCACAACTAGATAACAAAACTTGGACTTAATTCTTAAAACCCAAAAGGCTATATGCAATAAATCCGGGCTCGGATACAAGTCCAGCTCAACAAACAAAACTTTCATATCACTGATAAGTCAAAACAAAAATCTGACTAAATCTTGGATTCCAAAAGTGCGTCTTACCACGCAAGTAGTACTCAATAAATTTTATGTATCTAAAACTAAAATTCATTATCTAAAACCAAATCCAACTAAGCCCATTAACTTAAAACTAAAGAATCAAATAATAAAATGAAGTCAAATAAATCAAGCTCAAATAAATTAAATAATTACCATCAAGTTTATTATAATTATAAAAATAAATGGCATAAACCTAAAACATAAAAACTCAATAATTCAGGGGAGACTCCAAATTAGTTGGCATAAAATAGGGACAAAAGTTTAACTTGAAAAATAGCACTGGAGAAGTTTTGGATGATGATAAGTTAGGGAAGCTCTGTCTATGCATATCTAGGAAGATATGGCTACGACCTGGTGCATTTGACTTAGTGAAACTAACTGAAACTACCCTCTACCAATCCTAGCTAGTTAGACTAAGGTTTTATTATTAAGTTCAGTGGATAGGACTATTTGTAAAACCTCGAAGGCATGGTTACTCTAATGATGTCCAGGTAACTCACCATATCCTAGAAGTTTATCCGAAGAATACCTATTTGTTGAACCCAAAGCTAAACTTGAATCTAACATAAAGTTAAACTAAACCTTGAAATTTAAATTTAACTCATCTCACAAAATCATAGGATTTCTTTGTCTGAAAACTTAGACTGAGTGAGATGAATAAGGATAAAATTTAAACTAAATTAAGTTTAAATTAAAATAAAATCAATAAAGTTAAAATAAGTTCACACTTGAGATGAACTTTTTGCTCCTCCTAAACTTGATAGGAATCTAAATAGATATTGGACAGCGATTTCTCCTGACACATGACCGGGGATCAAACAATGTTCACAAAGCTAACCTTCAAAAGACTAGGAACAGTAGCCTTTGGAAACAACGACAAACTAAAGGTAATTGAAATTAGGGATGTAAATGAATCAAACGGTTCACGAGCTATTCGGAGCTCGATTCGGTAAAAAGCTCGTTCGAGTTTGTTCTTTTATCTTATCGAGCCGAGCTCGAGCTCGATTTCGAGTCGAGCTCGAGCTCGATTTCGAGCTCGACAGTTTTATCGAGCCGAGCTCGAGCTTAAAGATATTCAGCTCGTGAGCTCGCGAACATGTTCGTTTATAGGCTCGTGAGCTAAAAAAAATGAGCCTTAAAACGTGCCTTAAACCGAGCTAAAAAATGAGCTCTAAAACGAGCAAAAAAAATGAGCTCTAAAACGAGCCTTAAAATGAGCTTTAAAATGAGTCAAAAAACGAGCTCTAAAACGATCCAAAAATGAGCCCGAAAACGAGCCCGAGCTCGCTTAACGAGTTAGGCTCGTTAACTTTGATAATTGAGCTAATAACGAGCCGAGCTCGAACTGTTCGCGAGCTTGATAATTCTAAAACGAGCCAAGCTCGAGCCTTTGTGATAAAAGCTCAATTCGAGCTCGAGCCCGAGCCCGAATATAACTTAAACGAGCCGAGCTCGAGCCTAATACTGTTTGGCTCGGTTCGGCTCGTTTACATCCCTAATTGGAATAGGTAACATTGAGTTAGAATCCAATTTTGTTATTAAGAAAGTACTCCTTATTGAGAATTTTAAATTTAACTTACTCAGTGTCAGTCAATTGCGTGACTCGGAATATAAGGTTAGGTTTACATCCACTGAATACTTAATTAAATATATGAAAGTGTTGGGGTTGCAAGGTTACAAACATAGTCCCACATTGAAAACACATGGGAAAGATCATGAATTTATAAGAGAAAGATATCTCCATTGGCATGAGGCCTTTTGGGTAGAGCCCAAGAGCAAAACCATGAGGGCTCAAACCCAAAGTGGACAATATCATGCAATTGTGGAGATATCTAAATTCTTTTAGATCCAACAATTGGTATCAGAACCCGAACTGCTAGAAGGTTTAACCGCCGACTGTGCACAAGAGATATGGTCTAATTGAGCCATGTGGGTACAATATTGACCTCGAACAAAGGAAGTGGGGGCTCCTATGTTCGGATCAAGAAGACCAGACACCAAGCCGGATCGAAGTCCTAGTTGCGACTAGGCAAGAAAGTCCTAGTAGGTCGGGTGGACCGAGGGGCAGGAAGATCTGGTGGGTCGATGATCGGACGTGGGAAGCCTGTGGTCCTTTGTTTGAGAGGGGGGGATTGTTGGGGTTGCAAGGTTGCAAACATAGTCCCACATTGAAAACACATAGGAAAGATCATGAGTTTATAAGAGAAAGATATCTCCATTGGCATGAGGCCTTTTGGGTAGAGCCCAAGAGCAAAACCATGAGGGTTCAAGCCCAAAGTGGACAATATCATGCAATTGTGGAGATATCTAAATTCTTTTCGATCCAACAGAAAGCCCCTACAATAAAACTAAAAGGACTTAAGAATAATAATATTTATACAATTGACCTAACCAGCCCGAGCAAAACCATGAGGGCTCAAGCTCAAAGTGGACAATATCATGCAATTGTGGAGATATCTAAATTCTTTTCGATCCAACAGAAAGCCCCTACAATAAAACTAAAAGGACTTAAGAATAATAATATTTATACAATTGACCTAACCAGCCCCTCACATAAGTGTCACCTGACACAAAAAGAGGAAACCTGGCTATGACATAGAAGAATGTCCCACACTAATTTTAGAAATTTCACTAAACTAAATGGGTTAGTTAGAGGACTACCAAAACTACCTAACCTACCTAACTTAGACTCAATAATTTGCAATACTTGTCAACAAGGAAAACAAACCAAAACAACTCATAAACCAATAAATTAAATTCAAACCAACTCACCACTTGAGTTACTACATCTAGATTTATTTGACTCACACGGGGTTAAATCTATTAATGGAAACCTATACTGTCTAATAATAATTGATGATTACTCAAGATTTACTTGGGTAAAATTCTTAAAAAATAAAGATGAAATATTTGAAATATTTAGTAATTTATGTAAACAAGTTGAAAATGAAAAAGACTCAAAAATCAAAAGAATTAGGAGTGACAGCAGTGGGAAATTTAATAATCATAGGTTTACAAAATTCTTTCTAGAAAATGGGTACCATCAAGAATTCTCATGTCCCTATACACCTCAACAAAATAGAATAGTAGAAAGAGAAAATAGAACTCTTTAAGAAGCCACTAGAACAATGCTTAATGAATATCAATTACCAAAATATTTTTGGGCAGAAGTTGTTAGTACAGCTTGCTATGTACAAAATAGAACAATAATAAATAAAAAAATATAATAAAACTCCATTCGAAATATACTATAATAAATTACCTAGCATTAAATACTTTAAGGTATTTGGATGCCCTGTATACATACTAAACACAAGAGAACATTTATGAAAATTCACATCAAAAGTATAAAATAGAATCTTTTAGGGTACTCCCTAAACAGTAGAGGATACAGAGTTTACAATAAAACTACCCTAAGAATTGAGGAAACAACTAATGTAAAATTCAATGAAATTATTAAAGAAACTAACTCAACTCAACCGCAATACCAACCAATTGATTTCACTAGAGCCAACACTGATCTAGGGGGAGCAAGTGAAAATCCAATAGATGAACATGAAATTAAACAAAATATAACACAAGAAAATAAACAAATACAACCTGAGACTAGAACAATAAGAACTAGCTCAAATCACCAAGTTGAACAAATTATAGGTGACCCAGACCTAAGAGTTCAGACTAGATCATCTTTTAGAAATCTAAGATAAATATCATTAATTTCTAAAATCAAACCTAAAACAATAGAAGAATCCCTACTCGACCCAGACTGGATCATAGCCATGTAAAAAGAACTGGCCCAATTTGAGAAAAATGAAGTTTGAGACTTAGTACCACTACCTGATAATAAAAAGGTAATAGAAACAAAATGGGTATTTAGAAATAAACTAAGTGAAAATGGAAAAATTGTTAGAAATAAGGCAAGACTAGTAACCAAAGGGTTTAGTCAAGTAGAGGGACTTGACTATGATAAAACATATGCTCTAGTGGCTAGACTTGAGTCTATTAGCATGCTACTGAGCTATGCAGCCCATAAAGGCTTTAAGATTTATCAAATGGATGTTAAATCTATCTTCCTAAATGGGCTAATAAATAAGAAGTTTATGTACGTCAACCTCTTGGATTTGAAAATATAGATAATCCTGGCCATATCTTTAAACTCAAGAAAGCATTGTATAGGATTAAACAAACATCTAGGGTCTGGTATGAAAGGTTGACCTCCTACCTAATCTCTAAAGGGTTCAACCAAGGTTAAATTGATCCAACTTTATTTGTAAAATCAGTTAAAGACATCTTTATAGCCCAAATATACGTAGACGACATAATCTTTGGCTCAACCAACTCAGAATTTTTACAAGAATTTATAACTTTAATGGAATAAGAATTTGAATGAGCCTTATAGGTAAACTAACTTATTTTTTAAGATTACAGATTAAATAAACTAATGAAGGAAATTTTGTTTACCAACAAAAATACATTAAAGAATTACTTAAAAAGTTTGGCATGGAAAATATCAAAGAATTAAAAACACTAATGGTAACTAACACAATCTTAGATAGTGACCCAAATGGAAACCCCATAGACTTAAAACACTATAGGAGTGTCATAGGCAGTCTTTTATACCTAACTGGAAGTCAACCTGATATTTTATTTACAGTTAGTATGTATGCTAGATACCAAACTTATGCTAAGGAATTCCACTTAACTAATGTAAAATAATATTTACATATTTAAAAGGTACAATAAATGTAGGAATATGGTACCCCAGATCACCTAATTTTGAACTAATTGGTTACTCTGATTCCGATTATGTCGGCTGTAAACTAGATCATAAGAGTACAAGTGGTGAATGCCAATTACTTGGACCATCACTTGTCAGCTAGTTTAGTAGAAAATAACACAGTGTTGTTTATCTACTACTAAAACCTAATACATAGCAATGAGTGAGTGTGTAGCACAATTGTTATGGATAATGCACACATTAAAAGACTTTAACTTGGAATATAAAAATATAAAAATCTATATTGATAACATCAGCTCAATTAACTTAACCAAAAATCTAGTGCATCATTTAAGAACTAAACATATTGAAATAAAAAATCATTTTATTAGAGATCACATCGCCAAAGGAGATATTGAACTCAACTATATTGAATCCAAGTCAAATTTGACTGACATTTTTATCAACTCATTACCTGAATCTGAATTCAATAGTTTACGAAGACAACTGGGAATGTGCACTATAGACTAGGATTTTCATTTGGAAAATTTTCTAATATTTTACAAATTCTAGGAAAATCATTCACTTATGTTTTCAAAAATATTTCATTTCTCTAGTGTTGAAAAATTATTTTGGCCTTAGTCTATATCAAACTCATAAAAAGCATGAACATATAGATCTAAGAAACGAGCATCTCACAAACACACTAGCTCTGATACCAATTGTTGGTGCAATATCCCTACGTCAAGGTTGACCTGGTTGACTAAGTTTGAGTTAGCTCAAGCTTGAGTCCTGATGTTTGAGTTTCGATGTTTGACAATACATGGAAATTGCAGATGCAATCATCCGATTGGGGAGATTATTGATACAATTCCCTTCTGGTCAAGGGATGACCAGTTTGATGTGAAGAAGAGTTAAGTAGGTCAAGGTTGACCGGATACTTGATTGGAAAAGTCCTAACTGAAGGTTAGGCAAGGGAAAATTTTGATGAATGAAGTCAGGTGAAAGACCTAGTGAGTGAAGCTAGGTAGTTGGAAAACCTTGGTGAGTGAAGCTAGGTGAAAAACCTAGTAAGTCAAGCTAGGCAGGTGAAAGTCCCGGTGAATGAAGCCGAGCAGTGGGAAAATCCTGGTGAGTGACGCCAGGTGAAAATCCTAGTGAGTGAAGTTAGGTGAAAGCCCTGATGAGTGAAGCCATACAGATGGAAAGACCTCGTGAGTGAAGCCAGACACATGGAGATCTAGGTGGGTCAAGGTTGACCGGACACCTGGTGTTGGGAAGCCCAAGTAGGTCAAAGGATTGACCAGATACTTGGCACGAGGAAATCCAGATGGGTCAAGGGTAATCGGACATCTGTGGAAGTCCATGTGGGTCATGGAGGACCAGACACTTGGCATGAGAAGGTAAGTCCAAGTGGGTCAAGGTTGACCAAATACTTGGCACGAAGGGAAAAGTCCATGTGGGTCAAAGGATTGACCGGAGACTTAGTGAAGAAGTCCCAGCAAGTCAAGATTGACCGGATACTAGGCACGAGGAGTTTCAACAGGTCACGATTGATCTAATGTTAGAATTGGGGATCCTAGACTTGATTTAAACAATGTAAAGGGAGGTCAATCAATCAACCAATCGATTGGATCATAGTCCAATAGATCAGTCGATCGATTGGTTGTGTGCACGAATGAAAGCTGGGCCAATCGATCAGCCGATCGATTGGGAGCTTATGTCGTGTAAATAGAATGCTTGTCAATCGATTAGCCAATCGATTGGGGGTTGTTTCTTGTGCATGGACACGAGGGAGACTGAATCGATCGGCTGATCGATTCAAGCCTCCCCAATCGATCAACTGATCGATTGGGATGTGATTGTTGCGCAGGTAGTGAGCAATGGACGGCTAGGATGGCTGGATCTGACGTGGCAATCAATTGGGAGCATGCCCAATCGATTGGGAGCCCTAGAAGCACGAAATATAGCTGTTGGCGAGCTTCTTCTCCAAAGTGATTTTCCCCGACACATACGATTCTCTCCGACGATCTTTCTGCTAGTTCTTAAAGCTTCTTGGGGATAAGTGCTGGTGCACTTCCAAGAGTCAAGAGGTGATCTACATCAACAAGAGCAAGTAAGAAAAGGGTTTTATTTATACACTTACATATTTTCTTCTTGTTGGAGTGTATCTTGTTGTGAGGAGATTGTATGAGGTTTCTCCACCTCCGGTAGTTACCGAAAAGGAGAGTTTTCTTAGTGGATGTGTGTATGAGGGCTGGATCCTTGGATTAGTCATCTCTTTTTTATATGGATACCAAATAAATCCTAGCATTAGCATTGCTTGAGTGTTTTCCGCTGCATATCATCATCACGAAGCAAGACAACGAAGCACGACGAGCTATTCACCCCCAGCTACAAATTGATCCTAATAAAAAGAATATTTACATATTTAAAAGGTACAATAAATGTAGGAATATTGTACCCAGATCACCCAATTTTGAACTATCGGTTACTTTGACTCCGATTATGCTGACTGTAAACTAGATCGTAAAAGTACAAATGGTGGATGCCAATTACTTGGACTATCACTTGTTAGCTAGTTTAGTAAAAAAACAACACAGTGTTGCTTTATTTACTACTAAAGCCGAATACATAGCAATGGGTGAGTGTGTAACACAATTATTATGGATGGTGTACACATTAAAAGACTTTAACTTGGAATATAAAAATGTAAAAATATATATTGATAACATCAACTCAATTAACTTAATCAAAAATCCAGTGCATTATTCAAGAACTAAACATGTTGAAATAAAATATCATTTTATTAGAGATCACGTCGCCAAAGGAAATATTGAACTCAACTATATTGAATCCAAGTCAAATTTGGCTGACATTTTCCCCAAACCATTACTTGAATCTGAATTCAGTAGTTTACGAAGACAATTGAGAATGTGCACGATAGACTAGGATTTTCATTTGGAAAATTTTCTAATATTTTACAAATTCTAGGAAAATCATTTACTTATGTTTTCAAAAATGTTTCATTTCTCTAGTGTTGAAAATTATTTTGTCCTTAGTCTAGATCAAACTCATAAAAAGTATGAACCTATAGATCTAAGAAACGAGCATCTCACAAACACACTAGATCTACCTTTATTGTGTATTCATAAACACAGAATGGCGTAAGATGCGTAGGCCACTTGTATGGACTTCAAATGCTTATATTAGTGTATCAACATAAGTCTGGACGTAAAATAACAAAATACAATGATCAAGCTAAGTAATCCTTCTTAGTAAACAATGAGTTGGATCAAATCTTACTTAACTTGACTAACCAAGTGAACACTGCTATCCTTTGTATAGCTAGTCAGTAACTAACGGTTAGATATATTGAAAATTGAATGATTACTTTCTTAAAATGTTATTAGATTAGGAGAATTTACTTATATAAGTTAAAAATGATTTCTAAAAAATGATCTCTCTATGTTTTCTTTAAAACATCTCTCTTTGAAAAATGTTTTAAAATTTTTTTTTGGAATATTTTGAAAAGTTATTCTGTTAAAAAAAATTACTCTTCAAGTGTTAGAAAAATTACTTTGAGAATTTTTGACTATCTCTTATCTTAAAAATCTTTATTAGAAAAAAATTTACTCTTCAAATGTTAAAAAAATTACCTTGAGAATTTTTAACTATCTCTTATCTTAAAAATCTTTATTAGAAAGTTTTTTTAATTACTTTACAATTAATTTCCTACAAAAATATTAAAGCTTTAGAAATTACTTTTCTAATTTTCCTTAAGAAAAGTTTTTTTTAAAAAAAATAACTTTAACTTTTTTTTTTTAACTTAAAGAAGTTTTTACAAAAGTTTGCTTCAACAAAATATCATTCTTTAGAAGTTTTCTTTGAAAATATTACTTAGACATTTTGAAACTCTTGAAAGTCTTAGAAAACTTAGAAAACTTTAAAAATGTTTTTGAAACCTAGATTTATCATATCTTGAAAAGTTATTACTTTTGAAATATTTAAAAACTTACTTGTAAAATTTCAGTTATTACTTTTGAAATATTTGAAAACTTACTTGTAAAATTTCTTAAAATATTTACTCCTTCCTCAAATGAATCTAAGCTTTTATTTAACATCACTTGCAAAGTTTGTTTTCGAAGTTCCTTACATGACCATTACTCTTTGAAACTTGTTTGAAGATCTCAGCAATATTTTTTTTACTTATTTTTATGCATTATGTCTTTCATTCTTTTTTATGCATGCCAAAGGGGGAGGATAGTGGGTTAAGTTAGAAAAATTGAACTCACTTTTAAAAATTAAACTCACTTTTAAAACACTTTATGCTTCATTGCTTTATTGTATTTTTTCTAACTTTAACCCGGATTGTCACTACATCAAAAAGGGGGAGATTGTTGGTACAGGTTGCACTAATAGTCTGATTTTGATGTATGACAAATAGGTTAAAGTTAGATGAGTTGTTAGTCTAACGCTTCTACCAAGTGTGCAGGAGTTGACTAGTCTGAAGGACCTGCCACCAGACTGAAATCCAGCTAGGTCTGTGGGGCCCGATAGCTGGTGTGAAGTCTAGATAGGTTCGCGGGGCCCGATATCTGGCGGGAAGTTTTGTTGGGTCAGCGAGACCTGACAACCGGTCGAAGTCTAGTTGGGTCTGCGGATCTGACAACTGGCGGGAAGACCTAGTGGGTCAGAGGCAAGTCGAGTGACTATAAGTGGTAAGCAACTGGAGGAGAGATCCAGTGAGGGCACGTTCTCCATTGAGGAAACTGTAGGCGACGGTGTAGCTTAGATCCATTTGGAAAACTTAAATTGTGACCTTGACTAGATCATGGTTTAGTTACTACTCATGTTTTATTATGTTGTGCTAACTCTATTTTGTAGGAAAAAAATCTATTTTTGGTTGCCCAGGACTAACCTTTTCTGTAAAGTAAAGTTGTTGAAAAAAAGGGGTCTGGGCGCCCGGAGCTGGTCCGGGCACCCAAACCAAGCTCGCCCGGACGGGCCGCAGGCACCCAGGCGGTCCGGGCACCCAGAGTCGGTCCAGACACCCGGATCCGAAACTTCATCCACAAGCTGACGTGGAGCGGGTTGATTGGCCAAGCCACAAGGTCCAGGCGCCCTGAGGGGTTCCAGACACTCGAAATGGACCTATATAAAGGCCTTCGACCCGAAGCTTCAGAATAACAACGACTAAAAGTTTTCTTCTTGTTTGGTGCTTCGAAAAGGCTCCTGTAACCCTGCTACGCTCCATCGACAACCGACGACCAAGACTTTTCAATTATATTGTTGTTGTTGGTAACTTTTTCCGGTTCTTATACTTAACTATTATAATTTTTACGAGTTGTTAGTGGATTATCCAACGAAAACATTCAATGAATACAGACCTTAAAATATGAGTCATCAAATACTCTGAATTACCTAAATCTAACCACTTTTAAGGTTGAATTTGCTCCTAAGTCTAGCCGCACCTGCACGTCATTCTACAAGTGCAATTCTCTCATCCTCATAGAAGCTTTAATTGCATGCCAAGAATCTCCATGCCTTCATGACTTCATCCTTTATCTTGCCAGGAAGCCACACTTCTCTTCCATACTTAGATACTCTTGCTGCTTCTAGGATTTCATCACCTTGCTTTGCTCTAGAAGTTTTATAAATTTTAAAATTTTCAAAATTATATAATTTATTTACCAATTTTAATCTGCTGTTGCTTTCAATTCTCTAAAAAAAACAAGAAAAATTTAAAACAAACCAAATTATTCTTTGATCGAGTCAAACTCATTTTCTTGAAACTATGAAATAATTTAAATTCAAATCTCAAAGGCCAGACAGAGCCATACACGTGTCCTCCACGTCATCGCGAGAGTTCTGCTGGGCTGGACCCAGGACTATTCCATTCCTCGTCCGTTTCTGGAAGCCCGCAACGGCCATTTCGATCGGCGAGTAATGAAGGCTTGTTTTCGAAGGGGGCGGTAGGGAATACCGAATATGGCGAGGAGGAGGAGGCAAACGCTCGTTCTGTTCTTTCTCTGCATCACTGTTGTCGCGCCGCTGGCTGTCTACACTGATCGGCTCGCCACCACGCCTACTTTTGTCGGTAACGCCTCCCTGAAGCAAGCAGTCCGAAGAAGAATCAATTTATTTGTGTTCATCTATTCTTCGCTCTATCACTTGACATTGTTTCCTCTTTGCTTTTCGGCAGCAATTGATCATCTCGATGATGAGATCCCTTTCCAGGTTTGTTACTCCTAGTTACAAGTTACACAGATTTTATTTTATTGTGTTTTCCACGTTCTGGAGTTCAGGCAATGTGACTTGTATACTGAATGTCATTCGTATGGCTCTTTTCATTTTTCTCTAATATTTCTCGAGTTTATTTTTGCATTTTGATCTATAACCTCGTAATAAAAAATTGTCATTTTTGTGGTTCAATATCGACGCAGGAGTCTCTTGGTGCTGTCAAAGAACCAGCTTGGCCAATTTTCCCTAAAAAATTGAGTGATTCAAATCAGATCCATGCTCACTCTGGCAATGATGCCCCAGTATCTGGGGCAAGAGGTAATTTCACTTATTCTTGCTTCATTTTTATTGTAGTCCCATATCATAACCTGACCTTTTGCCTCACCAGTGCTTGCACTTCTCAAATTTGTTTGAGAAATTGTTTTGCTGTGAGTTTGATATTGGTCTTTTATGTCTGATGATAGAAATATATTTGAGCAATGCTGGTGACCGTCCAAATAGAGTCTTATCCGAAGATATCAAGGGAACTAGATCAGAAGCAGAAAGTCGAATTAAGCAAGTGACTAATGAAGAGGGAAAGCATGCCGGCTTGCAGGAAGGTGAAACCAAAGGAGAGGAAATGCCGACAAAATTCCATAAAACTATATCTAAGACACTGTCTGTCAATCAGGTAGCTTCACATATGAATTTATCTGCTTGGATTAGGTTTACCTCTTGTTCTACCAAAAATTGTTTACTCGTGCTTGTTATAACAAGTTCAATAATTCCTACATGATTTCTCAAGGAAAAGATATAGGAAATTTGGTTTCCGTAATCAATAAGATGAATATGGACAAGGATGACTATTTTGCATGTAGACCGTCGAAAGCTAATTTCTCAAGTGAATGATAAATTCATGTCCAAAAAAATTCAAGTAATGGAGGGTTGATCCAATATGGTACAACGAAAGTATCAGTTCATACAAAAGTAGGGTCTATGGATATAAGTACACCGATGCTAACTTGAGTATGCGTAAGTGATATTTCTCGTGGGATCATTGTCTAAAATATTGGGATTTATTCTTGAGATTAGTTTACATGGAACTAAAATTAATAATGGATGCTGATACGGGATGTTACGTACGGATCTAAGTATGACGTGACAGTCAAAGTCAAGGTGAGTTGGGGTTCCAAGTCAAGGGGAGGTGGCAGTCAAAGGGTCACTCAGCGCTAAGAGCCTCGGTACAAGGATGGCCATTCAAGAGGCCGGTCGGACCAAAGGGGCCTAGTGCTCCCCGCCTATATTAAGACACCTAGTATATATTCGACCATCCATCATTCGTTTGGGTTCAAGAAAGGCTCGACCGGCCACAACACCGTCCGGGAGTAATATTCGGACAAGTCACAGGGGCCTAGTCTTTCGCTCTGATTGCCTAGTATGCAGTGGGTCGATCTGGCAGCCGATCAAATATATGGGCTTTCATTGTTCATTCCCCATCCTCCTGCATATGGGTGGTCGGGTATAAAGTTAACCAAAGTTACAGGGCTCAATATCTATCTCTGAAGAATCAACATACAAGGCAAACCTCAGAAGAAACTCGACCGAATTTCTAAAGCTCAAGCTATCAGTTTAGGGATAAGCCTCCAAGTACAAGGCCGATCGGCTGAAAGTATCGATCAGGCCTCTCGAGGCTCAATTCCCCATTCAGAAGCAAGTACCCCACATATGGTGGGTCGGTTATAAAGTCGTCCGGAGCTAGGGGATTTGGTTCTCTGTTATTTCATAATCAGATCTCCAGCACCACACGACATGTATCCGAGCAGCCCTAAGGGCCAAAAGCCTTACCATACTCTGCTTTTATATATACACTCGGTCGGCTAGGTATTCCGCCGGGACATCTTCAAGGGACCACATGGTCAGAGAATCACAACAGCTTGTTAGAGAATACCAACCGTTTGTAAGAGAATATTCTTTTATTGTTACATGAGCATTCAATGGAACTTTCCTCGAAAGTGACTCTACATTTTCTATTAATCGACACATTATGACAGCATATTCCTTCAAGCGCCACATTAATGGCATAAGTTACAAAAAGGATGCACATGGGTAACGGAAGATTCCTCGGACGGCGATTGTACGCCTCCCAGGCGGTACATATTCCCTTACTCGATAGCTTCTGATATCCAACATTCTCTGTCACCTCATGATTATGGAGGTTATGAGAAGTGGTATATAAAGGGGTCCTCTCTATTGGCTAGGTACGCTTTTACAACCGTCTCATTTACGCACACACATTCTACTATTTATCTCTCTGTTTTTTCGCTCGGCCATTAGACTTAAGCGTCGGATGTCCTTTGCCAGACACCCCTTCCCTGGTTTTTGGGCACTGACATTCTGTCTTCTTGTTTGAGTGTGTGCAAAGGATCTTCACCCCCGTTCGCAACCTTTTCTCTAATTAAAAGTCTTCTCTTAGTCAACATTACAGTCATCTGTCCAGCACACCATCTCTCTAACTTTCAGACAGGATCAGATGCACTAATTGAAATGGGTCAAGATAGTTAAAATCAAGGGGATTAACAACTCATTTATTCCATTATTGATTTGGTGGGCCAATAAGGCCTAAACTTGATAGCTTAGTGAACTTCCTAAAAGGCTTCCATTTAGGAAGCCTATTCTATAGACCAAGAATTTTGACCGTTACGTCAAAATTAATTAAGGAGTATTAATTTCTTTTAATTCATGCACTTTAGCATAGTTACTGAAGGAAAGTGTATGGTGGGTATAATCAGTGCATCAATATTTAAATGGTCATAAAGGTGATTTGTTTGCTTTTTTATTAATGTTTTTTTAACCCTTCATACTCCCTCCTCACTCCTATAAAAAGGGCTCAATACCTGACTTCTAACTTTATTCTCAACTTGTGAATTTTCCTATTGAGTTATTCTTTCTTCCTCTCCTCTGTAAAGAGTTCTAAGACTTTGAAAATTTGTCAGGCCTCAAAATTTAGAGTGTTCCTATTTCAAGTCATAGGTTGTATCTTGCGAGGCCATTACCAATCAACCATAAGCATCTAGCGTGTCAATATCATCTTTTAAGGAAAGAAAGGCTAGTCTTTGCCTCATCTTTAAAATTGTTATATGAAGGGATAAGCTCACATGAAATGGTGTGTCGATATTTGAAGGGATAATTCGGTGATCAACGAGATAAAGTTAGTGATGATGATACCAAGGAGAGTATGTTTGTTACTCAAAGGGGTGTGCCTGATGGCCAAAAGGGTGTATTGAGATTATAAAGAGGATAAGATTTATATTGCCAAAAGGGTCTGGATCGAGATGTTGACTTATTAGCAAGGTGGTTGAATCAACTTTAACAACTATCCAACAACAATTGTAAGACAATATTGTCACTTATGACGATCATAAGGCTCACTCCTATTGAAAAGAAGGCCAATGAAAGGCAGGCTTCCAATGGGTAGCTAAACCAAGAACTAACAAGAAGAGGCACATTAATAATGACCTAAACTGAAAGGCCATGGGAACTACTACTGTGGAAAACCTTACCATAGAACTAAGGATTGACCCTCTAAGAGGCAAAAACAAGGTCTTAAAAAGTAGAAGCCCAAAGGTCAGGTGTACCCCATTTACTGGGACATACTCACTTACAACAAATGTGTTACATCCATCATTGCTGGTACTCGAAACCAATATGATTGTTACCCCTGGAGACTAGTGGATTGACACAAGAGCAACACATACACATATGTGCTGATAAGGAGATGTTCTCTTCCTATACTTCAACAATCTGTAGACAAGAACTTTGTAAGGGTAACTCATCTAAAGATCATACTCCATATGTCCTCGGGAATAAAGCTAATGCACATTGATGTCTTGCACGTTCTTAATATTCAAAAAAGTTTACTATCGAAATGGTTGCTAGTCAAGAGAGACATCATGCTAGCATTCGAGACTGATAAGGTCATACTTATGAAGAATAACGATCTCAAAGAGAAGGGATACTTAGAAAGAGAGTTATTCAATTTGAATACAACTCTTGTAAAATATAATTTGATTAGTCTGGCAATGAAATATGGTAGTTCTAAGTAGAGGGTTTGAAATCAGCATTATCTTATCTACAGATATCCATTGGTAGTCTTTTCATTTCCTTGCCAACTAAATTTGAATTAGACAAAATCCAGTGATCATTTCTAAATATATGATTTTTTTTTAAAGGATCTTCATAATCCAGAAATGAGTTCTAAAGTTGATTCAAGTGGTTTATCTCTTGCAAAAGTTCAGCAATTCAAGGACCAGCTAATAAGAGCAAAGGTCTATCTTAGCCTTTCGCCTTCCAGAACTTATCCTGAATTCATCAGGGAGCTTCGAGCACGGGTGAGGGAAGTTGAACACACACTTGGAGATGCAACTAATGACACTGAACTGCCAAAAGGGTATAATCTCTTATTTTTGGTTGCATCTTCTTAAGTGCAAACAAACGTTTCATTTGATATCATTTATCCTATTTCTATTTCGATTATAGAATTATAATAGAGCATTACTTTGCCCTCGGATAAGGACATGACAAGGTTACTACGTTTGTTAATAGCAACATTAGTCTTTTCCATATTCAGGTTAAGAAAACAAAATGTAACATCAAGCTTGAAACATATTCATAAGATCATCCTTTTTTTCTGTTTTGCAAGATACTTTGTATGCCCCACTTCCATATCATATCAAGTTAGTCAATAGTATCTTTATCCTTCCTCCATATTCAAGTTGTAAGGTCATCCTCCTTTTTTATTTTATGAAAGTTTGTATGTCCTACATCTGTGTGATCATCGTTGTCATCGTCATTGTTATAATCAGCATCATCATTCTTTTATGGGTTTGAGGCAGAAGCATCTACTTAATTATTCTACTTTGCAACAACGCAACCTTGGCAGCTAAATCCATTCCCAAATAGTTCATTTTTTTTGGGTTACGTACTGAACTGTCCCGTGATTTTACATAGGGCTTCCTTGAGAAAATAAAAGTTTGGGGATGGAAGTTTGAGGGATGAGGGATTAATTTGTATTCTACCTTTCTCATTGCCTGATAATGCAACTGTATTTGTTGCATCCTTGGAGTTGTTTGTAATTAACCCTTGTTAATTTTTTTGCTGCATCCAGTTTGCATTTTAGGATATCTATCTGCAGGGTTTGTCATAGATGTTTCTAACAGTCATTAGATATGTTGTTGCAGTGTCTTCTATATTTATTAAAAGCAAACAAACTGAAGCTGATGCTTCTTAGAGACTTGACAAATTTACATGTGTGATTGATTGTTTGATCTAGTGCCCATGAGAAACTGAAGATGATGGAACAAACTTTGGCAAAAGGCAGGCAAATTCATAATGACTGCTCTTCTGTGATAAAAAAGCTTCGAGCTTTTTATCAATCTGCAGAGGACCAATTGAGAGCTCAGAAAAAACAGGAATTGTTCCTGACACAAGTTGCTGCAAAAACCCTTCCTAGAGGTCTCCACTGTCTTCCTTTGCATCTCACCACAGCATATCATTCACTTGACTCAAACAAACAGCAGTTCCCTCACCAAGAAAAGCTTGAAGATCCCAAACTCTTTCATTATGCACTTTTTTCTGACAATGTACTAGCGACTGCAGCAGTTGTTAACTCTACAATATTAAATGCTAAGGTCATCTTCTAAGTGCATTAACCATTGTGTTTTATTTATTTTGAGTTTAAAATTGAATTCATGCTTATCAACACATTCTTTTCTTATTACATGCAGTACCCTGAAAACCATGTATTCCATATTGTTACTGATAGGCTCAACTATGCAGCAATGAAGATGTGGTTTTTAGCAAATCCACCAGGGAAAGCGGCAATTCAGGTTCAGAATGTTGATGAATTTACATGGCTGAACTCAAGCTATAGTCCGGTTCTAAAGCAGCTTGGATCTCAGTCTATGATAGATTACTACTTCAAGTCCCACCTTGCTAAGTCTGATGGGAACTTGAAGTTTAGAAATCCAAAGTATCTATCTATCCTAAACCATCTGCGATTTTATCTACCAGAGATCTTCCCCAAGCTCAGCAAAGTTGTCTTCCTAGACGATGATGTCATTGTGCAGAAAGACCTTTCCTCTCTGTGGGCTATTGATCTCAAGGAAAAAGTTAATGGTGCAGCTGAGACCTGTGGTGAAAATTTCCATCGCTTTGATAGGTATCTCAACTTTTCTAATCCTCTTATTGCCAAAAATTTTGACCCACGTGCTTGTGGCTGGGCATATGGAATGAATGTGTTTGATTTGATTGAATGGAGGAAGCAAAACATCACGGAGATCTATCATCATTGGCAAAAATTGGTAAGAAACATGCTCTATTCTTCATAACGCACTTTTGGTACTATTTCACTAACTCTATTCTCTCTGAAGTATATATCAAAATGCCAATTAGGATATCTTAGCAAATTACTAGTAGTATCACTACTCAGCATTTGATATATAACAATGTGCTGTCCTTTTACTTGTACCAAATACATGGCATTACATGTTTCCTTATGTAGATACTTGTGCGACTTTCCTTACTGTGTCTTGTTCATACACGGTTATCCTCTATGCAAACCTCGATGGTTTACCAAGTTAAGATCCACGTTTATGGTTCATTGACACTTCGAAGTTACTTCACATTTTTCCCCCTACTTTTATCTACAGAATGAAGACAGACTATTGTGGAAGTTGGGTACTCTTCCACCAGGCTTAATAACATTTTGGAAGCGCACTTACCCTCTTGATCGTTCATGGCATGTTCTAGGGCTTGGGTATAGTCTAAATGTGAGCCAGAAAGATATTGCAGGTGCAGCTGTGATACACTACAATGGAAACATGAAACCTTGGCTTGAAATAGGCATCGGGAAGTACCGTAATTACTGGTCTAAATATGTGAACTACGACCAAGTTTATTTGAGAGACTGCAACATTAATCCTTAGGAGCCATCTGGCACTGCTCCAGCTGATTCATTTTTTGGGTTACGGTTCTTTTGGGCCATGCATATTCTCTTATTTTCTTTCTTTGTTTTCAGTTTGTTTAAGTAAAAACATTATGCTTAGATACGTTCTTTGTGCTCTGGTTTCACAAAAGCAACTTGGGCCTTTGTATTAGGTTTTTCTTGATACAGGCAGCATATATGATAATTGGGCATTCCCCTTCGATAGGATTTGAAGTATGTATGTTGCATTCGCAATTTTAACTTTAAAAGAACCTTGAGTAAACATATTTTCTTAGATAGTAAAGGTAATAATTCTCATATCCTCCCTTTTCCATTAAAACATGTGAAGTATGAATATAACATGACTAATGCTAATGCAAATAAGAAAATAAATTGATATAAAAAAAGTTAAACAATGATTGAAAAAATAAATTAATAATTGTTCAATTCGATTAAAAATCTACTTTTATCCATTTTGGACTTATGTGTGATGCAACTAGAATTAACTTGTATTGTCCTATCTTTTCATTTGACGGAATCGGGTGCTCTTAAATTGAGAACAATATCATATTTAAAATGATTTAAAGTTATTCAAGTTATAATTTTTATAATATTGAAAATTTTAAAAATAGTTCATTTAGTTTTAATATTTTTAAATAAGTTGAAAAGTAATAAAGAGGTTCAAAAGTATATTAGAGTTATTAGTAATATGGTAAAGTTGTTTTGATATTAAAAAGGTAAAATACCTTTTAACCCCTTATTTTCTATCTAGTATTTTGCCGCTTTATATTTAAAAAATAATATTTAATCCTTTTTAACCAAAAGTTAAATGTGAGAAATCTTGTAAAAGATAATTTTACCCTAATTTTTTTTTTTATTATTTTTCAATAATAACATTAAGAGAGAAACAAAACACATTGAATTGATCATTATATCCTTGATAAAAATACTCATAAAATGTATACATGTACCAACATAAACAATAGAAAATAATAATTCTGAAAGGGATAACCAGCTAAAAACTTATTCCACCACCCTCACCAAATGAAAAAAGAATCAGGAATCTAAATTGATGAACCAAAACCAAATGAAGATAGAATAAAGTTCATCATTAAAAATCACCTCAATCATCAAATGTGGCATATAATAAATAAAAGATAATTATGTTATTGTCTTTTTTATTATTTTTTGATAATAACCTTAAGAGGAAAAAAAATAGATTGAATTAACCATTATATCCTTCGATAAAAATCCTCATAAAATCCATACATGCACTTGTATAAACAACAGAAAAGCAGCAATTCTGAAAGAGATAACCAGCCAAAAACTCATTCCACTACCCTCGCTAAACAAAAAAAAGCTAAAATTCTAAATTGATGAACCAAAGTCACTTCTACTTCATTATACGTCACATTTGATGATGAAGAGAAGATTTTTAATGATGAACTTTATTCCATCTTTATTTGATTTTGATTTCTTCAATTTAGAATTTTGGCTTTTTTTTAGTTTGGTGAGGATGGTGGAATGAGTTTTTTTGTTGGTTATTCCTTTCAAAGTTGTTGCTTTTTTGTTGTCTATGCTAGTGCATGTATGGATTTTGTAAAAATTTATACTAAAGGATATAATAGTCAATTCAAGGTGTTTTTCTCCTCTTGAAGTTATTATTGAAAAATAATAAAAAAGACAAAGACATAATTATCTTTTATAAGATTTTTCACATTTGACTTTTGGTCAAAGGGGGTTAAATGTTATTTTTTAAACACAGAGGACAAAATGTTATTGGATAGAAAATAAAAGGGGTTAAAGATATTTTAGCCTATTAAAAACGTATGTCTTTAAGTAATTTATAAACCGCTCCCAAGTTGACCCACACTCAACCTCATAAATGCAAAGCCATTTGACATAAGGTTTCCATTACCATTTACTGTTGTGGTCATCAATAAAATACTTGGCTATTCGTTACTCAAATGTGTTGCATCAATTCCGATTAGTTTATGAAAGTATGTTCGGAAAACTTTTCCATATGAACCAAAGGCCCAAAAACAACCTTCGATTTTTTTTTTTTATCGATGCTTGTTTTCAATGTAACATATATTTCTGGGTCTCTATATTTTAGTTCTCATAGAAGTCTAAGGAGGTCACCAAAATCCTTTTCAAAATCACCTATCATATTTGTTAGAGCTTTTTGACATGCATTATATGCCTTGCGATATGATATATCTACTATAAATCATCCTCTCATATTTCGTTGAATATTTATAGGTTTGTATTCATCTGCAGACACAAATTGACTTTCAATCTGAGAAACTATAAAAGAAGTGCATGTAGGATGATAAACTTTTCCTAAGCAAAGACCGCACTAGCGTTCTTCTAAATATTTTATAACAATCAACTCTATTTTTTCCATTATAATTATTGTTCATGTTCATTTTCTCCAACATAAATTTCTTTAGCTCTCGTTTTCCTTGAGTTCTTTATTTTGTAAATGAACTACTTCTTCATAGCATACTAAGCAAGTACATCTTTAAATTATTTTTAGATTGGGAATACCTACACAATAATCGATAGTTTTTTAGTTACTACTACTACACATTAATTATGAAATGTAAAATAAAATTTTAATTACATTAATGTTTCAAATTTAAATAATAAATTACTTATTACATATTATATTTTATATTACCTTACCAATGTAAAATTCATCCCTCCCGTCTAGTTCTTGCCTTTGCAAGGCATACAATATTGAGTTCCTTACATACTCATCTTCAGCTAATGGAAATATATCTTTAAAATCATTATACTCAATCATTATCACTATCGAATCTATTGAATAATATATATCATTCGCTATAAATTCATCCTCAGAGACATCTCTTTTAATTTCTGCTACCATTCTAATGTTGTATTTTTCTTGTTAAGTCCACGTATCTTCAAACATTTGTTCCAAACAATTCTGGCCTATAATATCGTCAATACTAATAGCTCCTTTTAAATGGAATATACAATTCGTACTTCCTCCAATACTCACCACAACACTAACAGAAGTGGAAGATGACATCTTACTACCACTGTTTTTATGTTTGGTGTACCATCACCGAGTCGGTATTCTTTTTTTGAATCAATTGATTCCATCTTACATGACAACACTTCATCAGAATCCCTGCATTGATGCAACTATAAAAAACAATATCTTTGATTAAATATATGAATATCTTTATAACACACTAGCTAAGTGAAAAAAAGTCAATAAATCATCACATATTCCTAAATTTGTAGTTACATATTTCGAAATTTAACATTTCACAAACAATCAACTTTTATCTGATAACCACACTTTTTATGAATTGATTTAGGGTATTATGAATTAAACTCTCAAGACTAAAAAGGAAAACGTTAAAGTCTAGATGCATAGCATTAACAACATAAGATAATCGCTAATTTACTAAATTACATTGCCAAGGTTTCAGATAATACTAATCTATACATCATAATAATTCATTTACACATTAGTAAAATCAATTGATTAGAGCATAAAACTTCATCCACACTACAATTTCAACTATCACTGCTATTGTGATTAGTTTTTCAATAATGATAAAAATAATTATTAGACAAATATAACAAAGATTTCCTGACCTACAATTTTGGTAAGGGCAATTTAAGATGTTATTGTCGCCTAACTAGGTTTACAACATATCAGGAAGGTCGTGTTGGGGATCTTGTATGACCGACTAGAAGGAGGGTTGGATAGATGGCTCCTCCAAAATCAATCGCTTCCTAGGTATTCGTTAGTTGCGCATTGGAATAATACAAAAATAAATACAAATACAAAAGCTAAAGACAATAAGGAAAGAATAAGCAAACCAATACACATCGATTTACGTGGTTCAGAGATAAAGCTCCTACTCCATGACTATCCGTAAGGTGGACGATCCCTATCCGTCGGTGGATTACTCTCCGGAAGACCTCCGGCTAGCTCACGTAGCTCCTTGTGGGTGGAGAAATCTCACCACAACTCTCACAAGAATTCTTGAGAAGCTAGGGCACTGGTAGACTACTAATAGGGGTTAACCACCTCTATTTCGTCAACCTTAACCAAACTTTCAAGCCTTGGTTATATAGGCCACGGGTTGAAAAACTCTGCCTACCAGTCAACTGGTGAAAGTATCAGTCGACTACCCTCTGTGGAAATTCAACCGTTACAACCCAGCGGTTTGATACCAGTCGACTGCTCCACACTGGCCGAGTGAACAGAAGTATTCTGTTCGCTCCCAGTGGATTACCTAGTCGACTGTACCAGTCGATTGCTATTTCCATCAGTCGACTGGTACCCCGAGTACAGTCTCTCAGCACTCGGACCCTCACCCTTACGACTCACTTGACTCTTCTTCGTTGTAGTGTTGACCTCTTACCTTCAAGCCTACTTCCTTTGGCTCTCGTCCCTTAGATGCTTCAAAACCCACGCCTCATCCCCAATGCCATCTTTCGTGTATGCCTCAAAGTCGCTTTCCTCGGCCCTTGTCCTTGCTACCTTGTCCACAGTCCCTCGGATACTCCATCCTTTACCAGACCCGAAGCCATCAAGCTGAGGCTATAAACTCATGCGTGTGGTCTGGAGCAACTACCTCATGAAGACCGTCAAAGCTATAAACTAATTTCTCCTTTATTAGTAAATACAATAATCCTCATTGGTCATTTCGAAACCATAAGATAAAATGATTTCATTAAATCCTATATTCCATTATCTTGAGGCTTGCTTTAGCCCATATATAGACTTTTTAAGTCTACATACTTTATATTCTTGACCTTCAACAATATAACATTCTCGTCATGCTATATATATTTCTTTGTCAAGATTATCATTAAAGAAAGCTATTTTTACATCCATCTGATGTAATTCCAAGTCAAAATATGCTACTATAACTAAGATGACACGTATTGATACAAACTTCATAACAGGAGAAAATGTCTCTTCAAAATCAATATCCTTCATTTGGGTATATCCTTTTGCAACCAGTTGAGCTTTGTATCGATTAATCGATTCATTTACTTTTCTTTTAATTTTATGAATCCATTTATTCCCAATAACCCTTCGATCTGGAGGAACATCGACTAAATCACAAACTTAATTCTTTCTCATAGACTTCATTTCCTCATCTATTGTAATTTTCTATTTTTCTCTAACTAAGCATCTCAATGCTTCCTCAATCATTCGAGGTTCCTTATCATCATCTGAGAGAATCATTAATGCCTCATTTTCAATATCAAACATTCTCTAAGGAATAATCTTATAACTACTTCTACGTAGGTCGAACTATTGAGAAATTATCTTATTAATTGATAAATCACTCCCACTGGGTTGACTAGATTCAGACATCTCTCGTGATACCTCATCCATTGATAAAGGAACATTATCCTTTTTCTCTATTGCAAATAAAAGAATTGTCTTATCAACTTCACCTGTCACACCCTGAGAGTGTTCATCAAATTGGACGGTACCTGGTGTTAGCCATTTTCATGTCACTTGGCACATCAAATTAATTAAGATTGAAACTCATTAAAATTAAAACAATCACATGTAGTAAGGAGTCCCAAGTCGTATTTTTCCAAGGGCTAACTAGTAAATGCGTGAATTCTAGAATTGGTTCCAATCAAATTATTACATCAACAAAGTCAATTAAATTCATCCTTTGACTTACAAATCAACTTGTCCTCATCTAATGCATTCAAGAATAGAATTAAAGAATCATTCACCATCACAATCAAAGTAAAAACTCAAACACTACATTCTCGATTCTCAAACATATTCTACAATGCCAAACAAAGATGAATACTGAAGACATTTTGTGATCATTCCAATATCAACTTCAGCGCAGTACCACAAAGTTTAAGAATCAAATCAACTCTAATAAAGGAAAACCAAATTAGTAGCTAGACATTCAAAACAAAACTCTAGATAAGCTCTTGTTAGTGACTAAACATTAGTTAGCTTAACCTAAAATTAAGAATACAAAATAAGAAATAGATTGCAAACTGAATTAGTAGCTTAACATGGGTGGAGTTACTGAAATTTGAAGTAATCAGAAATGCAAGTAAACAGAATTGAATTGCAAATAAGAAGATCTAATAACAAAACTAAAACTAGAATTCATAAATTGCAAGATTTAAATCTAAACCATCTCTACCCAAATCTACTCTTCTAATGAGTCTTCCCTTGCCGTCACACAAGGAATCTGAATGGTGAAAGAGCTCTCGATCACTGACTCAGTACCATCTCGTCCAGCACCGAAGAAATGCTTCCAGGAAAAGCTGGTGAAGATTAACACTGCCGAGCTAGAGATTCTGCAGATCTGAGGAATGAAGTCTCTGGATCGATGCTCTCTGATGGAGGCGAGCCACTGTCACCAAGGAATTCCTCCGATGATGGCTGAAACAGAGGAAATAATCGCACAGATCTGAGCTCCGGAGAGGAAATCGCCGGCGCGTGCAGAAGATCGAGACTTGGAAGCCAATGGATAGAAGCTCCAACGCCAACGAGAATCACTGAAAATGTAGATCTGGAGAAGGATGGGGAAGCTGCGGCGTCGCGCGAAGAAGATGACACTGTGCTGGAAAATCGCGATGCCGAGCTCACTGTAGCTTCTCACGCGAAGCCCCTTTTAAATCTCCTCAGTTCAGATCCAACGGCCGAGAATCATCTGAGCTTGATCAACGGTGGAAAATGTCTCAAATCTGGATCCAAGTGTACTGATCTTCATCTACGGTCCAGATCTGCTCTCCCTTAGATCGGATGAGCCGGATCTTCAACGGATGACCCAGATCTGCTTGATCTTCAACGGACGGTCCAGACACTCCAAGGCTTGATCACTTCGTTTAGACCTAGATTTGAGCCCAAGTGTGGACTGATCTGATCTGGTCCATGACCCTTTTGATGCCTACAAAATAATACACAAATATTAGCACCAAAATACTATGAAAATAGGCTAATTTGCAATTAAGTCCAAGATCACATGCACATTATGAAATGCAATCTAAATGAGAGATTATGCTGTGAATAGTCCAATAAAAACATGCATAATGAATTAAAATAATGTAGCAAAATCATGGTTATCAAATCCCCCACACTTAGCCTTGGACGTCCCGTACAAGTCAATAAAACCTAAAATCATCTCCATACAAATTCCCTAGCAATACCTAGAAGATAGTAAAAAGAATTTAACTAAGGTCATCTTAAAGATCACAAACAATCATGAATACAATCCAAACAATAATCAGTAGGTATGGTAGTTTCAATCCAATTGAAAAATTAAGCAAGTTGCAATCTCACAAGGGATTTACCTATTCTAGCTCTCACACTCAAAATTGTATATAAGTGGAGCTCTCTCAATGCAACTCACAACATTTCACTACCATAAGCTTGCTTATTTTCTAATTCTCCACCACTATAAACATAGCATACATGAATTAAAAGGAATTTATCATGAAAAATTGAATTGGAAGCAAAAAGAACAATGAAAGTGAATGAAAATGGCAAAAGAAAAGTATTTAATGAACAAAATGAGAAGATAAGAGTATTGGAGGAATATACTTGATGAGTTGACCAATTTGATGTATAAAGAGATGAATACCATTTGTTATTACCACTTCAAAGTATCAAGCTAACCTCTCTTTCAATTTAAATGCAAACATAGAATCTTGATACTCTATCTCCAACTTTGATACTCTCTTGAATGTGCCAAATTTTTTTTCCTTTCCTTCACCGTGTTTACTGAATTTCCACTTCAATTCTATCACTTCAAAGCTAAAACCATCTCACAATAATTAATCAACAAGAATCCCCTCCCCCACACTTAAATTGTTGGCCGTCTCGGACAATTACGAACCTCATGATTTCCAATTACTTGATACTCTTCAAGCCATGTTTCTTTCTCTCAATCTTCCATGTTGTTGGAGTCACCCCTACTTATAACTGAGTCTAAGTCACTCTTCTGCAATATTGTTCAGTTAGACAAATTCAGATTCAAAGAAACATCAATTTGAACTTATAAATTCAGATTCAAAATTAAATCCGGAAAAACAGCACTCATGCACTTTGGTTTCAAAACTCCACAATTTCAAAAATCTAGAAATTTCAGATTCAATACCACATGACTTCTGTATTTCAACGATTTACCATCCACTTTCAGCTAAAGTTTAAAGCATTCCAAATTCAATTTCAGTTTCCAGCAGCACTGTTCAGTCTCAGTTTTTGAAATTCTTCACTGCTCAATTTCCAGCACTACATTTCCTGAGTTCCATTTCAATTCTTTGCATTCTTTTAAATCAGAAACTAAACTTAAAATAGACATCTGGTCCAAGAAATGGCATCCTAATTCTGATAAACTGCAGGACATTCTGCATTCACATTCCTGGTATGATTCTTTGTTCAATCTTTACACCAATGATGCACCTTGAGCTTCTCAACATCTTCTGTATATTTCTTTAATGCTGCAACTTACAACATTCGTCATTTCTGCATCTCTTCTCTCCATTTTTAAGAGATTTTTCTGTATCCCAATTCCGGAATAGAGAAGTATTCATTTGGTACTGAATAAAACATACTTGAACTTAAGCTGCTAACTGATAAACTGAAGGAATAAACAAAGATTTGGAACTTCCAGAAACCTGATCATATCACAAAGTCTCTAAAATTCTAATATTCAACTCTCCATTTATGAATCTAACAAAAGAATTCAAAAAGTTTGTTTCAGATTTGAAGATCTTCAATGCCGCATTTCCAAGTTCTGCTAGCAATTTTTTTTCAAGTGTGGGGAATCCATTTCGCTTGAGATTTGCAAAAGGAATTTAGGTCCAGCTTCTGAAATTCTCACAAAGTGTACATTCAGTTTCCAACTTCAGAAGTATATTTCCAACAGGATATTATTCATGTTAAGTATCAGAACACCTCACAAATCAATTCCAGAATACATTGCTAAACATTCTTCCTCCATTTCTGTACTTACAAATCTGACAAAACTTCTCAATTCAGCCTTTTATTCAGAAATCAGCTTCAATTCCTGTGCAATTCATTACTATCCAGATTATGTATCATTGCAGAATTCTGGTACACTCATTGCCACATAATGCTAACTTGGTTACTCCCTTTCAGATGCTCTGCTTTTCAAGAATTCAAAACCATATTCAGATAAAGCTATTATGAACATTTAACAGCTCTTGAATAATTAGCCAAGCTCCAAACAATCAGATGTGCAGCTTTTATTGAATTTGAATCTGATTTCTCAGTAACCTCCTTTCCAGCATTCTAATTCACTGCTTCTAGCACTGACATCAATCTCGTGACACTTCAAATTCCAGCCATATGCAACTCTGTTTCCAGTTCCAGCATCTCTTCCAAATTTGGCACAAAATGCCACACTAACTTCCTGGTTTTTCTGTACTGTATATAAGACAGAATTGTAGATAATTCAAACATCCATGATTTTTCTCAACTTGGCATTCTAAGTGTGGGGAATTCAGCTGAACAAAGATTTCATCTAAAGAGGTATGGACTTAATAATATGGTACTGCCTGGCACTAATTCTTTTTGCTTCTAGTTTCTTGTCTAGCTTCTATTTACAGCATTTCTGTGTTCTGTTTCAGTTTGTTGGACACTTTTACTGAGAGCAATTCAGAAATTCAGACCTCTAAATAGAGCCAAATTGAATTTACTTACATCTCTTTGTGTGCCACTTACTCTTCACACGACAACTACCATCAGATTAGTAACGAGTTTCACTGATCAAAGAAATGCTTTTACTGCTATATAGCTTTATCCTCTGATAATAACACTGAATACATATCAATGATTCAACTTCCATTTCTGATTCCTACAAATCAGCTTCAAAATTGGCACAACAGCTTCATTAAGGTGCTTTTATACAAGCTCCTACATCCTGCTTCCTTAGAATTCTGCATCTTTTGATCATCTCTGAAATCAGATTCTGTGTACAGCTTCAATGACATTCAATAAGATTCATGAATTGTAAATTGAATCCAATGGAGCTTTAAGAACTTCATAATAAGACCTGATCTAATTCAGATCATTGACACTGCCAAAGAATTTCAAAATTGAAGTTGAATCCTCGAGTTCACCAAATGCAGTAATCTCCATCAAGACAGCAAGTTGCAGACTTCTAATTTTCAGCATCCAACAAAGAATCATTGTCATACAATTTCCTCAACTTCCTTGCTTCAAATCTCCTATCTCAGTTGAGGATTCCCAATATCCACATTCTCCGAAAGCTATAACAAAGCTCTTGATCAGCAATTCCAACAGAATTTGCAAATTTCAGCATTTTCAACACTTTCTTGCCACATAGCCTTGAATGTATCAAGATAGTATCAAGCCTCTAAATCCAAAGCAATTGTAACTTGCTCTTGACATGATAAAATTCAAGAAATTAATTCATTTAGCATACAATCTTAAGAGCACCCATTCATTGCAATATATTTTCAACATTTTCTAAAACAGTAGCACCCCAACCTAAAAATTTTGTCCATCATCGATCAATCTAACTCATCAAGATAGTCAACCAAAACCCTCATTGAAATGGACCAAGCAAAGGTAATCAAAGGTTAAAATACTAGAGGAAAATGTTCAAGAAAATTGTGGGGAAAGAAATGGAAAATATGATGGAACAAGAATGACAAACATCCTTTCTTTTCATGCATACATATGCTATTGTGGTTTTAAAAAGAAGCAAAGCAAGTTCTAGAGTTTCAATTGTTATGAGTGCATGTCACATAAAGAAAATAATAGAGTTTGGGCTTAAAATGGTCCTCACTAGGTAATTTTCATGCAATAAAACTCAATTAATCAAATTGGAATCCACCACCAAATTAACTAATACCATGTAAGAAATGCATCCAATCATGTACAATGACCTAAATTGATGATCAAATTTAATAAGCTTTTACCATCTTAAAAATATTATTTAGAAAATTTTCATGGAGAATTTTATTCAAATGAAATGCTATGTACTAACTAAATGCAAAGTATGAAAGTAAAATGCAAAATAAAATGCAAAGTGTAAAAACAAAGTGCAAATGCAAAGTATGAAACCAAAGAAATGCATAAAAAGAATTTATTAACAAATCATGAATTAAAATGCAAAGGAAAGCTAAATTAGAACCAACTCCCCTTCAATTCCGGTGGTCGAAGAAGATTTAGCAATAAAATCCACACCGGTAGTGGTGTAATTGTGGTTCCACAAAAATTCTTTTTATTCTTCATTTTTCCATCGCAAATTCTTTCCGGAGGTCTTAGGCGGTTCAGTTCAAGCATCCACTTTGGAAGCTTGTATTCTCCTACAACATCAATACAAGAAACCAACTCCCACACGCATGTGGGGTAAAAAGAAAATAGGAGATTATTAGTGTGGGTAGAAAATTTAGCAAAGAATGAATCACAACTAATAAAATCAATGAATGGTACCTCTATTAAATTTTCTGATGAATCACAAATAATACTCACCTTTTCATCTTGGAAGGTACCTGGAGTGGTGATTGTTACCTCTTTCTCATCAATATATGGCTCAAGCTCTTTTTCTTGTGAATGTTCATTCTCATGTAGTGATTCTTGGGTGCTTGGCTCCATAGCACAAGTCCCTACACTTACATCCTCAATTCTTTGTGGTTCTTGAGATAATGCTTCCAGTAAGCATTCCCCTACACTTAAATCATCTTCAAAATAATGTTCAGAACCTGATTCACTAACAACATCATCAACAACAATATCAGTAGGATCAGAAATTTTCATAATGACATAATCATCACAAAAAATATTAGAAAAATCATGTGAATTAATGGAAGTAGGGTCAGGCCTGACAGAATCGCTACTTTCCATCTCTCCACTAGAGTTTTGTGCTTTCAGTTGATTGATGGATGATGCAATTTGATCTATCTGACTTTGTATGTTCTGTATCCTTGAAAATTGCTGCTCTTGATGCTCATTCATTTGTTGCATGATCGCCCTGAGTTTCCAAGTTGACTTTTGTTGAAAAGGTTGTGACATAAAATTTGTTGAAACTTCTTGAAACCCATATGAACTCTGGTAAACTGGATATGGCTCAATAAATGGTCCTTGTGCACTTTCATACCTGAAACATGAATTATCCACCCAATTAGCATTAAAACCATTTGAAAATGATTCATACCTATTTTGTTGATCCATGCTTGGGTAAAATTGATACTCAGGTTGAAAACACTGATAATTCTCCATTCCACCTCCAAAATTCTGAAAATATGGATTCATGCTTAAGAAATCTCCTATTCTTCACTACAACACTAGAAATCAATGTTAGAAGATTCAAGAGCATAAAGTTTCATACACATGAAAACATGAACAGTAAAATCACTAAACATTTCAAGAACAACCCAACATGAAATACAAAAGAGAAATGAGCAATCAAATCAATCAAGAAAGATGCTAACAAATAAAATCACTCAAGGATCAATCTAAAATAAACACACATTGCTAGTTATTTCCCCGGCAACGGCGCCAAAATTTGGTGTTAGCCATTTTCATGTCACTTGGCACATCAAATTAATTAAGATTGAAACTCATTAAAATTAAAACAATCACATGTAGTAAGGAGTCCCAAGTCGTATTTTTCCAAGGGCTAACTAGTAAATGCGTGAATTCTAGAATTGGTTCCAATCAAATTATTACATCAACAAAGTCAATTAAATTCATCCTTTGACTTACAAATCAACTTGTCCTCATCTAATGCATTCAAGAATAGAATTAAAGAATCATTCACCATCACAATCAAAGTAAAAACTCAAACACTACATTCTCGATTCTCAAACATATTCTACAATGCCAAACAAAGATGAATACTGAAGACATTTTGTGATCATTCCAATATCAACTTCAGCGCAGTACCACAAAGTTTAAGAATCAAATCAACTCTAATAAAGGAAAACCAAATTAGTAGCTAGACATTCAAAACAAAACTCTAGATAAGCTCTTGTTAGTGACTAAACATTAGTTAGCTTAACCTAAAATTAAGAATACAAAATAAGAAATAGATTGCAAACTGAATTAGTAGCTTAACATGGGTGGAGTTACTGAAATTTGAAGTAATCAGAAATGCAAGTAAACAGAATTGAATTGCAAATAAGAAGATCTAATAACAAAACTAAAACTAGAATTCATAAATTGCAAGATTTAAATCTAAACCATCTCTACCCAAATCTACTCTTCTAATGAGTCTTCCCTTGCCGTCACACAAGGAATCTGAATGGTGAAAGAGCTCTCGATCACTGACTCAGTACCATCTCGTCCAGCACCGAAGAAATGCTTCCAGGAAAAGCTGGTGAAGATTAACACTGCCGAGCTAGAGATTCTGCAGATCTGAGGAATGAAGTCTCTGGATCGATGCTCTCTGATGGAGGCGAGCCACTGTCACCAAGGAATTCCTCCGATGATGGCTGAAACAGAGGAAATAATCGCACAGATCTGAGCTCCGGAGAGGAAATCGCCGGCGCGTGCAGAAGATCGAGACTTGGAAGCCAATGGATAGAAGCTCCAACGCCAACGAGAATCACTGAAAAGTAGATCTGGAGAAGGATGGGGAAGCTGCGGCGTCGCGCGAAGAAGATGACACTGTGCTGGAAAATCGCGATGCCGAGCTCACTGTAGCTTCTCACGCGAAGCCCCTTTTAAATCTCCTCAGTTCAGATCCAACGGCCGAGAATCATCTGAGCTTGATCAACGGTGGAAAATGTCTCAAATCTGGATCCAAGTGTACTGATCTTCATCTACGGTCCAGATCTGCTCTCCCTTAGATCGGATGAGCCGGATCTTCAACGGATGACCCAGATCTGCTTGATCTTCAACGGACGGTCCAGACACTCCAAGGCTTGATCACTTCGTTTAGACCTAGATTTGAGCCCAAGTGTGGACTGATCTGATCTGGTCCATGACCCTTTTGATGCCTACAAAATAATACACAAATATTAGCACCAAAATACTATGAAAATAGGCTAATTTGCAATTAAGTCCAAGATCACATGCACATTATGAAATGCAATCTAAATGAGAGATTATGCTGTGAATAGTCCAATAAAAACATGCATAATGAATTAAAATAATGTAGCAAAATCATGGTTATCAGTACCCTCTAGTGATAATATACGAAATAACTAATATCGAACCAATTAAAGCTAAAACAACACCAATGAGATAGAAAATCAACCAGATACAAATGCTAATGTGTGTATGTATGCATGTACATGACATCACACTATAAAATAAATCAAACAACTCAAAAGGAAAAAATCTAAACTCAAGTGGGACTGACAGCTAAGACCTCTGAGCAACACAATACATCCTCTATCTACTAACTTAAAAGTCAAAGGAAAAATAAGGGGGTAGTGAGTACAAATCAGTGGGTATAAGAAGATAGTGCATGATATTATATATAAGAAGATCAAAGGATACAGTCTAAGGTAAAATACTTACTACAAAGGTAAGAGAGTCAATATAAGCAACCACTAATGAAACCATAAACAACTACATAACCATCTACTAACTTGCTCAATCAGGTATAGCTAGTAAATCGGGAGTGCATACGGTACATCCAAACCTACATGAACAAATACATGACTGACAAATAGCAAGTATATAACAAACACTGCCTGCAGGAGAAACACTCTACCACGAATAGTCTCATGGGCAGTCAGGGTAAGTAAATAGTCATTGTTTGTAGGAGAAACACTCTACTATAGATAGTCACATGGACAGACAGGATATATTAATAGCTATCTAGCTACGGATTATGGGAGAAATGCTTTACCACAGTCGGATCCCGTGGGCAGTTTATATATATAAGTGGCCACTGTTTATGGGAGAAACACTCTACCACTGATGGTCTCATGGGCAAACAAAGAAAAGTAGCATCTCTTGACTCTATTTCAGAGATAATTCTATCTTGTTGCTCACTAATGAAGACATAACCCTTAGAAGTATCAGAATACCTTACAAAGATACACTTCTTACCTCTGAGTCCTAATTTTCCATATTTGTAAGTGTTATCATGAACATAGGCAGCTGATCTCCAGGATCTCAAATTACTCAAATATAATTTTCAGTCTATCCAATGTTCATATGGAGTAGATAGAATAGATTTAGAAGACACTCAGTTAAGTATATAGGTTACAACCAATAATTCATTTCCCTAATAGGAAATTAGTAGATTAGCTTGAGTCATTATAGACCTATCTATATTTAGAAGAGTTCAATTTTTTCTTTTAGCAACCCCATTTTATTTTAGAGTTCCAAGAATTGTTAGTTGTCTAATGATCTCTTTATCATTATACATTGTCTTGAACTAATCAGACACATATTCACCCCCATGTCCAATGCTGTAACGCCCGAAAATTCTCAAACTTGCATTAGAATTATTCTATGATTTTTCTGGAATTTTTAGATATTTTTTCAGAATTTTCCGAGTAGCGGAAGTAGCAAAAATGAATAGAAAAGTAAAATGGGTTAAGCGGGAATCGAACCCGGAACCTCTCGGGTCCGCTAAACCTTTAGTTAGCCTTAGTAACCGGTGAACCCAGCAGGGCCGTGCTGAAAGAATAAGGAACCAATTATATTTATATTGGAGTTGGGTTCAATAATCCACTTAATATAAATAGGAAACTTAAAGAGGGTTTGGTTTATTTTATTTTGGTTCGGCACATCCTTCTCCACCGAAACTCTCTCACGCCACCTCTCCCATTTCCTCCTCCTTCTTTCGGCGCCACACCAAGGAAGACCTAGGGTTCTTTCTCTAGGGCCCCAAGGACACTTTCCGGCGATGATTTCGACACGAGGGCGCACTCCTTCGCGAGAGGAACGCATAGACGCGAGAAGTCTCTCGAAAGGGGCACCTCCACGCGAATTTCTAGCGATTAGATTTGTAAGAAATTTAGCGCACAAGGTAAGAAACCCCTCACCTGCAGTATAATAGCTACCGTTTGATTTTCTGTGCATTAGTTTAGTTATATGCGTATGTTTTCGACACATAGGGTGTATTTAACCCTCCTCGCAGGTTTAGGGATTTAGTGAGTACCTTTAGATGGGCCGGACACGTCTTTTCTCCTTCAGTTGGAGGTTTAGATGTTGTTGGGTGCCTGAAGGTAGTCTCCCTAATAGAGAAAGGAGTTAAAGCACACTAGGTGTTCGATTAAATAACCAGCTTAGAAAAAAGAATGCAACTTAGGCATTTTTATTAGCACAGTTGAATGCATTAGAAGCATCTAAATTGGTAAATCGGTTTATTCTAGCTTATATGGGACTACGGTCCAATGGGTGGGCTCCCACAGTCGCCTCTAGGTTCAGACAACCTAGCTCTAGGTTCAGATAACCTAGAAACAGCAATTTAGAACAGTTTAGCTATACTCAGTATTTTACTTTTCAGTTGGCACTGTACTGGATTAGATATCCATTGGGCTGGGCTCCCATAGTCGGTCCCTAGGTTTAGATAACCTAGTAGCTTTACTAAATTCGGGACTTGCAACCCCGGGTCTAGTTAGAGATGCGCGCATAGCACGTACAGTTGCCGGGCCCATCAGCAGCATGTTTAGTATTTTCACTTATTATATGTATATGGTTTTCAACCTTTCATAAAGTAGTTCGTGAATTCAGTACAGTTCTAGCAGTAGCTCAGTATTAGCGTAGCTCAGTTCTTAGTATCAGCTTAGTTTTTCCCTGTGAATATGCATGATGACTTTATGCTTAACTTTAGATATGCCATGATTGTATGCTTCTATGCCATGCCATACTTAGTTTATTCAGTATATCCAGCATATGTTTTAAACAGCATGATTTGAAATCATATTTGCATCGTTGCATATTTTTGTGAGGTAGATGGTTTCTTACTAAGCTTTTTAGCTTATAGATACTACTTTTCTTATACTGCAGATAAAGGTAAAGGAAAAGTGGACCAGTAGCGGAGGCTGGAGGTCAATGCAGATCAAGATGTGTGTGGCAGGAACTGGAATAAAAGATTCTAAGGCATTTTAGCAAGTTTTACTTAAGCATCAGAACTTTACAGTATTTTGTTATTTGCACTCTAGTTGTTAATCACTATGAATTAGTTAGCTATGCACTCTATTATGCTTAGAACCCTTCTCTTATGATGTGAGAATGTTAGTTTCCATTGTTAGAGTGTTTCCTAGCCTTGTTAGAATTGTTGTGTGAGGTTTTGGCACGCCAAAGTGCTGAAATCAGAGTCCCCGGACGAAATCAGAACTCTGATCGGTCTCCAGACCGATCAGAGCCTGGGCAGTGCCACTGGATCGGTCAGCCGACCGATCCAGACAGATACAGTATGCTACTGTATCCTCCTGGATCGGTCAGCCGACCGATCCAGCACGATACAGTAGCGTTCCAGGAGAGCTTCAGGTGCCTGGATCGGTCAGCCGACCGATCCAGACATACCTGGATCGGTCAGCCGACCGATCCAGTTGGGAACAGAACGACCGCAGCTCCGATCGATCTGTGGATCGATCGGCAGGTCTGTGGGTAGTTGGGAAGTTTAGTTCTAGTCCCTAGTTCAGTTGGGATGTCTAGTTTCTCCTCCTTAGCATGTTTACACCAGCAAAGAAGGTCTTTAGACCTTTCTTACCAGTTGTATCCGTCCTGAGTAGAGTAAAATTTTTAATTAGCCCAGTTTTCCGCACAGTATAGTTTAGCATTATTGTGACGATCGGCCTTACAGCCAGTGCCCAGAAGGCGGGTCGTTACAGAGTGGTATCAGAGCAGTGTTCCATACTTCCTACACACACATCAGCATTGAACCTACAGCTTCCAAGTAAGAATACCTCTACTTTATTTATGCTCCTTGTTTTGTTATTATAGTTCATGTTTATATGCCTACTGTTTGTTAGTATGTAATAGTTTTTAAACATGATATCAGTAGTTATATAACTGTGATTACATTAGTTATGTTATGTTCTCTATGTCTTTAGAAATGGCACGAGGACGCCCAGCTAGAAGGGCACTAGCTCGAGCCCAAAGAAGAGGCGGGCGGTTGGTGCCTCCTCCGGACCTCTACAAGATTAGTGGCTCGATTCTGACTGAAGAACAGAAATAGCCACCTTAAAGGCTAATCAGAGAATACCCCCACAGCCAAACCGAATTTGACGACTTCGGTAGTCTTAGAGGTTCCACCAACTCAGACCACAGCACCAGTAGTCCCAGCAGATGAGCCAAGAAAGGAAGCCTATCCGATCCAGTGGCAGAGCCAGAGAACTTCTCGTGCACTAGTGAACCATGGGATGCACAAGCCTGGTTCAAAACACTGGAGAGCACGATGGAGCTTCGACTCGCCGTAACACGAGAATGTGAAGTGTGCCTCCTTCGCCGACAGAGACGCACGCATGTGGTGGGAAAGAATCGAATGAAGCGCCCAGTGAACCGGATGTCATGGGCTGATTAGAAGGAGTTCTTCGAGGAGTTCTTTCACGACGGGTTACAAACCGTCACTACGACGAGTTCACCGAGTTTCGTCAGGCAACTCAGTTGAGGAAGCCGTGAAGAAATTCAACAAGTTGGCTCGTCTATGCCCAGAGCTAGTCAGCACAGAGAAGGAACGAATCCGGTTGATGCTCAAGATGCTGAGGCCAGAGATAGCAGTGAACGTGGCTGGTGGCATACATAGGCCACAAACCACAGAGGAGTTAGTGAGCAGTGCCTTGACCACAGAGCATTACCAGAACAGCATAAAGCAGCAGAAGCAAGTCTCCTCAGAGTCCAAAGGCCAAGGAAACTCTCACACTCAGAAACAGCAAGGCCACAGCTCTAACTGGAAAGGGAACTCCAACAGCAAGCGCAAATCAGGAAGTGACCCAAAAGGAGGACCATCTAGCAAGCGACTCAGTTATCCAAAGTGTGCTACTTGTGGAAAATTTCACCCAGGGGTTTGTCGCAAGGGCACACGAGGATGCTTTGAATGTGGACAAGAAGGGCACATGGCCAAGCAGTGCCCGAACAAGACCGGTCTTCCTCAGCCACAGCAGATTCAGTATGCAGGCCAGCCAGCTCAGTTATATCATATGCAGGCCGCTCTAGAAGGTCCACTTATCAGCCAGGGCAGATTAGAAGCCCCTTCAGCTACGGCGAATGCGAGGATCTACTCACTCACCAGAGAGGATGTAGCCAATGCCTCGACAGTTGTCACAGGTCAGATTAGCATTTTTCAGTATAGTGCTACTGTTCTATTTGATACTGGGGCAACCCATTCATATATAGCCAGGGTGTTCTCCGAAAAATTAGAAATACCCTCAGAGGTACTCAGTGGTCAGTTTTTGACGGCACTACCTTCAGGAGAGATCATGGCATCCATGCACTGGCTCAGAGCAGTGCCGGTCATTATAGCAGACAGGGAACTCTTTTGTGATCTGATCCTGCTGGAAATGACTGACTACGACGTCATCCTTGGAATGGACTTCCTGATCAAATACGGTGCTTCCATAGAGTGCCGTAAACAGAAGGTCGTATTCCAACCCGAAGCAGAGGCACAGTTCGAGTACATCGGAGAACCAAAGAGAAAAGTCAGAAGATTTCTCTCAGCTATGAAGGCACAGAAGTTGATGGATTCGGGATGTACGGGGTACCTAGCACATGTAGTCAATACCAGCCAGGATAAGAACCAACAGCTAGCAGAGGTTCGAGTAGTATGTGACTACCCAGCAGTCTTCCCTGAAGAGTTACCAGGCCTAGCACCAGTCAGGGAGATTGAGTTTGAGATAGAGCTCTTCCCCGGCACCAATCCTATTTCCAAAGCGCCATATCGCATGGCTCCAGCAGAACTGAAGGAACTTCAGGAGCAACTACAGGAGCTGCTTGACAAGGGTTTCATATGCCCTAGTCACTCACCATGGGGAGCGCCTGTGTTGTTCGTGAAGAAGAAGGATGGAAGCATGCGACTGTGCATAGACTACAGATCACTGAACCAAGTCACAATCAAGAACAGGTATCCCCTTCCCAGAATCGATGACCTGTTCGACCAGCTGAAGGGAGCAGCAGTGTTCTCTAAGATAGATCTCAGATCAGGTTATCATCAGGTGAAGGTTAAAGAAGGGGATATACCCAAGACAGCGTTCAGAACCAGATACGGACACTACGAGTTCGTAGTCATGCCCTTTGGCGTGACCAATGCTCCAGCTACATTCATGGATCTCATGAACAGAGTATTCAGGGAGTATTTAGATAAGTTTGTTATTGTGTTTATCGATGACATCCTTATCTACTCAGGAACTCAGGAAAAACACGCAGAGCACCTGAAACTAGTGTTGCAGACCCTTCAGCAGAACCAGCTATACGCCAAGTTCACGAAATGCGAATTTTGGCTAGATCAGGTGTCCTTCCTGGGTCACATCATCTCCAAGGATGGTATTATGGTAGATCCCAGCAAGATAGAAGCAGTAAGTAACTGGAAGAGACCTAAGAACGCCAGCGAAATCAGGAGCTTTCTGGGATTAGCAGGATACTACAGAAAGTTTGTAGAGGACTTCTCCAGGATAGCCTCCCCACTGACAGCTCTTACCAGAAAGAACAGGAAATTTCAGTGGACAGAGGACTGTGAGAACAGCTTCAGCGAGCTAAAAAGGAGATTGACCAGTGCTCCCATTTTGGCTCTACCAGACAACACCAGCAGCTTTGACATCTATAGTGATGCCTCTAAGTTGGGACTAGGAGCAGTACTGATGCAAAACGGCAAGGTGATCGCCTATGCCTCCAGACAACTCAAGGATTATGAGAAGAATTACCCTACTCATGACCTTGAGCTTGCAGCAGTAGTGTTTGCTCTCAAAATTTGGAGACATTACTTATATGGAGCTCAGTGCAGAGTGTATACAGATCATCAGAGTTTGAAGTACTTCTTCACTCAGAAGGATCTGAATATGCGACAGCGCAGATGGCTTGAGCTGGTCAAAGACTACGATATAGACATCCTCTACCATCCAGGGAAAGCCAATAAGGTAGCCGACGCACTTAGCAGAAAATCCAGTGCTACCTTATTATCGCTTACAGCCATGTCACCGCACCTACAGAAGGAGATCGTAGATTTCGGTCTTGAACTCATCGTGGGATAGCTCTCTACTATGACCTTAGAGTCTACCTTGCTTGGTGATATTCAGTCAGCTCAGGAGCAGGACCTTGAAATTCAGAAAATCAAGCAAGGGCTAGCAGAATCAGAAAGTAGAGAATTCAGAGTGTCTGATAGCGGAGTGGTGTATTTTGGTGACAGACTCTGTGTTCCAGACCAGGAGGAACTCAGGAAGATTTTAGATGAGGCTCACAAGACTCCCTATGCGATGCATCCAGGTTCCACCAAAATGTATCAAGACCTGAAGAAACATTTTTGGTGGCCCGGGATGAAGCGAGACATCGCCAGATATGTTAGCACCTGCCTCACCTGTCAGAGGGTCAAGGCAGAACATCAGCGACCAGGGGGAGTTCTGCAGCCTATATAGATTCCAGAATGGAAGTGGGAGGATATCTCTATGGATTTCATAGTGGGACTGCCCAGAACCACGAATGGTTTTGACGCCATCTGGGTAATAGTCGACAGGTTGACTAAATCAGCTCACTTTTTAGCTATCAAGATATCCTACTCCATGGAGAAGCTAGCTCAGTTGTATCTCCAGGAGATCGTCAGACTTCATGGAGTCCCACGAACCATTATTTCAGACAGAGACAGCAGATTTACATCACACTTCTGGGAGTGTGTACAGTCAGCAATGGGCATGAAGTTAAAGTTCAGCACAGCATTCCATCCTCAGACAGATGGTCAGACGGAGCGAGTAAACCAGGTACTCGAAGATATGCTCCGAGCGTGTGCCCTAGACTTCAGGGGAAGTTGGTGCAAATATCTGAGCTTAGCAGAATTTGCATACAACAATAGCTATCAGGCCACTATTGGCATGGCACCTTACGAGGCTCTCTATGGGCGGAGGTGTAGATCTCCAATCTGCTGGTATGAGAGTGGTGAACAGAAAGAACTAGAACTTCAGACAGATCTAGTAGCAGATACCACAGCAGCCATACAGCAGATCCGCTAGAGGATAGAGACAGCTCAGAGCCGCCAGAAGAGCTATGCTGATACGCGGCGTAGACCCTTAGAGTTTTCAGTTGGGGATTCAGTGTTCCTCAGAGTGGCTCCCATAAAGGGAGTAATGCGTTTTGGGAAAAAGGGCAAGCTAAGTCCCAGATATTTGGGACCATACCTTATCAGCAGAAGAGTGGGCAAGGTAGCATATGAACTAGAGCTACCCCAGGAAATGTCAGCTGTCCACAACGTATTTCATGTCTCTATGCTGAAGAAGCATACCCCAGATGCCACCCAGGTGATTGAGCCCCAGTCGGTACAGATCCGCGAGGACCTCAGCTATGATAGTCGGCCTATTCAGATAATAGACCGAGCAGTTAAGAAATTGCGGAACAAGGAAGTACCATTAGTCAAAGTCATTTGGCACAGTCACACAGCAGAAGAGGCAACTTGGGAGACAGAAGCTAGCATGAGACAGAAGTACCCAGAATTGTTCTAAGTTCGAGGATGAACTTTTTATAAGGTATGGGGGATTGTAACGCCCGAAAATTCTCAAACTTGCATTAGAATTATTCTATGATTTTTCTGGAATTTTTAGATATTTTTTCGGAATTTTCCGAGTAGCGAAAGTAGCAAAAATGAATAGAAAAGTAAAATGGGTTAAGCGGGAATCGAACCCGGAACCTCTCGGGTCCGCTAAACCTTTAGTTAGCCTTAGTAACCAGTGAATCCAGCAGGGTCGTGCTGAAAGAATAAGGAACCAATTATATTTATATTGGAGTTGGGTTCAATAATCCACTTAATATAAATAGGAAACTTAAAGAGGGTTTGGTTTATTTTATTTTGGTTCGGCACATCCTTCTCCACCGAAACCCTCTCACGCCACCTCTCCCGTTTCCTCCTCCTTCTTTCGGCGCCACACCAAGGAAGACCTAGGGTTCTTTATCTAGGGCCCCAAGGACACTTTCCGGCGACGATTTCGACACGAGGGCGCACTCCTTCGCGAGAGGAACGCATAGACGCGAGAAGTCTCTCGAAAGGGGCACCTCCACCGGAATTTCTAGCGATTAGATTTGTAAGAAATTTAGCGCACAAGGTAAGAAACCCCTCACCTGCAGTATAATAGCTACCGTTTGATTTTCTGTGCATTAGTTTAGTTATATGCGTATGTTTTCGACACATAGGGTGTATTTAACCCTCCTCGCAGGTTTAGGGATTTAGTGAGTACCTTTAGATGGGCCGGACACGTCTTTTCTCCTTCAGTTGGAGGTTTAGATGCTGTTGGGTGCCTGAAGGTAGTCTCCCTAATAGAGAAGGGAGTTAAAGCACACTAGGTGTTCGATTAAATAACCAACTTAGAAAAAAGAATGCAACTTAGGCATTTTTATTAGCACAGTTGAATGCATTAGAAGCATCTAAATTGGTAAATTGGTTTATTCTAGCTTATATGGGACTACGGTCTAATGGGTGGGCTCCCACAGTCGCCTCTAGGTTCAGACAACCTAGCTCTAGGTTCAGATAACCTAGAAACAACAATTTAGAACAGTTTAGCTATACTCAGTATTTTACTTTTCAGTTGGCACTGTACTGGATTAGATATCCATTGGGCTGGGCTCCCATAGTCGGTCCCTAGGTTTAGATAACCTAGTAGCTTTACTAAATTTGGGACTTGCAACCCCGGGTCTAGTTAAAGATGCGTGCATAGCACGTACAGTTGCCGGGCCCATCAGCAGCATGTTTAGTATTTTCACTTATTATATGTATATGGTTTTTAACCTTTCATAAAGTAGTTCGTGAATTCAGTACAGTTCTAGCAGTAGCTCAGTATTAGCGTAGCTCAGTTCTTAGTATCAGCTTAGTTTTTCCCTGTGAATATGCATGATGACTTTATGCTCAGCTTTAGATATGCCATGATTGTATGCTTCTATGCCATGCCATGCTTAGTTTATTCAGTATATCCAGCATATGTTTTAAACAGCATGATTTGAAATCATATTTGCATCGTTGCATATTTTTGTGAGGTAGATGGTTTCTTACTAAGCTTTTTAGCTTATAGATACTACTTTTCTTATACTGCAGATAAAGGTAAAGGAAAAGTGGACCAGTAGCGGAGGCTGGAGGTCAATGCAGATCAAGATATGTGTGGCAGGAACTGGAATAAAAGATTCTAAGGGATTTTAGCAAGTTTTACTTAAGCATCAGAACTTTACAGTATTGTGTTATTTGCACTCTAGTTGTTAATCACTATGAATTAGTTAGCTATGCACTCTATTATGCTTAGAACCCTTCTCTTATGATGTGAGAATGTTAATTTCCATTGTTAGAGTGTTTCCTAGCCTTGTTAGAATTGTTGTGTGAGGTTTTGGCACGCCAAAGTGCTGAAATCAGAGTCCCCGGACGAAATCAGAACTCTGATCGGTCTCCAGACCGATCAGAGTCTGGGCAGTGCCACTGGATCGGTCAGCCGACCGATCCAGACAGATACAGTATGCTACTGTATCCTCCTGGATCGGTCAGCCGACCGATCCAGCACGATATAGTAGCGTTCCAGGAGAGCTTCAGGTGCCTGGATCGGTCAGCCGACCGATCCAGACATACCTGGATCGGTCTGCCGACCGATCCAGCCACACCTGGTTCGGTCAGTCGACCGATCCAGTTGGGAACAGAATGACCGTAGCTCCGATCGATCTGTGGATCGATCGGCAGGTCTGTGGGTAGTTGGGAAGTTTAGTTCTAGTCCCTAGTTCAGTTGGGATGTCTAGTTTCCCCTCCTTAGCATGTGTACACCAGCAAAGAAGGTCTTTAGACCTTTCTTACCAGTTGTATCCGTCCTGAGTAGAGTAAAATTTTTAATTAGCCCAGTTTTACGCACAGTATAGTTTAGCATTATTGTGACGATCGACCTTACAGCCAGTGCCCAGAAGGCGGGTCGTTACAAATGCGTAAGGTTTTAACCTTATGTTCCAATTGATTCTCAATTTTATTGAAATAATGTTTGAAGCAATCTAATGCTTAAAATTTATGAGAAATCAAATATATATGACCGAAATGTGTGAAGTCATCGATAAATGTAATGAAATAGAAACCTCCATGTTTAGTCTTCTCATTCATCGGATCACAAATATCTGAATGACTTAATTGCAATGGTGATTCAAATCTAATAGCATTACCAAATATTTTCCTAGTTGCTTTTCTAACAAGATAATGCTCATATATAGACAAGTTAATCTTAACATGAGCGTCTAATAGATCTTCTTTATCTAATCTATTCATTTGTTCTTGTCACATATGTTCAAGTTTAGCATGACAAATTTTATCATTAATATCAACATTACAAGTAAGAGTAATGTTTGAAAAATAACCATTAATACCATAATTAATATCATGTTTTATATCAAGAACCATGAAACCATTCATTATATAACCACACCCAATTAACACAAAGTTAATTCGAAGTTCCACACATTGACTGAAAAAGTTTATACAATAACTCAAATCAAGAAAACTAGTAACAGAAACCAGATTCCGTCGAATCTTAGAAGCATAAAGGACATCATATAGAAATAAGGTACGACCACCACGTAGGTTGAGTTTGTAAGTGTTAACTCCTTTGACTTCAATCCTTACATTGTTTCTCACATATATCCATTTTTTGCAGCTGGTACCCAATGGTACTTCACATATGTAGCTCAATCATAATCTACATGGTTTGTTGCTCCTGAATCTATAATCCACAAAGGATAAAATCGGCTAACAACACTGAACTAGCAACATAATACTTATGAAAAGAAGTTAAACATGGATCTATATTTTTTGGCTCAGTACAATTCCGAGCAAAGTGGTCATTCTTGCCACAATTATAATAAGTCAACTTGATTTTAGGTTTTTTTTCATACTTCTTTACTTTAAGATTCTTCTTGTCTGGGCTTTGCCCAGCAGCAACACCAGCTTCTTTTCGTTTTCCCTTTCCTTTCTTGAACCATTTTTTATTATTCTTAGATCCAGATGTTCTAACAGAACCTTTAGCTATAAAAGCTTGTCCAGAAATTCTTTCGGATTCAATTCTCTCCACCTCAAGTTCAACATGGCATGAGATATCAGTAAAAGTCTTGATACTCTCATTGTGTGTAAGATTCTGTTTTATCATTTTCTAAGAATCAAGAAGGGAATGGATTACTGATTGAACCTAGTTTTTAGCAATCAACTCATGACCAACAATCTTTAGATCCTGAATCATATTCGGCATTTTCCTTAAATGTTGGGTCATGGTATTATTCGAGCATTTTTTGTAGTTGTCAAATTTTAACATCAACTGACAAAGCTTGCTCAAGCTAACTCCACTATACTTTTCTCTCAGGGCAACTCAAACTACATGAGCAGATGGTAATGACTCATACTCAAATACCATGTCATCTACTATTGAACTAATCAATATTCCTTTAGCAATAGAGTCTTTTTCCTTCCATACCTTATAGGCATCAAGGTCATGTTTATGCTATAATGTAGAACCATCAGCAAGTTCTTCCATAAACTAATTTACAACTTTTAGAACTTTTATTTTCTCAAGAACATATTATATCTTAAGGTTCCAGATTTTATAGTTATCCTCATATAATTTCTCTCCCTTATTGAGTTTAGTTATTATGTTCTTAGTTCGCATGATCTAACATAAATAAACATATTATTTAATATTCAATGTAATTCATATGCATGCAATTTATGATTGACTCAATGTTAATTTTAGTTAATTTAAAAAATTAAGTAGTAAATATATTTCCACTCATCATTCATATAATCCAATAAAATCAATATTGATCAATTGTATTATACACATCCCAATAAATGAACTAATCATAAAATAAACTAATCGTTAGATTAAACATGAACTAATCAGTTTCAAGTTTGTTGACACATAACATAACTTTTCATAAAATAATTCTGTTCATGCATAATGACAAAAAACTATTACATGACTCAAGAACTAAATGAGCATATTATTGTTCATACATAACTATAGTAACAACAACAAAACTATAATATAATATATATGTTAACACCACTACTACTAGGATAGACTATTAAATAATAGATAATTGTATAACAATATATATAGAGTAATTGAATTTGTTTAGGGAAAAATAAATAATAATAAATCTATAAATGATGGTATAACTACATGTTAAATTTTTCTAAAATTTATTTAGATTTTTCTGGGTTTGTTTAATGAATTTATAAGTCATTCATTGGGATAACTAATTAGGGATGGAAAAAGCTTGTTTAGGTTTACTTGTTTAAAGGAAAAGATGATTTTCCAAAAAATTAGTTTTTCTTTTTTTCATAACCTCCGTCGATTTCTATAAGAATCTCGAGCGCAAAAACAAATACAAGCGCAACAAAATATATTTTTCAAGATCCTTCCAGAATATCCATGCGAAGGAAACCGTATACTAGTTGTGATGAGAGTTATACCTTTGTTGTGTAAACAGGAACTCCCGACGGCAACTTGGTCCTCTTTGGATCTTAGCACGATCAAGTGTTCGTGCCTCTTTCGGTATCCACACAAATACATTATGTTCATCTCACGAACTCACAAACCGGGGGAAGAGAAACCACCTAAGGTTGTGCTAGCAACTAAGCAAGGAGGTTTCAGCCAAAGTGGAAAAAGGAGAAGAAGAGGAGGAAGAACACAAGTGTTATCCACCAAATCAATCAAAAAACTCTCTTTTTGTATTCATTCAATCAATTGTCTTAATTGACATTAATTCTCTATTAATCCAATTAATTGTCTTAATTGACATTAATTCTCCATTAATCCAATTAAGTCTTTTGGTTTTCATCCAATGCATGGTCAATTCAAAATTGATCTTTCCTCTTCCTTGGTGAATTCGAATTCACCTAATGAGTCTAACTTATTGATCCTCATCTATCCGAATTGACTCCATGAGTCTAATTCGAATTGGACTCAATCCAATAGTTGGATCCATTTGAGTGTAACTCAATAATCTTCCTTCTTTAATGCATAATTAATCTCCATTAATCATCTTTAATGGGTTGAATTTTATATTAGATTAACCATTAACCCAATAAGTCAGTTCGTATCCATTAACCCAATAAGTCAGTTTGTATCCATTAACCCAATAAACATAATCATTTCATAATTATCTCTTAGGGCTATTACTAATAATCTCTCACTAGCACTAGTACCAATCACTACAAAGATAATACTAATATTTTGGGTTAACCCATTATTCTTAAGGTTCATAGTACTTTAGTCAAACTAAAATAATTCCATCTCTAAATAACATGTTCTTTGTGTGTGACCCAATAGGTTCTCTTAACGTTGGTAGTGTCTCTAAAACCATTTCAAATACACAAGCAATGAGCGACATCTAGCAATGCATCATTACTACCCAAGTGATGAGAATGTCGAAATCCAACTTAACATTTCCATGTCTATTATATTGTATAACTCAATCACTCTATCCTTGATATCTAGATTGATTAATGAGGCATAGATCATGTCATCCTCTTATCAATCTTTGTGTTTCTTGATCCTTAAGTAGACACACTCAATCAAATAGGCTCAATATATCATATTGACTAATTTGAGCATAGCCATATATTCTTATGTCCTACTTAATCAAGGGGCTCACAGATATCGCTTTCGTTATATGGAAGGGATATATCCCATCTACATCACTCACATAACTTCGCATAACTTATTGTATATCTAGTGATCAACTTTATATTCCACCTTGTTACATGTGACGTTTGACGATACCAAAGTACACAACTCCTTATGTAGGGAACTATATTAACTTCAGGTTTAAAAACTATTCATACCAATAGTCATTATGAGAATATTTATGACACTCATATAATGATCCATGATATATTTCATAGCGGGTTAATTTAGTATATATTCTCTAATATATACTCATATGTCAACGTGATATCTCATATCCATGACTTATGGGATTAAGTCATCAATTGACCTACATGCTAGTCTCAACGTATTAATATTGTCCTTGCATCCTAATGTTTGACTAGAAATAGTTAAGAGTAGTGTCTATATATATCTATATGCTCCCACTATCAATTTAACCAATCGATATGTTGTAAACTAGAACCTATTATCCGAGGATATTATTATACTTATTCATCTGACACAGATCTGAAGTAAATATAATAATCATTGTATTTTATTAATAAAATATGATATAAAATGTCCTAAGTCAATCAACTCTTAATTGACTCTTAGGGCTTACACTAACAATCTCCTTATGTCACTAGTGTCAATCATTGAAATATCTAATATTCATTGACTTAGTGTGACCATCATGCTTCCTCTGTGCCAAAACCTTGGTCAAAGGATCCGCAATATTAGCATGGTTAGTACTCTGCATATCCTCACATCTCATCTATTAATGATCTCTTGAATCAGATGGAACCACTATAATATCTAATACCCAACACCACCATTTAAGTAAAATACATACCCTGACTGTGATCTGGAATCATCCTGACTGGTATCTTCTTGTCATACATAACGCATACAAGACATCAGGGTGAGTACAAAGTATGACATACATGATAGACCCTATAGCAGATGCATAAGGAATCTAATCCATGCGATCCCTCTCTTCCTTAGAAGAGGGAGATTGAGTTTTCGAAAGACTCACACCATGTGACATTGGCAAAAATCCTTTTTTGAAATTCTGCATGGAAAAATGATTAAGTACTTTGTCAATATATGTACTCTGGCTTAGGCCAAACAATCTTTTAGATCTATCTCTATAGATCTTAATGCCTAAATGTAGGCTGCTTTACCTAAGTCTTTCATTGAAAAATAATTCTCAAACCACATTTTCATTGAGTGAAGAGTAGGGATATCATTTTCAATGAGAAGTATGTCATCAACATACAATATGAGAAAGATGACTGTGCTCCCACTAACCCTCTTGTAGACACAAGGTTCATCTTCATTCTTGATGAAACCAAACGCTTTAATTACATCATGGAATCAAAGATTCCAGCTTCTAGAAGCTTGCTTTAATCCATAAATGAATCTTTACAACTTATATACCTTTCCAGCATTCTTTGGATCTACAAAACCCTCAAATTGTGTCATGTACACATCCTCGAGTAGATTTCTGTTAAGAAATATAGTTTTGACATTCATCTACTAGATCTCATAAACATGGTAAGCTGCAATAGCAAGCATGATTCAAAAAGACTTGAACATCACAACTGGTGAAAATGTTTTATCATAGTCTATATCATGAATTTGCTTAAACTTTTTAGCCACCAATCTACCTTTATAGGTATACATAAGACCATCTATGTCAGTCTTCACTTTGAAGACCCACTTACACCTAATGGGTTTGATCCCTTCAGGTGGATCAACTAATGTTCATACCTAGTTAGTGTACATGGATTCAATTTCAGATTTCATGACCTCTAGTCATTTCTCAAAATATGGGCCCTATATAGCTTCTTGATAAGATGTAGGCTCGTTGAGACCAACAAGCACTACATCACTGTGTCAGACAAGAGAAAACAATATCTCTCAGATTGACGACGGGTCATATCAGATATGTGTAGAGCATGCTCTACGTGAACAAGTTGTTGCTTCATAACTTCTTGCAGTGTAATAAAATCAAGATCAACAACATCATGCGGTACCTTTTCAATTTCCATCAAAAGTTCAGTGCTAGTTTGTGTATCTTGAATTTCTTCAAGATCGACTTTACTCCCACTAATTTTTCTAGAAATAATTTTTTTTCTAGAAAGATATCATTTCTGGAAACAAACACTTTACCTTTTGTGGGATTATAAAAGTAATATTCCTTTGTTTCCTTAGAAAATCCTACAAAATAGCATCTGTTTGATTTGGGTCCTAGTTTATCTAAGACTTGTCATCGAACATAAGCCTCACATCCCCAAATCTTCATGAAAGATATCTTGGGATTCTTCCCAGTCTATATCGTATATAGTGTCATTATGATAGCTTTAGATGGAACATGATTAAGTGTGAAAGTGGTTATCTTTAGAACATGTCCCTAGAAGGAAGTAGGAAAATCTATTTGACTCATCATCGATAGTATTATATCTAATAAAGTATAATTTCTCTTTTCTGATACATCATTCCACTGTAGTGTTCTAGGTGGAGTAAGTTGAGAGATGATCTCATACTCAATGAGATGGTCATGAAACTCTTAGCTAAGGTATTTCCCATCTCGATCTATTCGAAGTATCTTAATACGCTTACCAAGTTGATTTTGTACTTCATTCTTAAATTCTTTGAACTTTTCAAAGAATTTTGACTTGTGTTTGATTAGATACACATAGTCATATCTACTAACATTATCAGTAAAAGTAATGAAGTATTAATATCCTCCTCTAGCTGCTATTCTGAAAGATCGCATACATTAGTATATATGAGTCCTAATAAGTCATTAGCTCTTTCTCTGTGCCCACTAAATGGAGTCTTTGTTATCTTACCTTGTAGACAAGATTCACATACCTCATATGATTCAAAATCAAATAAGTTCAAAAGTCCATCCTTAAGGAGTTATGAAATGTGATTCTCATTTATATGACCCAAGCGACAATGCTAGAGATACATTTGATTCAAATCATTAGGTTTATATTTATGTTATAGATTGGATTTTCAAAGTCTAGAACATAGAGTTCATTCAGAAGATGTGCATTACAATAGAACATTTCATTGAAATAAATAGAATAATATTTATCCTTTATTATAAATAAAAATCCTCTCTTGTCCAAATAAGAAACAGAGATAATGTTCTTAGTTAAGACAGACACATAAAAGCACTCTTCAAGTTCTAAAATAAACCCAGTGGTCAAAGATAAGGAATATGTTCTTACAGCTATAACAACAACTCTTGCGTTATTGTCTATTCATAGGTCTACTTTGCCCTTTGTCAATAATCTACTATATCTTAGCCCCTATATATTAGTACAAATGTAAGATGCACACCCGATATCTAATACCCATGAAAAAGAAATAGATACATTGACTTCTATAACATATATACCTGAGGCAGAAGTCTCACTTCTCTTCCTTATAACTTCTTCCAGGTATGATTTGCAATTCCTCTTCTAGTGTCCAGTTTCACCACGGTGGAAATAGGTTCCTTCCTTAGCCACCCCACCTTTGGATTTCAATGCATAAGACTTGCCCTTGCCTTTGGCTTGGGTCTTACCCTTACCTTTGGGCTTCCATTTGCCTTTTCCCTTTGGTACCATCAAAATGGTACTAGGTTTTACCTTCTTAAGGTTGAGTTCAGCAATTCTCAACATGGTTAACATCTCAGGCAACGGTTTGTCAATTTCATTAATGTTATAGTTCATGACAAATTGACTATAACTCTCAAGTAACGACTGTAAAATAAAGTCAATGGTCAATTCTTGGCCAAATGAAAATCTCAATCATTATAGGTTATCTACATACCCAATCATTTTGAACTTCCATCTTGCATCTTGTATTGAAATAAAACCTTAGAGATCTCAAATCTCTCATGTCTTATCTATCCTTGATATAGTTGTCTAAGATGTTCCTGTAAAGATCTAGTGCGCTAAACACGCAGAAAGAGCAAAGGAAAACAAACTAGATCCTCTCCAGAATATTCATGCGAAGGTAAAAAATTACAGATACTAAGTTTGATGAGAGAGATTTATACCTTTGTTGCGTGCCCTTCACAATCCCAGTAATAACTTTTCTTTGGATGCAGATCTTAGCATGATCAAGTGTTCACGCCTCTACAGTATCCACACAAACACGCCTTCCGTCTATCTCACAAACTCAAGGAGTGGAGATGAAAACCAACCAAGGTTGTGTTTAGTAACCACAAGGATGGTTTGGCTAAGAGCAAGAATCGGCCAAGAGGAAGAAGAGGAGGAAGAAGGAGAAGATGAAGAGTCTCACTTTTCATCTTGTGAAAAATTCAATCAAAAAAACCTATTTATATTCATTTAATGAATATCAATGGCTTTTGTCTCTTTATATTCCTCTTAATGAGTTAGATTATTATATTGGATTAATCATTAACCTAATAAGTTATTAACTCAATAAGCTAATGGGTTGGATTATTATATTGAATTAACCATTAACTCAATAATCCAATGAGTCTAATCAAATATGTCTAATTCAGATTGGACTCAATCCAATGAGTGGATTTAATTGAGTCTAACTCAATGAGTAACCCAAAAAATCTAATCATCTCATAATTGACTCTTAGGACTAATACTAACAATCTCCCACTAGCACTAGTGCCAATCACCACAAAGATGACACCAACACTTTGAATTAACTTATTATTCTTAAGGTCCATAGTATTTTAGTCAAACTAAAATACACTCATTTTAAATCAATATGTTCTTTGTGTGTGATCCAATAGGCTCTCATTGTTGGATCGAGAAGAGCTAGAGGGGGAGGGGGGGTGAATAGCGCTCGTGACTTTTACCTTTTGTATCGGAAAACTATCGAGTAAAGCAGCGGAAAAATAAAAAACATAACACAGAAAGACCCAAGTATTTACTTGGTTCGGAGCCTAGGGCGACTCCTACTCTGAGGCTCATGCTCGTTGAGCATTTACTTTGGGCAACAACTATAATCGTGTAAATAGGATTACAAGAAATGATTACAATTAAGTGCACTGGAAACTTATACCGACAACAAGAAATCGTAAAATCGTAGCTCCAGGTCGTTGGGAACTTATCGTAGCTTAGCCGGAACGTGTCGTTAGCAGTGTACTGAAGAAAGATGGCTTTTTAAGTCAGTATTAGAGCTGCTAGTCGAGACCTTCATATAAGGACTGTTGAAGGCGCCTCCGAGCCCCTTGAGGGTGCCTCCATCACCTCCAAATCCACAGCGTGGATCAACTCCGAAGAAGTCTTCGCCTATCCACCTGAGGGTGCCTTCAACCTCCTTGAAGGCGCCTTCAATGTCATCTGAAGCACCTCAAGCTTCCATGAGGGTGCCTCCAGCTTCACTGCGTAGACTTCACAGCCTTTGCACCCGAGGCGCCTCTAAGCTCCATGAGGGCGCCTCGGGCACTGTTCATCCAAGACAAGGATTGCTCCTTTGTCCCTACAAGATATGTTAGTCCCAAAAATACCCTGCAAAACAAAGTTAGCATATAATATAAGAATAAAAATGTCTAACAGTCACCGGACTGTCTAGTTCTGACTTTGAATTTCCGACCAGAAACCCTAGGTCGAACCGATGCCTACTATTCCCTCCGTGGGGAACGCGTCCTCACCTACTACACTCAAGAGAGCATACCTGCTGCCAGTCCGGTCCTCCAGACCGACTAGACTTTCTGCCTAGGGTTACCACCCCCTAGGATTTTCCGCCACCTAGAGTTACCACCCCCTAGGACCTAAGGTTACCCCCCCCCCCTTAGGATTTTCCTCCACCTAGGGTTACCACCACCTAGGATTTTCCACCTGCCTAACCGTAGTTAGGACTTTCCTGCAACCTCATTCACACATATCAGATAATAATTAACCTTAACTTTGAATCCTTTACCATTATCAAAACTTGGGTTCGATCGTCGGATGCTTCCCGCACCAACAATCTCTCCCTTTTTGATTATAGTAACTAAAATTCAAAGTTAAGTAAAAAGACATAAATAATAAAGAAATGTTATAAATAACTTTTAATAATAGTGCAAGCATGATAGATAACAACATAAGCATAATTTTAGTGCAAAGCTCCTCTTCGATAGAAGCTTAAGTGAAATACTCCCCCTTAATAAAAGCTCCCCTTTAATAGAATTTTCTTTAGACTTTTAAAATTTTCAAATTTTCTTTGAATTTTTGTATACTCTCCCCCTTTACCATATATCAAAAATAATAGCTCAAAGGAAAGTATAAGAACAGTTGATCATATGCCTTAGGTAAGAATAGCAAAAACTTAGTTTGAGAAAGATAAAGGATAAATCGTTAAAAGAACTTTAGCCTTAGTTTTAAAGAAAACTTTAGCAAAAATCGAACTTAGCTTTAAAAGGAAGGGAGTTTAATAGGGGGGAATAAAATACTTAGCTTTGAAGACCAATTTTCTTGTAAGACTTTTTAGCTAAGTAAAAAAATGTTTGTCAAAAGTTAAGTAGGAAAACTAATCTGATTTTTGATAAAGTATGTTAAAAAAAACCTTTTCTTTAAAAAATTTCAGAAACTAAGTTTGTAAAGAAGGAAAAGTTTTTTTTTTTTTTGACTTTGAAAATACTTAGCTAAATTTGAAATGCTTTTGAAAAATACTTAGCTAAACTTGAAAAGCTTTTAGTTAAACTTAAGCTTTTGAAAATAATTGCTGTTTGAAAAACTGAACTCTTAAAATGATTTTGACAACCATTTAAAAGTATTGATAAAAACTTAACTTAAAAGGATTTTCTTGATAGAAGTTTAGTTTAAGTACTTAATTTTGAAAACATTTAGATTTTAGAAAGGTTTTTAGATAAGAAACATACTAAAAAGATTTTTTCAAAACTTGCTTTTTCAAAACAAAATGCTTCAAATTTCTTTGAACTCCCCCTAAATTAATGCTTTAATAAATTCTTAGGGTCCTAGAGTCCAATCATGAGTAAAAAAATTGAAACCGAATACTTAATTTCCTTAGCCAAATGTCTAACCATTAGCTACTAGCTGTTTACCTAGAGAGCAATAGCTTTCACTTGGTTAGTCAACTTCAGTCAGTGATCCACTTAGATTTGACTAAGACAGGATAACTTAACTTGATTAATGTAAGTTGGTATTTATAGCCCAGACTTATATCGATGCACAGACATAAGCATTCTTAAGTCCAGGCAGTACCCTATACATCTCACACCATTCTAAGTGTTTTCAAACACAAGCAAGTTAGACCTAGTGTGCTTGTGAGATGCTCTAGCTAAAACTAGGGGTACATGATTTCTAGGGGGTACATTCCTAGGCTAAGTCCAAATTTTTGAAATCTATCAAAATTAGAATTTTGAGAAATATTTTTCCTAGGAGTTTTAAAATCAATTTTAAAAACAAACTGATTTTAAAATGTAGTAAGTAGAAATAAATTCTATTCTACTAAGCACATCCCTATTTATCTTCTAAGTGCACTGAACTCAAGTTCAAGTAAGGGCTTTGTGAATATGCCAGTCAGGTTTAATTTGGACTCAACATAGTTAAGCACAACATCACCCTTAGCTACGTGATCCCTTACAAAATGGTGTTTTACTTCTATATGTTTAGTTCTTGAGGGGTGAATTGGGTTTTTGGTTAGATTAATTGAACTTAAGTTATCAATTAAAATTTTTGTATTTTGATATTCTAGTTGATAGTCTTTTAAGGTATGCATCATCCATAGTAATTGAGATGCACATTCACCTAGGGCTATATACTCAGCTTTAGTGGTAGATAAAGCAACACAGTGTTGCTTTCTACTTGACCAACTTACTAGGCACTGACCTAGAAATTGACAGCTACTACTTGTGCTCTTTCTATCTAGTTTGCACCCGACATAATCTGAGTCAGAATAGCCAGTTAGATCAAAGGTGCAAGACCTAGGGTACCAGAGTCCTACATTTAGGGTTCCCTTAATATACCTAAGTATTCTTTTGACGTATGTTAGGTGTGACTCTTTTGCACAAGATTGGAATCTTGCGCACATACCTACTATAAAAAGAATGTCTAGTCAACTTGCAGTTAGGTATAGTAGACTTCCTATCGCACTTGGATAGTATTTCAAGTCTACTTGTTTTCCTTCTAAGTCTGAATCAATTTTAATGTTAGTAGCCATTGGTGTATTAATATTTTTTGAATTTTCCATTCTAAATTTTCTAATTAATTCCTTAGCATATTTTGTTTGAAAAATATAAATTCCATATTTGGTTTGTTTAATTTGTAGACCTAAGAAGAAGTTAAGTTCTCCTACTAGACTCATTTCAAATTCATTTTCTATTAATTTGGTAAATGCTTTTAAAAAGTTTGTGTTGGTTGAGCCAAAAATTATATCGTCTACGTAAATTTGAGCTACAAAAGTATTTTTTTTCTAAGGCTTTTACAAATAGAGTTGGATCTTTTTGACCTTGGTTAAACCCTTTAAATATTAGATAGTTTGATAGACATTCATACCAAGCCCTAGGTGTTTGTTTTAGTCCATATAGGTCCTTCTTTAGCCTAAAAACATGGTTTGGATGTACTAAGTCCTCAAATACTGGGGGTTGACTTACATATACCTCTTCTTTGATAAATTCATTTAAGAAGGTAGATTTTACATCCATTTGATATAACTTGAATCCTTTATGTGCTGCATAGGCCAGCAGCATCCTGATAGATTCAAGTCTGGCTGCAGGGGCATAGGTCTCATCATAGCCTAATCCTTTTACTTGGTTGAACCTTTAGCTATTAATCTTGCTTTGTTTCTAACTATTTCTCCCTGATCATCTAACTTGTTCCTAAAAATCCATTTAGGGATAATTATGATTTTGTTAATGGGTTTAGGTACTAGTTCCCAGACCTAGTTTCTTTTGAATTGGGCTAACTCCTCTTGCATTGCTAATGTCCAGTCTGGGTCTGGTAGAGCTTCATCTATAGTTTTGGGTTCAATTTTGGAGATAAGGGACATTTGACTTAGATTCCTATAAGATGACCTAGTTCTGACTCCTAGAGTCGGGTCACCCAGAATTTGATCGGATGGGTGATAAGTACTTGATCTTATTGGTCTTATATTTGGGTTAGTTTCTGGTTCTTATAATTCACTAGGTTTAGGTTTAATATCTTCATCATCTTCTACGTTCCTAACATTTTCTGTATTAATATTTTCATTTATTACATTGGGTAAGTTATTTTCTTCATCAAAAATTATATTGGTTGATTCTTCAACTTTTAGGGTGTTTTTGTTATAAACTCTATATGCCCTACTGGTTGTTGAGTACCCTAAAAATATTCCTGAGGTTGCTTTTGATGTAAATTTTCCTAAGTAGTCTTTAGTGTTTAGAATGAAAACTTTACACCCAAACACCTTTAAATAGTTTAAGTTGGGGATTTTATTATAATATATTTCGTAAGGTGTTTTATTTTAACCTTTATTAATTAAAATTCTATTTTGTATATAACAGGCTGTATTAATTGCTTCAGCCCAGAATTGATTAGATAGGTTGTATTCATTCAACATGGTCCTAGCGGCTTCTTGTAGGGTTCTGTTTTTACGTTCTACTAGATCATTTTGTTGGGGGGTCCTAGGGCATGAATATTCGTGTTTATATCCATTAATTTCATAAAATTCAATAAATTTATGGTTTTTAAATTCTCTCCCATGGTCACATCTAATTCTTTTTATTTGAGTGTCTTTTTTATTTTCTATTAATTTACAAAAAATTTTAAAGACTTCGAAGGTTTCATCTTTAGTTTTTAGGAATTTTACCCAAGTAAATCTTGAGTAGTCATCGATTATTACTAAGCAATATTGGTTTTTGCTTAATGACTTGGTCCTGTGAGAATCAAACAAGTCTAGGTGAAGGAGCTCAAGTATCGAAGTTGTTCTATTCAGGTTGGTTAACTTATGATTTAACTTGATTTGTTTACCCTGTTGACAAGCATTACAAATTGAGTTTTCAATAAATTTTAATTTGGGCAAACCTCTAACTAAACCATTTTGACTCATTTTTACAATGAGTCTAGTGTGAGTGTGACTTACAACTCAGTTTCCTCTTGTTGTGTCAATAGACACTCTAATGAGGAGGTTGGTAGGTCTATTGTATAGATGTTCTTTTTCCTAATTCCCTTAAGTGTGATTTCAGGATTTTTAATATTCTTAATTAAGTACTCAGTTTTTGAAAATGTGACTAAGTATCCTGAGTCACATAACTAGCTAATACTAAGTAAATTAAAACTAAATTGTTCAACCAATAAGACTTTTCGAATGTAAAAATCAGAATTTAATTGGATATTACCTATTCTGATTACCTTAAGGGTTCCGTCGTTGCCGAATGCGATGGACCGTAGGTTCTTGAGTTTCAGCTTAGTGAATTTCAATTTATCTCTAGTCATGTGTCTGGAGCATCCACTATCTAGCATCCATTGATCTAAATCGTTATGTTCCTACATAAAGTTATTTGATTTGGGTCAATTTAATGGATTCAGAAGATAGCTTGATTGAAATCAACTCCTTAATATTCCATCTCACCCAGTCTAGATGATCAAGCATGGTATTCCTATGAGTGATTGTGAGATGGTTTATTAAGTTATATTTAATTTAATTAAGTTGATTTATTAGTTAAGTTAATTCCTTAGATTAATTTAATTAAGTTAATTAAGTAGATAAGTTAATTAATTTGATTAAGTTAATTAAGTAGATAAGTTAATAATTTGATTAAGTTAATTAAGTAGATAAGTTAATTAATTTGATTAAGTTAATAAGTAGATAAGTTAATTAATTTGATTAAGTTAATTAAGTTGATTAATTTATTATTAAGTTGATTAAATTTGACTAAATTCATCCTAAATCCATCTCACCCGATTCTAAGTTATCAATCAGGAAATCTTAAGTAGTTTTATGAGATGGTTATCTTTGATTTAGATTATTTCTAATGATTAATTTACATTTGAGTTGGACTTAGGTTTTCCAATTAGTTAATTAAATACATATTTGAAAGATTGGCTCTCAGGCTGTGGCGAGACACTAGGCCTTCTTGGATATGGGATCATCCACCACTTTTAGATAGAGCCTTTCAAAGAAATCATATATTTAATTTCCTTTTTGAAACTCCTAGGTCTAACTAATCAAGTATAAATTACGACTAGGTCCTTAGTCTATCCTAGTTTAAGCATTATAAAGAAAAAAAAAACAATCATCAAACCATTTTAATTATTTATAAAGATAGTTTTTCTATTGGCTCCCCTGGATCATAGTCTCGATATGGTCTATAAAGGTAATGGACTTGATCCTTAGGGATCGAATATTGACCAAGTCCAACTTGATTGACCAAGTTAGACTTAGGTACCCATGCTTGGACTACCTTTCTATTTGGTCTATTAAGAAGTGATAGATAAGACCGATATTTTCTTTTAGTTCTAAATCCTAGTCCGAATCGATTGTATACGGCTTTCTATTTTCCAAGAATCAAGTCAAGATTCTTGGATCCCAGTGTAAACCGTTCCAATGCAATCTTCAAATCCTTGACTTGAGTTTTCAGGCTGGAATTCTCTTCCTCAAGCTTTTGTACTTGAGTTGAGGTTCCAGTCTGAATTGGGTCAGTCAGGATTCGGAGTTAGTTACTTCTTTAAGGGATATTACCTCCTTTAGAAGTGACTTGATCCGAACATTAGATTTAGCTAATTTATGCATCAAATAATTAATTAAATTGTACAGACGAGAAGTACTTACAGGGGGGTTGGGCCCTTCGAAAACGGATACTGACCAGTGGCTTCTCTCGGTCTCAGTTTCCGATTCGTCCTTGCTTCCGGATTCGTTGATTTGATCCCGAGCCGTTATTGCAAGAAAACTCGTCTGTTTGAGCTCTTCATCGTTAGACTCTTCTGAGGAAGACTCGTCCTAGGTTGTCCTCAGAGCCTTCTTCTTTCTTTGTTTCTTCGCATCTTTCTGGTTCGAGCAGTTGGCTTTGATATGCCCCTTTTGGTTGCAGTCGTAGCATGTTACTTCAAATTTCACCTTTGGTTGGGCCTCCTTGGACTGGATCACCTTTTTGACGTCCTTCTTATTGAAGCCTTTCTTCTTTTTGTAGAGTCTTCTCACCAGGTTGATGAATTCGGTCATGATCTCGTCATCATGGTCCGAGTCTGGTTCTTCTTCTGACTCTAGTTCGGTTCTGTGACTTGGTTTTGATTCGCGCGATCTGCCTGTACTTGCAATCAAAGCTATACCGTTCTCGGTCGATTGTGCATTAACTTGTTCATGCAATTCAAATTCAACAAATAGTTCATCTAATTTAATTGAAGATAAATCCTTAGAAACCTTGTAAGCATCTACCATGGATGCCCACAAGGTATTCCTTGGAAAGACGTTTAGGGCATACCTTAGGATGTCACAGTTCTCCACTTTCTGTCCAATTGGGTGGAGTCTGTTGAGTAGATCTTATATCTAGACGTGGAGCTGGCTAGCCGTCTCACCTTCCTGCAATTTTATATTATATAATTTGTTGAGAATTAGATCCCTCTTACTTACCTTCGTGTCGGATGTTCCTTCATGTAATTCAATCAGCTTCTCCCACAGTTCTTTGGCGCTCGAGAACGGGCCGACACGGTTCCACTCCTTCGTCAGTGAACATTGGAGGGTGCAGGTCGCTTTGGCATTGGCTTCTACCTTCTTTATCAGAGTTGCGTCCCAGTTCTCGTATGGTATTGGTTTGCCAGCGCCGTCAGTTGGTAGTTCTAGCCCGATTTTGACGATTACCCAAACTTCAAAGTGAGTCTAAAGGTATGACTCCATCCGACCCTTCTAGTAGCCAAAGTCTTCTCCGGTGAAGAGCGGTGGGAGAGTGGTGCTATAGCTTGGAGAGGCATTGAAGATGTAGCAAACAACAGAAAGACAAACAACTTTGTTCCAAGACTCGGTCTTGGATTAGTAGTGTTGGATAAAAAAATAAGCGAACTCGAGTGGTGTTGCACCAACTTCAAGGAAAATACTTCGATTATGAAAAACTGGATCAGAAGGTGGCAAGAATACTTATTCCCACTGACTCCAAAAAATTGAAAGACACTACGAAAATGTGCTTGACTGGTGGTTGCACCAAATCAAAGTGACCCCGCTCTGATACCAATTTTTGGATCAAGAAGCGCTAGAGGGGGGGTGAATAGCGCTCGTGGCTTTCACCTTTCGTATCGGAAAACTATCGAGTAAAGCAGCGGAATAATAAAGAACATAACACAGAAAGATCCAAGTATTTACTTGGTTCGGAGCCTAAGGCGACTCCTACTCTAAGTCCACGCTCGTTGAGCGTATACTTTGGGCAATAACTATAATCGCGTAAATAGGATTACAAGAAATGATTACAATTAAGTGCACTGGAAACTTATACCGACAATAAGAAATCGTAAAATCGTAGCTCCAGGTCGTCGGGAACTTGTCGTAGCTTAGACGGAACGTCTCATTAGTAGCGCGCTGAAGAAAGATGGCTTTTTAAGTCAGTATTAGAGCTGTTGGTCGAGACCTCCATATAAGGATTGTTGAAGGCGCCTCCGAGCCCCTTGAGGGTGCCTACACCACCTCCGGATCTGCAGCGTGGATCAACTCAGAAGAAGTCTTCGCCTATCCACTTGAGGGCGCCTTCAACCTCCTTGAAGGTGCCTTCAATGTCGTCCGAAGTGCCACAAGCTTCCATGAGGGCGCCTCCATCTTCGCTGCGCAAACTTCACAGCCTTTGCACCCGAGGCGCCTCCAAGCTCCATAAGGGCGCCTCGGATACTGTTCATCCGAGGCAAGGCTTGCTCCTTTGTCCCTGCAAAATATGTTAGTCCCAAAAATACCCTGCAAAACAAAGTTAGCATATAATATAAGAATAAGAATGTCTGACAATCACCGGACTATCTGATTCTGACTTTGGATTTCCGACCGGAAACCCTAGGTCGAACCGACGCCTACTGTTTCCTCCGCGGGGAACGCGTCCTCACCTACTCCACTCATGAGAGCTTACTTGCTGCCAATCCGGTCCTCCAGACCGACTCGACTTTCTGCTTAGGGTTACCACCTCCTAGGATTTTCCGACACTTAGGGTTTTTCGCCACCTAGAGTTGCCACCCCCTAGGACCTAAGGTTACCCCCCCTTAGGATTTTCCTCCACCTAGGGTTATCACCTCCTAGGATTTTCTATCTGCCTAACCATAGTTAGGACTTTCCTGCAACCTTATTCACGCATATCAGATAACAATTAACCTTAACTTTGAATCCTTTGTCATTATCAAAACTTGGGTTCGATCGTCGGATGCTTCCCACACCAACACTCGTAACATTGGCAATGTATCCAAATCAATATTTTAGATACATAAGCAATGAGTGGCATCTAGCAATGCATCATTGCTATCTAAATGACAAGAATGTCGAGATCTCACTTAACCTTTCTGTGTCTATTATCTTGTATGACTCAATTCTTCTATCCATGATATTGAGATTGATCAATGAGGAATAAACCATGTCATCCTCTTATCAATCTTTATGTTTCTTGATCTCTAAGTATACATACTCAAACAAATAAGCTCAATATCTCATATTGACTCATTTGAGCATGGTCATGCATTCTTGTGTCATACTAATTAAGGGGTTCACAAATATCACTTCCATCGTATGAAAGGGATAGATCTCATTTGCATCACTCACATCCCTCTACATAACTCATTGCATACCCAGTGATCGACTTTATAGTCCACCCTGTTATAGGCGATGTTTGACGATACTAAAGTATACGACTCCTAATATAGGGAACCATAATGACTTCAGGTCTAAGGATTATTCATACTAATAGTCATATGAGAATATTTACGACACTTATATAATGATCCATGAAACATTCTCATAGCGGGTCATTCAGTACATATTCTCTAATATATATCCATGTGTCAACCTGATATATCATATCCATGACTTGTGAGATTATGTCATCCATTGACCTATATACTAGTCTTAACATATTAATATTGTCCTTTGTATATTAATGTTTGACTAGGAATAGTTAAAAGTAATGTCTATATGTATCTACAGGCTTCTACTATCAATTCAACTAATTGATATGCTGTAGATTAGAACCTACTAGCTTAGGACATTATTATTGTCACGCTTTCAGGGTATATTTGTCTGCTAAACCGGACAGTACCTCCTAGCAACAATATAGGAAATAATCGATATCAATAAATTCAAACCAACACAAACTCTAATGCGATATAAAATCAATAAACACATTAAAGATGATGTGTATATGTATGCATGTACATGTGAACACAGTCAAAAATCTAGAATAGGAAGAAACTATAACTATAAGCAACAAAAACCACTAAATGAAGCAGCTCAATATAAATCCAACTCAAGCGGGACTGACAACCAGGACCTTTAAGCGATGCACATCCTCTATCTTCTAACCTAAAATCAAAGGAAAAGCAAAGAGTAGTGAGTACAATAACTCAATGGGTAAAAGAAGATAGTGTATGAATAATATACCGTCAGGAGATCAAAGGATGCAGTCTTAGATAAAATACTTACTAACCAATGTAAGTGTCTCAACATAATTACCTGCTAACTAAAAGCATAACCAATAACATAACATTACACTAATCTACTCAACCAAGTATAACCAAAAAATCAGGAGTACATAGCATACATCCAAAACAACCTACATAAACTCAGTACATAACAAGCATATAACCAACATATAGCAAATCCTAACTACACGTAACAACATGCTACCACGAATGGGTCTCGTGGGTAGCCAGGGTATTTACTATCTACGGGCAACAATACACGCTACCACCTTCTGGTCCAGTAGCCAGATAGGGCGAGGTAGCTATCTAGCTCCTCCGCTACTGACTGCGGGCGACAATACACACTACCACTACCTGGTTTAGTGGGCAATCAGAGCACATGAATGTCACTATCTATGTGCGACAATACATGCTACCATTACCTAGTCTAGTGGGCAGACATGATGTATAGTTATCTAGCTACGGACTGTGGGAAACAATACATGCTATCACTATTTAATCTAGTGGGCAGTCCTATGTATCCTGATCGCCAACGACTCTCTCAACTACGAATGGGAGACCATAGTCAATAGGATATACCAACTATTACTAACGACTCTCTCAACCATGAATGGAAGACAATGGTCATTAGGATATACCAACATAACGATAAGATGAAAAAGTATAATCACATCCGATATAACACTCTATAGCCACACCTTGGTCTAACCCCACTAGCATATAGGCATAGGCCTAAATAACAATAAGGGTCTATTAAGATACTCAATATCCTACACTACGGTATAAAATAACAAATAAAGGTTTAGCAAGATGCTTGATATCCTATACTACGGTATGCTCATCCTAACAATAAGTACAAACTCAAATTATATACCAAGGGGTCTAGCAGAATATCCAACGTCCTACACTATAGTGTTGTAATATTGTGCATATATATAAACACAATCTTGAATAACAAATATAACTGCATAGCTATCTATAATATATCAATGTATAAGGATAAACAATAAGGTATCAAACTCAAGAGCAATATTGGACAGGTTTAAGGTAAACGAGTAACTGTGACCTCATCAAAACATTACAGTAAATAATTTTGAATTATGATCAAAATTACCCACCTTATCTGTAGAATATTTTGACAATCTTCTAGTCAAAGGGTATATCTCGAGTCTGCATCTACAATTAAAGGATATGAAAAAACTAAGAGTTTATTAATCAATAATTAAACCCTATTGATTAATTAATTAACTCATTAATTTATTCATTTATTTATTGATTAATTAAATCAACCTATTAATTAATCAATTAAATAACTTATCTATAACAATCAATTAACCAAATTAAAGAACCAACTACTAATATGTAATCAAAATTACTAATCGATTTATAGATTAGTTGAGTTAAGCCAATGAAATTAACCTAACCTTAATTAACCCAAAAATCACCCTATCCCTACGTTAATCAAAAACATAATCTGCTTAAATTAATCATTACCAACTTATGGCTCAATGATCCGGTAACCGGTGATGGCATGCCCTTTGTGACGGGAATAAGAGATAATGGTGGTCGTCGGGTTGCAGTGGCGGTGTGCAAGACAGTCATAGAGGATTGCGGCAATGGCGCGCAAAGGTGTGGCCCGCAACCGTTTTGCGACTTCTCTGGCTAAGATCGCAGTGGCAATCAGGTATGCACTGGCACACTCATGGTAGTGGCGTGGTGTAGCTGCTCGTGGTGACGGCTGGTCGAGGCTGCGGTTGCGTTATGGCTCTTCCAAATTCCTACGGTGGGGAGATGCACTAGGATGACCGCAAGTAGTCACCGTCGGGAGGGGCACGAGGAAGAGATGGCCAATGGGCATCGTTGTCAGCGGTGCGATACTGTGGTGGGTGGAGACACAGTGGACATGGCAAAGGAGATGTGCAGCGGCAATGAGGCAGCTTGTTCTTTGTGGTGAAGCATGACAGTGGCTATTGACTCTAGGGAAGAGGAAGGAAGCGGCGCCAGTGGTTGGATGCACGACAGCCGACATGACGACGACAGCAGGCGGCAACGGCATGCGCGAGGAGGGAGACAGCGCCAAAGGTTGTAATCGAAACTTACGTTTCAGATTTAAAGCTTAGATAAATTAACTCAATCAACTCTCATTTTAATTCAGTATTCTAAACAAGCTTTTCTAAAGCCTAACCCATTTGTCCCTATAAAATATCTAAATATTCATTTTAAAATTCTAGAAAATTTCAATAAATTCTAGAAAAAAAAACCCTATAATTTATATTAATTCATATAAACTTATTTCTATATTAATTATCATTTATTTTGTTATTATTTTACTTAATAAATTTAATTAGGTCAATTTTAATAGTTTTGCATTCCTATTATCTCCAATATATATATAGGCTTACAATAACAATATCCTTATGTCACTAGTGTCAATCACTGAAATATCTAATATCCATTGACCTAATGTGATTATCATGCTTCCTCTATGCCAAAGTCTTGGTCAAAGGATCCGCAATGTTAGCATTGGTTAGTACTCTGCATATCCTCACATCTCATCTATTAATGATCTCTTAAATGAGATGGAACCACTATAGTATCTAAAACCCAGCACTACCATTTAAGTAAAATACATACCTTGATTGTGATCTGGAATCACCCATGTCAGTTTGGAAGCTAGCATTGGTGTAACCCTTTACAGCAAGCTCTTCATCGCCTCCAAAGATCACAAAATAATTTTGAGTTCTTCTCAAGTACAAAAGAATATTTTTGACAGTTGTCTAGTGACCTTCACCTGGATCTGACTGGTATCTTCTCATCATGCTTAACGAATACGAGACATCTGGGCAAGTACAAAGCATGACATACAAGATAGACTTTATAGCAGATTCATAAGGAATCTGATCCATGTGGTCTCTTTCTTCCTTAGAAGAGGAGGATTGAGTTTTTGAAAGACTCGCACCATGTGACATCAGTAGGAATCCCTTCTTGGAATTCTGAATGATGAAAAGATTAAGCACCTTGTCGATATATGTATTCTGACTTAGACCAAGCAATCTCATAGATCTATCTCTATAGATCTTGATGTCTAAGATATAGGCTACTTCATCTAAGTCCTTCATTTAGAAATAATTCCCTAGCCACATCTTCACTGATTGAAGAGTAGGGATATCATTTTCAATGAGAAGTATGTCATCTACATATAATATGAGAACGATTATTGTGCTCCCACTAACCCTTTTATAGACACAATGTCCATCTTTATTCTTGATGAAATCAAATGCTTTGATTGCATCATTGAATCAAAGATTCTAACTTCTAGAAGCTTGCTTTAATCCATAAATAGATCGTTGCAACTTACATACCTTTCCAACATACTCTAGATCCATAAAACCCTCAGGTTGTGTCATGTACATTGTTGGTGTAGGGAGCACCAAATGATTGAACCTAAGTTTTGATTATAGTAAAGGGTCCAAAGTTAAGATTACTTGTTGTCTAACAAGTGTGAATGAGTTTGCAGGAAAGTCCTAAGTGTTCTTAGGCAAAAGTCCTAGAGGATTCTAGGAAAGTGAAAAATCCTAGGGAGGTAACCCTAGGTCCTATGGGGTAGTAATCCTAGGTTATGGAAAGTCCTAGCTGTGGTTAGGTAAAGAAGTCTTGGCAAGTCAAGAACTTTGAGCGAAATCCTAGAGTCGGGGACTCTAGGTGAAAATCCTGGTGGTCGCGGACCAGGTGAAAGTCTGGATGGGTTGTGGAGTGAACGTTCAACATAAAGACATGAAGTCTCAGGTGCTGAGCAAAAGTCCAAATGGTCTAAAGGACCGATCTAGAAAAAGGTAAACTCTTCTGAGAGGAGTAGGTAAGGACGTGTTCCCCATTGAGGGAACAGTAGGCGCCAATTCGACCTAGAATTTTCGGAGGAATCCGAAAGTAAGAATCGGCCAGTCCGAAGGCTGTCAAAAGTTATTCTTTTATATTGCTTTATTATTTTCTATTTGTTTAACTCTGTTTTGCAGGGAAACTAAAATTTTGAATGTTGAAGTTTCAGCCTTGATCGGTCGACTAAACCTGTGGATTTTCGACCGAACCTCCAAGCAAATAGATCAGAGGTCCAACAAGCTGATTAGGTTTGACCAAGAGATCAGTCGACATAACTGTGGGTTAAGTCGACCAAATAATGGATAGGCATTGACATGGTCAAGCCGAGTTGATCGGACTAGATAAATCAGGGATCGATCGACCGAATGACGGGATCGGTCGACCGAATGGAGAATCTTATCCAAGCAACAGAACCTGGACTGGAAGCTAGGTAGATTCAAGCAGGATCGATCAACCAATCCAGGGGATTAGTCGACCGATTAGAGTCGAGCCAACCCTAATCCCGAGATCAGTGGATCTAGATCAGGCTTGTGTCAACCATGATCCTGAAATCAGTGGATCTGGATCATGCTTGAGTTTGCTATAAAAGGGAACCTCGACCAGCACTTCAAAACAACAATTCAGAACAATCAATTGAGAACAATTTGAGCTCTTGGGTGTACTTCGGAAATGTCTAAACGCTGCTCCGATGATGACCAAGCCAGAAGATTGATTTCACCAAGTCATCGATAACAAGTTGTATTTTAAAATATGTAAAGGTTCATACTTGTACTAGTTCTTTGTAAAGAATTTCTGAACTAATAATGAATTGCCCAACGAAAACGATTGACGATCGCGAGCCTTGGAGTAGGAGTCATCACAGGCTCCAAACGAAGTAAAACCAAAGTGTTAGCTCTTGCTTTTCGTTTCTATCTTGTTTCTTTATTTCCGCTGCATATACTTTGATCGAGTTTTCCGAAACGAGTGAAAAAACCACGAGTGTTATTCACCCCCTGCACGCATCGATCCTACAATTGGTATCAGAGCAAGGCTGCTCTGAATTGATGAAACCACCAATCAAGCAAGGGGCCCCTTTTTGAAAAAGGAAATTATATATCATGTTTGTTTAAAAAATATTCTTACGCCTTTTGTTTTCCCTCTAAATTTTTTTCCCAAAAAATTCACTTTTATTTTTTTATCATTAGCCAGAATTTATGAAATATTGCATTTAATAAATTTTTTTAATATTTTAATATTTTCATCGAAACTCGTGCAATACTACTATAGTAATTTCTTTTTCTTCCGCACTACTAAGCCAAGACCTAGTCTTAGGGCAAGTTTATTTTTTTGTGTGCAAGAGTATTAATGGCTCATCAAGAAGGTTATAGCATTGCACACCCTCCGCTATTCTCCAATGAAGACTTCGGCTACTGAAGAGTCGAATGGAGTACCATCTCCAACGCAAGTTGAGTGTAGATGATCATCTAGACCAACCTAGCACTTCCACTCGACAGCGCTGGAAAACTAGTATCATGTGAGAACTGGGACACAAGTTTTATGAAGAAGATCGAAGCCAACACCAAGGAAACATGTACTCTACAATACAGCCCAAAAAAAGAAGAGTTGAATAGAGTCAGTCCATTTTCAAGCGCAAAGGAGCTGTGGGAAAAGTTGATCGAGCTGCACAAAGGAACTTCCGACGCCAAGGTAAGTAAGTGTGATTTAATTCTAAATAAATTGTATAATATAAAAATACAGGAGGGTGACACAGTGAGCCAACTACATGCACGCATCCAAGACCTCCTCAACGGTCTCTACGCATTAGTCAAAAGATGGAAAACCACGACATCATCAGGTATGCACTCAATTCCTTTCTAATGAATCCTTTGTGGGCATCCATAGTAGATACTTATAAAGTTTCAAAGGATTTATCTCAAATTAGATTAGATGAATTATTTTTAGAATTTGAATTACATGAATAGATTAATGCACTACCAATCAAGAAAGGTATTGGTTTGGTCGCAGGTACAAACAAAATGAGGGAACCAAAATCCAAGCATCAGACTAAACCCGAGTCTGAAGATGAATCAAACTCAAGTGAAGACAAAATCACTACCAAACTAGTCAAACTAGTTTAGAAAGCACTTAGGAAGAAGAAGGTAACTCAATCAAACATGAAGGCCAAGTCTGGAGTTACCTGCTATGGCTACAACCAGAAAGGACACAACAAGAAGGAGTGTCCAAACCAGAAGCAAAAAAGAAGGAAGGCTTTGAAAGCAACATGGTCTAAATCTTTGAAAGATTTCGATGAAGAACACAAGCAAGCAAGCTTCTTTTCTCTACCAGTATAAGCATACGTTGCCGAAACAGAGTCCAAATCTGAAGCCAGATCTGAATCAGAAACATAGTCTGAAAAAAGCCATTGATCCATATCCATTTTTGAAGGGCCAAATAATATTGTAAGTTCACTGATTACTGGTACTCAAGTCAATGATTTACAAAATTTAATTTCATATCTATTAAGGAAGTTGGCCAAATCCAATATCCGGGTCAAGTCACTCCAAAAGGAAGTAACATCCCATAAGGAAGTGACTAACCCAAGCTCCTTGACTAAATCTATTCAGACTAGAACTTCAATTCAAGTCTAACAACTTGAGGAAGAAAATTACAGCCTGAAAAGTCAAGTCAAGGAACTGAAGGATACATTGGAACGGTTCACCGTAGGTTCTAAGAACCTTGATCTGATTCTTGGAAAACAAAGAGTCGTATACAGTGGATTTGGACTTGGTTATAAGGCTAAACATAAATTTAGATCTTACTTGTCTCTTGTAAATCGATCAAATAGAAACTTAATCCAAGCATGGGTCCCCAAGTCTAACTTGATTAATCAAGTTAGACTTGGTTAATATTAGATCCCTAGGGATCAAATTCACTTTCTTGATAGATCGTATTAAGGTTATTATCCAGAGGAGCCAATCGAAAGACCATTTTTATTAGATAAAATTGATTGATACTTGATTTACTATTTTTTCTTAATACATGCTTAAATTAGGATAGATAAGGACTTAGCTTGATCTACACTTGACTAGTTAAACCCAGGATTTTCAAGAAGAAAATTAAATGTTCAATTTCTTTAAAAGGATTTGTCTAGAAGTGGTTGATGATCCAATACCCAAGAAGGACTAGTGCCTCGCCACAATCTGGAAGTCAATTATTGAAATAAATATTTAATTGACTAATTGTCAAAGCTTAGTTTAACTCAAATGTAAATCAATCCTTAGATATTAATTAAAATTGAAGATAAAACTAATCATCTCACAAAACAGATAAGGTTCCCTGATTGAAAATCTAGAAAGGGTAAGAAGAATTTAGGTTTAATTTGAGAATTAGTCTAACCTAATTCAAACCGATCAAATTCAAAATTAATTTCAAAATCTTAATTAATTAAGATTAATTAATTAATTTTAAAACTTTAATTGATTTCAAAATTTAATCTTTCAAATTAAATATTTTAAAATTTAATATTTTTTAAAAAATCCAAACTTCAATTCAAACTTAAATATTTTAGAATTCAAAATTTAATATTTTTTAAAATCCAAACTTCAATTCAAACTTAAATATATTAAAATTTAAAAATCAATATTTTTCAAAATCCAAACTTCAATTCAAAGTTAAATATTTTAAAATTTAAAATTAAATATTTTTGAAATCCAAACTTAAATATTCTTATAATTTAAATATCTTTCAAAAATTAAACTTAAATATTTTCAATTCTAAATTAAGAGTAACTTCATCTCACACAAACTCATAAGCTTAACATATTTGATGATTTAGAAAGGGTGAGATGAAAAATCAGGAAAATAGATAATTACTTTTATCTTTTTTTTTTAATACTTGGACTCTAGGACCCCCAAACTTAGTTAATTAACTTAAAAAATTTTAAGACGTTAATCAAGGGGGAGTGAAAGGAGTTAAGTTAAACATTTTTTTATTAAAAATTTTCTCAAAGTTAAAGTTTTTTTAAATTAATTACTATTTTTCAAAATATCAAAATTCAATATCTCTTTAAGTTAAAGTATTTTTTTATTTCAAAGTTAAATTTTTTATCAAAAAAAAGGTCATGATATTTTTGAAAAAAGAAGTTAAGTTTTTTAAGATTTAACTATCTTTAAAAAGAAAGTATAACTATTTTTGAAAAGCAACTTTAAATATTTTATTTGAAAAAGGAAGTTCAAATATTTTTATCTGAAAAAATAAGTTTTTGAAAAAAATATTTTTAACTAAGTTTTTATGTACTTAACTAAGTTTTTTTAATCTTTTCAAAAAGCTAAGTACTTAACTAAATTTTGATAAAGCTAAGTATTTGATAAAGTATTTTTAAGTATTTTTCAAAGAAATCATTTTTTTAGCTAAGCATTTTTACAAGGAATTCTTTAAAAGCTAAATCATTTTCAAAACTTAAATTTAGCTAAGTATTTGGTTCAAATCTCAGAAAAACTAGAAGAAATCCAAGCTAGTGTATCCAACCTTGATAAATCCAAACATAAAAACCAATTTCCTGAGGATATCATTAGTAAACTCCAAAACCTTTCATTAGGAACTCAAAACAAAACAAAACCAAAGAAACAATCGGAAAGCTAAGGGTTTTTAAGGACCCTTATTCCATATTAAAACAGGAACAAGCTAAGCTCAAGCAAAAAATAATGATGGAACAACAAATGGTATCCATAACGCGGACACCATTATTTGAAGATCAGATTCAAGAATATCGACAATCCCAACGAAGGTTACATAATGCAAAAAGAGATGTCCAGAGAATCAACCGAAGGGTAACAGGAAGAAGCTCTCCTGTTTATACTATCGAACAACAGCTGGATCCGCAAGCTGAGTTACAATTATCCATGACTAGGTGAGCATCTATAGTTCCTGCAGAGGTATTATACCACTCAAGAAGGGATGATGAACATCATCGAGTCTATATGCATCGGTCAGAAGAACCCCTCTTAGTTGTCAATAACAATCAAGTTGATAGAAATTTCATTCAAGAAGAAAGTTTTAGACAACTCCAACGAAGCCATATGCAGTATATCCACCTTGGTATTCTTCAGGTGCATATCCAAACACTTCACCGACAAGAAGGAGTCTTGGCACTTATTATTTTTCGAGATAACCGTTGGATGGGTGATCAAGCTATTCTAGCAACCATGGAAGTAAATTTAACCAGAGGCAGCCAAATGGTATATATTATTCCAGATATTATGATGACAATTAATAATTTTTACAAAAATATACAGCTTTCAATCCTCACAAGAGGCTACAACCAATGGCAAGGAGGAGAGGCAAATCTTTTAATAACCAGAGGAATGGTTGGACGCCTCTCAAACACTCCAAACGTCGATTTTACATATGAAATTCAAGGAGTGGTGGACTATTTAACCAGCCATGGTGTTCGATCCCTACCAGGAAGATGGTACTCAACCACACCGTTATTGGGTCTGGACTGGGTAATAAAGCCAACGCAAATATGCATACCCATGCAACCAACTGAGGTAAACATCCGTAATCTTGTAGATGGCCAGATTTCTGTTAGTTTTACTAACTACATTGCAGCTCGAGAACAAAATGATGAAATAGAACATGAGCTTTTGACAGTATTAAAAAAAATCATATAAGGTCATTGAAGAAAATGAGGACTATGATGACAATTATACACAAAAGCTAGAAGCTTCATATCAAGAAGATTCCCCTTATATTTTAGTCCACAAGCTAACCAAGACTGCTGTAATGCTGAAAAACAAGACGGTTGGTGCCGCAGGTTTTGACCTTGCTGTAGATCAAAGTACTATTATAGAGCCCAGAGGGCGAGCTCTTATCCCAACAGGACTCAGCCTGGAAATTCCCTGGGGAACCTATGGAAGAATAGCAGCTAGGTCAAGCATAGCCTGGAAAATTGGGATAGATATTGGAACAAGAGTAATTGATTCAGATTATCGAGGTGAAATTTTTGTTTTAATCTTTAATCATTCCGATGAAAGAATTTTTATCCCACAGAGTATGGCTATTGCACAAATAATCTTTGAACAAATTATTCATCCAAATATTTATGAAGTCACTCAGTTATCAACCATGACAAGAGGAAAGGGTGGTTTTGGATCCACCAACACCTCATCACCATCAAGAAGAAGTTCTATGAAGAAAACTAAAGCAAAATCCAAATATGCCACAGGAAGATGGGATACTTTGGGACAACCTAGTGGAAATTTGATTATTATGTTAATTATGATATCCTTAAGCCTCTTCCAGATGTAGAACCTCCCCTACCATCATGGGATGATGAAGTTACAGAAGAATCCAAAAACCCAAATCCAAATTGGGATGTGCTTTGCCAAAAGAAAAACATGCATTATCTGCATTCATTGAGGAGGAAGCTCTCTTTCCACAAGAAGCATCCAAAGACCTTGCAGAGACTACAAGCCCATGGGCCTTTGTACCCCGGTCCAAGGATCCTTTTGATGTAACTCTTGAGGAAGATAGTGACCTTTCCTATATCCAGTATTTAGCACAGTTATCCCAACCCAAACAAGTACCAGAAGAAGAATTCTATAATCCTTTTGCCACCTCTCAACTACTAGTTGTGGGTTATGAAATGGAGTATCCAATTCTCCAGAGCTTAGTAAACTCTTTACCACGGGAGGAGCCAAATTAGCAAGTCTACTCAACAAGTACAGTGGTTTCACCATATCAACCACCAGCAGATACAGCTATGGGATTACCAGGTTACCCCCCAACTGTGCAAGGAACAGGTACGACCCCACAACAACCAGCTACGCAACCCGTTTTCATAAACCCTAAATTCCAAAGAGATAGAAACACAGAAATGTGGACCCTTCCCTCAGCACAGCAACAAGGAGGAGCAATCTTTGTAATACCAGAACAACTTGGACTATTCCAAGATGTTTTCTCCCGATGGAAATCAATTACCCTAAATCATATTACTCAAGGCTTCACAGATCCCGCAGAAAAAATTGAATATATGGAAAACCTACTTGGAGAAATGGAAAAACTAGTCTGGGTCCAATGGAGGATGGCATACCCCAATGAATATGATGCACTTATCCAAGCGGTAGAAGGCAGGCGAGGTACTCAAAATATACTCTCTCAAATGAGGTGAGTCTTCTCATCTGAGGATCCTACACAAGGATCAACTTTAATACAAGATGAAGCATATCAGGATCTTGAAAAACTCTCCTGTGAAAATGTCAAAAATATTCTCCAATACATGAATGATTACATGCACCTTGTATCAAAGACAGGACGCTTATACACGGAACCAGAATTATCTAAAAAGTTTTGGTTCAAAATGCCCGGTGACTTAGGTAAGCGGATTAAAGAAGCTTTTAATACGAAGTACAAGGGACTAACAGTTGGTGTAATCCCTAGAGTACTGTTTGCTTATAAATTTTTAGAGCAGGAATGCAAGGATGTTGCTTTTAAAAGATCATTAAAAGACCTATCCTTTTGTAGTCAAATACCTATCCCAGGGTATTACAAAGGATCAGGATCAAGCACAAAGAAGTATGACTTACGAAGAAGCAGAACCTACAAAGGAAAGCCACATGATACACATGCAAGGGTAGAAAAGTGTAAGCATTTATTAAAGAATAAAAAATGAAAATGCTATCTTTGTGGACATGAAGGACATTTTGCACGAGATTATCCGAACGACAAAAGAAGTAGCAAAAGAGTTGCTATGTTCGAGCAACTTGATATTCCAGATGATTGTGAAATCCTCTCTGTTCAAGAAGGTGAAAACCTTAGTGATGATATCTACAGCATTTCAGAGGGAGAAAAACAAATGATCTATAGAGGTCAATATAAACTTTAATACTCTCTGAAAATATTTTTATGCTGGGACAAATAGATGGTGATTATCGACCACAGATTAAAGTGACAGATCAGCAGTATGAGTGTGTCCATCAATGGATAGCCAATGGGGACACTTATCCCTTGCAACCAATTAAATGCACAGGTTGCCAAAGGGACACACAGAAGAGGGCACGAATTCATTGCCCAAACAGTTTAATAACCGCATGCAATTTATGCGGCCCATATTATTTTGGGCAAAAGGTACCAATACTACCCCCTTCTTCTACTCCTTTCTTTATTAACAAATTATTACAGGAACAACAGAAATACATTTCCTGGTGTGAATTCGAGATAAAAAGTCTAAAACAGGAAGTTTCTTATTATAAGAATCTTTATGAAGAACTAAATCTAGAACGAGAACTTCAACATGATTTTGACAATCTTGCTACTACACACCTTGAAGATGAAGGGGATGAAGATTTGATCACTTCTTCACAACTTGCTCATGTACTCTATATAGAAACAACTGAAAAGGTTTCTTTAACGCAAGGAAGTCCAAATCCCTGACTCGTCAAAAATCTATTATATAATCTTCAGGTGGAAATTGATATTCCAGGTATCCCAAAATTTACTTTAAGGGCAATCTTAGAAACTGGAGCTACTACCTGCTGTGTAGATCAACATTCTGTACCAAGCAAGGCACTAGAAGAAAATTCTTTTCTAGTACACTTCTCTGGTATTAATTCACAGCAAACAACAAGGTTAAAGTTGAAACCAGGAAAGATGACAATTGGTGATAATAATTTCCGAATATCATACACCTACAGTTTCCCTATGATCCTAGGCGACAAAATTCAGATGATTATCGACTGCAATTTTATTCGAGCAATGAATGGAGGTGTACGAATAGAAGGTAATATTGTTACTTTTTACAAAAATTTGACTGTGGTAACTACTCTTCCCGCAATAAACACAGGCAGCAATTCAAGAGCTTGATCTCGAAGAAGAAGAATATTTACAAATAAAAGAAGTGGTATTCTATTCTATTGGTCAAACTTCACAAGCCATTTCTGAGCAGTTTGGGCCTTTGCTAAAAGAATTGGAACAACAAGGCTATATTGGAGAGAACCCATTACAACATTGGGCTAAAAATAAAAGCCTGTGCTATTTGGATATTAAAAATCTGAATTTCATCATTGAAGACCAGCCGATTAAGCATCTAACTCCAATGCAGAAAGCAGCTTTCACTAAACATGTTGATATATTACTCAAGCTTAAAGTTATACGACCCGGCAAGAGTCGGCATCGTACAACAACAATCATTGTTAATTCAGGTACAACTATTGACCCCATCACCGGTAAAGAAAAGAAGGGCAAAGAGAGAATGGTCTTTAATTACAAAATGCTTAATGATCTAACAAATAAAGACCAGTATAGTCTTCCAGGAATTAATACGATACTACAAAAGGTTGGTACAAGTTCATTATATTCAAATTTTGATTTAAAAAGTGGTTTTCATCAGGTAGTGATGCACCCTGAATCCATAGAATGGACAGCCTTTTGGGTACCAAACGGGCTTTATGAATGGCTCGTTATGCCTTTCGGTCTCAAAAATGCACCTGCAATTTTCCAAAGAAAAATGGATGCATGCTTTAAAGGCACAGAAGATTTCATTGTTGTATACATAGACGATATATTGGTTTTCTCAAAATCAGAACAGGAGAATGCAAAGCATTTAAAAATCATGCTTACTATTTGTCAAGAAAATGGATTGATATTGAGCCCGACCAAGTTAAAAATTACAGTTCCAGAGATTGAGTTTTTAGGTGCTGTTCTGGGCAATCGACAAATTAAACTTCAGTCCCATATCATTACCAAAATTACTGAATTTCAAGAGAAAGATCTTATGACAAAGAAGGGGATGTGCTCATGGCTAGGTATCCTTAATTATGCAAGGAATTATATTCCTAATCTGGGTAAATTACTTAGCCCCTTATATGCAAAAATAAGCCCAACTGGTGATAAGCATATGAACTCCCAGGATTGGTCTCTGGTCAAACAAATTAAGGACACAGTTCGAAATCTTCCCAATCTGGAAATACCCCCTGAAGAGAGTTTTATTATCCTTGAAACTGACGGTTGCTCAGATGGCTAGGGTGGAGTTTGCAAGTGGAAACATTATAAGTTTGACCCCCAATCCCTAGAAAAGGTATGTGCTTATGCTAGTGAAAAATTTGCACCACCAAAATCCACTATAGATGCTGAAATCTATGTTGTAATGAACACGTTGGAAGCTTTGAAGATTTACTATCTTGATAAGAAGGAGTTAATTATCAGAACTGACTGTCAAGCTATCATTAGCTTCTTTGGAAAAACAACAACCAATAAACCCTCAAGGATTCGATGGCTGGCATTCACTGATTATATAATCGACACTAGCATTCCTATTAAATTTGAACATATTGATTGCAAGGATAATTTACTTGCAGATTCATTATCCCGACTAGTCACTTGCCTTACTATTTCAGAATGGCTGGAAGCGATTCTCAATGGTCTGGGGTTAATTCCTCAGGCTCTACAGGAAGTCCAACAAATGCCAACACCAAAGGCGGAGGAGAGTCTTTCGGAGGCACTCAACAGCCTCTCTCATTGGTTGAGCAGTACCAGCAGAAACTCAAGTCAAAGTCATACCCTATCAGCCTTGAGGCTGATAATAAACGCCGAGAATAACTTCACCAAATATAGCAGCAATTGGCAGTACAAGCACAAAATGCACTCCAACACCTACGTATAGTACATATGCTTAAAGTAAAGGAGTGTCAATCCCTTAGTACAAAGGATAACTGGTGGCATGATTGGTTACCAGCTGTAAAGCAAATTAATCAACAGTTGGAACAGATAGCGTATTTACTTAGTGATTCGGTCCGACGCATGTCTAATTTCAAAATCTAAGTGTGTTGTGTGCTTTGTAAAAAGAAGGAATCAAATCCTTCTTTAATGCTTTGTAAAAAGAAGGAATCAAATCCTTCTTTAGTCATGTCAATAGACCTAAGTGTGTTGTGTGCTTTGTAAAAAGAAGGAATCAAATCCTTTTTTAGTTATGTCAATAGACCTAAGTGTGTTGTGTGCTTTGTAAAAAGAAGGAATCAAATCCTTCTTTAGTCATGTCAATAGACCTAAGTGTGTTGTGTGCTTTGTAAAAAGAAGGAATCAAATCCTTCTTAGTCATGTCACAGAAGGAATAATATCTTTCTTTAAATAAGCCACCTCATACTCGATCTTAGCAGATAAGGTGAAATCCTACCGATGGGGCTCACTGTGCACCTGAGGCTTTCTCCTTTCTTCTATAAAAGACGAGTTGAGGAGCCTCTGCAAGGCATTCAAGCCTAACTTGAGCCTTACTTAGGCAAGCTTTAGAAGTAAGAAGTGTATGTATTGTAGTAAGCTTTCTAAATACTTATCCTTTTACTTCAATCTGGTTTCCTCTTTCGCTTCTGTATCTATCTGTTTGTGTTGTTCATATCTATCTGCTATATGTTGGTTTGTGTTGTTCATATCTATCTGCTTATGACCAAGTAGGTTTAAATTGAATTGAGTTTTAATTTATTTTTGTTTAAAATTAAATCAAATTTAAATATAAAATAATTTAGTTCATAGTAGTGTATTTTATAAGGTTAGGATTTATATTATATTTAATTTTCTTTTCACTCTTGGTCCTGCATTGTTTTATTTTTCTTTGTGGTGCTTCATTGTTATATTTTTCTTTATAAATGAACACAAAGGTGGAAAAGGAATGATTTTTTTTTAAAAGAAATAAAAATTAGAAAAAATAGGGAAGTCAAACACAATTATGAAAAAGGAGAAAAAATGGGGAAAAAGTTACAAGGCATTGTCGGTGGCAATAGCCTAGTGTCACGTCGTGGTCGTTATGAGGTCATGACTAGGCTTATCCATCGCAATGTTGCTGCAACGGCCTCTCAACACCCTTGCTTTGTCGTAAGGCCTACACGAGGTTGCAATAGTATTGCATAAGCCACACCTAGTTGTGAGGCCTTTGTGAGGTCATGGTGACCTTAGGACAATTTCACTTGGTTACGTGCCTTCTCGCAGTAGCCTTACTTGGCAACCAGGTGTAAGTATAAAAGAATTTCGATGTCAGTTGACAGGCAGAACCATAAATTCTACTCATGCCGACTAGCTCAACTTGGTATTTTAATTGTGGATTAAAAACTTTACATCGTCTTAAAATGGAGTTGTTTATAGCATGATTTGAAATCTTATAACCAAAATTGGATAGTACTCTGTATCCAAATATTGTCTCGTGTGTCAATCATGTTGATGATTATAATTTCATGCCGCACTTGACACCTCTCGACATGTTAAAATTGAGATAATATTTTATTGTTTTCTCCGTACAAAGATAATGCTAAAATTGTAGCATTCTAGATGGAAAACAAACATTGAACTAATTATATAGTTGTCTTTATCTTTTTCTTCATCTATTTCTTTTTTCCACCTCCAATTCGCTACCACATCATATATGTTAGGATTCTCATCCTAGTCTTGATGGTTTTGATGATATTGACAAAGAGTTTAAGTTAGTTTTGTGATTATGTGATGTGGCTGCTAAGTTGTCCAACATCTACCAAATATACATGTTATGAGGGTTCGATGGCTCTAGGTCTATAAGATTGGAGAAGAATGATACATTTGAGGGATTGTAGGACGATGAGCATCGAAGCATGGTAAGTCGAGGAGGAGATCTATATAAGCAAAGACCAGAAGGATCCTGAAGAGGAGCTGGCTCAAAGTATTCCAAGGGCGCAACTTCACGATGGACGACCTTAAGACTTGAAGGTACTCCAAGTAAGATGAGTGGAGTGATATGTATGCATGAGTAGAAGCTTAGACAAACAACTTAGGCGAACTCGACCTTAGAACTAGTCAAAATTACGACAACAGATAAGTAAGATTCACTCGATTGGTGTTCTATACCTTGAGTTTGTTCTACTTGGGGTAGTAGGGTTGTATCAGTTGATTGATGGGCAAGATCCAGTCGACTGGTAATTTGAATACTCCAAGTTTAGCCTATTTAGGATATTAAGTTTGTGCCAGTCGACTGATGGGTATGGAGTTTATAACAATTGAATAGAAAATTTTTGAGTTGACTAGCACAGTCAACTCGATCGATGTGTGACAAATAGTTGATTGATGGTTGCTAGATCAAGCAGCTCGAGATGAAAGCTATAAATAAGACTGTAGGGTTTGCGAGAATAATAAGATTCACTCTGAAATACACACCAATAATATGATTCCATAATGCCTTCATTGTTCTCCAATTTATTTGTATTTTCTCTTTCTTGTTGGCTGGCTGTAAGAGATTTCTCTTTACTGAAGAAGAGAAAAGTAGTGGATTCCATGTTCATAGGCTTTGGATGTAACAAGCAGGGGTTATGAACCAAGAAATCGAAAGCTCTCCACTGGTTTAATTATTTGTTGTGTTTTTATTTTCGTTGCGCATTATTTTGTTTATAGAAATACTAAACTGCAGGCGAGTTGTGGTATTCACTGCCCCACATCAGCATCCTGATCCAACAATATATTGGAATGTCGTCATGGTATCAAAATAGTTTCATTCTGGTCAGAGTGAAATGCTAATATGATTCAAATTTTGAATCTTTGTTTGGACTAACCAATGAAAGTTGGATATGAGATGATACTTTAAACGTTGCTTCTTTTTTTTCCCCCATTTATCACTTGCAGGAAAATTTGGTCTAAGCCTAACAAGGTGGAGCTGTAAGTCCAACAAATACTTATCTTACAAGAGTTTGCTAAAATTGTCATCCAAATCACCCTCTTGAATTTTTGTTTTCCTATTAGAATGTGTGATAGAGTTTCCATAGTTTAAAATCTAACAACATAGTAGTGTTCAAGTAAATTACTAAAAAAATGAAACTAGATACTGACCAACATGGGTACTCCTACTTATGCCACTAATACAAATCATGTTGGTAAGTATTGTGTCATTTCGACACTTAAACCTCGGTATTACTTTTTTTATTCGGAACACTTGTCCCATATGTTATCATGAATTTGCTTGTTTTGCATGTCAAATACTATTTTCTTCTTTATGTGAATATTTTTTCTTCACAGTGAATGGTTGTCTTTTTTTTTCCTAATACATATACATCATCTAGAATATTAGATGTTTCTGCTCTCTATAAATCCATCAGACAATCATCAAATCCCTGAAGTACAAAAACATTGTATCCTTGTAGCTGCCAACAATCCCTACCCTCTCTATACTCCTTGTCTATCGACCTCCTGTCTCAAATTTAGAACCCAAGGAGAATTCTGAAGTACAAAAAGAGAGTTTCCTTGCTGATGCTGAGGCTGTTGCAAAATCATTTAGCGAGGTAATAAAGGCATCATGCAATATAGTTTTTTGTTCTATATATGTGGTAGTGAACTAGTAGTAAGTTTTCTGTTTTACTGATATGCTTAATTACTCTTTTACAGTGCTTTGTCTCATCGTCCATGATTTCACCTAAACAACTACCTAAATTGAGATCGATATATAATGAGGTATTCATGTCTCCATCACAAGCCATTTAATTATGTCACTGCTACTAAGTTCAGTCTTTACTTTTCTTGAATGAAGCTTATACTACCTAAAACTCCTATTCCTCTCTTCTTATGAACTTCTATGATTCTATTTTGGTCCTTGCGTACTACACCAGTTGATAATGATTGGATTTACATGGCTGCTTTCTTACTTCTGTTGCTAAAACCAAAGTTTGAAGAATTATTTTTAACTTAGGTACCCCCATCTAGAATGATACCATGCCTATGCTATGCAAATGTCTTAATACTGGTGGCACCAATTAAGAAGTTGGAGGGAGGAAGAAGAAAAAACTGACTTAGAGGAGGAGAAACCCTAGTTGATGCCTGTGGGATTTGTTTGCAGAGGGTGGGATCAAGAGTGTGGGTGGATAGATATGTGAAATTAGGGATAAGTTTAACTGGTTTACTGTTTGGCAACTAACGATTTAGGTTATTAACTTTTTTGGGGCTTTGTCCTCGGTAGTTATTTGCTTTTTTTAATGCATGGTTCTATAGCAACATTGAAGCTGGATATCAATGGTCAGTGCCAGTGGGCGGTGAGCGTCAGCAGGTGGTCAGCATCCAATCCTTTATGATTTTGGTTCTTAGGTGGAACAATATGCTTTGCTCTTGATGACTGTCATGGAACAACACTTCAGTCCTTGAATAGAGCATTTGATGAATGTGTTTCCTACCTGTTTGTATTTGATGTATTTGCCCATGTTGAACAAAGAAAAAGTTGCAGGTTGCATCTTCGAGGGTGGATGAAAAGCAACAGAGTGACACTTCCCGGTGACCAATATGTTTCAGCCTCTTTGTTGTGACAGATTAGTTCAGTTGCTTCATTGTCTAACCTGGCTTAATTAACTGATGCCCATCCCTTCTGTTTAATTGGATTACCTCAACATTAAAGTCCTTAGTTGTTTTGGCCAATTGACCTTGTTAAGGGTTGAACTGTGGATATTGTCACTAATTTAATATCCATATATGTACTTTTTGGTGTTTATATAATAAGATGGACTAGGGCATTGCTTCTCAAGTTTATTCTCTCCCAATTATTCCTTTCAACAAGATACCAAAAGGGCCTTTTTCTTCTTTCATGTACTTACCATCCCTACCCATTTATATTATTTACCTTTAGCTGTACAAAATAGTTACAGAGATGAGGATGTTAAGATGGATGTGTGGTATACGAGGATAGACAAATAAAAAATGAAAATTTTAGAGAGAAGGGGTTGTATCTATTGAAAGAAAACTCCGAAAGATATGTTCCTTGCTCTTCTTTGTCACGGGGTCGATCTCCTTAGGCTTCTCTTTGCCCTTAGGTGCCACTTGGCCCTTTTTCTTGGCCAATTTGGGGCACTTACTCTTATAGTGCCAATGTTCCCTACACTCAAAGCAAATAATATGATTTTTATTATTAACCATTGAAATTTCTATACCTTTGCTTGTAGGGGTGGCACATGATCTTTCATTTGATTTTTCTTGATTTGTGGAGGTGACACCATCTTCTTCTTCATTTGACCCGGAAGTGGAAGCTTCTTCTTATTCTTAATCCAATGTCAAACGCTTCCCCTTAATCCTAGAGGTGGAGGCTTCTTCATCTTCATCCTCTTGCACATTGAACAAAAAGTATGCTCTCTCTTTGCCCTTTTGGTTGCACTCCAGTAAGGATGAAGTTTCTTGGACTTCTTCTTCGGAAGTTGAGAATCTCTCAACTTCGGAGTTCTCTTCCTCTTGATCTTACTCCAATAAGTCACCCTCTTTGGATTTCTCTTGATTTGGTGCAGTGGAGGGCTCGTCATGAAGCTTGGCCAATTTGCTCCATAGTTCATTTGCATCCTTGTATTCTCCAATTTTACAAATGAATGTTCTTGGCAATAAACTAACCAATAATTTGGTTACCTTGTCATTCGCCTCGCACCTTTGAATTTTCTCCTTGCTCTATTTGCTTTTCTTGAGAATTCTTCCCTTTGAATCTTTTGAAGCTTCAAAGCCTTCCATTAGAGAAAAGCATTGCTCTATCTCCATCATGAAGAAATTTTTTATTCTTGATTTCCAAGAATCGAAGTTTGTCATTATGAATGGTGGAGACACCTTTGTATCGAACCCAAGTCCATCTTGGAATTCCATTTGAAGTTGAACGTTTTGATTAAGTCTTTGACTTTTGAAATTTGCTTCAACTTCTTCTCCCTCTAACTCGTTACCCTTTTTGATTCTAGTGAAGGGCGACTTTGCTCTGATACCACTTGTTAGGGTCAATTAATGCTAGAGGGGGGTGAATAGCTCGTCACACTTCAGTTGCTTGCTTTGATGATGTTGTTGCTGCGGAAAACACTCAAGCAACTCTCACAATACTAACACAAGGGATTTACTTGGTATTCACCTTAAGAAGAGATGACTAATCCAAGGATCTATATGTGACACACACTCCACTAATAAAAACACTCCTTCTCCATAATTACCAAAGGCGGAGAAACCTTGTACAACCTCTCAATACTAGAAGAAAGAAAAGCAAGTTTATGCAATAACAAATCTTACAAGATTTACAATGAGGAACGAAACCCTAGCTTCTTCTTCTTGTGTGGAATACCTCTTGACCTTGGAAGTGCAGCAACACTTTTCTCCAAGAAGCTTCAAAAACTAGCGAAGAGTTGTGGAGAAACTCATGTAAGGATCGGAATGGAACTGACGAAGTAGTGACGAAGAAATCGCTCGCCAACGGCTTTAACTTACGCAACGGTCACATCCCAATTGATTGGCTGATCGAATGGGGAGGCTGAATCGATCGGCTGATCGATTCAGCCTTCTTCTATGTTTCTTGCGACTGCACGAGAAAACTGGCTCCAATCGATTGGCGGAAGCATTCTATTTGCGCGATATAAGCTCCCAATCGATTGGCTGATCGATTGAGCTAGCCTTCACTCGCGCACACAACCAATCGATCGACTGATCGATTGGACTACGGTCCAATCGATTGACCTCCCTTTGACTTGCTTAAATCAAGTCTAGGATCCCCAATTATAACATCTGGTCAACCATGACCTATTGGAACTCCTCATGCCTAGCATCCGGTCAACCTTGACCTGCTAGGACTTCTTCACCAAGTGTCTGGTCAATCCTTTGATCCACTTGGACTTTTCTCCTCGTGCTAAGTGTCTGATCAACCTTGACCCACTTGGACTTACCGTCTCATGCCAAGTGTCCGGTCCTTCATAACCCACTTGGACTTCCACCAGATGTCCAGTCACTCTTGACCCATCTGGATTTCCTCGTGCCAAGTATCCCATCAATCCTTTGACCTACTTGGGCTTCCCAACACCAGGTATCTGGTCAACCTTGATCCACCTGGATCTCCACGTGCTTGACTTCAATCACCAAGTCTTTCCATCTACCTACCTTCACTCACTAGAACTTTTCATATGCCTGGCTTCACTCACCAAGACTTTCCATCTCCTTGGCTTCACTCACCAGGGCTTTCATCTAGCTTCACTCACTAGGATTTTTCCACTGCCCGACTTCACTCACCGAGACTTTCACCTGCCTAGCTTCACTCATTAGGTCTTTCACCTGACTTCACTCACCAGGATTTTTCAACTGCTTAGCTTCACTCACTAGGTCTTTCACCTAGTTTCACTCACCAGGATTTTCAGCTGCTTGGCTTCACTCACCAGGACTTCCCCTTGCCTAACCTCCAGTTAGGACTTTCCCAGTCAAGTATTCGGTTAACCCTTTGACCTACTTGACTCTTCTTCATATCAGACTGGTCAAGCCTTGACAAGAGGAGAATTACTCCAACAATCTCCTCAATCGAACGATTGCTCCTGTAATCTCCATATATTGTCAAACATCGAAATCCAAACATCAAGACTCAAGCTTGAGTTAACTCAAGCTCGGACAACCTGGTCAACCCTGACCCAGGGATATTGCACCAACAGGATGGACTTTACCAAACTTGGTCGCACTAAGTTTCTCATGTGCGGTTTACCAAGTCTTACATGACTCAAACAAACATACCAAACAATTATGAAACCTAACTTAAACTCTTTGATATACATATTAAAATCATGATCATACCCAATCAAACCTATGTTGATTGCACTCATAACAATGACTTAGGAGTATTCAACAAGAATCAGTAACCTCATTCATGCCCCAAGCTTCCTTTAAATACAGTGGAAAGAGTTGATCCCGAGTCAACTCATTTCTTATGTACCAGTCGATTGGCATATCCATCGGTCGATTGGTGTTACCGTTGGACACAACCAACGGGCCTCCACAAAATTTGGGATTCTGCTCAACGACTCTCTACCAATCAACTGGCAACACCATCAGTCAATTGGTCTCATACAGTCATTGGGTACAGAACCATTCTATGCCCTCACAACCTTTGGACTAATCGACTGCAACACCATCAGTCGACCGATCCCATACAACGCTCAACTCATCCTTTTTGAAGTTGCCCTTAAAGCCCTCTTCCTCAACCTTCGTCCCTCATATGCACTTGAGTCTACTGCTCCTTTCTGTATCATCCTTCATGTTGCCTTGAAGTCCACTTCCCTCGGCTCCACTCCATTGCTCTTCGTCCGACGGTCCCTCGGATGAACCATCCTTCGCCGATCTCAAGGACCTGAGCCATAGGATGAATCTTAACTAAACTTGGCCGCACCATGTTTCTCATATATGGTTCACCAAGTCCTGCATGACTCAAACATGCATATCAAACATATATGAAACCTAACTTAAACTCTTTGACACACGTATCAAAACTATGATCGTACTCGATCAAACTTAGGTTGATTGCACCCACAATAAGGATTTCATCCTGAAGACATCGGTATCATTTAACTAAGCTTTCTCTTCTCCTTTCTCACATATTTAAGTTGTAGATTGTTATCTTTCATATCTTTGAATTGTATTTTCATTGTTATGGAGTAGATTCTTCAAATTCTAGAATATAGAGAGTAATTATGATATGATGTTGATGTATTAACTATGGATTTGTCAATTTCCTTGTTCTATGATATGTTTGTGTATTATTCTTGTTTGATTAAATATGTGAATGATGAATGATTAATCGTATGTGTTGTTTGATTGAATGAATGTGAAGGATTGGCCACCATGTATGAGAGATGTTTTAGATCATATGACTGGGGGACCTTAGTGACAAAGAGTATCCTTTTAACCAGACTTTTTAGAGTATCACCTTACAATGGGGGCCAATTCTCTATAAGAGATTAGCTAATTAATTAAAATTTAATGAGTTTTCCCCAATTTAATGTTAAGAAGTAACTTGTGTAATCTAAATTATATGACTGGGAACTCTCATGTGATAGGGGGTATTCATTTAACCAGACCTTCTATATTACCTCTTTACTTAATAAATCAAAATTAAATGGGATAAACACTCTGGTGTAACTTTCATGGGTCCATACCAGTAATTTTGTTAGAATCACTATAATGTAAACATCGAGATAAGGAGATGAGAAATCCATAGAACATCAACTGACATCATGATGAAACTGAAATCCTAGAATTATTTTCCCAAATCAATTATTCCCCCTTTGATCATCTCTCTCTCATTGGACCTCTCTCTCTCTCTCTCAATCTCCTCTCAAGCTTTCACACAACCTTCGATTGTCTAGATAACTTACTTGGTGAACTTAGTTAGATCTTAATTAACAATCCCTATAGATTCAATATTTTATTACTTGACGACATAATCGATACACTTGCAGTTGCACAACATTTTCTCATTGGGAGTAAGAACTGAACACGGCCATGTCAAGGGACATGGCCAAACCATGTTTCATGCTATAAATTTCAATTGACGCTCTGATGCCCATTCTGCCTCCTGGATAGTACACGATCGTGTCAAGAGACACGGGTAAGCCATGTATCATATTACATTGTGAACTTTTTAGGCTTTTCGTTCCCAAACATGCTCTAACATTAAAATTTCCACTTCCTATCAATATAAAATGCAAACCATAGTCATCCGAATTAAAGAGATGAAATGAATGTAAATACTAGAAGTTAACACAAATTATGCTCATATAATGTTGTAAATGTATGTTAAATAAGACCAAAAATATGTGCATAATTCACAAACATCAAAGACCTCAAGACTTGTAGAAACTCCTTGAGAGATGTCAGTTAAGTGACCTATATACAAAGGGCAAAGGGTAGACAATAAACTTTGGCAAAGTTGACCTTAGATGTGGTCGAAGTCAGAGCTCAAATGGAGACTAGTCCACTATTGGTCTAAATACCCTAAGTTATGTCTATTTGGGTATTTGGTTCAAGCAGTTGACTGATGATTAAGGATCAATCGACTAATGATTCAAACATAGACATACAAATTGATTCAAATTGAGTCTATTGAGGTTGTTTGAAGTGAACATAAATTTTTCTAGTTGATTAGAGTAATTGACTAAGTTTTGTTCATCAAGTACATAATGCCTTAGAGCCGATTGCTATCAAAAATCTTTTTGAAAACGAGTCTTAAGAAATGCTTTAATACTCTTTTTAGTCACTTGAAAAAAATTTTTACAAAACACTTTTAAAAAAAAATATTTTCTAGATCATGATAAAGTTTTCAAAATATTTTTCGGAAGTACTCATGAAAATGATTTTGAAATATTGTTTTAAAAGATATTTAGAAATTAGTACTTGAAAAGTATTTTTGATTTTTGTTTTTTGAAATATCTATGGAAAAAACGTTTTTGTAAAAATGGGATATTATCATTTCAAAAAGGGGATTTTTGCAAAAATTTTGATTTAATTATTTTAAACATATTAAAAGTATTTTCAAGAAAGTAAGAAAGAGAGAGATAAATTATTTAAAAATTTAATTGTTGCTCCAATGACTAAGGGAGATCGAGAGGACCTTAGTGTTTTGGTTTAATAGTTGATAACCTATTAAGTATTCTATTTTTGATATACACCAAAGGTAGAGATGAAGGGTTTAAATTAGAAACCTTCATTTTTTAGATTTTAGCATAAGACTTGAAAAAACCTTATTGAGTTAGTCTAACTAAAATATATTGTCTAACTTTTAAAAAAAATTATTGGTACAATTAACCTCGAGAGTTCTAATATTTGATTAATATGTTCGAAGAGTTCTAATATTTGATTAATATGTTCGAGCAATATCTCTGTGTACAAGTCTTGGCAAAGTTAACCAAGAGTTGGTCTAAGTAAGTCAAAAGGTGACTGAATGCTTGGAAGTTGGGAAATTGGTAAAAGTCCAAGTCGATAAAGGGTGATCGGATACTTGATAGTTGATGAAAGACCGAACAAGTTAAGGGTGTCCAGATGTCATGGATGGGAAATCCTAAAAGAGTAAACTCTAGATAAGTGTAAAGTCTAGGATTACTGGATGTCTGACAAAGAAAAAGTCTAAGCAAGTTAAAGGGTGACTAGTTGCTTAGCAAGTGAAAAACCTTAGAGGAGTGAACTTTAGGTAAAGGGAAATCTTAAAGGAGTGAACTCTAAGAAAAGGAAAAACTCTGGAAGAGTGAACTCTAGGTAAAGAGAAAGTCTTGGAAGAAAAAACTTCAAACAAGTGAAAAGTGACTAAACACGAGGCCCAGTATCACCAAATAGTATGCATTATTGATTTGTATATTGTATTTAGACTAATTTTGTGTTTCATGAAGCTAACCTACGTCAACGGGCAACTGGAGAAGAATTTTGTTATCGAAGATTCTGAGAGACCTGAAGCAGGGCAAGCCTCCGATCCGAGCAACCCAAAACAACTTCTAGGTGACCCAACTATCTAGGTGACCCAAATGTCTAGGTGATCAGAAGTTATCTAAGCGACCTAAAATCCAGATCAAGATGATCCAAGTGAGTCAGTCAGAGATCCAAATTGATTGGCTTCTAGGTGACCAAAAGCTGGTCTAAGAATCGGGAATAATGAAGACTACACGAGCTCCTCTATTTATAGCCTTCAATCATCTTTCTATTCTTGTTGCCTATCGCCTAGCAGTCGATTGATCCTTTATTAGTTTATTGGTCCTCATTATCTGACTCTTAGTATGCATCAATAACTCTTTTTTACTTTCCACATGGGTCATCAATCAACTAAAAACTTTCCAATAGATGATTGATGCCATCAATTGACTGCTAAGTCAAATCTCCATGAACATAACCATTTTATTTGTTGTCTCTTCATGGGCCCAATCAAGTGAAATTCATTTTCTAGTCGATTGCTAAACCCTTAAACTCTGAATCTATTTAGGGCGTTAGGTTTTTCAACCACTAGTTGATTGGTTGTCTTGAATATCAAACAATGGGTAACCCCGAATATGACCTTCTAAGGTGCAGTTACTCTATGTTAAGTTCCACTCTCATCCCCATTGATACAAGTCTCTAAACACTAAAACCATTGGAGTCTTACCATTACAACTTAACTTTGTCTCAAAGCCCTCTTCATTTAGACTTCATGTCCTTCAGATGCACCTAAGCCCTTGGCTTCTCTTTGTGCCATCCATCTCTCCTTTTCCTTTGAAGTTTGCTTCCTTCAGTTGTCATCATCACTATCTCAATGTTCCTCATTCTATGATCCCTCAGTCTACCTCATGCAATCTTCTTTAATCTCAACGGACCTCGAGCCATCGAGTTGCCATCCTATCTATGATAGGTTAATGCTTTAGCGTATCTCTAGCATTGCCTTAGTGCTTCTCGTTCTATAGTCCCTTGGATGTCTTAAACCATCCTTCACCAATCTCTTTGAACTTCTAATCCATTGAGTGTGCCACTTAGCCACACCAAAAAATGAGCTCTCCAAGATCCATGTTTATTCCTATAGTCCATACACACTCAAACATACACATCGAATGCATAGGTTAATGCCTACCTTAAACTCTTTACTCAAACATCAAAATTCAAGATTACACCAAACCACCTATGAAATTATTGCATTAGCAAGTTCCTTTGAAGAATGGTAATCACACCATGCTAAATCTCTCTTTCATTGCGATGTGTTGAAATTACTCCTTTAGGTGGTTAGTCCTTTGGGAACGATTGGACTCTAATACAACTTGTTGGGTTATTGGTGAGGCTAAAGGGGGGATTGTTGATTACTTCACTTGTTTGCTCAATTCTGCAATCACAATTAATATGCATCTAAAATATAAAAAACAATTAAAAAAAACAAGACATACAAGGTTAACATAAATCTTTAATGTGGTTTTAAACCACTAGTTCCTACTCTATAACCCATGACTCATTGGTGAGTCACTCCTTGCAATTCACTATCTTTCTCCATCTCAGAAACTTTTCATAAGTCGAGAAACCTCTTAAACTCTTCTTAGAAGTTTGAGAATTAAGCACAAGAAGTGTAGAATGAATGAAAATAATGGAGAACAAGAGAATAAGACAAAGATAACAAGATTAAGCATTTTCAATAGTCTTTACATTGCTCCTTGGACCTTATTTATAGGTAAATCTTTTAGCTTTGTTTTAGCCTTCAATTTAATTTCCAACATCTACTCAATTGATTGATCCATGCCTCCAATCACTGACTTGATTTCATTAATCTTTTACTTTGCAATGATAAGCTGAGTTGACTCATTCTTACCATTAGTCAACTAAAGCTATCTGAGGCATGATCGTGTAAGGTTATGGCTCTCTTCTAGATTTTTATTAGTTGATTAGTCAACTAAATTGGACCCCTAGTCTACTGACTATACATCACTCATTTGCTTAGCTGACTGACTCGAACACAAATATTTTGTAATATTTTATCCAGGCCTGAGTTGACTGCCTAGTCAATCAAGTTTCATTCGACTAAAAGATACTTTCAATCAACTAAACCCCTCAACTAAAATTTCTTAGACTTCTTAGTTTAGCCTCACTCATAACCCATTATATAAGTGCACTTGACTCTTTCTCACTGAAGTCACATGTCTGTCAATAGGTTCCACCTTTAGGAGTCCACATGCTAAGAAGCATTGCTTTTGAGTCTTCATGCCAAGAGACCATGTCTTTGGAACATCCTTATCTTATAAATCATATAGTGCTTCTTGGCCTACCAGGACTTCAATCAACAAGTCTCAACCAATGTGGATTCGACAAAGCCTAGCTGGAGAAGGGTAAATAACAAATGTTCCTAAACTTTAAGATTTGACAAAACTTACTTGGATGCTAGCTTGGTTATTTTAAACAAAAATATAAATGAAATAACACACAAACTAAAACACTGAGATTTAACATAGTTTAGTAGCCTTAGCTCCTACTCCACAACCTAATGATCCTTCAGGTGAAACACCCTCGAATAGTAATTAATCTTTCTCCTTTGTGGGAGCACTTCTAAAGGAAAAAAAAAAAAAAACCTCTTACCATCTTTTGTGGATTTATAGTGAAGCGCCAAAAAAATAAAAGAAAGATTATAATGAGCTCAGGATTCACTTGTAAGTATATTGGGCACCCCACTCCATCTCCTTTTATAACTTCCAATTCAACTATTTACTATTGTTTCTTGATGCCCAACATTTGATTGGAAATCTCCAACAGTCAACTACTCTATATAATTGTCATCAACAAATCTAACAATTGCCTCTTTATCAATGGCTCTCGTCAAGATAGAATTATAGCACCAAACAACTAGAATTTTTCATAGTTGATTGATTCATAATTAGCTAACTCACTAATTGAATCATCCGTGAACAAAAACACTTTATTCATTGGTTGATTGGCTTGAGTCAACTACACTAATATGTTTTACCAGTTGATTGATCTAGTCCTTTAGTTGACTGGATCAGATAACCATAAATAGAAATTAGTTTTATTCAATTGCTGAGTACCTAGCTCAGCCTTTAGCCGATTCATATAGTACTAGTTGATTGGTATACTAACTTCGACAATTCTAAGGTTGAGTGTGCATATATTGAGATCCTACGCTCACTTAGGTATATTTTCTCCACACAATGCCAACAAAGTTTACCTTAGCCTTGAAGTCATCTTCCTTTAATTTTGTCCCCATGTCCTTAGAATGTACTTGAGCCCACAACTCTGTGTTATCCTTCATGCCTTTGCCTTTGAAATTTGCTTCCTTTGGCTCCACTCCAATGCTCCTTATTTTGTGATCCCTCACATGCTCCACTCCATCCTTCACCAATCTCCACGGACCTCAAGTTACCGAATGTCCAACAACCTTAGTTGCGCCAAGTCATCTCTATGGGTATTCCACCAAGTCCTATAAGACTCAAATACTATACACATATCAAAACCAAAGAAAAAACTAAGTTAAACTCCTTTCCATATATCAAAACCTATGACTATTCTCAATCACCAAGGAGACTGATTACACCAACACCACTTTCCAAGTATTTGGTCCTCAACTATTTTTGCTTCCACTATTGCACCTATCTATATACATGAAAATTAGACTGTTGTGACATTTTCTTGATAACACTTGTCTTATAGTGTTTTAAATATTTTTTTAAAAAAATAAATATCAAATTAGACCATTTATCCTGATAAATTTAATAAATGTCAGTATTAATCTATTAACAAAAATTATATAATTAGTTAAACCTAATTACTTGCCTTTGTCTTCTTTTTTTCTGCACGCAGTTGCTCGTCATGAAGCTTTTCCCTTTCCGCATACAGCCACACATCACAAAGTTTACTCTGCGCAGTTGCCCCTTTTCCTCTCCCCATCTCTCCACAATCGGCCTTTTTCCTCTCCGCATCGCATCTCCTCCACATCTCTTCGCAGCCGGCCCTTTTCCCCTCCACATTGCCCCTGCATCGCATGCGGCCTTTCCTCCATTGCACCTCCTTTCCTTCCTTTTCCCCTACAGCACCGCATCCACCACCTACACCGCACACCTCCCTCTTCACAGCAGCAACCTGCAAGCAAAGTGCTGATACATTCCTTGATCTTACATGATGTTAGCTAAGCTCTCCCTTGTCACCTGAGGGCAACATGCTTTCTTTTATTTCCATTTTCATCCAGTTGATCAGTTCTAATGATTCCAGAGTGAAATTATAAGATCATGTGTGGTGTTGTTTCTTCTTTTCAACTGTCATGAATGCTAATGCCTGCAAGTATTTAAATTTTGTCTTTATAAAGATTCCCTAGGCTATTAGAGTGAATTGCTACTTTCCCCATGTGTTATCTAACTTAACCGAGGATGTATTCTATCCTTAAGTGTCTCGTGTTAGTGGTATTGAGTTTAATTAGGATGTATTCTATCCCATCTTTCACATCTTTAAAGCCAAGCTAGAGAAGTTCATGGCTAATAATGGTATGAAAGAGGTCCTACTTTCTTTTTATTTCCTTCCAAGTTGGACAAGGAATTTGCTGCTCCATCAACCTACATACCTTTTTCTTTGTGTTTGGACCTAGACTATAACTTCCTTTCTATTTATTTCTAAGCAACTGTTGAGTGATGAATGGTGGTGGGTGGCATGGATAGTGTTAATTAGTTGCTCCCTAATTTGTATTGTCACTTGATAGTGTTTTTCTCTGAATGCATTGTTATGGTTCTTTATCTTTTGACACTGTGTTGTGCTATGCACGTTGATTCAGCCTAATGCAACCTCTTTTTTCATCCTGCTTAAAACTGATATTGGTATTTTCAATTAGAAAATTCTAACTTAAATAATTATCCATATGGATAGTTATTTTTTTTTTAAATATATTAATATCATTGCATTGATACTATAACCTCGACCTCAATTAGGTAGATGCCCTCATTGGGTATTCGAACATCATTTCAGTTTAAGGCACACCATTGTTTGAAAGACTAATCCATTTCTTATAAGTGAAATTTTATTTAAAAAATAGAGGAAAATTAATAGAATTGGAGAAGATAGTAAGGCCATTACTGGGTCAAAGCTTAATGCATGTATAATATAGAGTTTATTGTTGTCACAATTATAGAGTTTTTGCACAAGATATAGAGTTTATTGTTGTCAGCTACTTATATATGTGCAATATATTATGTAGCATATGAATTACAGAATACAAGTTGTCCTAGAACTAGAAGAGAATTTAATTAGATATTATGATCTTTTACAGGAGTTTGAGGATATACTTGGAGGAATTATAACATGACCTTATCATCTGGTATAATTTTAATCTTTCATTAAAATATTATTAATTTTTTTATTTATCATGTTATTATAATTTTAAATAAATATAAAATGTATTTACAGCTAACAGTAAGCAAAGATTACTATTAAGTAAATATGAAATTATACTTTACATTTTCTCATTTGGTATGATATATTTTTATCGTTATTTCTATTAACTTTTTGTCTGTATTATTTTATTTCATTAATATAAATATATTCATTGTATTTGTCAATATGATGATTGAAGATGATCTGCATATGTTATTCATAGCCTCACCCACCGGGTAAATTTATGTTATTTAGATGTTATTTCCTAATGTTGGTACTCATATCTACTATTTGGATTCTCATTATTTTCACATTGCTATGGAAAGGGTGTGGAACCAGCAATTACATTTAGCAACTTGGCATTGCCTGCAGAGTGGTATAGCGCTCTTGAATGGATTTTTCCTACTTAGGCTTGAAAGCATGCGCTTGACAGGAGTAAGGCAGTTAATTTTCTTAAGGGGTACAATTGTTACGTGTGATCGAATAGTCACTGTCAGTCAGGTCCTTTTCTACTCTTAACATCTTTTCCTCTTTCTATCAATCAAGTATTGTATGGCTAAAGGAAGTTATATATTTCTCTTGCCTGTTATTTTATCTATTTGTCGCTGGTGACAGGGTTACTCTTGGGAAATTACAACTTCAGAAAGTGGGAATGGTCTGGATGAGCTTCTAAGTAGCCAAAAATATGTTTTGCATGGTATTCAACTATATAAAATATCTCCATTATTTTTATAAACATAATAAGATTTTAATAGAACTATAAAGGGTGTGAAGGTTCTCATACTTAGTTCTTTGTCCTAGGAATCACAAATGGGATTGACATTGATGAATGGAACCCTAGTTCACACAATCATATCCCATTCCATTACTTAGTTGATGATCTCTCTGGAAAGGTTTGTTAGAATGGTGGTTATTTCCACATCATTAGGATTTCACACTTTTCTCACTTGGAGTGAATTAAATTATGTACTCAGTGCAAAGCAGCTTTACAGATAGAGCTTGTTCTTCTTGTGTCAGGCCTGATAGATAGCCCACTGGTGATGTTCTTTAAAATTTATCATCAATCACATGTTTATGGCTTATAATTCTCATTGTTAAATGATGATAATGGTTCACAGATTGGATTCATTGAAGATTGGACTATCAAATGGGCATTGATTTGATCTGTTCAGCATTGCTAGAGTTGTTGCAAGATGATGTCCAATTTGTAAGTGTTTCCATAATGCATTTGAATGAATACTTCTTTGCTTGCTTCCATAATGCATTTTTTTAATAAGTGATTTTCCATTTGCGGCAGTATCGATCTCTTGTTTCCTTCTCACTCGATGTGTTTTTATCCTATTTCAGGTTATGCTTGGATGGGAATGCAAAAACTGAAACTTAGATGGGTTGGGCTGAATCTATCTACAAAGAAAAGTTCCATGGATGGGTCAGATTTAACGTTCCAGTTTTGACACTTGAATTTTTATAAGACTTTATTATTAGTTCTAAAATTTAATATTTTAAGTGTAGTGTGTAGTTAGTTTTGGAGGTAAAGAATTCATCATTAATTTTCGTTTGTAACTTTGACTCAAATATTTGTTGGATGAATTTAGATTATCTATTTACACTTTAAATTATTTTTTATAATTTTTTTTCTAATTTTTCTATTTTAAATAGTTGATGAATTGTGATGATGTGTAAATATTGAATTTATGTTATATATTTTAAATAAATACTAATAAATATTTTATATAAATAATTATGATAATAACATTTAATGTCATTATAAATTAGTTAAGGTAACATTTTAAAATGATCTTATAAATTATCTTGATGTTTTGTATTGTCCTTATAAAAAAAATATAAATATCATAATAAATGATTTTTGTGACATTTAACTTTGTCTTTATTATGATGATAACACGACATATATAAATATCCTTAAAATGACTTTTCCTGATATTTTATAGTATTGTTATATTTTTAAATTGGGATACTTTTAACGTTAGCATTGATATTGTATAACAACATTATAAAATATTAGGAATGTGCGGATGGCTTAAGACGACATCACTTTATAAAATATTTTTTGAAAAGTTATTAAAATGTTAGTGTCACCATAAATATACTATAAGGACTTTTATGTACGTCAATATATTAGTTTTTTTTTAGTGCTGCAATATAAATATCAAACAGTTGCAATTGCACACTTGACATACCTTATAATTAATCACAATATAAAAGTATGCTCGAACACCAAAACTACATGCTTAATGACATGTTTGCACCAACATTGGGTTCATGTATTTTGGGCAATATCATCCATGCATGGGATAATGTGGTTAAACATAGCTTGTTGAGTCTTCAACTTAAGAATCTAGATTCCTAGTTGTAGTCCAAACTCGATCTCAAGGCTTTATGTGGGCTTTTGGAGGTGTCAATTAACGAGTCCTCGAGTGGATTAAGTCAATTGGTGTGCTCATTTGATCGCAAACTTTTTGCTTACAAATGGATTGTTCTCTAGTGGGCTTGAATTTATTGAACAAGGAGACCATTCAACTCAACAAGATTTGAATTAACTCAAACTTTGGTGAGTTGACTGAACTATCAATAAGATTTTAAGTTGATTGAAGAAGATTTCATTCGATTGTACAAGTACAAAAAGTAGTCATTAGCTAATTGTTGTTGCAGGCCTCTCTAAGTATCGGGTTTATTTCTTCTTAATAACCATGCACAAGAAACATGCATAGTTTTTAGCTTTGTGTAGACAAGATAAACATGACAAAGTGTTGTTAGAAGTCTTATTCTACAAGTTTAATAATATCCTGTCTTGTGCTCAAAGTTCTTATCTAATAAAAAAGATATACATCTTGTACAAGATTTTTCTACCTCGTCCAAGGAAATTTTGATAGTGAGATGGTGAAGATTATGCAGCCGAACCTCCTATTAGCATTGTATACTTTTCTTTTGTTTGTTTATTATTTCAGTCTTTATTCTAACATGAACTAACACATAAACACCATGTGAACCACTAACTAATTTGTTTAGCTTTGTAAAGTGAAAAACAAAAGTAAAAAAATCTTATTTATAAGACAAGGCATTATTCACTTCACCCCCTAGTCACTTGGCAGCCGGCTATAAGTTGACCCTATGATTTACATCCCTTCATATAACATAGGGGTAAGTTGTAAGGGGTGTTTGAGATAAGCTTAATCAATTTTTGTTACAATGGTCATCATTGATCTACACCTAAAATTCAATGCTTTTCATTTAATATAGTGGACCATCAAGACCTACAGTCCATGCCTTGTATGGGATGTTGAGAGTGGACCATGTTTACAAAAACTTTGTAGGACCATACAATGTGCTAGAGGAGGGGTGAATAATATTCATATTTTTCTCATTTTTATGTCGTTCTTATTTATCAAGTTAGTATGCAACCAAATAATAAACATAAAAGGCCAAAACACAAGATAAAAACACATCATTATTTACTTGGCTTACACCCCAGGGTACTACTCTAGGGCCTATGTCTCGAGCGCGAGCCACTATCTTTCTTACTAGAAACTTTCCGATAGTAAAGAAACCTCTTACAATTTTGTCAATGCAAGCATACACAAATTAATAAACTAAATAAGCATATAAATAAAAATAAGTTCTTGAATGTAGATGGTTGATAACCATCATTTTGATATAGTATTTTGACTCCTATTCTTGTGATTTTAATCCTCTAGTGTGTTTAAATTCATATTTATACTACATTTTATGAGTTTGGATTCATTTTGAGCTTTGATGTGATTTATCTTATATTTGAGGAATTATTACTAAATATTTGAATGTAATCATCTTTGTTGGCAATCAAGGGTCCATGTACTCGAGTAAGATCAATTCAAATTGAGGTCAAAGCTAGGGCTAAAGAAAGATAACCAATTTGGTTAATTTGGACTGTTTATCCAAGATAATTAGTGATCTCAGTCATCTGTCAAAGATTTGGTTCATCCAAGTCAAAGGAGAGTATATCACAATCGTTGATCAAGATCTAAAGTTTTGGATTCAAATCTAAGTGATCACAACCATTGGATCATATCTAGGCCAATTTTCACCGTTCGTTCAAATCTGAGATCAATTCAAATGAGAAGCTACAGTGATTACTGTAGCTTCATCAATTTGATATAGGAGAGGGGAAGCGCCTACAAGAGGGGGTGGAGAAAGAAGTGTTGGAGCAATCCTAATAATGGTCCGTGCGACCATGTGTTTTGGTATTTAGGCAAAGGGTTTAAGTTAGGTTCAGCCTTGTATTTGATATGTGTATTTGAATTGTGCAGGTTTACAGGATACACATGTGACTCAGGTTGATGTCTTCGGGTCCGGTGAAGGATGGAGCATCCGAGGGACCGTGGACAAGGCAGCGAGGACAAGGGCCGAGGGAAGCGACTTCGAGGCATACGCCAAGGATGGCATTGGGACGAGCCGCGGGCTTGAATGCATCCGAGGGACGAGAGCCAAAGGAAGTAGGCTTGAAGGTAAGAGGTCAAGGTTGCAAAAAAGCATCAAGTGAGTCACAAGGGTGAGGGTACGAGTGCACGAGAGATTGTACTCGGAGTAAAATCCTAGTTTTAGGGTTTTACTGTAGCGTTACTGTAGCAATACTGTAGCGCTACTGTAGCAGTCGACTGCATGTTTTAGCAGTCGACTGGTGTAGTCGACTGCGCAGTCGACTAGGTGCGAATAGAATGGTTCTGTTCGTTCGGTCAGTGTGGATCAGTCGACTGCATGTTTTAGCAGTCGACTGCACCAGTCGACTGCAAGTTTTAGCAGTCGACTGGTAACGAGCCGTTGGGATGTTACAGTCGAATTTCCACAGAGGACGGTCGACTGCATGTTTTGTCAGTCGACTGGTAGGCGGGGTTTTCAACCCACGGCCTATATAACCAAAGCTTGGGAGCTTGGTTATAGTTGACGAAATAGAGGTAGTTAATTTCTTTTAGTAGTCTACCTGTGCCCTAGCTTGTAAATAGTCCTTGGTGAGAGTTGTGGTGAGGTTTCTCCACCCACAAGGAGCTACGTGAGCTAGCCGGAGGTCTTCCGGGGAGTAATCCACCGACAGATAGGGATCGTCCACCTCAAGGACACGTCGTGGAGTAGGAGCTTTATCTCCGAACCACGTAAATGATCGTGTAGCTTGGTTTGTATTCTTTCTTGTCTTTAGTTTAATTTCCTTTAGCTTGTTTGTTTTATATATTCCGCTGCGCATACTAACAAGTGTAGGAAGATCAATCGATTTGGGGGCGCCGTTTATCCAACCCCCCTTCAAGCCGACCGACCGATCCCCTACAAGAAGAACATAGTGTTATAACCGAAGGTCAAGGGATTTTCCTTCCTCAACCATCATCCGCCGGAGCTTTCCTTCCTCCTGTAGCCATCCACCGGCGATAAGCCACAACAGAGATATCGTGTTTCTCAATCACAAAACAAAGGCGGAGTGGAGGATCACGATTCCTTCTTCCTTCCATCACCGCTGGCCACCAGAACTCATCCACCATTGTCGATCGAGGTTAAGGGCTTTTCCTTCCTCATCCATCGACGTCTGGAGAAGCAAGGGAATCCCCTACTTCCTCCGACCACCGATTCCATCTTCTACCTCTGGCCACAACTTTAATCAACACCTTCCATCGCTGACCAATTACTTAATTGCGCATCCATTAGGATTAAGAGCATTCCCTTCCTTATGGAGTCCATCTTCCAGCTGTAGCTCATAATCATCATCGCCACTATCGATCTATCACCGCTAAGCCTCCTTTTCTCAACTTTCGATCGAGCCCAGCTTGGGGTTGCCCTATCTGATCTATGAGAACCATTTAATGGAATACCTTTTTTTTATGAATTACGATCTTGTTAATGTAGGCTTCAATTTCATCTGTTCCAGTAGTTAATTTGGGTTAGAGTTATTATTTACATTCTTGATTGCTCAATTGAGGAATTAGGGTTGATCATGAATTTTATTTCTGATTGTTTTCCTTTAATACAGTAGTTAGGTTAGTTTGGCTTTCTTGCTTTTCATGAGTTGATTTGCATTCCTAGCTTAGTTTCTTTAATTTTCTATTCATGCAAGTAGGATAGATTAAGCTAAGTTTCATTAGATGCTTAAGTTTCATTAATCGCTTCTTTAATTCAGTAAAATCATATTTTTGGTTAGGTTAAGTTGTCTTTGGTTATGCGCATTTAGCATTTACAACTTAAAACACAAAACCCCAACTAATAACAATTCAATCCTAAGATTAGAATTCACTGTCTATATTCCTTGTGAGAGACGATCCAAGTTATTCCCTATGTTATATTAGTGTAGTGGAGGTTTCGATATTTAATTGTTTGTACCTATTTCATAACAAAATGAGGTTTATCAATGGCTTCTAGAGATCCTGAATGGATCATCCTAGAACCTCTTGGCACACTTGATTGGCACAAACTGAGAGCGCAAAGAAGATGTGAATGAATTGCTTTAAGTATGAATTGGATGCCCAACCTTACCTTGGACCTTCGCTTCCCTTTTATAGAGTCTGATTGTCATATTTTAGGTCGACTAAAAACCTATCTAATCGATTAAAAACTCAATCAAATTTTGTCCAAATACTAAATCGCACAAAATCATCATTATCATGTTTTTGGTCAACTAGAAAATTTTTGATTAACTAATTAGGGTCTGGTTGACCGACCCTATTTCATATCTCTCGGACCAATCTGGTAAACTAGACCACCTTAAGTCTAATCACCAAGACTTGATCCTATCTCGTGAACCATTTCAAGCAGCTCTCGCTTCGTTCAGTGTTTGATTGTCCTCGAGTCTTTTGAGTCTTCATCTTGCTTCAATTTCTTGCAAGACAAACATGTAAACATATGCAAACAAGCCTAGTTCTTAGTTTACCTGACCTACTGTGGTTACTTGCTTAGAGTTTTTTCCTCAAGACTTCTCATACTACCTAAAGGTTCACTTCCCTGAGATTTTCTATTTTCTCATAGTTCACTTCTTTGAGTCTTTTCACTAGTTAAGGTTCACTCACCTAAGGGATTTTTCTTTACCAAAACATCTTTTCACCTTCTTGGAATTTTTCTTTTGCCAGACATTTGGTCATTTTTGACTTGCCTAGACTTTCTCCTTGCCTAATATCTAGTTCTCTCAACCTGCTAGGGTTTCAATTTTGTTAGACATTTGTTCGTCATTAAACTGCTTGGTGTAAGTACCCCGGGGTAGTTTTGATGTGGTCAATTAAGTTCAATTAGGTCATGTTGTGTTTAATCCCTGTGTCTAAGTGTGCAGGAGCTTAGGAACACAAGAAGTCGAGTGAAAGATGCAACTAGTGAGAAGGATAGCACGGGAATTGAGCTAACGGGCTTAGTGCATCCGAGGGACGAGATGTTGCGGAAGAGTACACCGGTGGACGAGAAGGACATGCACGACGTTCGAGGGATGAGAAACTGGGGAGGAAGCCTGCTCGAGGAGAAGGTAAGAAGATTGGTCCAGGTGAGTCTAATTTCGGATAGACGAAATCATCCAAACGATCAAAGCAGCAGAAGAGCCAACAGGGAGCTACGGACTTGCCTAGACTTTCTCCTTACCTAATATACAGTTCTCTTAACCTGCTAGGGTTTCAATTTTGCTAGACATTTGTTCGTCATTAAACTGCTTGGTGTAAGTACCCCAAGGTAGTTTTGATGTGGTCAATTAAATTCAATTAAGTCATATTGTGTTTAATCCTTGTGTCTAAGTATGCAGGAGCTTAGAAACACAAGAAGTCGAGTGAAAGACGTAGCTAGCGAGAAGGATAGTACGGGAATTGAGCCGACAGAATTGGTGCATCCGAGGGATGAGATGTTGCGAAAGAGTACACTGGTGGACAAGAAGGACGTGCACGACATTCAAGGAATAAGAAACCGGAGAAGAAGTCTGCTCGAGGAGAAGGTTAGAAGATAGGTCCAGGTGAGCCTAATTTCAGATGGACGAAATCACCCAGACGATCAAATCAGCGGAAGAGCCAACGGGGAGCTACGGAGCTGCTAGAGGCGCCCTCAATGTGGTTGGAGGTGCCTGCGCACCTTTCTGTGGGAAGGTGCCTTCAACAGGGCTGAAGGCGCCTTCAGCCCTGGCTGAAGGCGCCTTCAACCACCCATGGAAGGCGCCTTAGATTGAATAAAATTTAACCGTTAGCAAAATTAAAACTTTATCTTCGCTTGCCTCACTGGAGGCGCCTTCCACCTTATTGAAGATGCATTTCAGCCTCGGATAAGATTTTTTATGGACTATAAAAAGGCACCTAGACCTAGGAAAAAAGTATCAACTCTAGTATTCATTTCCTAGCAACTGTCTAAGTATTCAACGAGTGTAAAAGGCTTCTCCGCCTTCATCAAAGGAGACTTTTATTGCTTTTCATTTGCCTTGGATTAATAACCACCTAGGTTGTAATCAAGTAAATTTCTTTGCCTCTTCTTCCTTTTATTATTAGTTTAATTTAGTATACTGTGCTACTAATCAGAATTGAAAGAACGAGAAAGGTTCACTTTGTTTTCAACAGGCAATTCGCCCCCCCCCCCCCCTCCCTCCCTCATCTTGCTGGTCCCGCTGCACCAACACTTGGACTTTTCCATTACCAAATATTTGGTCAAGTTAACCTATCTGGACTTTTCATTCATACTTAGATCAACTTGACCTATCAGAACTTCTTTGTTAACTATCAAATATTGAGTTACCCTTAAACTATATGAATTCTTTATCAACTTCAACTAAGCATCTCGTCAACTTTGACTTACTTAAACTTTACCACTTACTTTCAAGCATTCAATCAACCTTGACTTGTTTGGTTTCTTTACTAACTTAGTCAATCTTGACAAAATTACTAACTTTATTAAACATATTGATCAAAAAAATATTCAAAACTCTAGAGGCCGATTTCACCAACACACTTCCTACTAGGTACACTACAAGACCATATGTTGGATCCTATTAATAACTCAATGATTCCCTAGTGCCTAAGTGATGCTTTCTTAAATCTAAACTAGTCTTTCTTGAGTTCTCATAACAGCCTCTCTCTTTGACTTAAACTCTCTCCTTGACTTGAGCATTTAACTACTCTCATTGTCACCTATCTAAACAACAATTTGCAAGTTAGGGATCCCCTAGAATCCAACAGTTCAAGTTCATCAACTCAGTTAAAAAGTTGGGTTAACCCTTGCAAAATTATCCATCTAATCATTGAAAAGCATAGCTTCATGACAGAACATGGACCTTAAACATTTTAGTTAATGAATACCAACCTATTCTTGTAGAACTTTTGCATTTACTACTAAATCATATGTAATGTTTATAAAACTAGGGTTGAACAACAAATATGATTTAATGTAGAATAGTATGGTTTTTTTTAACCAAAAAAAAGGGAGCAAAACAAAGCCCCATGAAAATCTTAATTAAAAAGATAATGAAAATCAAATTGTTGATGTACCAAAGTTTTCTATAATATGAAAATTAAAAGAAGAATAAAAACTAGTGCAATGATGCCAATAGGACATTTTAAAAAAATGTAATTGTTTTATATGTCTTCCTTTAAGTATCCTTTCATCGAGAATTGCGACGACCCTATCCTATGGGTCACTCCTTAAGTTTTATGAGGTGTTTTTTTATCATCACTAGCTATATGTCAACTTACTATTACATATTGTTTTTCCCTATTTGTGCAACATTCCTATAGGAGTATGCCTCTAGGGTTTAGAATTTTTGCACATAATTAGTAATATATTGATGGAGCTTATACTCTAACCATACTCACCTTTATACTATGTCGGATCGTTGGGCTTAGAGGGTTTTCCTCCACTCTAGATGTATTCATTAGCTACATCCTCAAACCCCCTCCTCCTCATATGATAGCGTAGTTGATTCATGCAAGGATGTTGTTGTGCTTGTGATCGATTTTCAATAAATACATAATACCTCGTTGGTTGCCTCAACCCCTCTTTTCATGAATTGCTATTGCTAGGTAAAATCTCTTGTGATTTACCTCCCTTCCAAATAGTATAGGGGTCATCTTGGAGGGGTCACCGAGGTGAAGATTTCACCTTGTTGCCAATTAGCTACATCCTCATAGTATAGTGCCTAAGGATCTCTTTCGATCAAATAATTATAAAAATAAAGCAACTAAATTTTGCAATACAAAACATACAAGCAAGAGAACCGTGAGCACTCAAGAAGAATAAAACAAAAACAAAAAAAATAATTAATCAAAGGGCTTAGAAATTCTAAAAACACTTAACTTTCAGATTTATCAAAAGATTCATTATTTTCCATTTTATTATTTCTGCCAACCTCTATAATATTACATTCAAAGAATAATATCACTATAGTGCTAAATTTCAATAAATGGCGCCACTGTGGCCATGTATTTAGATTTTCAAAAAATAGTACTACTAATTTTAAGATTTATACAACATCAAGGTGGTGTTGATTTTAGAATACAATACCACTTTAGTCTTAATTTTTGAAAATTAACATTATAATGGTACTAATTTTTAAAATGTAGCATCGATGTTGATTTTTGAAATGCAGCACCATAGCAATACTAATTTTTTAAATGCAACAACATAGTGATACTATTTTTTAAAATCCAATATCACAAAATGCAACACCATAATGGTTGGCGAAAGGGATAAAATAGGAAATAAGTGACTTTTAAGAAATCTAAAAATTAGATGCACCTCTTGATAATTTCACAACTTTAAATGCGCCCTTAATCAATTGTTGTGAAAAAAAAAACCACAATGAAGCAGAGGCGTAATATGAATCTAATGAAAGGCATTTCCATGAAGCAAAAAAAATTGTGATTCATTTGTTAGGTCTCTTGTTTGATTTTTGTTCCTTTCTCTTTAATCCAATAATCTTCCAAAGTAAATAATGACAAGTTTAAGGAATCCAGGCTTGCATCCTTACAATAGTCACAACTTATTCACCCAAATAAACAGACCTTAAGTTCCTCGCTCACACAAGTGAAATTTGTGTTAATTTTGTAAGCAGCAAGCAATATAAAGAATGTCATTCATCTCACCTCTTGAAATGTTTTGAATGTTACTCACAGAAAGTGTAGGACACTTCTTTACAATCAATCGTCCCTTTTGTAGCATTCCTTGCAAACTTAACGGACGCATTCATGGTCATTTGGCCAACAAATCTTTTTTTAAAAAATAATCCAGGTGTCTAAATGTCACCCAATTAATTCAAAGTCTTCCTCTATCTCTTGATTTACCTATTAAATAAATTTAAAAGACAATTTATAGCCACTTAAAAATCAAATTATAAAATATTCATCCCATAAATCTTAATTCTTTTATTACTCTTCGAGGGCTTCACCTTATCATTTAGACAAACGATAGTTTGTAGCATTGAGTTTAAATTTAATCAAGAGAATCAAAAACAAAATTTTAATTCGAATTAAAAACCTCATGATTTTAATTTTGGCACTGACCAAAAACAGTCCAGCTTTCTTAATTCTCACCGTTCAAACAAATTATTATTTTAAAATATTAGTCTTATCAAGATCGTCGGATGCATGGTAATCGACTAAACCAATATGTATTTAAAAAATATAATATGCACATATTTAAGAGAAACAAGAGCCCTACTGATCGGGGACGATTCGGAAGAGAGTTAGAACAGGGCACTGCGAGACGTGAATGTGAATGGAACTTAAAAATGGTTTCATACCATCAAAAAACGACAGCAATACCGCAGAAAGTGAAACTCTGAATGAAATAAACTTGTCACGGTATTTGATTTTTTTTAAAAAAAAAATAATAATACACTGCAAGAATTCTGTTCTGCTACCTATTGCTCCATGCATCACTTTCTGAAAAAAAAAAAAATCTAAGGCGTAGTGGAAGTATGCATACAATTAATTGCTAAAAGGTATATCAAAGTCATGTGATTATTAAAAATAAAAATAAAAAATATCTCCACTGTAGGTTCTCCTATCCATGATGTTTCGAATAAGGCGATTGCTGTTTTCCCCAGATAAAATTTGTATGGTTTATTGACATAGTTGGAATGCTGATATTGAAGTTTCAGGACCGACTTCTCACATGCATCAAACAAAATCAATTTCTCTATCAGAAAAGCGAGGCAACGAATGGTAATTCGACAAGATTTTCCTTTTTATATGCTCAATTGGTTTGCAACAGAAAGAATTAATCAAAATTATCCTTTCTTACCAGGTACCTCGTTTTGAGATTTGAAGAAAGGAGTCAGATAATTCCTATCCAACGCAGTGAATGAGGTAGAGCTACACAATAATTAAAAAAACATTGATAATCACTGCTGTGACAGTCTAATAAAAAAGTTAAGATAATTTGAGAAACAACCAACATATAGATCCTATTTTATGCACCTTTGGAACTCCTTGAGTTTCACCCTGATATTGTGCCCAGGAGAGGTTTCCTCGACATATGATTCTCCAAGGAAGTTATTGCTCGCCTCAAAGTTATCCTGATGTCAAGAATGAATTTAAGTTTTCATAGATAGGAGTAAATTTGACAAAAGCAAGAATAGTCAGAAATATTGTACGAATCTTAAAATTGCTACAAATTCTGAAGTAGGAAGAATTACATGAATTAATGCATAATAACCAAGTCATGTAGTTTTTCAGACTTACTTCTCCACACAACCCATTGTGGCTATCACCAACAACTTTCAACGATTCAAGCATCTTTCCTGTTGATCCTCCTATTAGGAGCACCTGAACAATTGGTATTATGGTAAAGAAGCAATTTTCATCCTGGAAGTCACATCTGCAAGCCCAGGAAACCATAGCAATAGGCTATAATATGAGATGCATCTACGACTTAAACAATCCTACGCCAAAATCTTAAATTGATGAATAAAACTTTTAACTCCATTATGATTGGCAATCTCTTTGTTACATGATTAATTGCCAAACCAATAACAAAAGAAAATAAATAATAATATTTAATACAATTATACTATGAATAATGTTTTTTAATTCATAGTATAATAATATTAAATATTATTATTTATTATCTTTTGTTGCTGATTTGGCAATTAACCATGTAATAGGGACCTTGTACCAGCGGAATTTTATGCACTGTACTGCCATTTTTCTGTACTATAACTCCTCTTCCCCCTTCATATCCTTCTAAGAATTCCAATGTTTTCTTCTTTCTATAATAATAATAATAATAATAATAATAATACTCTAACCCACAAGCCACGTCCACCACTACATGCTTCTCTTCCTATATAAAAAGACAACTCCATAAACTCCAACAACCAACCCTCCTATTTTTTTCACATCCTATTTGCCGCCAAAGGACTCGCCCCCACCCTGGACTTGTCTCCCTATCCATTTATCTCCCGTGAACAAGCTAGTGCACCGCCCTCTTAATGTGCAACTTCCTTTGGTGTGATTGGTCATCTCAAATCTGTAAGGTTAGTAGGTCAAGGAGGTGGTTGGGTTCAAAATTTAATTCCTTCCCTATTGCAAGACTTCACTCTTGTTTATCGTCATATTTTCTAATAAATGCTCCATCAAGACTTGATTGCCAATGATATCAAAAACCATAGTTATGGAAACATAAGTGTTAAGAGAGAAAAAAAGAACATTATGCTTTTCAGGAGCATGAAGAAGAGGAGATAGAGCCAAGAGAACAATTTTGAGGTTACTCTTTATTGTTGATACACATTACATGTAAATAGTCAAACTTAGTTATTTGCAAACTTATCTATAAGACATTTTAGACCCATTATGAAGTAACTAAGTTTATAACTTTGTCCATTATTAATTCTACTAACATAGAAACTGGCTTACATGGTAAATAAGAATTTTTATACCCTTCAACTCCCAACCTTCTTACCATATAATAATTTGACATTATCGTTGGTATGGCTCATAAAAGGAACTATTAAAACACTACAAGACCCTCACTATCTATATCTAGCGATAAAATTATCTGATATGCATCAAATACAAATTCTTTAGCACTATGGCATATACCAGAGTAAGAACTTACTGTTATAACAATTATGGCTGTAGTAGCAGTTGAAATAATCTCGCCATGTCCATCAAGATCATGTACCGATTGAAGGGCAAGTGCAAAAGCCATAGCCCCTCTAAGCCCTGCTTACGTAAGTTCACTAATAGTTGAAAATTAATCCAAATGTATAATATGTGAATATAAGAGACTGCCAACGTACCACTATACCAAAGTGCCTTTTGATGTCTCACAGGTATTTGAGAATCTACTGGCCGTGCCATGTTGATCAAATAAGAACAAGAGAAGACATGTACCGCCCTTCAAAATAAATAGGTAACAAACCATTATAAAATTGACCCATCAGAAATTCATACAAAACTAGAACAACCAAACAAATTGTCTCAGTTTATAAGCAAAAACAAAAGTAAACAGGTCATCACCATGTTTGTCTTAACTTTTTGGGGCCAGCTACAGAATCTAATCCCAATCCCTCAATTTAGCATCTCTACCCAATGATATGCCATAAGAAATATTTAGATCAAACTAAAATTTTCCTTAGTCTTCCCCTATCCTGTTTATCTTCCACTCTTGCTAACTAAACTTGGCCAATCATAAAATCTAGTCACATTTAGACTTGTGAATACCATCTCAATTTTTTTTATATCATTTTATCTCTATCAGATTTGCACCTAGTTGTTCTAATTCCTCACAAATTTATCTTTTAGCATTTTCATCTCTATTGTATTAGTTTTATGTACATTCTTGGTATGAGTTGGATACCAACATTTAGCCATCGACACTTCCAGTGGCTCTGGATCTAGTATTGTCAACTCTGCATCCACTGACCAACCAATGCTTCGCATAAGACAGACATTCTCAAGTGGATGCTTTTTTTGTTTGGATCTCCTGATTATGATTTTAGTCACCTTTGCATTTATTTATAAATTTTGTTTGACCCTCAGAAGTCAGCATCACGCAAAATGGATGAGCAGATATGAGTTTGAAGGGAATAATGTGAACTAAAAGCATTTAATGGTGGAACAATCTCAATAAAATATGTTTGTACCAGTACCTTGCAACTCCAATGAATAGCTGGTTCATTCAACAAGTGAGAAGTCAAAGAGTGCCCAAAGTTCATGAAAAAGAAGTATGTAACAAATCGACAACAGTTAAAAAGGATACAATAGAAAAGAAGATGAATCCAACATGCGACCAGCTATGTTGTTCCATTGTGATATCAAAACCCATGTATATAAATCTGGAGAGCATGTCAAAAACTATGATATAAACCTGGAATTCAATGAGCACTGAAAGTCATAACACAGAATTGCCTTACAGAAAAGTTTCTGCTAGTGATGAAAGTAAATGAAAGAAATAAGGAGTAAGCTGTTGAGAAATTCTGGACAAATTTGAGAATGTATATCGCTTCATCACCTGGCATGCAAAAAAGAACTATTAAATATCCAATATATTTAAGGGTGGTAGTGAGGTAATGATTACTTACAATTCCAGTAAACAATATTGAAACTATACCAGAGAGGCCAAGCCCTTCAGCTAGCATATACCTAAAAACATCAAAAAAACTTATGATAGAAGTTGGCAACTTTGATATTTAACTGAATCAAAGAAGTTTAGAGGAATATGCAGGGTTGGAGGAGGATTGACTTACGAAAGGTAAGGGAAAAGGGCAAAAAGACAGCTTTCCAGATTGTGCAGACTGAAAATAAATAAATAAATATGTATATATATTGAGATGGAGTAGTGTATTTATCTAGTCGAAAAATTGATAATTATTTTTAAAAGAAAATCATCTGTCTAAATGTCTACACTTACTTATCAATATCCAATCCTGCATACTTGAAGAGGTGCAGAGTGGTTAAGGATCTCAAGAATACAAACTAATATGAAGCATACAACAACAACAACAATATATATATATATCTTATCTACAATCACTCTTGTATTCAAAGAGCATAAGACTTTCCAATTTCTGAAATTTTTTGTCAACTTCTAATATTACACATCACTACCTCATTTAGCAAGATTCATAACTGAAGTCCACACATTATCTTAAACCAACCTTTCTGGGAGTTGTCCCCCAGTGACCAGCAATTGACTTTCTGCATAGTGGTAGTTCACTTGAAGGAACTTAGCAAATTAAATTACCATTTGGCCATTGAAATAATTTTCAGAAGTAAATTTTGGTCATTATTAAGTTGTTTGATACCCAAGGAATGGAACAAAATGATTTTCCTAGTGTTCTAGGTTTACATCAAGGGTAGGTTCGCTCTAAGTTCCCAATCCCTTTTACTCAAGTATTAGATGAACTCAACCTTTGCAAAAAGTTCATGTAACAATTCCAAATAGTTAGGATGACCCCAAAATCAATTTGATTGGCTAATCATTTATACCAATTTATATGTATCTTCGTATTTATATAAGGAATCACCATACTTATTCATGTGGGTGGCGAATGAACGTGGAGCCTCCTAACTTCAATGTGTCCTCTCACAATATCATAACTTAGGTACAAGCCTTTTTTTAACGTAAGTAGGATTCAAACCCTACACCTTTTCCCTTTAATATCATGTTAAATTTAATTAGCTAACCATTTATCCCAAAATCTTAAATTACTAGGAAAGAGACCAATATGTATTTATATAAAAGATCACCGTACTTGTTCATATGAGACAAATAAGCATAGAGCCTCCTAGCTTCAACAAAGATAAACCTCCTTGGCTTATGTTATTTAGAGATGATATTATGTTAACATATAATAGTGTTATTGGATCAAATTTAAAGTTTAAATTGTAAAGAAAAATTTAATTAACTAAAGACTTTAATAGAAATAGAACAAACACTGAATTCATAAAAATTTCAATAATAAGAAAAGAATTGATGAAACACTTAAGATGGATACTTTTATGGACAGACTAAAACGATGTGATGTGGACCAATAAATGAAGTACAAGTTGCTCTAGCTCAACCAACAAAATGGCAAATTAGTTGTTGATCTCAACCAAGGTGAACCCAAACTGCCTAGGGTGCTTAAGTATCATTCAACGTGTCCGCAAATTTCTTAAGGCGAATAAGGCTAGGACAAGGTAGACAAAGTGTGGATGCATTCAGGATTCGACTCATTTGTCTTTATAGCCCCTAGAGGATATTAAAGCTACCTCCTAACAATGGTTATATTATGAGTTAGGAACAAAGCACAAAAATAAATCCTTCCATTTATAGGCCTTAGGAAAAGTGCTTCCAATGCTACTCTGTCGTATTACATCATCCTATTGACGCAACTAATTGGGTGCATTAGGCACAATTTTCTCTCTTAGGTTGTAAATGCGGTGACAACTTTGCAACTCCAAGGGCTCTATTTTGATTCCGTGAGGCACATATTTCATAAGACTAGAGCCATTATCTATGCCCTACTAGTCAAGATGATCCAAACTTTAGGTCCTTACGATCTTACCATCCAGCATGACCTATAACTGATCTAGATCACAAATAGAATCTAAATGAAGTTTATATTTTATGGATTTACAATCTCATTCTAATCCTATACTTACCATTCTTATATGTAGATTCTCAGTCCCAATAACCTTAAGTAATTAAAATATATTTGTATTAAATCAAACATTTTAAAAGTTGTCATTTGCTACACTAAGTAATTTTTTTAAAAGTCATATTATTTGATTAAGTCTTCTGTTATACGAGATATTTTTTAAACTATTCGTTAAAAGAATCCTTTTTAACTATTATTATTGTCCGTCTTATACAATCATAATCATTTATCTTATAAAAGTTACTACTTGCTATATAAGATGAAACTTATTTTTAATTATACTTCAATTTATTAAAATGGACAAATGGTAATGTTTGAAATGTAATATTATATTTATAATATTTTGATAAATTATAAATGTTAAATATAATTGACACCAACTAGTGGGATAAGACTTGATTGTTGTTGTTGTATACATGTCAAATATAGTTCTGAAATATTATAACTCTCTGATCAATTATCTAAACCTATTAATAGGTACTCTTGATCCTAATTACCTTGCTCTATGCAATGAATGTGAGATCCCCATACTAGACGCCTTTTACCTTCTCATGATTCTAATGGTCAATTTACTTGAAAGCATGGATGAAGAAAAGAACGTATTACACAAAAATCGAGATCCTCTCTTATTTACATGTAAAAAATAATGGACGGACAGATTTCCAATCCATCACTAATTACTTTTCCTTTATTTTTAGCACCCTCGAAATTGGGCAGAAGCAAATGGATGGAAGCGAGCGGCAAGACAGGTTTTGCCTTCGTTTGGCCTCATTCTTGTTTGCCTCCTACTCTTCCCGTCGCCTCCTACTCTTCTGCTCTTCTCTTAGCCTCTTGCTCTCCCCGTCACCTCGTACTCTCCCCTGTTTGGCTTCTTTCTTCTTCGACTCCTGCTCTTCTCTTCACCTCCTGCTCTCCCCTGTTTGGCCTCTTTCTTCTTCACCTCATGCTCTTCCTGTCGCCTCCTGCTCTTCCCTATTTGGCCTCTTTCTTCTTCGTCTCCTGCTCTTCCCGTCGCCTCTGCTCTTCCCTGCTTGGCCTCTTTCTTCTTCGCCTCCTGTTCTTCCCATCACCTCCTGCTCTTTCTTGTTTGGCCTCTTTCTTCTTTGCCTCCTGCTCTTCTCCTCACCTCCTGCTCTTCCCTGTTGCTCTCCCATGTTGCTCTTCCCTTCGCCACAGCTCTGCAGAGCCTCCTAGTGCTCTCCTTCGAGGAAGGTTACACGTAACTATTCGGCGACAGCAGCCTCATGCTGTTCCGCAACGGGAAGAGAGTTCACATCTCCCTCAACGAGCGAACAGGTTCGGTGCCTCTCCTCTCCTTACATCTTCTCTCTTGCTTCTTTAAAATCCTACCTTCTGAGCATTTATTCTTCGCCTCCTGCTTCTTCAGCGCCTCCATCAAGCTTCCTACCGATTACACCACCGGCCTCGTCGTCGTGTTCTTTAGCATTATCGCTTTGTATGAGACAGTCTCAAAGGATTCTTTTCCCTCCCCCTCTGCTATTTCTTTCATATTATCTGTTTTCCTTTCCCTTTCCCTTCCCTCCTCCATAGGATAGTTTTCCACCGTGGATCCCTTTCCATTCCTCATCTGCGCTTTAAAATAAACAGAGCATAAATCTTCCCTCCCTTCTCATTTATGTTTTGTTGGGCCATTTGAGGGAATCCTCTATTTAGACTACAGGTGTTATATTGTCTTTGTCTTCTTCTCTCTTTACTTTGGTAAGAACTCCTTCCATCCAAAATTTTCAACTCAAGGTCATCCCACTCTTAACCCAATAGGTTAGCTTAACTCTTCTCCGTATTTTCCCGTTCTCTTAAATTCAATAGAGGTCACAAAGAGGTCATCCCCATCAGTTATGATAGGTAGCGAGAATTTGATAAAACCACTAAACTTAGGCAAAGTGGGAGAAGGCCTATACTAAACCTTCCGCCATGATCTATGTGGTATATCTCTCAAGCGACTACTATATTCCTTCTCCTTCAATTTCCATGCTTTGACCAAAATACCGGGCTTTTTATCTTACTAAGAGCCAAATCTGCTTGTTTTTCTTAGTATTTCAAGGTTGAGCTTCCCCTTCCACTTCTTATCTTCAGATTTCACCTTCTTAATGAGTGGGAATTAATGGTTAGCTAAAATTCTCCCCCCTAATTCCTGGTGTTAATAAATCAAACTTAACTCCCATAGAGAATTTGTATTATCAAGGCATAGGATTGTCACTCAAAATGGTTATTAAATGATTCCCTAAGGTTGGGTGGAAATGTCTTGGAGACCTTCCGTCAAGAGGTGGATTTGAAGATTCTTCTTCATCTTTGACCCAATTAGCCTATATTATCTTAGTGATCCTTCCCTATCATTGTCAACAATGTGGCACTCAATTTATCTAAGAAGGCACCATAGGTGGTCAGACATCTTTTTGACAAGGTTTCCACATCTCTGTTTCTTCCAACTCTTATTAAGGCATGCCTCACGGCTATAGGCCTTTAGGAGCCTTTAGGGTTCTATCTCATCCCGTGTTCCACAAGTTCTTTTTCCATTTAATTTCTTTAGCCCATGTGGTTGATTCTCCTCTTTTAAGAATTACAGGTGTGGATAATCCTTGAATATTTATATAAAAACAATTCAAACCAAAGGAAGTTCTTGCTTGCAAGAGGTCTGCAACTCCCCTCTACTAGAATTCCAAGCCCCCAAACTCCAATGTCTTCCATTAGGAGGGACGAAACTTCAAAAACTTGAAGGAGAAGCCCTTCAACCAAAATGCATTAGATTTATTGGTGCAATCGTGCCCCAAATGGTCAAGTTCAACCAAGTGTTTTTTATGTAGTTGTGAGTTTGTCAAGTGTGTGGATGCAGGATACTTGAAGGTACTATATGTGAAGTGAACAGAAGAAGTTAAAGTTCGATTAGATACTTGGCAATTAGAAAAGTTCAACAGTTGTCGGTAGAGGCAAAGTCTAACAAGTGTTACAAAAGAAAAATTCAACAAGTAACATAAGAGAAGTCCAAAAAGATCTTAGCATAAAATTAAGCCCAATTTGGTTAAAAGTGATTGAATATATACTTGGTTGTTGGAGAAATCCAAGTAGGTCAAGAGTGATCGTAGGCTTCTTAGCAAACAAAGTAGTCATGAAGACAAAGCCTCTAGACAAACAAGCAAAACACAAAGATGAGGCCTCTAGACATATTAAACTCTAAGTGAGTTATGAGAATCAACGATAAGTGAGTTGTGAGAGTCAACAAGGATTTTAGGTAAACTTAGCCAAGGCATTGACCAAGACATAGAGCCGACTGGGGATATATTGAGTCAACTATAGATGTTCTTCTTATTAATTAGGTAATCGACTAAATCCCTAATAGAAATCCGAAGTTAAGTCAACTAAAGAAGGCAGTAGTTTTCAGTTGGCTTATTTAATCAATTAGAAAAAGTTTGAATTGACTAAAGTATTCATTTTTAGGCAGAATCTTACGCAATCACAAAATCAACCAACTTAGTAAAAGGATGAGTTAACTGGAATCTCGTAGAAGAGTAAATTGAAGCTGGTTTGAAGGCAACTTGAACGTTATAAATAAAGGGGTGAGAGAGCTTGTCAAGGCAAGCAGAAAGTGCTTAAAATCCTATATTCTATTGCTGTCTTAGTTAATTTGTAATATTGTTTTTCTTTGGGCTAAAGTTCTTTACCTTAAAGCTCCATTCTTTTACACAAGCTATGATTTACTGTGTTTTAATTGTAAGATGTGTTTTGGAAGAGTTTCTCTCCGTATTAGAAGGAGAAATAATAGTGGGATCGAAGGGGTGATTTACCTTACAAGTCATATAGGTCATGGAGTAGGAGGACTGTGGGAGTTTTGAACTACATTAGACAAACTGTGTTAGCTGTTTTTATTCTTTATTGTTGCATTATTTGTTTTTAATGTGCAAGTACATGTAACTAAGCTTATTCTTGAGTTTAAGATTATTTAATTTCTGATCAGGTATGTGCCCACCTTTAGCTGCCATATTGATCCTACAAGAGTAACCTAGAAGGACTAATGGCCAATATGTGGAGAGCACAACTAGAAGTAACAAGTCCATTATCAAAGACTACCATTAGGGCTGAACTAGCAACAGCTGTAACCTCTAAGGAATGCAAAGATCAAACAAAGTTAAGGGTTGAAAGAAATAGATTGCAGTTCACTCACAAAAGTGGCCACATTTAGAAGGACCATCCTTTACAGCGATAGGTCCTAGGTCACTTGAAGGAAATTCATCTAGAGCAAACGCAATCGAGGAGACTCAGACTTAATGGAGAAATACAAAATTGGATACCTTAGCTTGATAGAAGACCTTATAGATAAGTTCCCACCTCATAGAGGTAACTCGACGAGGTCAAGACCAACCTTATTAACCTCATATAAGCCCTAGAGAAAAGCAAAACTCGCTAACACAAATATCATAGCCTATCTTTGTCAATATTGCTTTTAAGGTGTGCAAACTTTGTAACGAGCATTCATCAACATGTTTCCTCTAGAACAAAGTTCAAGATATAGCAGTTTTATCAGCCAGCACCTTCAACAAGGTTAAGGAGTTAGAGGCTTAATATAAGGATATAAAGGAGTCTTACGTTGATTTGTCCAAAGCGAGCTACTTGAAAAGCAAGGTAGCTCAATGGAATGAACCCTGCTTAAAGTAACCAAACAAACTAAACTTAGCCATTGACAAGGTTGATGTGTAGTCAATATCAAACTAGGTGAAACATGGAAAAGTAGGAGTTATTATGTCAACACCAAGAGGAACATGTTGAAGCAAGAAGTGTTACATCAGCATAAGATGGATATTATGTATATTTAGGTAGTAGAAGTTGAGTTGGGATTCTCATTGGGAATGATGACTTTCCAAGTATAATGAACCTAATTGTTTTATGGTGTCGAAAAGGCAACTAAGGATGCCTTCAAGGTCACCTATGCTGTGTACACAACACTACGACAAAAGCCCTTCTCTCCAGGAGATATGAGAGGGTCAAAGATGTTTCAAAGAATCTTCAAAGATATACACTCCAGCTCTTACATCATTTCTTTTAATGATGCCTTTTTGGGATAATCTTTGATTTGTGTTGGACAGAATTTTTTGTGGTGCTCCTTCTCATATTAGTCAAGCACAAGCACAAGCACTAGTTGAGGACAAAGGTGTTGAATGCCCTTAAGCTCAGGCAAGCTCAACCGTGGTGATTTAGTCAGTACTTCTACGATCACCTTGGACCAACATTAGAACCCTTTGACAATAGTAAAATTTTAGAATTCAAGTCTCAGCACCCACAATATTCTGATGTCAGTTGGTGTGAAAATGTAGCAATTCGAAAAAGAGAGAAATTGTATTGAACTTTAAAGGATTTTAAAAAGATTTGAGGTTCGTGATGTTCCATGTTCTAGGTGAAGAGACCAGTGTGTATGGATGGCTAGAATATTTAAGGGGGTGAATACTGATTGTTCCTACAAATAAAAACTAATACTACTCTTGCTACAAGGTAAGAAAGGTCACACAAGAATTAGTGCAGCGAAAATAAAACCATATTTATCATAATCCTAACACAAAGATGTAACGTGATTTGGAATCCTCGTTTCTAATCCATGGTCTATGACACGTTAGTGAGTCACTCCCGGAAAGCTCACTATTTTACTCTGATAATCTCTGAAGGGGAAGAAACCTCTTACAACATACAACATGAACTACAATGAAGATCAAAGAGGAGAGGATGGCTTAAAAGATTACAATGGAAAGGCTCAATATGATCTAACCAATCTATATTTTGTAAACCTTCAAAAATCCACCTTGCTAACTTTTATATAGCCTTCAACCTCTTCAATCTTTATTATTCAACAATCTATCATTGATCAGTCAACTAGATTCACCATCAATCACTTGGTTCCTTGATCACTTCAGTCCAAATCTACCTTAGATTTCACTATTAGCCAATTAAGCCACTATAACCTCAGCGCAACTTTATTTGATTAAGAGCTCCTTCCAACTTTGCTATTCCATCCACTGACTAGAATTCTTTATCAGTCAACTCACATTCAATTGGACTTATCTCTAATTGACTGGAACTTCGACTTTGATAATTGAATTTCTCTTATTAGCAATCATGCCCTAAGTGCTTGAGTTCGACCTTAAATTTTAATATTTGTGCAAACGGTTTAAATTAGGTGCTGCAAGTTGTATTTGATATGTGTTTGAGTTGTGTAGGGATTTGCAGGACACACATGAAGCTTCGAGAGCTAGACCACAAGATGAAAAGCACTGAGGTGGTGTTGGAGTAGCTTGTGAAGCATGACTTAGCGTCACCAAGTTAGCACTCTGATGGCTTGAAGTCCATAAAGAAAAGAGAAGGATAGTACGGGGCGTACAATGAACCACAGGATGAGAAGCATTGAGACACAACACTAGTGGCAACTGGTGGAGGCAAAATACATAGGCAAAGTGTGAAGGATGGCACATGGAGCAAGCCAAAAGCTTAATGCGAGATGGCCATGGTGGCAAAGTAAGGTACAAAACGTAAGCTTTTATTATGAATTGTAAGAGTTGAGGGACTGCATCCCTGGGAGAGGGTAAACTCAACTTAGGTGAAACTTGATTATTAGGATAATCATAGTCCGATTCCAATCGACTGGAACCAAGTCCAATCAATTGGAGAGTTGAGACGACTATTGAGTTGACTCAGGGTGATCAATCAATGATCAAAAAAAATATTTCTATTTGTGGATAGTCAATTGGATAGTTGAATAATGATTAGTGGTTAGTCGATTAATGAAGAACTAAAATCGAGTGATGTTGCAGCAATTAAGCCAAAATGAGTCGTTGATGAGTAATTTTGTGCCATAGCATTTGGATGGCCTAAGTAATACAATGACCCAATCAACTAATGTTGAAATTCAATCAACTTAAATAGTCATTACTAGGCTCAAGCTCAAACAATCAGATGAACCAATGGACTAATGTGTGGATCTAGTCAATTGATCTGTGACAGAAAAGTTGAACAAGTGAAGGTTGAAGAGGGATGAAGGTTATATAGGGGAGTAAGGTGGACACTTCATGGTTGATGAAATAGTGATTTATTAGATCCTATTAGGCCTCATCTTGTAATCCTTAACCTTTTAATTTCATTATATACTTGTACGTTGTGAGAGGTTTCTCCACTTCCAGAGGTTAATCGTGAAGGAGAAAGATAGTGGGCTTTTCGAAAGTGACTCACCAATGAGTCATAAGTTGTAGAATAGGAAAAAGGATTCTGAACAACGTTAAACCTCCTTATTACAGATTGGTATGAAAATTTCTTTATGTCTATTTTTATTCCACTATGCTAACCTTATGTGACCTTGCTAAGCTTGTAGAAAAAGTAGGATACCTGTTGGTATGCAAGTTTCTTTATATTTATTTTTATTCCAGAGCACTAAGCTTATATGACCTTGCTAAGCTTGTAGCAAAGATAGGATTAGAATTCAATTGTAGGTACAATCACCATTCATCCTCCTCTAGCTGATCCATCACATTCAATCCTAGCATTGCCTAGGTTAAAGATTAAAACTCTGATCATCCTAAGTCGACTCTTTAGTCGACTCGCTCACTAAACAGCTGGACTTGGCTCCATTTGACTAGAATTTTGACTTCAATCATCCTAATGATCAAGTCTAGCCTAGGTTAAAGACTACCCTCTTCCAAGACTACAAATCTCTCAACTCTCATAGCTCACATACTAGAGCGTACCATCAGTAGTTTAACTTCGCCACCAGTGTCATCTCTCTTCAGTTTACTCGTCACTCAGATGCACCAAACTCTTGACTCATTTCACGTATCATCCTTCACACTGCACTTATGTAATGCACCTTCCGACTGTCATCAACGTTCAACCAAGATGTTCATCCTATAGTCTCCCAAATGTTCATTCCATCCTTCTCCTTCCAATAGGCCTCGATCCATTGAGTTGCCAACTTAACTACGTCATGTCATGCTCCACGAGCTACTCCATACCACCTTAATGTTTCTCGTCTTGCGATCCCTTAGTTACCTCATGCAACCTGAGTTGGTAATCCTATATCCCAATGTCCTCACCTGAGTTGGTATGCCATTTCCAATTTGAACACCAGAATGAAGACGAACGCCCAGTGGAGGAATTCGAGGTTGCTAGAACCACATTACCCTGGATACCTCTCATATCCAACTACTACCAAAGTCCTCCACCCTTTTCTTCAGGTCCTTGAGCAAGATTTGATTGGTGACATCAGTCCGTCTATTAATCTAGGGATGAGCAACTAAGGTGAATTTCAACTTAATTTCATATTCATAGGCTCATAGCAGTAATTCCTGTTTTAAAACTGCTGAATTTGGTTGTATTGTCCGTCACCAACACTAGGGATACTAAATCATGTATTATATTTTTCCACATGAAATCTTCGGTCTACTTCTCAGTTGTATTTCATATTGGGTCTCGTCAGTCTCTTTAGTTTACTCGTCACTCAGATGCACCAAACTCACGACTCATTTCACGTATCATCCTTCACACTGCACTTATGTAATGCACCTTCCGACTGTCATCAACGTTCAACCAAGATGTTCATCCTATAGTCTCCCAAATGTTCATTCCATCCTTCTCCTTCCAATAGGCCTCGATCCATTGAGTTGCCAACTTAACTGCATCATGTCATGCTCCACGAGCTACTCCATATCACCTTAATGTTTCTCGTCTTGCGATCCCTTAGTTACCTCATGCAACCTTCTCCAATTTCCAACGGACCTTCAAGATATTGAGTGTGTTGCTTTGCTGAGCCAAGTCATCATCAACACTTGACATTGTCAAATCATGAGCTCTTTAAGCTCCATGTGTATCCTGCTAAGTCCCTACATATCTTAAACACATATATCAAATACAACAACATACAAGACCTAACTTAAACCCTTTGCACAAACACCAAAACTCAAGATCGAGGCTGGCCACTTAGGGCATGATTGCACCAACACTAAAGATCTTTGTTCCCTCCATTGTGGTAACGTTGTATGCTCCTGATTTTACCTTTTTGGCTATCTTGTGGGGGCCTTCCTAGCTTGGTGTCACCTTCGCTTGATCCATTGGATTGCTTGCCTTAGCTTCCCCTCCCCATCTTTAGCCTTCGATTTTTGATTCCTTGGTTTTAGGCTAGGTCACTACCAATTTGTACTATATTATGCATCTCCATGTGAGGTTTTAGATTGACTATACTAGATCCAGATTCACTCTCAAAATCTAATTCACCTACTCTTGCATGAAATTGGCAATCCTATATCCCAATGTTCTCACCTGAGTTGGTATGTCATTTCCAATTTGAACACCAGAATGAAGACGGACTCCCAGTGGAGGAATTCGAGGTTGCTAGAACCACATTACCCTGGATACCTCTCATATCCAACTACTACCAAAGTCCTCCACCCTTTTCTTCAGGTCCTTAAGCAAGATTTGATTGGTGACATCAGTCTGTCTATTAATCTAGGGATGAGCAACTAAGGTGAATTTCAACTTAATTTCTTATTCATAGGCTCATAGCAGTAATTCCTGTTTTAAAGCTGCTGAATTTGGTTGTTTTGTCCGTCACCAACACTAGGGATACTAAATCATGTATTATATTTTTCCACATGAAATCTTCGGTCTACTTCTCAGTTGTATTTTTCCATTGGATTGCTTGCCTTAGCTTCCCCTCCCCATCTTTAGCCTTCTCTTTTTGATTCCTTAGTTTTAGGCTAGGTCACTACCAATTTGTACTATATTATGCATCTCCATGTGAGGTTTTAGATTGACTATACTAGATCCAGATTCACTCTCAAAATCTAATTCACCTACTCTTGCATGAAATTGGCAATCCTATATCCCAATGTTCTCACCTGAGTTGGTATGCCATTTCCAATTTGAACACCAGAATGAAGACGGACCCCCAGTGGAGGAATTCGAGGTTGCTAGAACCACATTACCCTGGATACCTCTCATATCCAACTACTACCAAAGTCCTCCACCCTTTTCTTCAGGTCCTTAAGCAAGATTTGATTGGTGACATCAGTCTGTCTATTAATCTAGGGATGAGCAACTAAGGTGAATTTCAACTTAATTTCATATTCATAGGCTCATAGCAGTAATTCCTGTTTTAAAGCTGCTGAATTTGGTTGTATTGTCCGTCACCAACACTAGGGATACTAAATCATGTATTATATTTTTCCACATGAAATCTTCGGTCTACTTCTCAATTGTATTTCATATTGGGTTCCCCTCCTCAAGGAATTCAAGAAGTGAGTATATCTATAACAAATTATATTTCTTTATATATTTGTAGCAACTTAAGGTAGAGCACTGAGTATAGAGTCTTAAAAATGAAGCATCACATAATACTGGGGACCTAATTATAAGTTTTAGTACAAATAGAAAGAAGAAACTCCCTACAGAAATAGCCCTAACCTACCCTGTTACAGTATCAAACTAATACAAGTAAACTGGACAAACAGGGAAGTACAAAATTAAATATAGGCCAAACATGAGAAAGTCTAGATTCCACCTAAATATATTTCAACCAAATGAACTAAAAATTTGAATTGGTAAAAAAAATATTTAAACTACTCCAAATTTGTTGCGATCTATTATTCTGCAAATCTGTAGTAGACGACTTCTGGCAAAAGCAAATAATACCCTAATTCTTTTAGGTAAGTAATTAGAATTAGAGAACAAACTTATGCAATTGTCGATGACAAAGCATAATGCTGAAACACAATAAGGTTTGCAATACTTTGCTTAAAAATCAAAAAATGAAAAAAAAAACAAAAATTTAGTATCCTAAAGAAAGATAACCAAAATCTTTAATGAATCCAGATGGCAAGCTGATCAAAAGGATATAAGAGCAGAGATGAAACCCACTCCAACCCCTGCAGAAATGTTAAGTTAGTCAGAAGAGTCTACAGCTTTTAAAGGCTGAGCATGAAAGAATTAAGAGAAAAACTGTACTAAGAAAAATGCCAATAAATAATACACTTGCATAATGGCAAGGGAAAATTAAAACCATATCATAGAATGATTATGTAATAGTATCCTTATAGATTGGGGGAATAATATTGTATATAAAGTTGTGAGAGAACTATTATATTGTATTTACAGGACTCAACACACACCTTAAACTCAATGCACCTAACAAAGAATTAAACCAATTAATTAGAACCTGATTATTCTAATACTCTCGATCAAACTGAGTAGATCGCCTAATTATTCTAAGGGGTGCTGAACCACCCAACACAATACGAGATTTCAAACCATGAGTGAACTTCTCCTTACAAATAACACTTTCTCGGTAATTGAATCATATCAAGCTGATGCTACACAATGTAGCAACATGTTCTCATTCATCATCATGAGCAACAGAATTATGATGACACAATGAATATATGAAAGGATCAAATAAGCTATCTCTCATGAATGCAAAGTAAAGTTTGATATCACATTCTAGTTGAAATGAGATCGATGGTGCCATGCCAACAATGTTGACACATGGTGTCGAAGGCATCAATAAGGAGAAAGAAGGAATAGGGGAGGAGGAAGACATAGGAGTGGTGTAGAAGAGGAAGAAGATTGGAGAAGAAAAGAAGCAATATTGATTCATCACATCACCTGTTCTTATCGCATCACATTCCCATTTGTTACAAATATCACAGAATTCTAGGGGAGTTCTCACACCACATCTCCATCATTGCAAAAGCCTCACATGAAGTTTGCATTGATCGCCATTATCTTGTTAAGCCTTGTGTTATCTATCACGTATAGCTTTTTGTGATTTTTGAGAGTTCTACACTATAGTCGGTTGGTGGAAATAACATATTTAGTCTATGTTATCAGCATGGAACAAAATTTTAAACTATGATACTAAGTATAAAATAGTAAATGAACAAAAAATCATAGGAAATTTAAAAGCATCATACAAAACATAAATCCCAATAATTTAATGTCTTAGAGCAACAATTACAATTACAGTAGTGTGCCTAAAAACTCCCCTTGGGCTAATCAAGGGATGAGTATTAGTTTGGTCACAATTTATCTATTAGTAAATATCACAACCCCACATGCACAGATATCTCAAAGTGTGATCCCTACTTAGGCAATGGCCCTAACTATCACAGACCTTGTAATATCCCTAAAAGAATATAATCTTTTGTTAGGCATCAAGAACCTAACCATCATCCAACCTGTGATATATTTAAAGTTATGTGATTCCTTGTTAGGCATTAGCAACCCAAAAGATCATGGGCCTTATCATGATTGCAAGTAAAAAGCTCTATAATCTCTTGGTGAATAGTCAGCTCTTCCCGTTTAGAGAGAGAAGCTCTCTCTTCTCAATAGGTAGGAAAGTGACAGGAAAGGATACAGTTGGCTCCTCTTGCATCTGAAGAAGCTCCTCCTCCGAAGGGGGAAGGGGTATCCCTAAAGCGAGGCTCAACTAGAGGCTAACACTCACTGGACTCAGGTGGTGTTGTGGGGGTTCCTCTAGAGGATAGCTATGCTTGCACTTGGTGGCACATCGAGTGGAGGGACAACACAACTGCTGGACAAAGAGGCAACACCATGCTGCTGTTGGGCGACAGTGGTGAAGAGGGTTCTCAAGGATGAAGATTATTGTTAACCTACTAAACAAGCAGCTTCCGTTTGGCTTATGGGGACAAACAGTGCCATTGGTTACTACTTGGAACCGATGCGCCATGGCTACTGCTTGGAAGGCAGAAGGGATTCAAGGCTAGAAGGGGACGACGTTACTAACCAGACGGAAGAGCAAGTGAAGCTCCTTGGGCCTTCCCCTTGTTGTCGTTGCTAGGACGGTGACACCCTCCCTCACCAAGCCACTTCAAGTTGGAAGTGTGAAGCAAAGATCAACTGAAAAGCACACTAAACATATAGCCCTGGGGGACAAGGCCGACAGAAGAGAAGCACAGGAGGAGGCTGTGGCATGCCAACAGACCGGTCAGAATAGATGTTTGCTTTCTCAAGGTGCACAGCCTTAGTAGAGAGTGGAGCGTGGCGTGCCTGCCTCACTGTTGGAGATTTCCCGTGGAGGAGGAATCTGGACTTAGGATGGAGGCAGAGCAGGATACTCTGTACTAAGCGGGGGCACACCACGCCAGCGACTAAAGGGCATGAATTTCCAAGGCTAGGGACAGTAACCTCACACTTGTTTTCGGTAGGTGGAGGCAGCAGCTAAAGAAAGGAGTTGCCAGGGAAGAAATTGATTGTAGCAAGAAAAGTAGCAAAGGCTGCTATGGGGACCCTAGGTACTCCAGTCCAGACTTCATCTTATGGCGCCAACACATCGGCACTCTAGAGTGCACCTGCAGACTTGCACAAAGCTACCGAAAGGAGCGGTAGGACAGTAAGCCAAGTATGCAACCTCTAAGGAAGAATCAGGTAATCTCGACCAAAGTCATGGTGATGATGCTACAACAGGGTAGTAAGTGAGCTACCTCTGAGGTTGGACGGAGTAAGAGGCAAACACACGGCCTAGGGATAATGCTTGCATACACCGAGGCCTGGCGCTCATTTTGTTACGGGGATGAGATGCAGTTGTGGTGCAAGGGATCTACCTCCGTTGATGACTCCCCCGGCGGAGTGAGAGGCAACCATGCAACCTAGGGCTACTGGTCATCCATCACGGCTTGGTGCCATGTGCGATTTTGGAGTTCGAAGGCAAATGCACTTTGGGTATCTCCTAAGCAAATTAAGGTTGGATAGATATTATGGCTATTCCCTATCAAACTTTTCTCTGTGATACAAACACAGCTATAGACGACTGAAGCTACTCAATCTAACCTTTGGTTGATATTGACTATATGTTTAAATCAAGATTTAAAATTTCGATCATATCGAAGTTTCAATCTCAGATTGAAATAATTTTGATATAGTATCATAACGTGTCAATATAATTTCGATATTTTTTTATTTATATATAATAATTATAAAATAAATATATTGATGGTGTATATAAAAATAAATTATATATTAATTTTATATAAATTCTCAATTATTAAATAATTTAATATTATTAGAAAAATAATTAAAAATAATTTTATTTAAATAAAATTGATATATCAATAACTCGAATTAAAATGGATCTATCTATAATAATAATAAGTACATAAATTAATATAGGATATTACTTTATATATAATAATAATTATATAAATTAACTATTTATTCATTTAATTAATTATTAATTAAATAATATATATTTTAAATAGTAAAAAATTATCAAGTAAAAAAATAAAAAAAATATATCAGGATATAAATATTATTATTAGATTTTTAAAAAAATAAAATTTTTAAGAATTTTTTAAAATTTTAAATAAAATTTAAAATAATACAAAATAATAAAAAAATATTAGAAAATTTTAAATGGAATTTAAAACATTTTAAAAAAAATCAGAATATTAATTAATAAAATTTATTAAATTTATTTAAATTTTACATATATTTTTTATATATTTTATTAAGTTAATTTAATTAGGACTTATAAAAATATGTTCGAAATATCACACATACTTAAGAATTGTTTAAATTAATTAAATAAAATAATTATTTATCAAAAAATAAGCGCGTATCCGTGATCATCCGCCGTAATCACTCGCCCGTGATTAGCGCGGGGGATGTCCAACGATGCCAAAAGTATCGTCAGACGCATCTGGTGGCGAAAGAAGGGTCACCAGACGCATCCGGCGACGACAAAAGGGTCGTCAGACCCGTCCGAAGGCGCCGGTTGGGTCGTCCGGCCACGCCTTCGACGCCACAAAAGGCTTCGCCTGACGCCTTTGGTGCCAAAGGTGTCGCGGAACGCTTCCAAGGCTGCCGGAGGCATCCCGCGACTCCTCCGACGGTCGCCGAAGGAGTCGCTGGGGCGGCCCACGGAGGCGTCCGCAACTCCTCTAGACGGGAACAACTCCTGTGCCGGTTTCGACCGCCTGACGGAATGTTAAAAATCGTCTGTGTCGAGCGGCATGGAACGACATTTTGAACCCTAATTTAAATTAGGAACTACGTTGGGTACGCCCAATCAAGATTGTACATCATTGTTAATTTGGATATGTTTTTTTACCTATAAAAAAAAACTAAGAAGTTGTATAATCATCGAGCGAAATGCCAATAAATGAGTCAAGATGTTTGTTACGACTCTTTACACTCTAATTCATCCCATTTTATATGTTCATGTTAATGTACATATTTTACATAAGACGTGCTAGATTGAATAACATGTAATAAGAACAATCTCTAGATGCTTTCACAAACAAGGACAACAAACACTAGTATGCATCACCAATACAATCAAGATATTCTAAGCAAATCACTAGTCATATCAACATAGCTGCCAGTTTCTTCTCTCAAGAAAAGTGGTTGGAAGTTGGATAGGAGGTGCTGGGCTGCTCTTCCGATGGCCGTGTAGGCTCTTTTTCCTCTCACCGGCGGTGAGGGAACTTGTGCATGGCAGTGGCGGTGCTTCTCTTGGAGTTGGCGGCGGTTTTCTGTGAAGGTGGTTGCCGGAGTTGGAGTAGAAGGTGCAGATAGTTGTGTTGGCGGACGCTTTGTCCTGGGGTTCCTTGTGCAAACAGACCGCTAGACAGTTGTGTTTTCGTTTTCAATCTTTCCAGCGATCACCGGAGGCCTTCCTGGCCTAGGGTGGAGGTGGCTGGTCCACAACAAGACAAAGGAGTTGGTGGAAGGCTGACTCTGCAGGGACAATTGCATGAGGGTGCAAGGCACCAAACAGGCTGTCACTCCCGTTTTGGGTGGCTGCAGGCTGCAGGCTGCAGGCTGCAGGCTGCAGGCAGGAGTTGCACCCTTGTCTTTTGCACCAAAATGGCAAGGAGGCAGGGGACTGCTACAAGCAGAGGCCAAACCCAATCACCACCTTGTTTTGGTCCTCAAGAAGCTGGGAATGTGCAGGAAGAGGCAGAAGACGCTGCTGTGATTCCAGAAAGTGCTGCTGAATTGGAATCACTTGTTGACTAGGGAAAGGAGACTGCGGATGGTGATCAGAATCGGGAAGAGGCTGCTGATCAGAATCAAGGGGCTGAAGTAACTGAAGTGCCAACTGGAGAAGCTGAACGTCGGGCAACAGATGGTCCTCTTGGTGGGGAAGGGCATCCTAGGCTTGTCTTTTCAAAGATAATCGGAAGGCGAAGATGGCAACACATCTACAATAACACAAGGCCCAAGGGGAGAGGAGAGAATACAATTTGGTTATGACAATATTGAAATGGTGGAGGAATCAATGGGCTATTGCCTGGTCGGATGTTTCATGGGAAAGCACCAGGGAAGGATGGAGTGCAAGTGGTGGCTCGTAGATGGAGAGTTCCTTACAAATTTTTCAGGCACAAAAGAATTTGATGCGATTACGGATCAAGAGAACATGTTGCTTGGAGGGCCTTACTTTGCCTTTAGAATTCCGTTATTCTTGAAGCACATGCCTAGCTATTTTCTCTTCGAGGAGGACAAGAGGTTCATTCTAGCGTGGGTTCAAATTCATGGACTCCCTCCAGATTGTTGGACGCCAAAGGTACTTAGCATGATTGATTTTGAGTTGGGCAGGCCGTTATACACTGACAAATTGACACATACTCAAGAGAATTTGACCTTTGCTCACCTCTTGGTGGAGATCTCGGTAATTGGAGAAAGAATCAAGAGAGCTTGATCTAGAGATATTATATGAGGTGATGCCAGATTTCTACGAGGAATGTCAAAGAATTGGACATTGAACAGCAAATTGAAGAGGAAATACACAACTATCGCAGCTGGCAGGAGATATAGCGAGTAGATGTTCCTAATCTGCAAGAGGTAGATGTTATTCAAGGTACGGATGAAGTCCAAGAGCCCCTCCACAAGCAAATGGTGAAGCAACAAATGAAGAAGCTACAACAAATGTAGTAGAGGTGGTGGATCCGGTTGCAGTGGAATACCCAGCTGATCCTGGCCAGTTTGAAGGACAGTCGGTTATTTCCCAATTGCATTCAGAATAGGAGCAACAGGGAGGGAGTAGAGCACCACCGGCTCAACCTCAAGGAGAGGCAACAAGTTCGGTGGGCAAAGATGATCAGTCTAGAAATGCCCAGCATCAAGACTCCTGGGTACATATAGGGTAGAATCCTATAAAGCTTTCTTCCACATCCGGAGGAGCTCAACCCTCAACATTAGGCACAAGCAATAAGGTAGTAGGTGTCAGAAATATTCAGTATTGTCAGTATTAGTCCTAATACCAACTATGAGATAATTATAAAGGACTTTTTTTGTATCATATTTCATTATTAATAAAGGCAAAGTTGGTTATTATATTTACTTCAATTCAGTGCCGAATAAATAAGTATAATAATGTCCTAGAGTGGGAGGTTCTAATCTACAACATATCAATTGGTTGAATTGATAGTGAGATATTGTAGATATACATAGAACACTACTCTTAACTATTCCTAGTCAAATATTAATATGCAAGGACAATATTAATGCGTTGAGACTAGCATGTAGGTCAACGGATAACTTAATCTCACAAGTCATAGATATGAAATATCAAGTTAACATATGAGTATATATTAGAGAATATGTATTAAATGATCCACCATGAGAATATTTTATGGATCGTTGTATGTGTCATAAACATTCTCATGGGACTATTAGTATGAATAGTCCTTAGACCTGAAGTCACTACGGTTCCCTACATAAGGAGTTGTATACTTTGGTATCGACAAATGTCACCCGTAACAGGATGGACCATAAAGTCGATCACTGGGTATGCAATAAGTTATGCAGAGGGATGTGAATAATGTAGATGGGATCTATCCCTTCCATATAACGGAAGTGATATCTATGGACTCCTTGATTAGTAGGACACAAGAAAGCATGATCATATTTAAATGAGTCAATATGCGATATTGAGCTTATTTGATTGAGTGTGTTTACTTAGAGATCAAGAAACACAAAGATTGATAAGAGGATGACACGGTCTATGCCTCATTGATCAATCTAGATATCAAGGATAGAAGGATTGAGTCATACAAGATAATAACCACGGAAAGGTTAAGTCAGATCTTGACATTCTCGTCACTTGAGTAGTAATGATGTCTTGCTAAATGTCACTCATTGCTTATATATCTAAATGTTGATTTGGATACATTGTCAACGTTACGAGAATTTATTGGGTCACACACAAAAAACAAGTCAATAGAGATAGATTCATATGATGGATCATTGGATTAAATTTAATTCAAATTAGACTCATTAAGTTAGACTCAATTGGATCTAACTATTAGATTGAGTCCAATTTGAATTAAGATTCATTGAATCAATTAGATTAATGATTAATGAGTTGGACTCATTAAATGATTTCATGAATTTGAATTCATGAAAAAAGAGGAGTGTACAACTTGAATTACTCATGCATTGGATGCATTAGATGAAGAGTGAACAATTTGAATTACTCATGTATTGGATTTATTGGATGAAGACAAATATTAATGTCAATTAAGGCAATTGACATTAAGGCATAAGGCAATTTCATTAATCTATAAAAGGGGGGTTTTGGATTCATTTTGATGATGAGTTTTTGGTGTTCTTACTCTTCTTCCTCTTCTCTTCCACTTGACCGAAACTTTCAAGAAGGGTTGCTAGCACAACCTTTGGTTGTTTTATTCTCCACTTTGTGAGTTTATGAGACAAACGAGACTTGTTTGTGTGCATACCATAGAGGCGCGACCACTTGATCGCGCTAAGATCCGCATCTAAACAAACGTTGCTGTCGGGATTGCGAAGGGCACGCAACAAAGGTATAACTCTCTCTCATGTAAATCTTAGTATATGGTTTCCTTTCGCTTGGATCTTCTGAAGGAACTAGATATTTTTTGTTGCGCTTTCGCGTGTTTAGCATCCTAGTTCTTTACAAGTATAGCAAGCAACTGGGGCGCGAGCAACCCAAACAAATGCTCAATGATGGTCGCCGCTTGGAACATAGGAGGCTTCCATAAGTTCCTTAATCATTGGGGGTTCAGGCACAAAAATATGTAAGTATTGGCATTTCTGGAAATCAAACTCAATGAGGTTGCCCTTGATCCAATTCTACGACAAAAATTCGCAGGTATAGACATTGCAAATAATTTCAGCTATTCTAACTGTGGGCGCATAGTTCTTCTTTGGGATGTACAGCAGATTTACATGGACATTATTACGGTAACATATCAGTTCATGCACTGTCATATCAAGTGTCAAATTATAGGGAGGGGTTTCTTAGTTACTTTTGTTTATAAATAGCACATTATAATCACTCGAAGACCATTGTGGGAGGGTCTTACCAACTTGGAGAGAACATAAAGGAACTTTGGCTGCTCATGGGAGACTTTAACTCAATATTATCAATCCATGAAAAAGCAGGGCCACCGGTTACAAATCATGAAATGAGGGATCTTCAACTTTTGTCCAAGCTTTCGACGGACCTTCATTCAATTGGGTGTCATTTAACTTGGACAAATGATGTGGTGTCTTGCAAATTGGATAGAGCTCTAGTACACTCACAATGGTTATCGGCTGATTATGATAGTTATGCAGAATTCATGGCTCAAGATGTCTATCGGATCACTCTTGTAGTATAGTACATACTCTTGTCCAAGATCGAGCCCCTAATTGGCCCTTTAAATTCTTTAACATGTGGGCACTACATGGAGAGTTTCAAGGTGTGGTGAAGGACTCTTGGGAAGCGCCTGTACAAGGCAATGCCGAATTCAACCTCAAGGCGAAATCATTAGAGGCAAGGGCTGGTTGAGATGGGTTGGATAAGAAGCATTTCAAGCACATTTCACAAAAGGCTCGAAGGGCAAAAGATGAACTACAGGCAACCTAATACATCACACTATTAGGGGGGAGGCGCCGATTAACTATGGACACTTAAGGAAGAATGTCACTGTAGGATCTGACTCTTCAAAAAAAAGGAAAGAAAATTCAAAGGGAGAATATGGAAATAAAGTTTTTAGGGGAGGGTTAAATCGTTATTAACCAACTAATTGACTCATGAGCTCGACCCAATTGGTAAGGAGTGGACTCAACCCTAGGGTTTAGTTGCTTAGAAGAGGGGTGGTGGAAATAAAAAAAAGAGGGAGAGGCTTCGGCAGAAGAAAAAAAAAAAGAAGAGGGAGAGGCTTCGGTGGAAGAAAGAAAAGAAGAGGGGGAGTAATCTCGGCGGCAAGCAAAGAAGAGGAGAGAAGGCTTCGACCTTGGAGGAAGAACGAGGCCTAAGGAACGTCCCATCGTTGCTTCTTGTCGTCACCCACACCAACACCAAGTCTTCGGGCACAAAGGCACTTCTTAAACCCTTTTCTTTCTACTTTTATGAATATGTAAACGCAGCAGAATTTCAACTTTCTTTCCCACGTTTTTGAACCTGAATACGCAGCCGGATTATGAGGGGGGTTGAGGGCTTAAGGTAGCAGGTTTCTGAGAGATTTCAGGATTGTGTACAGTGGGTTTTCGAGGGAATTTGAAGGCAAAGAGTAGCAGATTTTTGGAACGTTGTTTGATGTCGTGTGCAGCAATTTTCGAGGGGTGGGGTGCTCACGGGAGGTACGTAGCAGATTTCTAGAGCGTTGTTTGAGGTCGTGTGCAGTAGATTTCGAGGGGTGTTCGAGGGTGGCATGTAGTAGATTTTCTTTTTATGATTGCTTGAGATCGTGGACAACATATTTCGAGGGATGTTCGAGGGTAGTAAGTAGCAGATTTCGGATGGTTGTGGGAGGAGTGTGCGTACACTAGGTTTGACGAAAAATTGGTCACCTTATGGCCGAGGGAGATAGGAACCAGGGCATTGCCATGAGTAATCACAACACGGTAAAATAAACGAGTATTGTAAGTGATTGTTTTTGCTTTATGTAGTTAAGGGTATAAATGATTATCAAGCTTTAAGTAGATTAATGAATCGCATGTTCATTGAGCTTCATGAAGAATTATGTTATACATGTTTGTTTGATTTTTTTTCTATGTATTGATGATGTGCATGTTTATTGGCGCTGCGCAGTTTAATGATATGTATGTTTATTAGACTTTACATAAACTGATAGGATATACTAGGGATATGATTCATGATTCCCTTAGTAGAAAGGATATATATATATATATATATAAAATAATGAGGATTAAAGGAAATTTTGCAAGGGCCAAGACCCTAGAGGGACCCCGTTTACGGGACAAGGTCCCAGAGAGACCCCAATATCAGATTTCCACATTCGGCCACGGTCCAGTGACAAGAGTTGTTGACGCCCCGCCGCCTGGTACCATGGTTATACAGATTGATCGATCGAATAAAGGATAAAGGATATATGATATACTTCCACCCAAGAATGACACATGATGAATGCTAAGGGATAATGCTATATGATAGGATGATTTTTTTTTAGATATGTGATTTGTTGTATTTAAAGTTGGCGCTTCTTAGTAGATGCATATATTTTCTTTGTTTAAATTACATGTACTTCAACTAGAACTTTCAAGTAAGGGTAGATCTAACGATGCATGCAATGGTATATGAAATTTTTACTATCGTGGTTTAGAGGTGCTGAGTTAGACTCACAAGGTTTATTTTTGTGGCAGGTGAAGAAACTGATGATATTGGAGGATCGAACCCTTGACCAGACTGGGTTGGACAGTATATTCCCAAGGACCTTGAAATTCCGCATTAAGAACAAATTAACAGTGATTATAAACAAGAAGGAATAAAGTAGTATCGAATTTAACCATTTTTAAGATGGTTGTCTAGTTTAGGAACTTTTCTTCTTTCATGGTACTTGTAATGAATTTAAGTGTAAGGGTATAGTTTATTAATTGCAGACAATATTCCTTATTTTCGTTGGAAATGCTATGAAAAAAAAATTGGTTCGTTTCAGTCGCCCTACTTGGAGAAATAGAAAAACTTTTCTATCAATAAAAAGCATAGAATGTATGCCTCGTAAACTCAAATTGGTGCACAAGGTTTTTCCATGATCTAGTAAAGAGAAACAACAAAAGGAATGTCATTGTCACGTTCACAAAACAAACAGGAGAACGAACAAGAAGTTTACGGGAGGTGGCTAGCAAATTTGTGGAGTAATTTCATGGCTTGTTGGGTAAATCAGCTTAATGTAAAGAAATGGACAGCTTGTTGCTTCCGGACCAGCGGTTAAACAATATCCAAGCAGCGGATCTTATCAAGCCAATCATGGTGGATGAAATCAAGAATGCTCTCTTTGATATAGGTGTGGACAAGGCCACATGGATATGGTGCAAAATTCTTCACTGCTACATGGGAAATGGTGGGGCCGGATTTCATTGCTGCAGTTCAAGAATTCTTTCGATCTGGTAAACTTCTCAAGCAATGGAACCATACTTTGTTTGCTTTAGTTCCAAAGGTTGATCATGCCCCGAGGTTTGTAGATTATAGCCCAATATCTTGCTGCAATGTTTTCTACAAAGTTACGTCAAAATATTGGTAGGCCGATTAGCTACAGTTATGGGCACCTTACTGGATTCGACACAACAAGCAACTTTTGTGCAAGGGCATTCCATAGGAAACAACATCAATCTAATAAAGGATATGCCCTAGGTGCATGATTAAAGTTAACTTGCGGAAGGCCTTTAACACGGTAGATTGGGACTTTTCGTGTCAGCACTTGTTGGTTTTGGTTTTCCCCAATAACTCTGAGACTGGATTTGTGAATGTGTTAGCACGATTTCGTATTCTATAAGCCTAAATGGCGATATTCACAGTTTCTTCAATGGGGATAAGGCAAGGAAACTCACTGTCATCCTTATTTTTGGCCTGTCTTGAAATGTTATCAAGGAGATTGAAGGTAATTTCATCGCTTCCTTCTTTTCATTTTCACCGCATGTGCGGAGAAACTCAGATCACTTATCTAGCCTATGCCGAAGACCTCTTGATGTTTGCAAGAGCTGATGTTACCTTTATTACATTGATTACGGGTTGTCTAGAGGATTTTGGGGATGAAGCGAGTCTGAGAGCTAATCGCATAAAGTTTAACATGTACATGGTCGGAGTTGATGACACAATTACTACATATTACCAGTTTTCAAGAGGGCTCTTTTCCTTTTCAGTATTTGCGTATTCCTCTGGCTATGGAGAAACTACGAATTGTCAATTATGCGCCCTTGCTTGATGCGATAACAAAGAAGATAAATGCATGAACGCTTAGAATTGATCAGATCAATCCTCCGAGGTGTAGAATTTTATTGGCTCTGCATTTTTCCCATACCGTGCGTTAAAATCTCCTTTGAGCAAGTTCACGTCTAGGTCTAAATATTTGAATATGATGCTTGAAACCAGATGTGCTGCATAAAACAAGACTGGACTTTTTTAACTTGAATCAAAATCATGTTTCTTATCTTACCTTTGTCAAAAAAAATGCTAGAAATAAGATTGTTTAGATTTCAAAATCATGCTTAGTTAATCAGGTTAAAAATAATTATTATTGGATACTTAAACAAATATACATGTGGTAAATGCTAATATTTTCTATGCTCACGCAATTGCTAAGTTAAAATCTTAGATCTTAATCTTAGAAGGAGCTAATTTTTTGAACGGTTAGACTAGAATTATTTTTAAACCATGTTTTCATATTTATTATTTTCAAACTATGATTTTAAAATTATAATATTTAAGCTTCATAAAAATCTTGTTTTCCTATTTTGCAAAATGGATTTAGCCTAGGCTCTACCGTAAATTGCATGCACCTATAGATCTAGGTAGTGAACATCTCACAAACACCTAAGGAATAACTTATTTGTATTTGTGAAACAAAGAAGGGTGTGAGATACTTAGGATTACAACTTCTAAATTTTAGATGCTTATATCATCAACATGAATTGGAGCTAAAAAATTTTAAGTTGGTCAAGTTAGAAAATTTCCACATGTTAACAGCTTAATTTTCATAAGATTGAGCTAAAGACTCTTATCTAACTTGACCAATCTATTGAAAGCTCTTATCCTATAGATAGTCAAACTCGAAATCAAGTTGGACATTTCGAACAAGATTTTGAAAAATTTTATTTTAATAAAAGGTTAGATATTTTCATAAAATGTCATTTTAAATGTTTTCACTACTTTTAAATTGCCTGCTCACTTGCCTTCAAAATCTAACTTATGACCCTAAGGCATGATTGAAGAACTTAACTAGAAAGTCAATATCCAAAATGTCAACATCGACTCTCGGTCGCCCGGATAGAGTTACAAGCAATCGGTAACGAACTGCCTCAACTTAAACTGCATTAATTATGCTAAGTAAAAAGTCAGTATACAATCAACTCTAGCCATACACGGTCGCTCGTGTGACCTCGAACAAGCGCCCCTGACTTGACGTACCAGGTCGACCGGGTAGCTCTATGGTCGCTCGGACAACCTTTATATAGGTGACCGCAGGGCAACTGCCAAAAACTCCATCCAAGGCTATTTTCTCTCCTCCCAAACGTATTTTCGAGTCCATTTCAAGCCATCTACGACCTTGTGTTATGAGATCGTGTCTTCTTTCGATATCATTATGCCTCAATATGAATTTTGACTAAATATTTCTGGTTTATTTACGCATAATATATGTTTCCTCTTATTTATTTATCTTCTTGTTATATTAAATGTTTTAGACCAAAACATAGAGCCACTGAGCTTAGTGGAACATCCTTCCGATGAATTGAGATTTCCGAGGATTGTAGACGTAGAATTCATGAGCATACATATGTACCTATGCATTCTAGATATTTTGATAGGAAGTTCTTCGCAAATCACTATCCTGACATTCTAGAGATCATAGCTTCCTATGGTCTTTTCACATTTATTTACTGCAACCAAGCATTAAACATCGATATGTGTGTCGAGTTTATAACAACTTGACTAAAGTAGATAATCTTATCTTCACTTCAAGAGCCGGAGGTCATGACATCATCTTCACAACTAATCTGATGACATCATCTTCACACCTGATCTCATGACCTGCTACTATAGGACCTTTACACTCATTTCTACCTTATGCCATCAGACAACGATTGGACATAAACTTTAGTATGTAGATTTTTCGGTCCATTGTCTAACACTCCAACATATTCACCAGTTGTTTAGTCCACATGCCATATTGTCACATTCTAACTCGAATTTTTGCATTCCGAGGGATTAATGTTTCTAGAGGAAACATTAAGGCACTAACCGAGTTTGACCAAGTAGGCCTTAGGAACTTTGTCGTAGCTAAGATCATCCTCAGAGAGAACGCTTTAGTTTAGGATGGGAGGAACGCTACCCCTCGATCTCCAGATATTAATGGCATCATGGTTGAGTTCAAGATTGACCCACAGACCATATACCGGTTCATCTTCCTACACCTCCACCTCCGTTGATGTTAGAGGACCAAGTGACCCGACTCGAGGAAACATTCATTCGTGAGTCTCAAGATAAAAGGGCCCTGATACGAGAGATAATGGATATGATGCAAACCCCAGACTCGAGCCAGCCTCTTCCTCCTCCTGATCAGTCTCATCTTAACTTATCTGATGGACTTATTTTGACTTATGGCTGACTTGTTTTGGACATATAGTATTTTAACTTACGGTACTTACTTTGGTAGTCCTATATTTGCTCTATTATATTTTTGACTTGTGGTTGACTTATGCTAGACTTGAATTGACTTTTATATTACTTATCTTTGCTTGCATTTGACTTTATTATTGACTTAGAGTTTTGATTGACTATGGTTTGACGTGAACTCTATATCTATATTCATTTGTTTAAGTTTGAAATATTTCACTATATGTTTTATTTGCTTTATTTTTATTGTTTAACCAATTTTAATATATGAAAAAAAGGGAAGAAAAGTAAAGGGTTAAATATAGCATTGTTAAAGTTATTTCTTTTAAACTTCCCAATTTAAGGGGAGTTATATTTCAATTATTATATTCATGTATGACGGTACTCACTCTATTTTTGTTTCTTTCATACATTGAAAATAAATCTAACTTATTTTGATTATTGTTTATTAATTTTAATTTAATTTTCATATTATCAAAAAGGGAGATATTGTTAATGCTGCGTGCACAATATTTAACCTAGAATTTTAATATATGACTAAGCATAAAGTTAGGTTAGTTGTGTCGAGTTTGCAAGTGCATGATACTTGAAGGATATTAAAGTCCTCATTGTGAACCAAGTGGTGACTAAGCCCTAGTGGATCTAAGCATCTGAAGTCATGATTAGGAATCAGACATGAGCTAAATCTTAGTTGGTGACCAAGTAGACAAATTCCTAGCCAGAGGCGTGAATCATGTCCAAATGATTAAGTTTGGCAGACAAATTCCTAGCAGGAGGCTAGGTGAATAAAGTTTTAAGTGATTGAGGCTTAGCAAACAAGTTCATGGCTGGGTGCTAGGTGACTCAAGTCTAGGTAGAGTCAGCTTAAAGCTAAAGGCTTAGCAAACAAGTCCAAGTAAAAGTGGAATTGTGACTTGGCAACTTAGTCTAGATGAGTGAGGTTGAACATCTATACCTAACGTAAATGCGTGTAACTTTACATCTATATCCTACTCATTACGTGTAACCTTGCTAGGAAGCATGTTTGGCCGTTTAGGCAACCGAATGGAGTCCGGGGGCCAGTAGCAGGTGATAACTTTCAACGAAGTCCAGGCAACTGTAGAATACGAGAGATCGAAGCAGCTTCCAGGCGATCGAGGAGATGACATTATTAGCAATCCGAGCAAAATGATCAAGATGAAGTTTAACCCTTGTCCAAACGACCGAAAGGTGTACGAGCGATCGAAGAGCTTCGTTAATTTTATTTAACGGATAAAAGTTGTAGTCACGTCAACGATGATACCGGTGACCGGGAAGGCTCCAAGCGACCAGAGGAATCTTATATAAGGAGTTTTGAGACAGGTTGAAAATCACTAATTCACTCATCTCTTAATATCTTGTGCCCATGCTCTAAGTGCTCCTGCGCCTTTTATGCCACAACACGCTGAAATGTGTGCTTCATTTTTTATTGATAACATCTTGAGTAAATTTTCATTTATGTTGTGTTGCCTAATTTTGTTATTATGCTTAATTTTTATATTCTTTTTCTATAAGGTCTCTCTACCTAAGGAGAAATTTAGATATAAGAATCATATTAATTATTATTTAGTGTTGTAAAAGGCGATAAGTGGTGGCAGGAAGGTTAGTGACCACCTGTCACCCCGGCCGCTTAGAAAGTGCCTAGGCGGTGCCTTGGTGGTTGAACTTTTTTAGGATTTCTACATGACAAAAAGCTTTCTAAATGGCCATTTTTTATGATATTAAATAAGTTCCTACAATATAATACAATTTATGTAAAGTACAAATAAATATAAAAATGCAACTAACAAGATAATTAATAAAAATTTATCACCATATTAATAATAAAAAAATAATATACTAATTCTACTAAAAGTCTAAGTTTAAAATTTAAAGTTTCAATCCAACATGACAATAAGGACTAGACTAAACATAACTAATCTTCTAAATCATCTACGCAAGCACCATCAACTATATCCATAATCCTCTCATTATCGAACTCAAAATCAACATCTTGTTCATTCTCCTCCTCCGATGTATATAAATCCTCATCAAGTTATCTAATAGGGATGTTCCTTGCCCTCCTCCTTAGTTGTAGTATTTCATCAATCCGCTCTCAAGGCCTCCACCACCTTTCTCCAAGCAAGTCCCAAACCCCGTTCGACCTCATCTTCATCACCACCATCAACAAGTCAACCTTGAATTGCACTAGCTTGAGAGGATAGAAGCAAATCTCCGTCCATTTCTCTTTTACTCTTTTACTCTTTTTCTTCATAAGATTGACACTGAATTTGACATCTATATCATATTATTCAATTTTGATATCTCGAGCCTATTCCTCCTCTTAGTATGTATCTAAACAATTAAAAAAATATTAAATATAATAAAAAAAAAATAACAATTTATGAATTGCTACTTACCCATTCAAATTGGCTCTAATTTCTTTCACGAATTTCATTGCCATTTTTTTTAGTTTAGAGTGCCACCACTATAATTGGACCACCATCCAACTTTAAAAAAAAAAAAAATGCAAAAAAAAAATCCAAAATAAGTAAAAGAGGCATCTATGTTAGTGAATAGAAATAAAGGAAAGAGATGTACCCAATCAAAGTCATGGCATACATCCACCTTCTCATATGCCATGACTGTCATTTTTTTTCTGTTGTCACCATGAGGTATGGAGTTCGAATCTCGGCAAAGTCGAGGTAAATACCTCCCTTATGTGCTAGTCACTATTCCAAAGGCTAGTAGCCGCTCGTGATTTACGTCCTCCGTGTTGGCCCTGGGATAGGTTGGCGGGGGCGCTGGGGGCGAGCGTATTCGCCTTTTGCCACCATGACCGTTAGTTTTCTTCCAAAGTTTCTGAATTTACTCTTATACTTCAACAATTCATTATTAGAAATGGTAGATTGTTTGTCCTTGTCGGTGGTAAAAATTCAATTCAACAACTCATTCATAACATTGGTGTCATTTTATATACTTAGATCTTTGAAGTGAAAAATCGGATTCAACAAGCAACATAATGCAAAGAATTAACAAGTCTCCCTTAGACTTCTCATTAATAATCTTCAAAATACGGATGACATTTTCTTTTTTTTTTAAATCTTACTGGTCTTTCCTTGGCTTGTTTAAGTGCACCCTATAAAAAGGCCAAAGGGCTTTTTGTCATCTTCAACAAGACATAAAACTTTCAATTAAAGAGTGAAAACATTCAAAGTCAAAGAACATCATTCCAAAAAGAGATACTCGTTACTGTCACCTTCGCCACTTTCCCCTTCACACTACTCCTTAATTTTGTGTTACTCCACTCCTCAGATGTAAACATAAGTCCCAATTGATCATTCTTGTCTTTGAGACTTTCTAATGTCAAAAATGAAGTAACAAATCTAGTCACCCCAGGCCTCACAATATCCCTCATCTTGGTATATTCCCTCATAATAGTCAAAGTTCTATGATGTGCATAGATGAACATTGTTAGAGCATTTGCTTTTTCAAGTATTCCACTAAACTTGAATAACTTTCCAATTGCTTCAAGCATGAGGTTGATTGTATGAGTCAAGTACAAATAATTTGAGGTTATGTAACCTTCAATAACGATGGTCGCCATATTATTTGTCGCATTGTCCGTCACTACTTGAACCACAAGTTGAGAGCCAATTTCATCGATGTAATTTTCCATAGACTCAAAGATATAAGCCTTGGTGTGTGCTTCCATGGATTCTTCAATAGAACTAAAGACTGAATACAGAGGTTGCAATTAATATAAATTCATAATGTTTCTCCTCTTGCAATCTATCGATGCATCGGTCATAATTGAACATTCATTTTTCATTCATTCTTCTTTGTGCTTTTTTAAAGATAATTTGGTTCTCTCAACTTCTTGATTCAAAAGTGCCTCTTTGAAGATATTGACTTGGAGGTTTGTAACTCAAACCAAATTGGTCAACTGCCTCTACAAATTGTCTAAAACTTTGATTGTCACTTGCATGAAAAGGAATCTCCGCCTTATAAATCCATCTAAGTTAAAACAAAAATTTACTATAAAATATATTAATTAAAAATAAAAATTTAATCTATATATATAATTAATAGATACTTTTATTAGGCTTTAATTAAGACTATTTAAATTATCCGAATCATAGCTATGAGTTGATTAAAATTAATAATATAAAATATTCAATTAAAGCGTAAATTAAAAAAAAACTAATTTTGATTTCTAACTTTCTATTCCTTCAAAGGCTCGTATGACGGACGCTTTGCCGAACCTTCCTTGTCGAGCTTAGGTGACGCGTCCGAACAACTCACCGGGCCCGGGCAATGCATCTGGGCACGTCATCGGGCTAGGGCGAAGCGTCAGTGCCTGAGCAACCGGTCCGGGGAGGAGTCCGTCATGATGCACAATAGTTCTGGTGAGGCGTCCGTCGCGCGAGGAAGCAGAAACTTCGAAATTGAAATTAGGTTTTTGAAAGCCTTACCTAATGACGGCATCAAGCAACAGTGGTGGTGGGCGGTTCGAGGCAGAAGGGGAAGGAGGTGAGTTTTTTAAAATCAAAGCAACGAAGGGTTTTTCTTTTAACCTAAGTGTTTGACCCCCTCCTTAAAAGGCCACCTCCAACAAAAGCTAAAAGCAGGACGGGTGAGGTTCACCTCCTGCCTAAGCGTCACCTAGGCGGCCGCCTCAAGCACAATTTAGAACACTATTATTATTATGAAGTGGGTCTACTTCTGGTTTGGTTAATCAACTACTTGCATATTTTAACTGATAGCTAAATCTATTGCATGCTTATTACCTTGTCTTGATTGAATCAATCTAAGTAAATTTTATTTTTGGTGTGCTAACTCTGATTTATTCAATTTTTTATTTACTATCTGCTCATTTTTAAAATTCGTAACGCTATTCAAACCCCCTCTAGCGTCGAGTTCAGTCCTACTAATGGATGTCCATGTAGCTTCCAGAGAGGCACATGGTTGGCACTGGTCAGGTACTTGAGATTTACCTTGATACATACCTGCCAAATACCCACATAAAATATCTCATACCGACGAATTTAACTAAATGGGTGCCTATTGGGTCCCCAAATTGGGTGAATAGTTATCAATCAAGTAGAAATCAAATACATAAACATAACTAATAAAATCAAGTACTAATATGAATTGTTAACACTATCAATAACTTATAATAAACTTATCAGAAACATAAAAAGTTATTGCCTCAGGTCATCCAACCTGTGAAGGATACGCAGGCACTAATGATCACAATCAAAAGACACTTAGTGATGAGACGATGAAATTAGGATCCCTCGAGTGGATCGAGTACTATTATCTTGTTAATACTTGGGTAGAAAGTATTGCTCATCCAACTAAAGTAGCCCCCTACTACCTAGATATAAATGTTACTAATGAATATGGAGTGAGATGGATCATTAAGGCCCCATTCACTCTAAGTGACTTCTTTTATTTACATTCACTCATTTTTCTACTTTTCCATTCATCCACATTTCCATCCGTTAGTGTAAACGGAGCCACATTCCCATTCATCCACATTTTTCTTCTTTTGCTTTCTCACTCCTTGCATTGTTGCTCTTGTTAGTTATCATTAATGGCATCATTTGATAAAAGGTAATTAAATGTTTGCCTTCTCAACAATGAAGCTAGCGGCCAGAACTATTGTTAATCTTATGAATAAAGCAAGGATTATACCTTTATTTACATCCATTCATTTTTTCCATCCTAAGGAATAAATGGAATCTATGGTTGTATTTTGTTGAAAAGTTAGAGAAAACAAGAGAAAAGAAAATGAAAAGAGGAAAAAAGAGGGGAAAAAGAGTATTTTCTTATTTGTGTTTCCTTCTGGCAAAAAAACAAGGGAAAAAAATCATACTCTCTTCTTTGTGTTTCTTCATAGAGATAGAGGACAAGAGAAAACAAGTACTAAGGATAGAAAATAAAAGGAAGAGGATGTGTTTCCTAGAGGGGAAGGAAAAGTGTAAGGTTTAGTAAAAAAAATAAATCTTCATACATTTTATTTCCAATAGAGGATCAGACAATGAAGAGTGGCAACAGATAGGTTCTGAGTTTAATTTGGACAGATAGCATTCAAGGTAGTGAATCTTTCTTCCACTTTTTTCCAGCCCAAGTAATTCCTTTGAAAGGAATTTTTTTCTCACATTTTTCTTTCTTCTTTTGTTTCTTGATACAAAGAAAGAAACAAAGGATAAATAGGATGAGGAACTTGTTAGTGACAATAAAGAATGTTAAAAGGAGATGAGCAAAAACAGTCAAAAGCATGGTCGAAGTGAATCTTTCAGCATAGCTTTGAAAGCAAGGAAGATTAACTTTTTTACAAACACAACTTTCTTTCCAAGGGAATTACTTTTTCTGTCATATTTCCTTTCCTATTGTTTCTTTCACCCAAAGAAGGAAACAAAACATAAAGATGAAGAGTAACTTGATAATAATCAAAATTGTTAGGAGAGAAGACGAGGCAAAACTATGGAGGAATGCTTTGGCATATTGATAGGGATGCTTGTGCCAAGATACTTGTGAAAGAATATTTTCTTAAATTAAATATCCTTGTAGTACACAAAATAAAGATATGGCTCAAGGTGCAATCTCAATCAATAAATACAACAATCAACAAGCAAATTGTAATATTGTCAAATGCTAAACCAATATTAATAATAATGCATGTAAGATGTCTGCTTCCCTATGAAGAAAATACCAACATACACAAATAACAGTGAACTAGTGTATTTGTGATAAAATACTTGTGACTTATAATATCTTCCTAACCATAACAAAATATCATTGTAGCAAACAAAATACGGATTGCCTAATTCAAGAAAGTACAATCCCAATGGACAATCATGAAAATTAGCCAACAAATGCAAGCTAATTAGATGATAAAAAAAGAATGATAGATAATGTGCAGAAGATGCCTTCTTTGGTGCAAGAAAAACAACACAACATATTCAAAAATCAAAATGAAATTAGTTATACACAACTATTTCTATAATAACTGAAAAATTTTGAATTCTGACCTGAAGACATAGAACCAAAAAAAGTCTCCAGAAACTTCAGAATGACCAAAATTAAATTCTGCCCTGAGGACTTGCTACTCATAGTCCTGGAATTAATGCAATCAAATTAAAGTTAGTGTTTGTACTCTGCAGAAGAGGGTGCAAGTAGTCATAACCTTTAAATGCAAACCTGTATAATGAGATGGCCATCTTCAGAATTACCACAGCATAAGGCAAAAAAGGCAACCAACAAAACGCTAGTTAGCATATACATCTATCCTGTATTAGAAAATAGTTTAGCTTTTTGATAAGGCAATATATGCATACTGCATCATTAAGGACAGATTCACCAAAGACCAAAGCATATAGGTTGACATCTGTACCAAGCTCCTGTGCAGCAAAAAGAAAGGTCAAATAACTAACAAATAGAAAAGATTTACACAAGACACTGCATTTTAAAGATTGATATCTTTTTCTTTAGATATTTATGGATAATGGCTAAAAGGAACAATTCATTTTGAACAATACATGTCTTTCTTTGTTCCCATTGATGAATTTTTACTAGAATTTATGGTATTGCCAATGAATCAAATATTCATGAAGAAAGCTTAATGTGTGTGTGTGTGTGTGTGTGTGAGCTTGAAAATATTTTTTAAGATAAAAAAAATAAGAAAACAAACTTGAAAGTTTATAAGCTCAACTTGTTAACATTCAGAAACAAAACTCAGAAGTTCATGAACAATTTTATTTACACACTTGTAGAAGGCTCATTTACAATCCTTAGCCTATTTACTTAAATATATAAAAGGCAGCCCGGTGCACAAAGCTTCCACCAATACAGGGTCCCGTGCAAGAGTTAGACAATATTGGGTCTATTGTACGCAGCCTTACGTTGTATTTTGCAAGAGGTTATTTCCGCAACTTGAACCTGTCACATGATGATGACAACTTTGCTATTGTACCAAGACTCCCCTTCTATTTACTTAAATATATAAAGAATATAATATATGTCTAGTCACATTGATAGACCGACTAGAGAAGATTAGTAGACGATCCCAAAATCTAGTCAAAACCTTCCACAAGATGCAGAAATTCAATAGTACTAAGGTGCACCTGTGTAATCTATAGCATTCGAATAAGTAACAGAAATAAATCTCAAACATGCACACGCTAACACAAGTGTATAGTGTTGTTCAAAGACCTCACTCCTGTTCTACAGCCTATGCCACTCTGGTGCATCACCCCACAAATGCAATATACTTCCCCTTTAAAGGAGACAATGGGGTAAGCCTCTACAAATCCGAGGATAAAAACTCCAAGGGTGACACCTTACTCAACCGCTGAGATTTTGCAAGCTAAATCGGATTTCACTCAAAAAAAAAACTCAATTGAGCCTCTTCCTAAGAATGAAAATGAAACCTAGGAAAAAGATAAATTACCAAGAGTGTCACATGTTGAAGTGTTCAACCTTAGTTAAGCTCTTGGATTCATTTAGGAACTTATTATAGATGAGCATAAGAATAGTAGATGTTACAATAAAATTCATAAGGGGCACAAAGCCCTACAAGAGCTTATTATGTTCTAGCCAAATGACTTGATTCAATCAAATGAAACTCTTATCCGTCGACAAGCACATCTAGGCATCTCCCTTACTTCACAAGCTCGTCAAAAGTGCATTGTAAGATTCAAGCTTGACCTAGTCAACAACCACACCTTGGGTACCTCTCAAAGTCGCAACATTTTAAGAACCAAATTCTATGTAGTCTACCCACTATCTAGGCAATTACACATCAATGTAATTTATATGCTCAAACACAAATTCAAGATTGTAACATCGTAATCATAATATAAGATTTGCAATCTTCGAATTTTTAACTCCTTGGTCAAGCATCTCCTCAATCGACCTGCCTTGATTAGGGCTTGGTTCACCAATTACCTTGATTTGGGTCGCAAACCTTCAAGTTAATCAAGCACCTTCTAAATTCACACCACTTGCTTTTGAGTTGACCAAGCCCTTCCTTAATTCTGAACACTTGCCTTTAGGTACTCCAAGCATCTCTTTAATTTAAGTCAGATACCCATAAACTCTTTATCCACTCGATTTAGGCTAACCGCCCATGAATCCACCAAGTTCTTCCTAGATTTGAGTCACCTATGTTGTACCAAGGTAAGAGGTGTCAAGTGTCCACATGACATAATACTCATCAATACGATTGACACAATGGCACAAGAGACACTATTTGTGTCGAGTAGTATCAAGTTTCAGTAATTTAATGAAATGATATGTTTCAACCATGCCGTCCGATATAGTATAAGATTTCAAACCATTGGAATGATATGTTTCAACTCGGCATAATATGAGATTAAGAAAATATAAGCTCAATTACTACATTTATAAAAACAAAGTTGAACAAAAGATTGGTACAAAAAACTTTAATTTGATTCATATTAAGTATGGTTCTAGCTTGTCTATTTTTCCAATAACAAGCTTGAGTACAACCAACCTCAACTCAACTTACTTGATTACAGCCCTAAGGATTTCAATACACCCAACAACTAACCACACAATCCTGAATATTTGGAGCTAGTTACATGGATAATCCAAGCATTGAACTTGCATTTCGAGATTATGCTAGTCTAGTAATAGATATATGTAATATCATGTCCATAAAAAAATTTGCCTATAAAGGTTAACACTCAGTGCTTCTCATTTGAACATGCTAGTGTTGTTTTTGGAAGATTCTAAACCTTATAATTTTACAATTTTGAGAAAAAGATTCTTCAATATTTAGAAAGCTAATTGAAAGTATCTCAAAAAAGAGATAGAACAACTGAGAAAAAGTAAGAATCATTATCTCCATCCCAGTGAATAGCCTCCAAAAAATATGATCAGTTTCCCTAGTGAATGAATATATTTAATTATTTGACAAGCCAAGAAAAGTTAATGAAGGCATAAGAGAAATTGTTAAATTCACAGGAGCCAGGGGTCTGAGGCAAGGGAACCCATTGTCCCCCTACCTATTTGGTATCTGCATAGAGGTCTTCAGGAGGCAGCTACAGCAGTGTGCCCACCTCAGATTAGCTCACCTGGCCTATGATGATGACCTTCTCCTCTTCAACCGTGGGGATACAACACCAATTGGCACAGTGACCATTTGTCTATGGGAAGGCGATAGGACTTCAGGTTAACTGACTGAAGTCGAATATTTTTCTGGCCAGAATGGATGATTCGACACACAATCAACTCCTTTCCATTATAGGTTTTTAGGAGGGTGTCATGTCAATCATATACCTCGAGATTCTATAAGCTGCAGCACGTCTTCGACTATCTGATTCTAACTTACTCTTTGATCCGTCGTATCAATGATTGCTCGAAGAAAACCATGACTTATGCCAACAAGGCTCACCTCATCACTTCAATGTTTTAGGGGGTCAAGTGCTTCTGGCTATCCATCCTTCCAATTCCGTAGGGCATCATCGATCATATCTATAGTATCTAGTATCTGTCAATCATTCATGTGGACGTCCAAGCACCCCTCCCCCCTTATCTTATGTGTCAGCCGAAGGCTGAGGGAGGCTTGGTGTAGCATTCGAAATCCGATTTATTTCAAACCAATAGTTATTTTACCCTAAAAATCAAATTTCAGTAAAATAGGGGACCTCTTTATAAAGTACACCTAAATTTTGAATTTCCTTTTTATTATACTTAACTTGGGCCTAAATAACTAAGTTTAATATAGATTAGTGGGCCAAATTAATCCCTACACATAAATACGCAAATCCAAAGTCTTAAAAAGAGGGAGAGACAAACCTAGGATCGGGGAGAGTGGGCGACGGCCAAGACTTGGTTGCACGAATCAAGGAAAAAAAAAGAGGAAGAGAATCGTGGATCGAGAGGAGAAAAGAGAAGGAAAGTCGTTCCTCGATCGTGCGCTACGACATTTCGTGCCAGTATTGGTTTTGAGTGTTGTTAACACAAAGGCACGTCCTAAACTCTTCTTTTCCTCATTCAATTTATAGTATTTGTGCTTACTGAAATCTTTCATGAAAATAAGTAGAAGCATGTCTTGTTGTTAGATTTTAATGTGGTTTCTTGAGGTTTTTGAAGTTTTTTTTTCTTTTAGATCTTGTTGTTCTTGTCGAGTATTGTTGTTGGAAAACTGCAAGGAATGTTGCTGCATTTTAAGATTCTTTAGAATGAAGTCCAGGAGGTTTATAGAGGGCTGAGATGAAGGGCTAGGATGCGAGACTTAATTCTAGCAGGGAGGGAGTTGAGTCGCAAGGCAAAATGAGTCAAAATGTACAAAATGTGTCAAATTCCGTGCAACTCAAATCTGGCATGTGTCAAAATGTACAAAATGAGGCTTTAGAGGTTATTCATGTCAGATTTGAGTCGACGCCTAAAGACTTATATACATGAGGTTGCACACTCCTATATATTGTTTCTACATCTAATCGTCCCTCTCAAAAAAACTACGATTTCGTGCCCTCCATACATAGTGTATAATTGATGTCAAGGCCAAGTGACGGGCCTTTGTCAAGGTCCTGCTACCCCGATAGTGCTGGCTAAAAACTCTTAAGCGTACAGCGATATGTGGACATTTCCGGATGCATGTGGAGCCAGCCTCAGATCCTCCGGCATAGCTCTGCAATAGGGGGCACTAGAAGAGCAAATACTCCTATGTCTCACCTAATTACAAAAAGTATATTGTCGGTCCTCCTCGTAATCCTATCTATCTCTGATGGGAAGCCTCTGCAGTGCTAGCGTATGGAAAGTGATTACATGACTTGGTTGTAGATAAGTCTTCTACACCATTCGGGCCCATGACATCCTAGGATTAGGCCGTCTAAAGAAATCATATGCCTGGGCTACCCCTCCATCCTGTGCAAACCAATTCTACCCGTCTCTAACATCAGGTGACCCCTCAGCCTTTAGGATGAGATCACGTCCTTTGTAGTTCAAACTTGGCTATGTGCTGAACTAGAAAATTTGCAGGTATTCTGCAACTCATTAGAAATAAATATTGCATAATCATAAACAACCATGATATATAAACTAATCATGAATCTTGAACAATTTTTCAAAATCAATAGCACAATTGCTGGCTGGCTCCCTCTTAGGTTGTTTCTGAAGCCTCAAATCCTTTGTTGTCAGTAACAGATATAGCATGCTAGGGCTCGAGCAATCAACAGAATAGGAAACCAAAGGGTTTGATTGGAACAATACAATTTTGATACCATGAGTGAGGCAAATTAGTGGTGGAGGGAAGGAGTTGAAGAAAAAGAAAAACAAGAGAGAACAACTGAATAGGGCATTTCATGTTGAAGTTTGGGTCCCTAGTTGGAATGGTGTCATCTCATGATCTCATCACCATGTGTGTTGTGATAATACTTGATGCATGTTAACATGCATTGAAGTATGTCAAGATAAGTTTAGATGAATTTTATCCTTTTATGGTCTTTCACTTGATTTTCTACTCTTTTTTAATGAGATTATCTCAATTAGTAATTGAAATAAAAACAATTTTATTATTTTTTATTTTAATGTGTGTCTAACATGTGTGGAGATGAATTAATATAATTTTTACTCCTAAAATATTATTCCACTGTCTTAGTTACTTATATAAATACTACTTACAGAAATTAGATAATCATAGTTGAGAAACAAGCTACAAAAAATAAAACAACATTATACATTTTATATCATGCCAAGGCATGGTAAGTGTCAACATAATCAACCAATTAGTATTCAGTTTTAGTAATTTACCAAAATGATACATTTCAACTATGTTCCATAGCACGGTAGAGATTTTAAACAAAGATATCAGCTGTTGGATTCATCCATTTTTGCTATTACCAGACAAATTTAAGTAAATTTCAAATGAATGCCATGTGAATGAGGACATTTTACAGATTTCTACTAAATTATATGTATGATCAATTTGCAGGCAAATGTAGGATCAGATTTGAATAGAAATCAATTGATTTTGAGCACTAAAAACTAAAGTATATATGAAGCATATTTGGTTTAGTTACTTGACACCGATAAATAATTAATTGAGCTTTCTATTATTTCACTATCTCAACAAAATGAACATAGGATTTTTATACCTATTCTTTCTAGGAAAATGAAAACCTATCAAAATGAGCAGTATAAAATTACCAGACACCTGAAATATGTATAGCACTGTGACAGGATCTGTTGCTAACATAGGATCAGATCTGAATAGAGACCAATTAATTTTAAGCACTATAAAATAAAAGAATATATTGGAGCAAAATATATTGAAGCATGTTTGGTCTACTTATTTGACACCAATTATTAATTAATTGAGCGTTCTATCATTTCACTATCTCAACAAAATAAACATAGGATTTTTATACCTCTTCTTTCTAGAAAAATGAAAAACTATCAAAATTAGCAGTATAAAATTATAAGACACCTGAAATGTAGGATCAGCTCTGAAAAGAGACCAATTGATTCTGAGCACTATAAACTAAAGTATATGTGAAAGCATGTTTGGTTTAAATATTTGACAACGATTATTAATTAATTGAGCTTTCTGTCGTTTCATTATCTCAACAAAATAAGCATAGGGTTTCTATATCTCTTTTTTCAAGGAAAATGAAAACCTATCAAAATGAGCAGTATAAAATTATAAGACACCTGAAATATAGATAATACTGTGACAGGATCTGTTGCTGATATTAGAGCACCAAACATTAGACATTCAACCAGTGGCAGTTGATACATTAAATATGCTACACCACCAAGGTACCTGCAGTTGCAGGGAATGAGTTATACAGGGTTTATGAGGGAATACATACATCAGAAATGTGTCAGTTATGAAAACAATCTTACACTAGAACTCCTGTTACAACAGAAGCAATAAAGGTTCCAAAAATAGCCAATGTGATGATAGCTCCAAAGTTTGAGAAGAATGGTTCCTGGATGCAATAGGTCAGCTATATCAAACATGGAACTTTTTTATAGAACTATGTTATCATGATGATATCATCTGAGATAATAACAACTTTGGAACATTACCGGTGCTAAGCTAAATCCAGACTGAGTAGAGTGCAGTCAAGTTAAACATACACAAATACATGCTAAACGTAAGATAAGCAATTATGTGTGAATTTGCATCGGGAAAAAAAAGGATATAATATAATAGGGGGCAGCAAGAACAAAAAGAAAAATTCCTCATGGAAATTGAACCATCCCCTGAGAAAAAGCAAATCAACCAATAAGTAAAATGATATACTAACAATCCAGCTTAGCTAAACACTAGAATGATAGACAAGAACAGGAATATACCTAATATTTGTCTGTTTATTTGATATATTAGCAATTCCTCCAACAATTAAACCTGACACGTACAAGAAAAAGGAGATTTATTTCTCATGAATCAACTAAAACTTTCAAGACAGCATTAAAAAACAGCATGTTTCAAATATTTATGTTCAATCTATTTTGAGTTTTCAGAATGTCATCCCTAATGTTTATAATTCCTACAAAAGGGTGCCTACATTGTTCACTTAAGGCTTGTCATGCATCAAATATGAAGTTCATTGATGGATATTTACAGTAATGCTAAGGAGCATAGTTGCATTCAGCATTCAGGTATCAAAGAAGAATATCCATTAGCCACATTCATATATCAAGAAAATCCATTACCCACATAATGAAAGCCAAGATAAAACCAATATCGTGTAGTTTATTTGGAGCATATGACATCTTATCTCAGCCAGCCTCCCTTTTGTCCTCATCTATTATCTCATGAGAGAGAAAGGAGACGATAGTACGAAAATGAAAAAAATTATACTACTACCTAAATGAGTAGGACAAGTGGCCAGTGTTTAAAATAAATAAATGTGATAAAGACTCATGAAAATTAGAGCAAATCTACAAGAAATATTACAAGTACAAACAAAATATATTATATTTTGCTTCTTGATAGATTCAATTTCCTGAACCAATTTATTTTAACTAGATATATTTATTCATTGCTTCAGAGAAACATTTGCAAAGGCCGCTTACAATGTTGTGCTTAAAAAGCAAGGTAATGGATTGTATCAGTTTATGATCACATAAAAAAATGAGTCGGCTGAATCAATCTCTAATCTGTTATAGTCCTTGCTGTGTCCATGGAGCTCAGAGGCATGCAAGGTTTTTGTCAAGGTAGAGGGAAGAGAGGAGAAGATGAGGAGGTCAGAGCCGCCTTTTAAGGGAATATCCCTTTTCAAAAATCTTAATCCTAAAAAGTGGGCTTCATACCATATAGAATTTGGGAAAAGGACAATACAAGTGCCTTTGGAGCTTTTAAATGCCCTAAGCACAATCATAAAGATCATGTATAGGAAAATTTAATCCCCTCGGGACGGTCTAGTGATTAGCGCATGAAGTGTTGCCACTATGAGGTCTGGGGTTCGAATATCGGCAAAGCCGAGTAAATGTCTCCCTTATGTGCTAATCACTATTCCAAAGGCTAGTAGCCGCCCGTGATTTACCTTCTATGTGTTGGCCCTAGGACGGATTGGTGGGGATGCTGGGGCGAGCATATTCGCCTTTTGCCACCATGTATAGGAAAATTTATTTTTAATAATCTATTGTCACAACATCCTAATGGATAGCAAGGAGCATGACACCTACCAAGAACACATCCATTTAATCCTTGAAACCTTCAGACTGAGGAGTTATTTATCAATCTAAAAAAGTGTTTCTTCTTATACTTACAGTTGCTCTTCTTTGGTTCATTATTCCTACATACAGCATTTCAGCAAACATATACAAAATTAGAGCAATCAACAATTGCTTTAAACCCCATACCCTTTAAAAGGCTCAAAGTTTCCACAAAGTTGAAACTTCCATCAAGGTTTCACTAGGAATTTTAGTACCACAAGGGCTTCCATCACAAATTGTCTTAAGAGAGAGGAGATTTTCATTGGTTTAAGTTTGTCTCTCTAACTTTTTAGGAAATCAAAGAAATGACGACTAAAGCACTTGTCCTCACTTAATCTAACCAGACAAACAATTCAAGCTAGCTTGAGATGCATCTAGAGGTATCCTAAGCCAAGAAAGGCAACCCGTTGTCTTCTTTAGTAAGAAGCTCAATAAGACTTGACGGCACCTTATAATAAAAAAACTCACTATTCTTCAAGCCTTAAGGCATTGGCAATATTACTTATTACTAAATGAATTGATATTGAAGCCAAATCACAAAGCACTTAGTTTCATCCAATCACAAATAAAGTTGAGCTCCAAACATGTTAGATAGGTTAAGTTCCTCTTAAGGGTATACTTTCATCCCAAAGCACCAACCACTAGAAGATGGCAAACTCACACACACATAATATGAGTTATAGGCACCCTACACAAAATGGAATCACAATAATAAGATTTAAACACTTCGAGGGAGAAGTCCCTGCATGTCTTGACGATATTTTTTCAAGACCTCTAAAATGGAAACTACCACAATTGACTTTGTAACTAAAGATAGCTACCTATTTCATAGTGTTAGCTATTTTTTGCAGATCCTATGGAAACTATTTAGCACCAAACTCAAGAATTTATTCGCAATTTCAAATGACATATAAACTAAGGTGATTAATCATAGTTTTAAAAATCTACAAAGTGTCTAGTAGAGAAAAATCAAGAATTTGGAACTCTACTTTACCAAATGATTTCTTATAATAATTCTGTAACTCATTATGCAAGTAAAAATCCAATTGAGATTATCTAGTTAAAGCTTGTCATCCAATAGATTTAGTTTCATTAATACTAATTTTCTTGCCTGCCACCTTCCACCTTTCTAAGACAACTGAGAGCTTTTTTGAGTATATTCAAGAAATCGATATTGATGTGAGGAGAAAACTCACACTAATAGCTTTTATAAATGTCATGTAGATCCACATTATAGACAAAAGGAATAAAATGTAGGAAACTTGCTTTATATGCATTCACGTTGATTTGTTTGCAAAAAAATGCTTAACCTACCTCCTAAATTAAACACTAGTCTAATCAACATAGAAGATCTAATATCTTACAAAGAGGACATTTAAGCGCCTTCTTTATCAATTGATTTATTCAAAGATTGTAGCCCTAACGCTCTGACTCCATCTCTCCCTCAATGTAGCCTACTGATATGATTGTGAGGGTCATCGACAAGCAATGCTAGCTCCCTATCAAAGCACAAGAAGATAACTAGTTTAGTGGAAAGGTATTCCAATATAGAAGATGATTACGAGATGCATAGGTTACAAAAGAAGAATTATAATGCATAGTTCCTAACTTATTGAGTGAATGGAACAAGAACCATCAAAGTCATCTCCTACAAATGCACCTTTGATCGTTCACTCTGCGTCTATGCAAGGCATCATAAAACATGATTGAACATCTTCCTCACTTTTATGAGAGGTTCAAGTTCTTCTTAACAGGGAATATGATGTAATTAGGAATTCTTTAAAAGGTTATTTAGATTATTTGAGATTTATGTTACAGATTATATAAATAAAAATAAGAAAATATAGGGATATGATTTACCTTGATTGCAGGATATATTTTACCTTGATCGTAGAGATTTGATTAAATCTATATACTCTATATATGTATGAGATTGATGAATAAAAATATTTTTTTTTAATTCCTCCAAAACTTCTTAACATGGTATCAAAGTAAAAACCCTAGCCGTCTCTCCAAACTATAGTCGTCATTCCAAACCCTAGCCTCCTCTTCTCTTCCATTATTGATCGATGCCGACAACTCTTCTATTCCATTATCCACTACTCGCCTAGGAGGAACCATCGACATCAATCTATCACCCAAATTTCAATCATCCAAATCTCTGCAAGTGAGCCACATGTGCATTATGAGTTTTCTAGTTCAGTTCCACGTGACGGCATGTGAAAGAGCGTTGGTTACCATAAACCTCTTCGATTGTCACTATTCCATTTACAACATCTTCACGTACCTAGTGGCGTCAACATCTATTCAAGTGTGGGACATTTTTGTGTAATAGGTTCAGAGTTTTTTTAGTATTTCAGATTTAGTTCCTTGTTTTCCTTTATTCTTATCATTCTTTGGTAATATAGCTGAGAAGAAATTTGTCACGATCTTTGTTGATGAATGTCACCCCTCTACCAATCACCCTAGTCAAGGGAAGGATGATGATTATACTGTAACATCCTCTATTTCTGATCTTAATGAATTTGTTCTTGTTATGTCACCCATACAACAAGTTTATTCTCGGTGACATATTCCTCTTGATCCATATCTTGCTCCAGCTTATTCGTTAGCACAGTTTCAAGTGATGATCTATCAATTGCTCTTTGCAAATGTAAACGTTAATGTACCTATACAATGTCTTCTTTTATGTCTTATAATCACTTATCATCATCTTGTTGTTCCTTTATTGCATTTCTTGATTCTACATCCCTTCCTATAACTATTCATGAAGCTTTATCTCATCTGGGTTAGCATACTACTATGATTGAAGAGATGAATGCTTTGGATAACAATAGTACTTAGACCCTAGTCAAATTACTACAAGGAAGAAGGCAATTGAATGCAATTGGGTGTTTATAGTTAAAGTCAATCCTGATGGGTTTATTGCTCGATGGGTTTATTGCACGACTAAAAGTCTGTTTTGTTGCTAAAGGCTATGTCCAAAATTATTAAATGGATTATTGTGATACTTTTTCTCCTATTGCTAAACTTATTTCTGTCGAGTTCTTTATTTCTATAGTGGCCACTCAAAATTGGCCCTTACAATCCGTTAGACATCAAAAATGTTCTCCATGGTGATCTTAGGAGGAAGTCTATATGGAGCAACCGTTAGGCTTTATTGCTCAAAGAGAGTGTGGGAAAGTTTATCAACTTTGTAAATTCTTACATGGTTTGAAGCAAAGTCCTTGTGCCTAATTTGGCAAATTTAGTTAGGCAATTGTGAAGTTTAAAATAAAGAAATGTAAGTCTAATCATTTTGTATTCTAAAGATAATCAACAATGGGCATCATCTTGTTGATTATATATGTGGACGATATTGTCATTCCTGGGAATGATATTGTAGATATTTTATCTCCTAAATCATTTCTTCACAATCAATTTCATATAAAGGATTGAAGGATTCTAAAATACTTCTTGAGTGTTGAGGTAACAAGAAGTAAGAAAGGAATCTTCTTATCTCATAGGAAATATGTACTTGTCTTAGTCTGAGACAAGAAAATTAGGAGCTAAACCATATAATACTCCAATGACTCCTAAGCTGCGACTCACAAAAGATGGTGAGTTATTTGAGAATCATGAGAGTATAGAAGATTGGTTAAAAAGTTAAATTATCTCATTGTGACTCGTCCAAATATTTGTGAGTAGCATATGGTTTCTCCAACACTTAATCATTAATGAAAAAAATTCAACGAGGCTTGATCTCTATAGGATATGTGAAAACAAGAAGACACCTGGGAGTTATTTTCACAAAAGCTTTAAATAAGGTTACGGTAGATTAACTTAGTAACAAATTTGACATGATCAATATTTATGCTCCAACTTGAGGAATGTTACAAATTATATAAATAAAAATAGGAAATATAAGGATATGATTTACCTTGACTGTAAGGATATTAATTACTTTAATTGTAGGATTTGATTAAGTGAAGAGAAGCCTTGGCGCAACGGTAAAGTTGTTGCCATGTGACCAAAAGGTCACGGGTTCGAATCCTGGAAACAGCCCCTTGCAAAAAGTAGGATAAAACTGCGTACAATGGATCCTTCCCCAGGACCCCGCATGGCGGGAGCTTCATGCACCGGGCTACCTTTTTTTTTTTGTAGGATTTGATTAAGTCTATATACTCTACATATATGTATGAGATTGATGAATAAAAATAATAATAATTTTTCCAAAATTTCTTAATAATTTATTTTTAAAAAATAAGTAATTTAAATTAAGTTGAGAATTTGTTAAATTTTTTAGGTGACTAAGCTGTATTTTTATGAAGAACTAGTCTCATTGTCAATTTAAAAAGGGGTTAGGATGTGTTACGTTGGATTATCTTTTAACTATTAATATTTTTCCTCCTTTGAAAGGTTGAATTATTCACCATGCTAAATTAGTGCAATTCATCTTAGTAGGCATTTACATCATTGCTTCATTTAAAAGGGTGAAGTAGTGGATTTATAAGGCTAGTGTAGAGCAGAAGTTGGGTCTTCCAACTATATTATATTCTCATATTAGCCTCATGTGCATTTAGTTTATTTATTTCCATTGCATTATTATCCCATTGATTATTACACATATATTTGCAATTTACACCAATTGCAAGTGAGAAAGAGAGGACTAGAGAGAGATGCTCTCCCTAGGGTTCCAACCTAGCTGCCTTCCCCCCTCTCTCTTGATCATTTGATTTCACAATAGGATATAGGAGCACTTTCTGGCTTCCTACGTTTTTTTATTTGAGGTCATGCATGGTTGTATCTGGTGGTTCCGTTGGAGACCAAGGAGAAGCTGATATTCCAAGAGTTCCAGGGGTTTTGTAGGTGAAAAAGGAGCGCTGGTGCGGGGCTCACCTTGTCAGGCCATGCAAAGTTGCGGTAAGAACCGATGTTGTGGTGAGAGGTCTAAACTTCAAATGGTCTAGAATATATCACCAAAAGTCAAGGCTGTTTCTTTCATCTTTTTCCCAGTTCCCATTTCTAGTGGCATTCTCCATCTAAAATGATGAGAACGGCCCAATGGGAAAGAAGAAACTCATGAGTAAAGGAGTGTCTGCTACACGGTGAACGGTTACTCCCCATTTGCAGGAGGCAGACTTTCCAAACTTATAAGAAACCGCACAAAAGAGTGAGGGCTCTAAGGAGGATGAGGAAGAAGATGGAGTTGGAAACAGTGGGGATGCACAAAACAAGTATGTTGAATCGCTGAAGAGGAATTCTAGGCAACCTAGAAAGGAGACCTAGTGGCACTTATTCAAGGATAACAGAAAACAACAAGGGGGCTATGGTTTGGAGTTGCTACCCTCAGAAGATGAGATTGTTAAACCACCAGATACAGTCTTTGATGGAAGGAGATTGGGGATATTGCCTCGTTGGCTAATTCCCCAATAGGTTTCCTGAAGAGAAATAGCATTAAAGTTGTGTGAATCGGCGCTGCCGCAGGGTTGCGCGACCCTTCAGCCATGGCCACGAGATTGCATGACTCGTCCGACGCGACCACGGTGGTCGTGCGACCCCTCTACAGCGGTCACAGGGTCGTACGACACCTCCGCTACGGCAGCGGAAAGATTATGCAACCCCTCCGCTGTTGTTACTGGGTCAAGCGACCCCTCCACTGTGGCCACGGGGTCGTGCAACACGTAGCAGTTGTTGCGGGTTTAGTGTCGGGGTCGTGCCGGTACCAGGACGGAACGAGATGTTTTGCCCTCTCAGCACAGCACTTTAAACCACGGATATTGACATATATGGGCTGCTGATTTACTTGGCTAATGGCCATATCTATAGAAATTGGACGGTGCATTCATCAACAATCCTAGGTTGGAAGCCGAACTATGTAGCTATGCTGAATTCACTCCTCCGGGCTGCCTCTCTGATCATTCAATGTGTTTAGTGTCAGATTTAGGCGGTGACACTCGCATTCCCAAACCTTTCAAGTTTTCAACATGTGGGCCAATCACGCCACATTTTTGTCACTCATTGAAAGCAAATGGTCAGCCTATAAGCAACAATTTCATCAAGGCACTGCCCAATACAAGCTCCTGCAAGTTCTTAGCCTCTTAAAGCTTGATCCGAAGCAACTGAACACTGCTCATTTCCAGCATCTTGGTGAGGGCAGCGTCAATAGATGGAAGACGTGCAAGCTGCAGGTTTGGACACCGGTCGCATGGAGGATGGCTACAAGCTCTTACAGCAGAATACAGCCCAGCTAAGTGCAACAGAACACAGTTTCAACATGCAGCATGCCAAAGTGGGCTACTTCAAGCAAGTGGACCGAAACTCAGCCTATTTCCACTCCCTTGTCAAGCGTAACAACCGCCGAAACGAAATCACAGCAGTAGAAAAACTCGATGGGAATCTCACTACGTCATTTGAAGAGATAGTGCAGATTTTTACTATGCATTTCCAAACTCAACTTGGCACAACATCCAGCCGGCATCCTCTCTCACAGCAACTATTCCAATCTGGTCGGACCCTCATTCCAGATCAACATGAGCAACTTACTTGTCTATCTACTGCTGAGGAAATCAAAAATGTTTTGTTTGACATTGGGGATCAATGGACACCTGGTTTGGATGGCTATGGGTCCATGTTCTACAAGCATACATGATATATAGTAAGTGAAGATTTTATTGTTGCCATCATGGAATTCTTTCACCATGGAAGACCACTTCACCAATGGAATCATACACTTATAGCCCTCGTCCCCAAGTCTGCTCGCACTAGTAAGGTAACTGATTATCGTCCCATTTCCAGTTGATCAATGTTTTATAAAGTTATCTCTAAGATATTGGCAGGACGACTTTTGGACATCTTGGGCCACCTTCTCCATCAATCTCAGACATCTTTTGTGCAGGGTAGACTTATTACTAATAATATACACTTAGCTCTGGAAATATGGTCATAAGTGCATCTCACAACGTTCTATCATGAAGATCGATCAACAAAAGGCCTTCAACTTGGTGCATTGGACATTTCTACATGAGGCTCTCCTTGGATTGAATTTCACAGAGCATTTTATTGGATGGATTATAGAGTGTCACAACTACATCTTTCTCACTGGCCATCAATGGTGGATCCTTTGGACACTTTCGAGGAGCTAGAGGGTTACGGCAAGGTGACCCACTATCGCCTAGCTATTTGGTATATGTATTGAGATCTTTAGCAGGCAACTACAGCAGCGCACATCCCAATCGGGTTTTGGCTACCCACAGTGTGCCCACCTCAGATTATCTAACCTAGCTTACACAAATGATTTGATACTTTTTAGCAGAGGAAATACTGCATCCGTCGAGGCCTTGACCGCATGCTTGCAGGAGTTTGGACTTCGGCTTAATCACCTAAAATCAAGCATCTATCCGACGAAAGTTAACAACACGACGAGTAAGAGGCTTCTCTTCCTCACTAGCTTTCTAGAGAGTACCATGCCTTTTCGATATATGAGGATTCCACTGGCTGCGACACATCTTTAAATCAAGGTTTAAAATTTAGACATGTGCCGAGATTTCGGTCCCAGACTGGAACGATATGGTTTCGATATTTTTTATTTATATATAGTAATTATTAGATAAATATATTTATTGTGTATAATTTAAAAATAAGTCGTATATTGATTTTATATAAGTTCTCCATTATTAAAATTTTTAATATTATTAGAAAAAATAATTAAATATAACTTTATTTAAAGAAAAATTGATCTATTAATAACTTGAATTAAAATTAATATATCATAATATGTTACCTTACTAATATTAAAAGGAGTGATGTGAATCAGATGAAACCATTGATTCTTATAATATTTTACTTAGGCAACCTTTATAGTTCTTCAATATTCAGATTAAATAATCATAATTATATAAATTATTACAAAATATCATTTTATATATAATAATTATATAAATTAACTATTTATTTATTTATTTATTTAATAATTTAAATAATATATATTTAAAATAGTAAAAAAAATTAGTATATCAATTAAACATTAAAATAGTAAAAAAATACAAATAATTTTAAAAAATATCAGAATATAAATTTGATTTATTAAAATTTTTAAATAAAATTTAAAATAGTAAAAATAATTTAAGAATATTATTTAATAAAATTTATTAATTTTTAAAAAACTTTAAATATATTTTTTATATTTTATTGGGATAATTTAATTAGGATTTATGAAAGCCTCTTGAAAATATCACACTTCAATGAGAATTGTTTGATTTATTTAAATTGTAATATTAATTTTGCAAAGTAACGCCCCCGACGCCCCCACGACACCTTTGACGAGCTGCGGACGCCTCTGACGGCGCCGGAGGCGTCTGACAGCACCGAAGGCATTCGACGACGCTTCCGACGACGCCAGAAGCATCCTGCGACATTTTCGGCTAAGCCAAAAAACATCGCATCACGACGCTTGCGGCAACCGCGATGCTTCAGGTGCCCCACAACGCCTCCAACGGCACCGGAAGCATCCGATAATGCATCGAGATATCAAATTACACCCCATGTTGGATTCCCTGATCCGTCATATCAACGTCTAGCCACGGAAGGCACTGTCTTACGCTGGCAAGGTGCAGCTTATAACATCAATACTTCAGGGCGTCGAGTGCTTTTGGCTATCTATTCTACCTTTACCTCAAGGCATCATTGATCACATCTACAGTATTTGCAAGTCTGTTATGTGGACGTCCAAGGCTCCAAGCATCCTCCTGTATCATGGACAGATATGTCAGACCGAAGGACAAAGGTGAATTGGGTCTCGGAACTTGCGAGCCTAGAATTTAGCTCTCCTAGCAAAGGTATTATGGCACACAAAGAGGATGCATTCTAGATCAAGTGGGTACGTCATACCTACTTACTCACATTGACATTTGGGTGTGGCTCGTTCGGATTCCCCGTTGGTAAAGTGATTGTTGCAAATATGGGATCTCATATTAGCGACTCTGGATCACCAGAGGCTGCTCGACAGCGATTGGTAGATTGGTTTGCGTAGGATGATGGGGTGGTCTTACGACTTCTTCAAGCATCTTAGTCCTAAAAAGTCGTGGGCTCGGATTGTGTTCTGGATGTTGACGCAGAGTCGGCTTCCCATTAGAGATCGGCAAGACTACTTGAAGAACAAACAACACATTTTTTATTGTAGGTGATGGAGACACAGGAGCACCTATCTTCAAATGCCCCCTCCCCCCATTACAGATTTGTGACGGAGGATCAAAGATTAGCTTCATATGCGGCAAGAGATGTCCACCTACCGGCGGACAATGAGAGTCTTCGGGCGGAATTACCATGGGAGCGGGACTGTTACAAAGGCACGTCATCTTGCCTTGTCATCTATGATCCATTATGTATGGAGAGCCCGAAATAGTAATTTCTTTGATGAGGGATAGTTAGATGTTGAGAGGATATACAAGGGTATACATCTCCATGCATATAGGACTTTAGGTGTCTACTATGATCTAATATTTCGCATGAGTAATTTCTAAAGTCCCATTTTGTGCATTTTGATACATGCTATACAATTTTACTTATCCAAAAAAAAATAAAGTTGAAGTTAGGATCTCGGAAAGCGTCTCATGCTCAGTGGGGGTGGAGGATTTTAGGCCAATAGGATGCTGTAATGCGACTTATAAAGTCATAATAAAACTGCTGGCTAGAAGGTTATTAGAGATTCTGGGTTCCGGCACAAATAGCTTTTTTCATCAAAGGGAGAAAACTGGCTGATAATACACAGCTAGCTCAGGAGCTGCTCAAGTAATACAGCAGAAAGAGGATCTCACCTAGATGTATGATAAAGGTTAATCTACAAAGAGTATATGATTCTGTCAGCTGGGAGTTTCTGAGAGATGGTCCGTCAGGCTTGGGGTTTCCCCATAGTTTCATCAAATGGGTAGTGGAGTGTGTGTCAAGTATCCTACTCAGTGAAGGCGAATGGGAGTTTATATGGATATTTCAAAGGAAAAAGGGAGCTCCAACAGCGCTGTCCCTTATCTCCGAATCTTTTTCTATTGTGCATGGAATACCTATCCAGACTGCTAGGGCAGAGGACCGTAAATTCTGATTTTAACTACCACCCAAGATGTGGTAGTTTGAAGAACATGCATCTGGCCTTCAAAGGTGATTTAATTCTCATGGCACATGGAGATATCACCTCAGTTAGAATTCTTCTCCAACGACTTTTAAATGTTGGAGCAGCTTCTGGGATGAATGTGATGTGATGAAGTCAACCTTTTATACAGCATACATAGTTAGACCAGAGCTGAAGCAAATTCAGGAGCTCATACAGATTCTGAGGGGCACTCTACCATTCAGGTATCTGGGTATCCGGATATGCCACTGGATTCAACAAAATTGAAAGTGATGCATTATGCTCCACTACTGGTTTGGATAGCTAACCTCATCAATCCATGGACTAATATGACCTGATCTTCAGCCAAAGCAGAGTTGATCAGAATAGTGTTGCAGGGGGGTGGAATGTATATGGTTCTCCATATTCCCAATCCCTGCAGTGATCATATCTCGAATTACTCATCTGTGTAGATTGTTCTTGTGCGGAGTGACGAGGTAACTGGTGGCATGGAAAGAGATGTGTTGTCCCAAAGAGGAAGGGGGCCTAAATTTTCAAGACTCTAGGAGCTGGAATCTAGCTTTGCTTACCAAGATGCTATGGAATATTCATGCAGAAGCAGACTCGCAATGGGTGAAGTAGATCCAAGAATTTTACCTCAATTTTCACTCAATATGGGAGTGGCAACTGCAAAATGGCAGCTCACTGATCTTCAAGTAGATTGTTGAAATTGGCAACACCCTTCTGGAAAGAACAAGTTCGGTAGATACAGCAATACATCTCATGTCAACTTGGTGTTTGGAAGGCAGATTGAACATAGTTAAAGTTCATGACTTTTATAGACAAATGGGCCAACAACAGCAACCCATGAAACTGATTTAGATTCCTACATCCTCCTGAAACAATCATTCATTTTATGGCTAGGGGTGAGAGAATTCCGCAACAATGAGGTAAAGACCTTAGACCATGTAATTTTTCGGATATGAGATCATGTGGAATGAATGGGGTCATGTTCAGGATTGGATGTTTATTACTCATCAAATGAGAACCTTAAGGAGTGTTATTAAATGGTTGATGGAGGCTCAAGGCACAAGTTGGAGGAGTCGGGCGAAGAAGATTGTTTTTGCTTGCACGGCATATCAATTATGGTTGACTCGTAATAAACGAGTTTTTGAGAGAATGGTGTGTGCTCTAGATGGCATAATATGTTTAAAGTGCAAGTATATAAGATTTTGTTCTTATTGTATCCCGAGGTTCAAAGATTATATGAATAATGGATTATTGGGGCTCTAATAGATTGAGAGAAGATGGATAGGGTATAAGAAATGTAATAGAGTGAAGGTGTGTTTTGGGTCTTGTACATGTTGAAAAAGGACAAGGGTTGCGTGTTAGATTGTCAGCCAGCATGAGCAAATGTTCAATGAATGGATCTATCAAACTATTGTTCTAATGCTAGGATGTTCTCCGAAATAAATGCGTTGCAGGTGTAACTATAACATCTCAGCAAATACCATTACATCTCTATGAGAACTCGGGTGCAATGTTAAATATGCAAAAGTTAGCGTTATAGCCGTCTTGGCAAGAATCGTTGCATCTCTATGAGAACTTAAGTATAGTGTTAAATATGCAAGAGTCCTCACACCATAGATTTGGTAAAAATAAATATTATAAGAAAACTAATTGTCTAAGAATTGGAACATGGAATTTAAAAACGCTCACGGGTAAAACAATGGAGATAGTAGATACGATGATTAGGAGAAAAATTAATATTATACAAAAGACAAAATGGATAGGAAAGAAAGCAAAGACGATAGAGAATTTGAATTTTAAGTTATGGTACAAGAAATGAAATAGGTATCGTTGTTGATAGTTCACTAAAAGATGAAGAGTAGGAGTAATTAAAAAGGAGGATAGGATTATAGCACTCAAGATAGTAATGACGAACGAAATTATTAATATAATGAACAAATATGCACCTCAAGTAGGATTAGATGAACACACCAAATCTAAATTTTGGGGCGATCTAGATGAAGTATTAGAAAGCATTCCACCAACCAAAATGATTTTAATAAGAGAAGATCTAAATGAGCATGTAAGCATGAAAAATGAGGAATGTGATAGGGTGCATGGGGTTATGGATTTGGGACAAGAAATGAAGAAGGAAAAAATTATATTGGATTTTGCGATAACATATGACCTTATACTAGCCAAAACTTTTTTTTAAGAAAAAAGAAAAACACTTGATCATGTTCAAAAGTGGGAATAATAAATCACAAATTAACTTTCTTATGGTTAGGATGAATGATAGAAAGATTTATAAATATAAAATTTAACAGTCCATCATAGATTAGTAGTGTTGAATATACGCTTCAAGCATAGTATCAATAGAAGGAAAATATGCACGACTCCTAAAATTAAATTGTGAAAGTTAAACAATGGGAAGCAAAACATATTTAAAGAGAGAGTAAGAGTCCAAGTATCAGGAGAAATATACAGTGACTCAAATATGACATGAGATAAAATGGTATCAAAGTTGAAAATAGTAGTCAAGAGTGTACTCGGTAAATCAAAGAAACGTGCATGATTAAGTAAAGAATCTTAACGATGGAATGAGAAAGTACAAAAGAAAGTAAAGGAAAAACAAACAACCTTTAAGGAGTTATATATTTATAAGAACGAGAAAAACTAAAAAAAATATACATTAGCCAAGAAAGAGGCTAGAAAGTAATGAATGAAGCTAGAATGAAACTTTTTAACACTTATATCAAAAATTGGATAAAAAAAAGGGGAAAGAGATATTTACAGAATAGCTAAAGTGAGAGAGAGGAAGATAAGAAATCATATCTAAATAAAATAAATTAAAGATGATTGCAATTGAGTACTAATAAACGATGAGGAAAAAAAAGAGATGGATGAGGTATTTTCATTATATTTTTAATGAAGGTTTAGATGATCAATTTAAGTAAGTCAAATAAGTATAGTAATTTTAAATTTTTATCATAGAATTTAAACTTATAAAGTAGATCAAGCTTTAAATAGGATGCAAAATACCAGATGAGATTCCGATAGAGGTATGGAAGTGCCTTGGGGAACAAGATTAAGAAAGGAGGGTAAGTACTCTAATTTCTTTATATTGAAAAGTTATTCAACCTAATATCGAAAACTAATAAAAGGGTAAATACTCTAGTTTTCTTATATAAGAATAAAGGCAGCGTACAAAATTGTGCAAACTATAAGGGTATTAAACTAATGAGTCATACAATGAAACTATGAGAAAGAGTAATAGAAAAAAAAAACTAAGGAGAGTACAATGACCAAAAATTAATTTTGATTTATATCTAGAAGGTCGATAATAAAAGCTTTACATCTTCTTAGGCGATTATTGAAAAATATCAAGAAAAGAAGCAAGTCTTACGCACAGTATTCGTCAACCTACAAAAAGTTTATGATATAGTCCCAAGAGAAATTATATAGAAAATTTTAGAAAAGAAATGTTAGTATAGCGTATATTGAACTAATTAAGAATATGTATGAGGATATAATGACAAGTGTGAATATTTATACCGGATTTACTGAAGCATTTCTATAAAGATAGGGTTACATCAAGGATCAGCTCTAAGTCCCTATCTTTTTATACTAATCATGATGCATGTTGTTTGCAGATGATATTATTTTGGTAAATGATACACATGAAAGTTGAATCTTTGGCGAGCAATGCTAGAAGTGAAAACTTTAGGCTTAGTAAAGTAAAGACAGAATATATGGAATTTAAGTTTAACATTATTATACGTAATGAGGCAATTGTTAAGATAGGAGATGACGAGTTGTTTATAACAGAATTTTAAGTATTTAGGATCATTTTTACAAAATGATAGAGGGATTGAGAGAGATGTCTTATATAGAATACAAATGGGATGGTTGAAAGAGAGGAGAACGTCAAGTATTCTTTGTGATCATAAAGTACCTCTAAGATTTAAAGAAAAATTTTATAAAGTGACGGTTTGACCCGCTATGTTATATTAAACTGAATGTTGAACTCAAGCACATGAAAAAAAAAAATGAGAGTGGTAGAGACGAGGATGTTAAGGTAGATGTGTGGGCATACAAGGATGTACAAAATAAAAAATGAAAATATTAGAGAGAAAGTTGAGATTGCACCTATTGAGGAAAAACTTCGAGAAACGCGTTTAAAATGATATATGCATATCAAACAAGGAAGACCAAAAATAACTTGGTTAGCAACAATAAAACAAGATAAAATTTATTTAAATATAAATGATAATATAATAGAGGATAAAGCCCAATGGTGTAGAAGGATTTATATAACAAACCCCACCTAGTGGGACAAGGCTTGGATGTTATTGTCGTCGTACAGGTTTTATAGATGAATTGCATTTACATGTACATAAAAAAAAATGACAAAATCAAGTATTGTTTATTCTCACACTTTAGTTAGGTAATCATCATTCCTACAGTTGGTATTAAAGTGCTCAAACATTTGAATTAGCATTTAAGAATAATGGCTGCAATCAACGAAGCTACTACCATTTGTCTACATTTTGCTCATTTGGAATATACAGATAGACGTACTTGTGGATATATTTTGATGTGTTTATAGCACTTGAAGAGTCTTATGAACGACGAAAAGATAAGAATGGAGATCTTCTGAATGAACAAAGAAATATAAAGAGAAATACAAGGCTAATTGAAGAATGACATGCATTGATATGTGGTCGTCCTATAGAGGAGTTGAAAAGGTGAGAAAATACAAAAGCACTAGGAATATGAGGGGAAAAAATCATTGAGCTATATAAGGGCACATTTAACTTAAAGATAGCTAAGTGGGAATCTCTTAAGAGCACAACTTGACACATTCAAAGTGATGGATAAAGATATCATTACCAAAATTTCAAGATTTAAGCTTTATTGGGCCTTTGATTATTGAAGTCACAAAGCAAGACATGCTAAGGAATGCTCTAGATAAGTTTTTATGAATTTGTATAAGGTTATTGTCAAGAAAATGATGCATCTGAATGGTCAAGTTTGACTAGCTAGCTTTGAAGTGTTTAGCAAAAGTTTTTAAGTTTTGTTAAGTTTTTAGTGTGTGCATAAGTGTGAAGGACTTAACATAGTACACACATGAGTTCATGTAGTTTGCTGACTTGACATGGTTAAGTTTGTTTGTTGGATGACTCATTGCGGTTGAGTTGGTTATTTGGGTTCAATGGTTCAAAGACTTGGTATGAGGTGGACTCAAAGGGCAACAAGAAGGATGGCATGGAGCAAATTCGCAAAACTTGGTCTTTTTCGAAGTGAACTTTAGGACAGCCTAGAACAAGGTGAACTCAGGTGAGGAGAAGGATGGCATAGATTAAGCTCGTGGAGCTTAGTGTATCCAAGGAATGAAAGCCAAGCAAGAAGCACCAATGAGGTTGAAGACCTAGAGATATAAGAGCCTGAGAGATTATGTGGGTGAAATATAATGAATGGATTTATGCTTTTGAACAACATTATTAGAGTTAATATGTTTATCTAGATAGGTGTAAAATACCTAGTAACTTAGTTTAAAGCCTTCAAGAGGGGATTGTTGATCCCAAGTTGGAGTATATGCCTTAGCTCAATCCCAAAACTTGTGTAGGCTAACAGAGAGGTAAGTCAAGCAAACAAAAGGCCACCAATAATATTCAATTTACTGGAGGGTGAACCCAATCGACTAAAGAGATCAATCAATTTGATAGTCAACTGGATGTGAGAGTTCAATGAACAAAATATTTTTATTCGAGTAACAAGCAAAAATGAATGTTCAGTCTAGCCAACTAGAGGCTCTATAGTCAATTGAACAGATTACCAATTGATATATTCGTTGGTGACTCAATGGTCATTTGTGCAAGATAAATCTGTTGATGGCCATTTTATATAAGCTCTTAAAGCTTTGAACTTGTAAAGTTCCAAAGAAACATTCTTTAATTACTCCGTACAAGTGTCTACATTGCTCAAAGATTTCTCAAGGGCTTGAATAAGGTTAAAGGCTTCCTTTCAAGCTCTTAGCAACTTATTTTATTTAGCTTTGCATTTCATTATATAAGAAAGGAGGGATTTCATTATAAGCATCCCAAGGTTCTAGTAGAACATTTGTTCGATGGTTGGATACCTACAGATTATTGTGCAAGCAATTGACTAATGTAACAAACCAGTCAACTGATGGCATCTAGAAAAGCATAATCAAAGTTAGAAAGAAGCTGAAGAGCTCATGTAATAAAGGGCACCTTAGGGACTCGGAATCACTATTGAAAGTGCTCTTTTTTTTAATCCCAAGATTAACTCTCTTGCTCTCAAAAGTATTCAAATCTTCTCTTCTTCCTTATACAAAAGTTCCATTCTTATAACAAAAAAGAAGTGTAAGGGATTTCTCCAACAAAAGATAGTGAAAAATCAAGGTTTGATAAGCTGTGAAATAGGGGTAGAGAGGTGTCAACCCACATTAACTAGATTGTGTTGGTTTGTAATTAATTGTTCTTTCTTTAAATTGTTTTGTTTGTATTTTTTACTACACTAATCTCTTATAGAGACGAAATCAATTAGAAGCAAATGTGTATTCACACCCCCCCCCCCCAACCTCCTCCAGCCTCTCTTAAGTCCCAACAATTGCTATCAAAGCCCAATCACTCCCAAAGACTAATTGCTATAAGGAGTAATTCTTGAAGAGAAGGCAATGCAAAAGAGATATAGCACAACACGGCCCCCATTTTTTTATGGCACAAATTTTACACATTGAAAAGATAGGATGGAGTATTACCTTATGAGTGACATTGAAAATTTGTATAGTGCCATGGAAGGATTTGTAATGATAGTGGACGAATTCAAAGTGCAACTACCTTCTAAGGATTGGACTCACAAAATGAAGAGGAAAGGGCAAGCAAATGCAAAGGCAACAACTCTCCAATGCATATTGTCTTAAGAGCAACTCAACAAGTTAAGACACTTCACAAGTGACAAAAAGCATTGGGATAATCTCATTAAGCTTCATGAAGATATAAGAGATTCTAGAATTGTCAAACGAGACTTGCTTGTCAATTAATTGTAAAATTTCACTATGCGAAACTGAGAAAATGTAAGCCAAATGAAAGGGAGGTTCAAGGAGATCTTGAATGGACTCTATATCATCAAGGATAAGATAGAAAATAGGGACTGCATATTTAAATCAAAAGTTAGTGTGACATGTTTTGAATGCAATAAGAAGGGGCATACAAGTCAGAGTCTCAGGAACTTCAAAAATGAGAAAAAAAAATCCAAAAAACAACATAAAAAGAAAGCATTCAAAGCCACTTAAATTAACTCTTCATCATCAGAGTCATCAAAGGAAGAAGAGTTTGCAAGGTGACATGGCACGTGGCTTTCATGACCATAGATGATGGGGTGAGAGCTCTAGTGAGGAGGAAGAAGAAGTTTCATCTTCCAAGGAACAACTATCGTCTAGCAATGATGAGGTACTCTCTCCCATAGTACATAAATTTATGAAACTATAGCATGTTTTAAGCAATTCGTTAGCTAGGTTTAAGGATAGGGTTATGCCTCTCCAAAAGGAGCTTAGAGATCTTAGGGGGAGACTTCTTCATCTTCTATTGACAAAGGTCAAGAGGGAAATTCTTCTTAAGTTGAACAACATAAGGAAGAAAATTCCTCTTTAAGGTTACAAACCGATGAATTAAAGAAAAGCTTGGAATTGTTTTGTTTGGGTTCCAAGTATCTAGAAACAATACTTGGGAGTCAGCAGGCCCTATAGTAAGGCGGGTATTGGCTATAAGCCAAGACAAAAGGAGATCTCATATGTATCATTGACTTGTAGGAAATACCTCCTTCATGCCTAAAACTATCACTAAAAGAATTGCTAGGTTTAGAGTAGTCAAAGCTTAGGTAGGGTTATAAATGAAGCAAATGTTTATGAACAAGCTTGGTGTTCGTCTTGATAAGAGTTTGTTTATATTCGTTTATTACACACAAATTCAATTAAACGAACAAGCAGCTCGTTAAACTAAACAAACAAGCTTGAACACATATGTGTTCAGCTCATTAATGTTCGTGAACAACATTTGTAAATAGCATTCGTGAACAATATTCGTGATTAACATTCATGAATAACGTTCATGAACAATATTTGTAAATCATGTTCATCAATAAAACTCTTATCAGCATGCTCAATAAACAAAGAAAGTTTCAAAATGAACAAACAAGTTTGTAACCAACCAAACAAACTTAAAATATAAAAGTTTCAAACAGTCAAACAAACTTAAATTGAGAGCTCGATAACATCTAAGTGAACCAAGCTCAAGCTCAAGTCAAGCTTGAACCAAGCTCAAGTTCATAAAAAAGAAACTAGGTCAAGATTGAACAATCATTTCAAAAGTTTGGTTCATTTTAGGCTCAGCTTGGTTACCATATAAAACAAGCTTGAACACCTTAAAACTTGGCTCGGCTTGGCTTGTTTACAGTTCTAAGCTTGGGTACCCAAGCTGTTTGGTTAACTATATAAAACTTAATGGATCTTAGGTACCAAAGGATTTAGTATTTCATAGTAAGTACAAGTCAAGGTACAAACCAACGAATTCCAATAAATAAATATTGGATAATGGGTGCTCTAGGCACATGATGAGAGATCATCAGGACCACCTTCAAGCACAAGAACAAGGAAATGGTATCCTTTGCCATTAGTGGAAAGCTCAAAGTGATAGGTTTAGATAATATTGAACTAAAATTTTTTCATTAAGAAAGTACTTCTAGTAGAAAACATAAAATTTAACTTAATATTAGTCAATTGTGTGACAACAGGTTGTTGAGTTTCACTCAACCAAGTTCACCAAGTGTTTGGTAAAGCACAACAACCTAGATACTATCATGCAAGTAGGACATAGGAAGAATATTATATATGTTATAAATCCTTGCTTGTGTTTCTAAACTTTCTAGTGAGTGTCTCATGAATCGAGAAGAGGGAGAATGGTTGTGGTATACGAGATTGGCACACACCACCATGAGGCAAATCTCAAAGTTATCCAAGAAGGACTTGGTGAAAGGCCTGTCAAATATACAATACATCAAAGACAAAATTTGTGACGTGTGTCATTTGAATCATAATGTACTTTCCGTTGAATAGTAGTAAATATTATTTAGCTATAATAGATTATTACACTAAGTCTTGTGTTCATTTTTCTAAACATAAGAATGATAACCTAGAAACGCTAGCTAGATTTTATAAAAGAGTAGAAAACAAAAAGAATCTCAAAATAAACTGAATTCGGAGTTATCGTTATGATAATATGAGAATTCTAGTTTTCCAAAATTTTGCAAGGAAATTAGGTATATGCGTGAGTTTTCTTGTCCTAGAACACCTCAACAAAATAAGATCGTGGAGAGAAAAAACCAAGCCTTACAAGAGGCGGTTAGGTATGCATACTCACTACCTAGTTACCTTTGGACTAAAGCAATTAATGTCGCATGTCATATTAAATATAGGATTTATCTATATAGGTTTTTAGGAAAAAACATAGACCTTTGGTATACAAAAGTTGATCTTGTAGTTTCAATTGAGCATAGAATCTTATAGTTTGAAACTCTTAAACCAACTTAGTATATTTAATAGTGATGCCAATTAACTAAAATCATGTTATCAAAAAAATGTCCACGCAAGAATAGGACTAAAATCTTATCACCAATTCAATACAACTAAAATCTTATCACCAATTCTTATTGAAGCCCTATATAGAACTAGTCTTGTGAAGGGATAAATGATCTGATATCCATAAGAGGGGAATAGGGCTTTGTCAGCAATGATGCAACCAAATCTTTGTGATAGACAAACCATTGAAGAAAATTCAATGGGTAATAAATGGGTAGTTGGTCAAAGGAGTATACTTATACATGGCTAAATCAAAAATAAGGACCGAAAATTATTTGGTCTAGCCATAACTGGGATTGACTCAAAGCACTTTCTGCCAAAGGTGGAGGTTTTGAATTTGTACAATGACATTGTTTGGAGGGGTTTAAGGGGTTTAAGGGGCTAAGGGGATTAACCTTGTCACGCCTACCTAATTGGGAATTGTATAATATCCATTGTAATGTGTGACCACTTTGTGGTCAACGAAAAAGATAAGAAGAAAAGCACTTAATATGTGAGTAGTTCTGTAGAAAAACTTTCATTCAATTAATGATGATAAGTGGTTCAATGTACAAGAATAAGATAAGTTTCTAGAAATTCCTAAAGTGATTTGAAGTAGCATAGGTGTGAGATCTGATTTTACCCATATCCCTAACAAAGGATTTACCATATAACAATTTTTTAGTTTAGCCACAGCTATGAGCCATTCCCCCTATGAAACCAAGGTACTATACATGGTTATTTATACTCTAGCCCACCTCGTACTCTTATACTATGTAAATTTTAGTTAAAGTCATGCCAAAAGATATGGTTCAAGAGTTGAACACGCCAAGTAAACTTAAAATTAAATATGTAATAACTTATTTTATTTAATTTTGAATTTTGTATTAGTAAAAGACACAACTCTTTCACTCCAATTGGTATATTGAAGAGGTATTTGTACACTATAAAAGGAGATAAAAAACCATTGACATTTGGCACTATAGGAGAGTCTTAATCTGTATTGCCCTCCCCTATATTTTTTTTTTCTTAAGTGTTTTTTATATTATATTTCTTATGTGTGTATATGGCAAGTCTCCTCACCAACATGTCTGACAGTAGAGATTATTCTGATTTTATCCTTGAGATAGAAGGTTTGGAACCAGACCCACAGAACCAGACTAACAATTGGACTTAGGATCATGAGCTTTGATTTCGTTTTGGGTTTTTCACCAATATTTCTTATTTCTATGCATTAATTTTGTGTTTTGATTCGAGATATCTCTTGATCAGTATATGCTACGTGCAAATCAGCAAAAATCCATATTTTATATAATATGGCACAGACAATAATTAACCAGGCGTCCATTTGAAAGCACTGATTAACTCCAGTAACTGTCTCTCTTTTTTTCCATACAAGTAACTCAGCCTATAATGAAATTCTCGTAGATTCGAACTCATCTGCCAAGACATGTCCAAGAAGGGAGGGTAGGAGGGTGCGTGAGCATGTGAAATCATGAAAAGAATCACACAACATACAGAGCGGAATTCTATACGCAAATGCCTAGTTATGATGTAAAAAAGATCAAGCAAGCGAAAGGACTTGGTAACGCCCAGAAAAAGGATTTTGAAAGACAAAACGTAAGTGAATCCGACCTTTCTTTGTTCTCAAGCCATTACCTATGAGAAGGGAGACGCTTGCCTCCGGTAGGTAGTAAAACTTGCGGCGACGGAGGAGGTGGCCGACGAGGAAAGAAAGAATCAGCATTGATATCTGGAGCAGGATCCCTAACCCCGCCGCCTGCTGCTCCTCGCCCGGGTCCGGAGGCGGCAGGATTCCGGGAGCAGACGCCGACACCTTCAAACCCGACGTCGTCGGCATTGATCTCTGTTTTGTCGAGCCGATCGATCTCTATCTGTCTTCGTTAATCCCAAATCCTCCTTAATTTCCTCGTTGCGTTCTCCTCTCCCCTCTCTCTCTCTCTATATGTTCTGCTCTTCTCGCAAACGAAACGAGCAGCAGCGGGCGGAGGCCGTTCAAAAATGAGGCGGACGATGCCGATTCACCTTCCCGGGACTACACGCAGGGGAACTAGCACGAGTAGTGGATCATCCACCGTCAGCTCTTTGAGGCCAGAAACGTAAGAAGACGATAGCCGTAGATGGGTTAAGACTTGGGCCCACGTTCCCGATTCCACGTGGCGGACGGAAATGGCCGTGTTATTGGGAAGAGCGCTCGTCGTGGAGCGAGAAGTCAGCGGATTCCGGATCCGTGCATCCACTGGAACGGGTGCGGGTGGCCCGGCAAAGGAGCGGGAACGAGATTTCGGATACTGCTAACGTTTTATTTATTAATGTGATATAAAACAGGTAAAAATAGAAAGGGAATTATTGATTATCAGTGCTTCTTTTTAAAAATAAAGTCAGGAAGATGCGTTATTATCTTTACTAGAGGGATGTTATACTCCACGTCTCCACATTTTACGAACATCTTCTACTCATTTATGTTCTGTTTCCTTAAGGGCGGAGGAGAGAAAGAAATTTGAAGGAAAAATAATCTTTTGAACGAAGGAAGGGAGAGACAAGAAGAGAAAAGAAATAAAGCATGCGGAAAGCTTGTGGATGGAAGAAGGGAAGAAAGCAAGATCCGCGTGAAGCGCGGTTGTGCAACGTCGCTTGTGAGTCATGGTGCCTGCTCACGATCGCATAGTCCCGCCCAAAGAAGTGTACATGGTCTCTAGCTTCTTCCTCCCTAATGCTCTGTTTATTTAAAGGCGTGAATTAAAAAGGAAAGGAATCATTAAAGGAAAATAATTCTTTTGAGAATGAAAGAGAAAAGAAAAAGAATGGAAGGCGAAAGAAAAGAAGGAAGAGAAAAAGATCCATCTCTCCCTCGTCTCAAAATCTTTCCTCCCAGTATCTTCGAAACATCAATCTTTGATCTGCAAAAGTAGCCAATACACCCTTGCAACTGAAAGAAGAAGTATCAACCTCATCTGCTTCTGCTTCGTGAAGAAGCCTCCCTCTAATTTCAAGCAAAACTCGCTTCGATTTATATTCCCTAACATTTCTAATCCATGTTTCTTCTATGATGGTTCGACCGTAAGTGGTCATGCTTGCAAGCGGTAGTGAGTGGCCGTAAGCACTTCAGATTTCAGAATATAAATCTGATTTTTTTAAATAACTTGGTCAGGAAATCTTAGGGTGTGTTTGGTTTGCACCGTTTTCATTTTCATTTTTTTAGAAAACGCGCGTTTTCTAGAAAATAGAAAACGACTTTTTGTCATTCTCTGTTTTTCTAGAAAACGATAGCCAATTTTTTAGAAAACGCGCGCGAAAAACGCAAACCAAACACCGTTTTTCAGAAAACGCGCGTTTTTCAGAAAATGAAAACGGAAAACGCGCCTACCAAACGCCCCCTTAAATTCTTCACTTTTTTCAATTTCCATGGCTGTAGGTTTGGTTTTGATGGGAAACACTTAAGATTTCATAATATAAATTTGTGTTTTGCCTTGTTCATCTTCTTAAGACAAGCCCTCACTTGACACGGTTATTCGAAGAATTTTTTTTGCTTGTATTTTCCTTTGTTTTTCTTTTTTTTTATTCTGTTCGATTTGAGGTTGAGGGAAAAAGGAGAATGATTACACTATAGCACCTGCTCGGGAAGCAACACGATGAGTAAAAGGAGGACAAAGTGGTAGCAACTTCTTAGATCGGATTCCAATTCCTTGTTTGAATCCAAACTCTTGGTGAGAAAAATCTGTGTGTTGTTGAATCGAGCGAGGACGAGGAATGAGCTATTCTTGTCGCAAGAGGAGGGCCATCAGCGGCTCTTGAGGTTGAGGATAGGAATGCGAGGTTAAGGACAGGGATACAAGAGACGTGATGGGAATACGTTCCGCCCGATTTTGGATGGATAAAAAGTTATTAACAAATTGATCAACGGATGATTACGTAAATCCATCCGTCTATTATTTCATAACAAATAAATGAGGGAAAGGATAAATAATTCATCCCTTATATGAAATAAATAACAAAAAGTTTTTTTCGCGGAAAATTTTCCTCGATTTTTATATCCGTCTGTCCAAGTAAACTGCCCATAAGGCGCAATATGAGAAGCTCTTCCGGACTAGTAAGTTGTGCCTCCTCTTCCTCCTTCTCATGAATCCTCGCCTCCCTTCACAAATCCATTCGTATGTGGATCACGAGGCAACTTCCCGTGCTTAGCTAGGCTCAGGGATGGATCCAAGAATTAGCGGTGCATTGGGTTGGACTAATTAAGTCAGTCGAGGACGCCATAGAAGAGATCAAGTTCATTTCACATGAGCATGGTACCATCACATTTTCCTATATACCGATTTATGAAACTGTTAAGTTAATTTACTAATAATTATATCTAATTAATATATATTGAAAATTTGGAGATCATGGCGAAAGACGTGGCAACACGACAGTGTTAGAGAGTGTACCGCCGACGATGAGAAAGATGTGTTTAGTCCACAAGAACAACGTGAGGTCATGCTCGAGCGTCTCACATAGGACCTCAATCCATAGCTGCTCGCCTCCGGCATTGACGTAAGAGTATGCCAACGTGAAGGACACGTCAATCTGGTCGTGGCAGCGGCAGCTGAGGGACTATGTCAACAACTACACTTCTGGGGGAAAGGGTCTGACCACAAAGGGAGTGGTTGTGGCCATAGACAGTAATAGGGAACGGTCATGAGGATGAGTATGTGATGTCAAGTAGCAAGGTGATATGTCCGTCCACTTGATGTAACAACCATTACATTACTTATGTCGTTACACTATTTATGACAGGTGTTATTGGTTATAACAAGAATAATAACACTAATAATTGAGTAGTGGGAATGTTCCACTATATGTGGGATGACACGATCGCCAAGTCTATGTCGAACTTCAACGTTGGGCACCTCTACAAGTTATCCTCCTTTTTCGCCTTCCTCCTCTTCCTTAATGGTGTCATCTCCTCCCTCTGCTCTATATGTCATTAGGATTATAATGATCCTTCGGATTGGCAGCCCCTCGTCACCATCATTCGCCTTCTCCCCTCGCAGCACCCCTGACTCCCCTACTGTTGGTGAGACCTCTGCTCATAGAATAGTTAGTGTCGTGGAACCTCAACGAGATTGATTTTGAACGAGTTTTCTTTGCTTGTGCAGTATGACACCCAAGGGTGACTGGAAGAGGCTCCGAACGAAGACAGCATTGACGGAGGGCGAGGGATCCGATGTTGTCAAGATGAGGGAGCCCATTGTCTATGACTAGCTCATATTGTTCTTTCCATCCCTTCCCTTCTTCTCTTTCTTCAAAAACGAAAAAAAAAATCAAAACTAAAGATTGCATTTGGTAATAGGGTTGGGCTATCCAGGATTGCCCTTGCATAGCTCCATCCTTAGCTAGGCTGCCAACATGCGCTAGGTGAGACTACCTGATGCAATGCCGACCTACGCCAAGTGAGGGCACCTCATGCGGTGTTGACCTACGCGAGGCACGACTGCTACGTGCGGCTACCTCACATGGTGCCATCTACACTACCACCTTGCATAGCGTCGCCCGCTCGGCCACCTCGCTCGATGACGCCTTCGCGACACGTGGCAACCTCACATGATGCACGTGAGCTCAAGTAGTTGAAGCAAAGATGCGACAAAGGACGAACGATGGTCTTCCATTCAATTTGGGAGGATGAAAAAAAAACCAAAAAAAAAAGATTTGTGGATGGATACATGAATCCATTTGTCTTGTATTTGATAACAAGTAAATAGTGGAAAAGAGGATTAATCCATCCTTTCTCATGAAGTTGACAGTGGAAAACTTTCCTTAGTTTTTAAATCCACCCACCCAAGTAAACAGACTATTAATGTAATTTATTTTTCACTTCTTTTAATTTAAATCTTAAACTCTAAACTCTAACTCCTTAAAAAAATTATATTATGTGAGCATGGAATGTGCACCATCAAGGGTGAAGCCAGGAATATAGCCGAGAGGAGGGGGGAGTCAATAATATATAATTTCAATACAGTTAATAAATATACCAAAAAAAAATTATGCTGAAATTACAATTGTTCATGATGAGAAGTCATGATATAAAATTGTTGCATAATAGCTTATTTATCAATTACATTAAAAACACCTTTCTCAATATACTAAACCATACAAGCATTAAGTCAATCATCTTCTATTTGGATGTGCAACCAATTTTTTATGATATTCATTACAGGAAATACTCTCTCTACACTCGTAGTAGCAACCGGCAAGGTTAATGCTAAAGTAACAAGCATGTAAACCAAAGGATATATCACATATCTTCTTGTTTCTACCATTTACATAGCAGGATCTCAATCCCATCGACTACTGATAATTTACTGCTTATACGTACATCAATAATATAATTCTCAAGTTGATTATCAAGTAACATAATATTGTATGTAGAAAAATTATTAGGATATAATTTAGCAAAACTAATGAGATTTTTCTTATTGAAAGTAGAGAATGAGTTTCTAAGATTAAGGCATCCCACACAATGAAGTAATTCAGTTTTTGTCTCAGAAAAACGACTATAAAGCTCCATAAGTTATTTATCTAAAATATCACAAAACAACTCATAACGATAATGAACTAAGTCTTTTCTTGAGTTCTTAATTTGGACGACCAAGAGCTATGAACTTTTCATCCATATTTAGGATCATAACTTCATGTGCAGAACAAAAAGAAGAAACTTCATTCAATAGAAAATCTCATCGATCATCTCTCATAGATTGAAAATTTTGTTTTGAAATATGAACTATTCTCATAGCATTTTCAAGTTCTTACTCTTTTCTTTGCAATGCAGTCATTAGTAATCCCTAATACATTTTTCATTAAATGCATAGTGAATATAAACTCAAGCGATTGCATTGTTTCCTTCAAATGAGGCGTGCAACCATGGGATCTTAGGTTTCTGAGCCGTTCACCATGAGCGTTTCCCAATTTACTCTAACGGCTAGTGGAAAACTTTTACGGGATCCGGCCGATTACCCCAGGTTCAGTGTTACCTAGTTTAATATTTTTTCTTCAAATAATTGCATTGCATCTAACAATATGTGTGCTTTAACTTTTTTCTATGTGTTTACCTATCCTTTATAATAAGTTCAAGTACTTCAATTATGAATGAAAACATGGAAGTGAACATAACTAAAGTACCATAATGTGAACTCTAATGAGTATCACTGACTCGTTGCAAGTTAGTTTCTTGATTCAATTCATGTCCACTAAGAATCTCCTCTCTTCTTAGTATTTCTATAACTTTTTTCATGTACTTTGACTCTAAGAATATCTTACCTCTTACAAGATACTCTTGTAAGTACCCCATGGTAGTTCTGGTGTGATCAACCAAACTAAGTTAGGTCTTGTATATTTGATCCTGGTGTCTATGTGTGCAGAAACTTAAGAGTACAAGAAGTTGAGCGAAAGACACAGTTAGCAAGAAGGATAGCAAAGGAGAGAGTCAATGGATTCCGTGTGTCCGACGGACGAGGTACTACGGAAGAGTACGCTGGCGGATGAGAAGAAAGCGCGTGACATTTTTTTAGTGATGAGAAGTCGAAGCGGAAGACTACTCGAGGAGAGAAGGCCTGAGTTGGGTTCGGGTGAACTCAATTCTGGAAGGTTGGAGGATCACCTAAGCGATCAGAGAAGGAGGCAGCGACCGGAAAAGGCACCGGATGGTCAGCACATGACTGATCGGTCTAGGCGCCCAATTATCCGGGTAATCGGACAAGATGGTCCAAGCGCCCGGACAAGATGGTCCGGGCACCCGGACCACTTTGGTGTCAACCAAGGCGTCTTGCGAGTGGATCATCGTTCGGTCCACATCAGCGGCTGTCCAGACGCCCGGGAGTAGATAAAATATCTTCGCACCATTGCGAAGGCCATTGTGTGGAGGTAGACTTTGCCATGCCGGGGCGCCCAGATGCCAAGATCGTGCCACGTCAGCAAATAATTAGATTCAACCAATAAGCTATAAATAGAGCCCTAGTCTTAGTAGTTTGGTACAACACGCTTCTGCACTTCGAATTTCATTCTGCTTTTCATTTCCAAGCTTTATTTTCATGTACGAGGCTTCTCCGCCTTTATTTATCTCGTACTCTTCTTATTTCTATTATCTTTTTGTTAAGTTTGTAATTGTTTAAGCACAATAGTTTGAGAAAAGTGTGAAACTATTTGAATCTGTTATTGGGAACAAGCCGACAACAACGACAATCTATAGAAAGGGTACAACCAGACAAAGAAGGAACAAGCCGAATCTGTAGCCAATAGAAAAGCAAAATTCCATCTACTGAGTGTGCTGCCACCACAAGAGGTCAACATGATCTAAGTCTACAAATCTACAAAGGATCTTTAAAAAAAATTCCTAGAGATTTACAAAGGATACTCCGAAGCCAAGCTCACAAGAAGAGATCTACTTTAGAACCAACTAACAAATCTTCGACTGAAGGAAGGTGAAACTGTTCTTCAACTGCACGCCAAGTTAAAGGAGCTAATCACCAAACTCATGAATCTCGAAAAAAAAGGAACCCATCGAGATTTGATAAGGTATGAGCTTAACGCTTTTCCAAGAACACCAGAATGGTCAACCTTAGTAGAAGTATACAACATTTCTAGGAACATAGAGGTATGTGATCTAGAAGAATTATTTTCTACTTTAGAAATTCATGAATCTAGATATGCAGAACAAAGGAAGAAGCTGAATCAGAATGTTACTTTAAAAGAGAAAAATGGATGAATTAAATTCTGAAACTTCCATCAACGAAAATGAAGCAACCCTAATGGTAAGACACTTTAGTAAATTTCTTAAAACTAACAAATTTCACAAGTCGTAAGCAAAGAAATACCTTCGAAGTAAAAGAAAGGTTCGATACTGTAGCTGCCAAGAAGAAGGGTATATCAAGAATGACTGCCCTAAAATAAAAAGAAAGGAAAAAAAAAGACAAAGGATCAAGACGGACGAAACACAAAAACTTAAAAGCTATGTGAGATTAATCATCATCGTCCGAGTTTGAGATTGAGCCTATACCGGATTAGTACTAATGACGAACCCTCAAAGGGATGAAGAAAGTACATCAGAGATGAGCATTGACAAAGGGGGAGCATCATCAGAAGAAAACATCAATGAAGAAGAAGCATCAGAGCACGAGATAAGTAAGATATGTGTCTTACCTTCTGAACAATCATATTAATTTTGGTGTAATCAACCAAGTTAAGTTAAGTTAATCAACTAATTTTCTGACTATTAATGAATTCTTTACAAATTATGTGCCAAAATATTAATTTTTAATATTAAAATCATTTTGACATTTACATCAAAAATGGGTGCTCACATAAAAAAGGGGAGATTCTAAGTACCCCATAATAGTTTTGGTGTACTCAACTAAGTTAAATTAGGTCATGTATATTTGATCCTTGTGTTTAAGTACACAGGAACTTAAGAGCACAAGAAGTCAAGCGAAAGACGCAGCTAGCGAGAAAGATGACATGGGAGAGAGTCGACGGGCTCGGTGCGTCTGAGGGATAAGATGCTACAGAATAGTACATTGGCGGACGAGAAGGAAGTGTATGAGATTTTTGAGGGATGAAAATGTTGGAACCCCAAGGTTATTTTGGTGTGATCAACAAGTTAAGTTAGGTCTTGTGTGTTTCTAACCTTGTGTCTAAGTGTGCAGGAGCTTAGGAGCACAAGTAGTCGAGCGGAAGATTGCTCGGGGAGCAAGAGATGCAGCTAGCGAGAAGGACGGCACGCGGTGCGTCCGAGGGACGAGGTGCTGCGGAAGAATACCTCGGTGGACGAGAAGGAAGCGTACGGTGGTTCCGAGGGATGAAATCCGTGTTGGAGTGTATACTGAAAGCATAAGCTTTTGTAAACATTTATTTTGAATAAAGAATCACATTTGGTCAAATTATCTACATTTGTTTGTAGTTGTTCAATTAATTTATATTGTAGATAACATAGCATGTGGTGTCACATGCAGAAGATAATGTTATCAGTACCTTATAAATTATAAACAGTAGCTCACGACCAAAATGGAAAGGAACAAATCATTAGAAGGTCGTAGTGTAATTAGGTATTAGTTTATCTTGACTATATAATTACACTAGTACACTCAGAGTGTATTGAGTAGGACCATTTGAGGTCGTTTCTTTTATACTGACTTTATAAAGGAACAAAGACCTCGGTTATTATGGAAGTGTGTACTCTTAATCCTAATATAATAACAAGCATATATATTTGATATTTATTTCTTTAATTTATCAATGGGTGAGATTTAGTTCGATGAATCAATAAGCCCGATAAGTTGGGAAATGATATCACTTATAGTGTGTGTTGTTGATTATAGAAGGAAATTGTGTCCTAGAGATACTAGGTTGATAATGTCCCCAAGAGGAGCTCATAAGGATTGTCATGTTAAACCCTGCAGGTGGACTTAGTCCGACATGATGATAAGGTTGAGTGGTACTACTCTTGGACTTAGATATTAATTAAATGAGTTGTCAGTAACTCACTTAATTAGTGGACATTCGATATCTTAAACACAGGGAGACTAACACGCTCATAATAAGAAGGAGCCCAAAAATATAATTTGGGATTGGTGCGGTAGTTCAATAATAGTTCTCTAGTGGAATGAATTATTATTGATAAAATTAAGTTGTGTGTTCGGGGCGAACACGGGATGTTTAATTTTATCGGGAGACCAAAACCAATTACTCCTCTCGGTCCCTATCGTAGCCTCTTATTTATAGAGTACTATACCCACCTATACCCACCTTCTATACCCACCAGTTGGGGGTCGGCCAAGCTAGGGCCGGCCTAGGAATAAAATTGGGTGGTCGGCCCTAGCTTGAACCCAAGCTAGTAGGGCCGGCCAAATTAAATTAAAAAGGGATTTTAATTTTAATTTTTGTTATGTGGAAGAAATAATTTATTAAAGAGAATTAAAATTAAAATATCTCTCTTGTAAAAGATCTACAAAAGATTAAAGAAAGAGATTAGATATCTTTCCTAATTTGTAGATTGGTGAGATATTTTATTTTCTCTTTAAAATTATCCACATGTTGATAAAATTAAAATTATAGAAATTTCCTTTTATCAACCATGAAGAGATTTTTAAAGAGAAATTTTATTTTTTAAAATTTCCGGAAACAAATTAGGAAGTTTTAATTGTTGATTAAAACTTGTCTAATTTTTTCCTTCATTGATGTGGCCGGCCATAAGATTTCAATTGGGGAAATTTTATTTTATTTTTCTCAATTAAATCATGTCAAGGAAATTGAGGAAATTTTATTGTAATTAAATTTCCTAATTTGCCTAGGCCAAGGAATATAAAAGAAGGGGTGAGGGTGCCTTCATGAGATACAACCTCTATTATTTTCTCTCCCTCTTTTGTTCCTTGGTGTGGTCGGCCATCATCATCATCATCTCCCTCTCTTCCTCTTGTGGTGGCCGAACCTCTCTCAAAGGCTTGGAGCTCTTGTGGTGGCCGGATACTACTTGGAGAAGAAGAAGAAGAAGGAGAGGAAGCTAGCATCTCTTGGAGCTTGGTTAGTGTTTTGATTTTCTTCCTTGGTGAAGCTTCTTTCTTTGTGGCCGAACCTAGCTAGGAGGAGAAGAAGGTGGTTGGTGATTTCTCATCTCGGAAGATCGTTGCCTACACAACGTCCGAGGTTAGAAGAGGAATACGATAGAAGATCAAGAGGTTTTTCTACAAGGTATAACTAGTAATTTTTCTTTCCGCATCATGCTAGTTATTTATGGAAATAATACCAAATACAAGAGGCTTACGTTCTAGAATTTCGAATATGTTTTTCGATGTTGTGTTTTTTTTTCTTTTCCTTGTGATTTGATTGTTCTTTTTGGTTAACCTAAAGTTATTTTAGGAAATTAAATATTAGATTTCTATAAAAGGTTTTGTCTAGTCGGTGGTGGTTGCTCCCATATCCAAGAAGGCCATGTGCCTCGCCACGTCAGTACTGGGAACCAATTATGGAAATTAATATTTAATGGAATTAATAACTTAAGGAGACTTGGGTCGAACGTGTTAAGTTCCGCAGGAGATCCAAGTCAAAACCTAAAAGAACAAATAGATTAAGTTTTGGATCAAACGTGTTAAGTTCCGCAGGCGATCCAAAATTTAATTTAAAAGAACACGTGGTAGCTAGGAAAAGGTTCAGACCTTTGTACAAAATTTTTGTACAGTGGAACCTATAGGTTTTCCGAGTAGCAACCAACAAGCCGGAGCGGAAGATTGCCCTAAAATAAAAAGAAAGGAAAAAAAAAGACAAAGGACCAAGACTGACGAAACACAAAAACTTAAAAGCTATGTGAGATTAATCATCATCGTCCGAGTTTAAGATTGAGCCTATACCGGATTAGTACTAATGACGAACCCTCAAAGGGATGAAGAAAGTACATCAGAGATGAGCATTGACAAAGGGGGAGCATCATCAGAAGAAAACATCAATGAAGAAGAAGCATCAGAGCACGAGATAAGTAAGATATGTGCCTTACCTTCTGAACAATCATACTAATTTTGGTGTAATCAACCAAGTTAAGTTAAGTTAATCAACTAATTTTCTGACTATTAATGAATTCTTTACAAATTATGTGCCAAAATATTAATTTTTAATATTAAAATCATTTTGACATTTACATCAAAAATGGGTGCTCACATAAAAAAGGGGAGATTCTAAGTACCCCATAATAGTTTTGGTGTACTCAACTAAGTTAAATTAGGTCATGTATATTTGATCCTTGTGTTTAAGTGCACAGGAACTTAAGAGCACAAGAAGTCAAGCGAAAGACGCAGCTAGCGAGAAAGATGACATGGGAGAGAGTCGACGGGCTCGGTGCGTCTGAGGGATAAGATGCTACAGAATAGTACGTTGGCGGACAAGAAGGAAGTGTATGAGATTTTTGAGGGACGAAAATGTTGGAACCCCAAGGTTATTTTGGTGTGATCAACAAGTTAAGTTAGGTCTTGTGTGTTTCTAACCTTGTGTCTAAGTGTGCAGGAGCTTAGGAGCACAAGTAGTCGAGCGGAAGATTGCTCGGGGAGCAAGAGACGCAGCTAGCGAGAAGGTCGGCACGGGGTGCGATCGAGGGACGAAGACTGCGGATGAGTGCGCTGGTGGACGAGAAGGAAACACGCAGCGATTCCGAGGGATGAGAAGTCGGAGCGGAAGGCTGCTCGAGAAAACCGGAAGTTGGGTTCGGGTGAGCCCTATTCCGGATGACAGAGATCACCCAAGCGAGCGGATCCGGAGCAAAAGACCCGGACCGAGCCGAACCGAACCAGAGCAGTGGTCTTGCATGAAAAAGTCAACATAGGTTGACTTTACTGGTCCGGGGCACCCGGAATAGTCTGGGGCGCTCGGACCAGCCCGGGGCGCCCGGAACCCTTCCGGGCGCCCGGACCAACCTTTTTACCATGATCGAGTTTTGACTCGATCTGATCGTTGGGGGATAAAGTTTATCCCCCCAGGGCGCCCGGAATCCTTCAGGGCGCCCCGACCAAGGCTATAAATATAACCTTGGTCCAGAAGCTTTAAAAACGAACTCCTGTAATTCATTTCTAACACTTGTGCGCTTTAGTTTAGAGTTAAGCTTCTGTTTTCTGCGCTTCATTGCTGTACGAGGCTTCTCCGCCTGAAGGAGATTGATAGTGGCTTTATCTTCCTTGGATTAGCAACCTCCCCAGTTGTAACCAAGTAAATACTCGTGCCTCTTACTTTATGCTTTTATTTATCTGCTTTGCTTTTATTATGCAAGTGTTAGCTTAAAGAGTTCGAGGAAGGGTTGTTCGGTTGTCTTATTTTTGCAGGATATCCAACAACCCCCCTTCCATCCGGCCGCAACGGTCCTACAGAAAAGTCAAAGCGGATGACTACTTGAGGAGAGAAAGCCGGAGTTAAGTTCGGGTGAGTTCAATTCTGGAAAGACGGAGGATCACCCAAGTGATCAGAGAAGGAAGCAACGACCAGAGAAAGCATCGGATAGTTAGTACATGACTGATCAGTTTGAGCGCCCAGACAAGATAGTCCAGGCGCTCGCACTACTTTGGTGCCAACCAGGGCACCTCATCGAGTGGATCATCGTTGGGTTCACGCCAACGGCTGTCTGGGTGCCTAGAGCAGGTCCGGGCGCCCGAGAGTGGATAAAAAGCTATTTTTCGTATTGTTGCGAAGGTCGTTGAGTGGAGATAAATTTTGTAATGCTAGGAGTGCTCGGATAGGGTCCAGGTGCCCGAGTCGTGCTAAGTCAACAAACGTTCAGATTTGACTAGCAGACTATAAATAGAGCTCTGGTCTCAGTAGTTTGATACAACACACTTCTGTTCTTTAAATTTCATTATGCTTTTCATATCCGAGCTTTATTTTCATGTACGTGATTTCTTCACCTTCGATGTTTTGTTCGAGAAGGAGATCTTTATAGTGATCCTACTTTCCTTAGACTAGAAATATTTTAATTACAAACTAAGTAAATTTGTTTATCTCGTACTCTTCTTATTTCTATTATCTTTTTGTAAAGTGTGTAATTATTTAAGCTCAATTGTTTGAGAAAGGTGTGAGGTTTCTTTGTTGAGTAATTCATCCTCCTCTTGCTGGCTGTATGGGACCTGCGACTCCATCAACATTCATAACTTTCAATGTGATCTCAAGAAGATATTGAACTTGAAAATTATACTTTGCGACAACTACTAAACTCAATCAGAGTTGATGAGCGAAACAATTAACATAAAAGCACAAGGATTTTCTTGTAAAATAAAAGTTTTCAAGCCTTTAAGCTCACCTTGCATATAGCTCACCCCATCGTAGCCTTGACCATGCAAACTTGATATGCCTAAACCATGATAAAAGAATAAGCGATCAATGGCATCCTTGAGTGAAGCTGTAGTTGTAATAAGAACATATTCAATGCCAAGAAAATGTTCTAATATCTTTCTCTTTTTGTTCATGTATCTTAAAGCAACTGTCATTTCCTCTTTAATTAATACATCAAGAGACTCATCAACCAAGATAGCAAAATATGTCTCATCAATATTTTTGATAATAGCACATGTAGTTTTAGCATCAACAATATAAATATCCTTTTGAATACTAGATGATGTCAATTGACAATTTTGAGGAGCATTTTGAAATGAAACTGTAGGATTATAGAAGTTGAGAGAGGAGGGGAGTGAATCTCGATCATTCAAAACTTTTCATTACTTTGCGTAAAATTTAAATCAAAGTAGTAGTGGAAAGAAATTACAAACACATTGAAACACCCTTGAACTTATACCTTGCATAATCATCTAGTCAAAACAAATATCTAAATCGAGTTCATCTTGAATTCTAACCAAACTAATCATACATCATAGTAGTAGAACAAGGAAAAAAGCACTCCAATGTAAAGGAAACAACCCAAATATAAAATAAGTCAGAACATGGACTTGAGACAATGGAAAGAATTTAAATCATCTTTCTCAACCAAAATAAATAAATAAATAATTCAGATTAAAGCAAACCAATGTCTTAATGCATAGTGAACCTAGTCTTCTAGAATAGCGTCATCGGGTGTGCACTACCATGTACAAGCAAGCTCATACATCAAGTCCCTCGGTCTCTTCATTACCTACACCATAGGGATTTAGTGAGTCTAAAGACTAAGCAAATTCAAGCATTTTAAGCAATAAATATGTTGGAACCCCAGGGTTATTTTTGGTGTGATCAACCAAGTTAGGTTAGGTTTTGTTATGTTTTGATCCCTGTGTCTAAGTATGCAGGAGTTTAGGAGCACAGGAAGTCGAGCGGATGACACGGCTAGCGAGAAGGACGACACAGGAGAGAGCTGACTAGTTCGATGTGTCCGATGGATAAGACGTTGCGGAAGAGTACGACAGTGAACGAGAAGGACGTGCGCGACATTCGAGGAACGGGAAGTCAGAACGGAAGCTTGCTCGAGGAGAAGGTCGAAATTGGGTTCGGGTCAATCTTATTTCGGTTGGTCGAAATCATCTAGGTGATCGGAGTAGCGGAAGGGATAGAGTGGAGCTATGGAGCTACTAGAGGCGCCTTCAAGAAGAGTTGAAGGCGCCTCTATGACCTTCAGGCAGAAGGCACCTTCAATGGCTGAAGGTGCCTTCAATCAGCCATGGAAGGCGCCTTCAACCAGGCAATATGGCCATTGGCGGAAAAGATAAAGGTTTATCCTGTGCCTCGTTGGAGGCGCCTTCCAGCCCTATACAAGGCGCCTTCAGCCTGAGGATAAGTTTTTCTAGGGGGCTATAAAATGACCCCTGGACCTAAGAAAGACATAATAACTTTTGTATTAATTTCCTAGCAATAGTCTGAGCTATTAATGAGTGTAAAAGGCTTCTCCATCTTCAGTGAAGGAGATTTTATAAGAGCTTCCATTTGACTTGGTGTAACGCCCGAAAATTCTCAAACTTGCATTAGAATTATTCTACGATTTTTCTGGAATTTTTAGATATTTTTCCGGAATTTTCCGAGTAGCGGAAGTAGCAAAAAGAAATATAAGCGTAAAACGGCCTAGGCGGGGATTGAACCCGAGACCTATGGTTTAGAGGGACAATGTCATAACCAGTTGACCCAGCAGGGCTGTGCTGAAAGGGAAGGGGAACGATTATATTTAAGTTGGGTTTAGCCGAATTAACCACTTAATATAAATAGAAGGTTTAAGTGGGTTTGGTTTATTTTTGCTTGGTTCGGCAACCCTCTCCCTCTCCAAACCCTCAACGCCGACGCCACCCTCTCCTCTCCCTCACGCACGGCACACCAAGCCCCAAGGTCCCTAGGGCCATCTTCCGGCGACGACTCCTACACGAAAGAGGCTCTCCTCCGCGAGAGGAACGCGAAGACGTGAGCGGATCGTCGAGAGGACCACCTCCACCGGAGTTCTAGCGAATAGAATCGTAAGAAATTACGATTAGAAGGTAAGAAACCCCTCACCTGCAGTATAATAGTTTCCACTTGAGTTTTTATGCTCTAGTTAGGATGTATGCAGATTTTTATCGATACCTAGGGTGTATTTAGCTCTCTTCGCCAATTAGGGATTAGTTTAGCGCTTTTAGATGGGCCGAATACGTCTATTCTCCTCCAGTTGGGGATCATAGACGCTGTTGGGTGCCTAGAAGCGATTCCCTAATGGAGAGGAGGGTTTAGGCACACCAAGTGTTCGATAAAATGATTAGATCAGCTAAAATGCAACTTAGGCATTTTAACAGCTTAGATAAATGCATTAGAAGCATTTAAACCAGTAAAATAGTTATTTCAGCTTATATGGATTAGATATCCAATGGGTGGGCTCCCATAGTCGCCTCTAGGTTCAGATAACCTAGTCCTAGGTTCAGATAACCTAGTTTCAGCAAAACAGCATTAGCTATTCAGTATTTTACTTTCAGTTGGCACTGTACTGGATTAGATATCCATTGGGCTGGGCTCCCATAGTCGGTCCCTAGGTTTAGATAACCTAGTTAACCCTACTAAATTCGGGACTTGCAAACCCAGGTCTAGTTAGGGATGCGCGCACAGCAAAGTACAGTTGCCGGGCCCTACAGCATGATTAGTATTTTCAAGTATTATGTATTAGTTTCAAACTAAAAATCAGATATGCTAGTGGAGTTTGTTTTCAGTTACAGCTTTAGTTCCAGTTAGCTTAACTTATGATTAGCTTAGTGTTATTACTTGCTATGCCATGATTCCAGTGTATATGCCATGCTTATATGTTATGCCATTAGATTTCAGTATGCCATGGTTTAGCTTTTCAGTGCATGTTTTCAAATAGCATGATTTAAATCCATGATTGCATCGTTGCATGTTTTTGTGAGGTAGATGGTTTCTTACTAAGCTCGTTGGCTTACAGATACTATTTTCCTTATACTGCAGATACAGGTAAAAGGAAAATGGACTAGCAGTGGAGGCTGGGGGTCAATGCGAAGGTGGTGTGTGTGGCAGGAACTGGAATAAAAGGTCTTAGGGGACATAGCGAATTGAGCATTTGACTCATTAGCATTTACTTTAGCATTTTACCCATTGGTTTTGACTTTCATGTTCTATGCACTTGTAGTTGTGTGTTGCCATGAATTCCTAAACTATGCCCCATGTTAAGTTAGATTACTAGTTTATGTTGTTAGAATGTTAGTCACACGTTAGTAGGATGTGTATTATGCTTAAATGTTTGCAGTGTATGGGTTTGGCACGAAACAGTGCTGGGAATCAGAGTCCAGACTTGAAATCAGAACTCTGATCGGTCTACAGACCGATCAGAGGCTGAACTGTGCCACTGGATCGGTCAGCCGACCGACCCAGTGAGATACAGGAGCATACTGTATCCTCTGGATCGGTCAGCCGACCGATCCAGCTATACCTGGATAGGTCTACCGACCGATCCAGCCTCGCCTGGATCGGTCTGCCGACCGATCCAGCCTCGCCTGGATCGGTCTGCCGACCGATCCAGCACGGGACAGTAGCGAACCCAGGATTCTGCAGGTTCCTGGATCGGTCTACCGACCGATCCAGCCTCTACTGGATCGGTCCCCAGACCGATCCAGCCAGTATTCGCGTGGGGGTCGATGGATCGTTCCACGGACCGATCCAAAGCTCCAATTTCGCCTCCTCAGCCTAGCCATAAACATCTAGAAGGTAGTGGGACATGAAATCTCACTCTCACAGAGTTAACAGAGGCAACCACAATAGTTTAGTAAAAGAAAAATTTTATTCAGCCCAGTTTTCCGCATTAGTAATTTAGCTACAGTAGCACAGTATAGCTTAGCAGTAATGTAGCGATTCGCCTTACAGCCTAGTACCCAGAAGGCGGGTCGTTACACTTGGATTAACAACCAGCTAGGTTGTAACCAAATAAATTCTGGTGCCTTTTACTAATTTTATTTAAATTGTTATTTCTGAATTATTTTATTTGCTATTGCTACTAACCTAAGTTAGAAGAACGAGAAAGGCATTTTAGTGTTTGAGGCAACTCAACCCTCTCCAACCAGCCCACCGGACCAACAAGCGGTATCAGAGTCTAACAGCTTCAAGAGGACTAACCGCCGATCGAAGCAAAAATGATGGCTGGAGCTAGCATCTACCCACCAGTATTCGAGAGCGAGTTCGCTTTTTGGAGACGTCAAATGGAGGTTTATTTTAAAACTGATTTTAATATTACTCTAACAATTATGTATGGTTTTGATATGCCCAAAAGTAAAGAGGAAAAAGAAATTGAGAAGCATCGATGGACTGAAAAGCAACGCAACGACTTCATGGCTAACAGTAAGGCTGAGTTCCACCTTCTGAGCGTTCTACCTACCCAGGATGTCGACAGAATTGACAATTACGAGAATGCAAAAGGACTTTGGGAAATGTTCTTAAAACTCTACGAAGAACCAAAAGTAGCTGAATCCAACTCCTCGATAAACTCTGAGTCATTATCAGAAATAAAAGACGAGGAAATTACCGAAACTGCTCTCATAGCCAAGCACCTACCAGAAGATAAATAAAGTTATTCAGAAATAAGCATTGAGAGCATCAATGAAGAGGGAGCAACGTCGGAGGAAAACATCTCTACAAGGGGAGCATCAGAAGTCAACAAGGTAAGTCATGTACGGTCTCTACCATCTAACCAATTGTTTAAATCGATCAAAATATTGTCGAAAGATTCATGTAAATCAGAAACAAAATATAGAAAATTAGTAATAGAGAATAATGAGTTAAAAACAATAACTTGTCGATTAGAGGATTTTGACAAACTTAAAATAAAAAATAAAATGTTAAAAGAACTCATACAAACTTTAAAAATTTATGCATGTCCAAAATTATATACTTCAAAATTTAGAAATTATTATAGACTAAAATGGAAATTAAAATATCATAATGAGAAAATTAGAGAATTCATAAAAACTTAAATTTCTTTGTTAATATGGTAGATAGGAATCTATTTTGGATTCTAAATATCATGTTTTTTTTTTAAAATAAAAAACTACAAAATTCTTTCTTAGTTCAATTATTGTTCGAAATTAATTTGATCCCATTTTTTTTGAAAGAGGAATTCAATTTTCATCTATCGAAAAATCTTATTTTGTTGCAAAACTTATCCCTGCTAATTAAGAAAATTTTATTTCTAAAAACTTTTAAAGTATTTTGAAATGCATCAAATTATTTTTTAGTTAGAAATTTTTTTGTGTGATTAAAAGGGAGAATATGGAAGAACGAGTTTTGACTTGACTTGAAAATTTCACATAGAAATTTCTTTTTACTTGCAAGTTTCACTTGAGAAAATTAAGCCTTTTTGTTAAAACTGTAGGACCGTTGCAGCCGGCTAGGAGGGGGTTGTTGGATAGTCCTGCAATGTCAAAACGAACAGCCCTTCTCGAACTCTTTAAGCTAACACTTGCATAAATAAAGCAAAGCAGTAAATAAGAAACATAAAAGAATGAGACACAAGATATTTACTTGATTACAACTTGGGAGGTTGTTAATTTAAGGAAAATTAAGCACACTAAAAACTCCTTCAGGCAGAGAAGCCTCTTACAACGTTGAAGCACAGAAACAGAAGCTTAACTCTAAAGCACACAACCGTTGGAAATGAATTACTCGAGTTCGTTAAAAAGCTTCTGGACCAAGGCTATATTTATAGCCTTGGTCGGGGCGCCTGGAGGGTTCCGACCGCCCTTGGGAGATAAAACTTTATCCCCCAACGTTCAGAACGTGATTGATGCGTTCTAGTCAAACTTCCTGGTTCGGGCGCCCGGAAGGGTTCCGAGCGCCCCGGACTGTTCCAGGCGCCCGGACCAGGAAGTTTGACCAGAACGCATCAATCGCGTTTTGAACGTTGGGGGATAAAGTTTTATCCTCCTAGGGTGCCCGGAACCCTCCAGGCACCCCTCCAGGCGCCCCGACCAAGGCTATAAATATATCCTTGGTCCAGAAGCTTTTCAACGAACTCGAGTAATTCATTTCTAACGCTTGTGTGCTTTAGAGTTAAGCTTCTGTTTCTGTGCTTCAACGTTGTAAGAGACTTCTCCGCCTGAAGGAGTTTTTAGTGTGCTTAATTTTCCTTAGATTAACAACCTCCCCAGTTGTAACCAAGTAAATATCTTGTGCCTCGTTCTTTATGTTTCTAGTTTACTGCTTTGCTTTATTTATGCAAGTGTTAGCTTAAAGAGTTTGAGAAGGGTTGTTCATTTTGACTTTACAGGACTATCTAACAACCCCCTCCTAGTCGGTTGCAACGGTCCTACAAGTGGTATCAGAGCCGAGACGCTTCAGGAGGAGTAACCGCCGACTGATGCAACAAAGTGATGGCCGGAACTAATGTCTACCCATCTGCATTCGATGGGGAGTTTGCTGTTTGGAAACAAAAAATGGAGGTCTATTTAAATTTAGATTTTGGTATTTCTTTAATATTGAAATGTGGTTATGAAAAACTAAAGAACACGAATGGAGAAGAAATCGATATGCGCCTCTGGACCCACAAGCAACGTGACGAGACTATAGCAAACGCGCGGGATGAATTCCATCTTCTAAGCGTAATACCAAATGAAGATCTTGACAGAGTCGGAGAGTACGAAAGCGCAAAAGAACTTTGGGAAAAGTTCTTGAAGATCTACGAAGAACCAGCTGAAGTCGAGAATGAATCCAACACCGATCCGCCATCTGAAGAGTTCGAAATTGAGGTAAGCGCCGCAACATCCCCAATAGCAGAATTCCATCCCGAAGACACAGAACGCTCATCCCAGATAAGCATCAATGAAGGGGGAGAGACTTCGGAAAAAAGCAACACAACAGGGGGAGGATCAACAGCTAACAAGGTAAGTTGGGTATGGTCTTAACCTTCTGAGCAATTGGATAAATCTATTGAAAAGTTGCCTAGAAATTTTTGTGAATTAGAAATTGAATCGTCGAAAAAGTTTTTCGGATTAAAAAATCTTTTGTCAAACAAATCTTGCAAATCATAAAAATTGCCGAAAGATTTTTTTACCAATTATTTTATTGAAAGAATATTGCCAATTAGAAGTATTGTCAAAAGATTCTAGCAAGTTACAAAATACTTTGTCAAACGAATCTTACAAACTTGAAACATTTTTGAAAGATCTTTTACCAGATATTTTGTCGAAAAAATTTTCTGTATGTTTAATATTATTTACCTTAAATCTGAAAAATTATGATTTAAGAAATTATGATAGACTAAAATGGAAATTTAGATATCATGATGATGTTAAAGGAACGACAATAACTTGAGAACAATTTTTTTATTTTATTAAAAAAAAATATTTCCTAAGTCAAAAGTTCTTTTGAAGTTAGAAATTTTTGCTTAATTTTTTTTTCTTCAAAAATAATTTTTATAAAACTTAGAAATGTTCTCTGATAAAAACTTAAAAATATTCTAAAGTTTATTGAAAGAAATTTTCTAAGTTATTATCCCTTAGATTCTTGTTGTACCCCATGTTTTTTTATGTGATCAAGGGGGAGAAGAAAGTATAAGTCTAAGGGGAGGTAGATAAATTTTTGCACTAAATCACAAAATTTAATTCTTTCTATCTTTTTGCACTTAAATTGCAAATTAAGTTAGTTTTATTTTATATCTCTTTTTTGACCCTAGCTTAACTTGGGTTGATCACATCAAAAAGGGGGAGATTGTTGGAACCCCAATGTTGTTTTGGTGTGATCAACAAGTTAAGTTAGGTCCTGTGTGTTTCTAACCTTGTGTCAAAGTGTGAAGAAGCTTAAGAGCACAGATACTCGAGTGGAAGACGCAGGTAGCGAGAAGGACGGCACACGGTGCGTCCGAGCGATGAGGTACTCTGGAAGAGTACACCGGCGGACGAGAAGGAAGCGTGCGGTGGTTCCGAGGGACGAAAGCCGAAGTGAAAAATTGCTCGGGGAGTAAGAGACGCAGCTAGCAAGAAGGTCGGAACGGGGTGCGACTGAGGGATGAAGACTACGGATGAGTACGCTGGTGGACAAGAAAGAAACTCGCGGTGATTCTGAGGGACGAGAAGTCGGGGAGGAAGACTGCTCGAGAAGACCGGAAGTTGGGTTCGGGTGAGCCCTTTTTTGGATGGCAGAAATCTCCCAAGTGAGCGGATCTGGAGTAGAAGACCCGGACCGTGGTGGACTGAACTGGAGCAAAGGTCCCGACGGAGAAAAGTCAACATCTGTTGACTTGGGGGTCCATGGCGCCCGGAACAGTCCGGGGTGCCCGGACCAGGAAGTTTGACCAGAACGCATCAATCGTGTTCTAAACATTGGGGGATAAAGTTTTATCCCCCCAGGGCGCCCGGAACCCTCCAAGTGCCCCAACCAAGGCTATAAATATAGCCTTGGTCCAGAAGCTTTTCAATGAACTCAAGTAATTCATTTCCAATGCTTGTGTGCTTTAGAGTTAAGCTTCTATTTCTGTGCTTCAACGTTGTAAGAGGCTTCTCTGCCTGAAGGAGTTTTTAGTACGCTTAATCTTCCTTGGATTAACAACATCATCGGTTGTAACCAAGTAAATATCTTGTGCCTCGTTCTTTATGTTTTTAATTTACTGCTTTGCTTTATTTATGCAAGTGTTAACTTAAAAAGTTTGAGAAGGGTTGTTCGTTTTGACTTTGCAGGACTATCCAACAACCCCCTCCTAGCTGGCCGCAACGGTCCTACAAAAACTTTATTTTTTTACCTTTTTTTTTTTTGTGATCAAAGGAGTAGAAGAGAATATTAAGCCTAGAGGGAGGTAGCACAATTCAAATTTTAAATCTATTTGTACTTTATTGCATACTTGTAATTTTATTGCTTTAATTTTATATTTGTTTACCCTAACTTAACTTAAGTTGCTCACATAAAAAAAAGAGGAGATTGTTGGAACCCCAGGGTTATTTTTGGTATGATCAACCAAGTTAGGTTAGGTCCTGTTATGTTTTGATCCCTGTGTCTAAGTGTGAAGGAGCTTAGGAGCACAGGAAGTCAAGCGGAAGACGCGACTAGCTAGAAGGATAGCATGACAGAGAGCCGACGGGCTCGGTGCGTCTGAGGGACCTGACGTTGTGGAAGAGTACGCCAATGAACGAGAAGAACGTGCGTGACGTTCGAGGGACGGAAAACCAGAGCGAAAGCGACCTTCAGGTAGAAGGCGTCTTCAATGGCTGAAGGCGGCTTCAACTAGTCATGGAAGGCGCCTTCAACCAGGCAATATGGCAGTTGGCGGAAAGGACAAATTAAAAATATGATTTTAAAAAAATCATAAAAAATAATACAATGGTCAAAATTTTTTGAAAGTTCTTCTACAAATAAGTAATGAAATTCTCTTTCTCAAAAAAATTAGGATCTAATTAATTTTGAACAAAAATTGTATGAAATAATTTATTTGACAAAGTTAGACAATTTTAGGGAAAAAATTAAATCAATTTAAAATTAAAAATATGCATAAATAATTTAATCTAAGAATGATTTTGAAACTTAGTATAGGTTCCTTCATATTGGATTGATCAAATACTTTTTAGGAATATGTCTTTTTATCATTTTTCTGATTTGACTTTTGTGAAATCTATAATACCAATATAGTTCTTTATAATTTCTAAAATTTGAAATAGTGAACATGCAGAATTTTTAAATTTTCTATTTGTTCTTTTAAATCTGTATTTTGAATTTTTAATTTATCATTATCTTCTATTAAACATGATTTTGCTAAGATTATTTTTATTTCAAAATTCTGCTTTTTCAATTTTTTATTTTTGGTTTTTAATTTACACATTGATTTAGACATCGATATAATACTAAAATACAATTGATCAGGAGGTAAGAGACATACCTCTCTTACCATGTTATATTTGAAGCTAGATTTTTCCCCTGCATCGCTGTATTCATCTGATGTCACTCTCCCTTCATCGATGCTAGCTTATGAGTTGCTGTGTTCTTCGTGACTAGTTATCAATACTAATCGAGCATATGCTTCTATTTCAAACTCGAATGATGAACTCACCCAAGTGACCTTAAGATTTTTGTGCTTATTTCATTTTGGCCCTTTTTCTTTCTCCTTTTTGAGATTTAGACAGTTTTCTTTTATATGTCCTTTTTGGCAATAATAGCATTGAACCTTTCTCTTGTTTCTTGAATTTTTTTTGTTTATATTTCTTTAAAGTTGTTAGTTTTTAAAAACTTTTTGAATTTCCTTACCATAAAAGTTTCTTGGTCTGCATCAATATCTAAGTTTGACTCGGGTTCATTCTTCTTGGTGGCTCTTAGTGCTAGGTTCTGGCTTAACTCTTTTCTTGTCCCTGCACATCTGGATTCATGTAATTCTAAAATTGAAAATAGTTCTTTTAAGATACTTAGCTCCAAGTCCTTCGAGATGTAGTAGGCGTCTTTGATTGAAGTTCATTCTAGGGTTTTGGGAAAGCCGTTGAGCGCGTAATGTACCGAGTCTTGATTAGTTACCTTTTTGTCAAGGTTGACCAGTCCGGTGATCAACTCCTTGATCTTCGCGTGTAGTTGGGCTACCTTCTCACCTTTTCCCAGACGAACATTTGTTAGTTGATTTTGAAGAAGGTATTGTCATGCTCACTTCACTTCGGATGTTCCTTCATAGGGCTCCAGAAATTTTTCCCAGAGTTCATTAGCTAATGAGTAGCTTCCGATACGGCTGACTTTTTGAGGCAGTAATACATTTAGCAAATTGTATTCCACTCTGCTATTTGCTACAAAATCACTTTGTTCTTTATTTGTTCATTGATTTTCTTCTTTCTCTTCGCCTTGATGCTCCGTAGGGACTATAAAATCATATTTTATTATTTAAAGAATTTCAAAATTAGTTCATAAGAGTACCTCCATCCGGCGTTTTTAGTGTACGAACTCCCCCTCGAATTTTGGTGGGTTGAGACTTGGTCCGGCCATTGATTTATTTAGTTCGGTCGACGGTCAGCCATTTTAAAGCGTCTCTGCTCTGATACCAATTGTTTGTCCTCGGGTAGTCGTCAAAAGGGGGGGGGGGGTGAATTGCTTGAAATTAAAATAATATCCTTTCTCGATCTTTTGGACTAAATTAGGCAAACACTTGTTTATAAACAAAAAGTAAATGCATAAAATAAAGACAGAGGCATGAATATTTACTTGGTTTGTAATCAGAGTATTACTAATTCAAGATGAATGTAGCTTGTTAAAATCTCCTTCTCCCAAAGGCGGAGTAGCCTCTTACAACGTTCAAAGTATAGAAAAGTAAATAATAGGACTATAATTTGAAGTGCAGAAGTCGTTTATAAGTGTTGTTCTGAACTACTAAGACCAGAGCTCTATTTATAGTATGCTGGTCAAATTTGACCATTTACCGACGTGATATCTCCGGGTACCTGGAAGGACTCTAGGTGCCTGGGCATGGATAAAACTTTATCTGCTTCGTAATAGCACGATCTGGATTAATTCATCTTGGTCTAGGAGTCGGACTAGGTCCGGGCACTCGAACGCCCTTGCTCTGCCTCCTCGACGAGGTGGGTGTCGAGGCGCCCCTATGTTGACCCAGGGGGTCCGAGCACCTTGATTTGGTCCAGGTGCTCGGACAGTCAACACCTTGTTGACTGTCTGATCTCCTCCAATCTCGCTTCATTCACTTGGGTGATTTTGGCCATTCAAAATAGGACTCACTCGAACTCATTTCTCAATCCTCTCTTCGAGCAAGCTTCCGCTTTGACTTCTCGTCCCTCGGAAACATAGCGTGCTTCCTTCATGTCTGCCAACGTATTTTTCCACAGCACCTTGTCCCTCGGATGCACTGAGTCCGTTGACTCTCTCACGTGCCTTCCTTCTCGCTAGCTACGTCTTTCGATCTACTTCTTATGCTCCTAAGTTCCTGCATACTTAGACACAAGATATCAAACAACAACATGACCTAACTTGATTCTGTTGATCACATCAAAATCACAATGGGATACTTACAAGGTAACTGTGAGCTCATGAATACATCTATTCCCATATTGAATAGTGTAGCGCCTCTATTTTCCTATATAACAGAGGGAGGCTCCTTTCATGACATCGAAAGGAAAACGATTAGCTTATTAATAGATTGGAGGCATTTTTTTCGACACTACCTTTATCTTTTCTTTCATGACATCCACTGTAAATCATGAAGTGTTTCTTGCTCCTAAAGTGGGAATGATAAAGCGGTCATATTGCTTTCTACGGTCTAGTGTAAACTTCCATATTCATAAAGGAATATCTTTAATATGAACACCAATGCCTAGACCCGATCAACGTATGTTGATGAGGTTAGGCTGCTCATCAAGTGGTCTAAGTTTGCCCAAAATCCCATGTGCGTGACAAATTACATTAGGAATGCTCATGGAGTAGCTAGAGGATAATCGCCTCCACAAACTTCTGCTATCCATGACCAAATGACGTGAGGGAGATGCAAAATAATAGATGCTATTTGGAGTTTAGAACACTGTGTATGTTGATCAAGGATGATCACTCATGGAGAACACTATGGACGCAGATCGACCAATATAAAACTAATGTTATATAATATGAGAACAATTTGAGCACTTGTGGGGGTTCAGAACTATTGTGAACACTGTGTTCAATATTAAATTGACGATGTAATCGAAATATATTATAATCAAAATGTAATTTTATTGATAATAGTTTGTCAAGTTAGTATAAATGTATGTTATAACTACTATAAAAAAATGGTTAAATCCATTGTATACCATATGTAAATATATTGTCAAGCTGGCTAGTGCACATTGTAGCAACTAGTCGACACTAGCTGCTACACCTTATTTTACTACTCCCGAGTAGCTGCTACAACTTGTAGCAGCTACTGACAACCATCTGTTGTGATTATTTTTTGGGGTAGATGTTAAACACCGTGCTTGAAATTGTTCTCCAATATTTTCAATCACCTAATAAATTCATTTTTTATATATTGTTGATATTTTATTTCTTAAGTATGTTGTCATATCATGATGTAGTAAATTAAAGTGGACATTTGAGTCATGATCAAGCTTACGAACAGCGAACGTGAGATCCACATTGTAGCAGCTAGTGTGGGTTAGCAGTTACACCAATGTATAACAACTGAAACAACATTTCTAGATAATACATTAAATACAATGGGAGGAGTTAGTGAAATTTAATTTTAATCAAGTTGATGTTGTAGTAGTTACGAGTCCGGAATTGCTACAACACAGACTTCATGTTATAGCAGCTGCATATCCGTAGTTGTTGTAATACAGAGGGAGACTTTGTAATACATCTCAAATTATTAATGGAATAACAATATAAGAATCATAATAGAAGGAAAAAGTCTCTCAATCCTGGTTATTTTAGGAAAATAATGGTGGTGTGAATATATCTTATTGTGTGTAAAAAAATCACAAGAGGAAGGCTTCAAAATAGAAAAGGAAGGAAAATGTTTGTAATTTCTCTATTATAAAAGAGAATTTCTCATTATCACCAAGGGACTAATACATACACCATTCTATATACACAATGTCATAATATCTATTGTCGACGGTATCACAGAGGTTTGTCAAATCCATCTATAATAACTAATAGTCGCTCACTAAGTTTGGTAAACCTAGCTTCATAACTCAAAGGGCATGTTGTTAGAACTTGCAACAACAAAAATAATTATAAGCTAAAATTTATTAAGATCCAGTGCTAAAGTGAAATAAAACTTTAATAGTACCAGCTATAAATGTCAAATCTTCTTCATATGATTTGTCATCATTGGTATGATGATTCTCTATAGCAGTTGATCTGACAATCAACTTGTCATCATATTTACTATTAATTAATAAAAATCATTGATTCAGGAAAAAATTGTACTACAAATGCATAATTAATGGGCGTACACCCTTGGTACAAAACTGGATAGTTGCCCTTGTCGTGTGAGACACCTCGATGACTACATTCACGATATAGCCTGAACTTTAAGGTTAACGTCTCTTTTGATGATTTCAATCTCTTCCCACAATCATTTGCATTTACTAAAGAAGGATTAACAATAGAGGGGGCCCCATCCATGAATTTCTTCCCTTGACTTTGATTGTCACATATTCTACTAATGTTCATCTCATAAATTTTACTATATATACAATCGAATTATTCATCTAAAAAGTTTGTCCCCTCATCATTTAAGGATACATTATCAATCAGTATTGAAGCTTTATAGGATAACATCGAGTGTTTTGACATCAAATTCGCATTTGGATTATTGATGAAAGTTTGCTCACCCAAAGTATATATTGCTCCAACCTTTGTATTTCTTGTCCATCATTTGAGTATGTACTTATCAGGCAGTAGAAACATTTGGTTGATGCGAAAAAAAGCTAACATATGCTTACATGAAATACCCTCGAACTCAAATTTCCTATAGCTACAGGATATGTACTTCTTATATTTGTCATGTGTGAGCACCCTTGGTTTTGCGGAAGAACCACTTTGAAAATTCAAGACATGATAAACCACTATTTCACCACCTATAGATACTTGTTGCACATAATAACGATGACTCACACTTATTTTACTTTAAAAATCTAACCATTTCTTTTTTGTGTATAACTTAACCATTTGAGTTTCCATAAATCAATTTGTCTTAAGCTTGAGATATTTATTCATATTAATATGATCGACAACTAACTCATTGTATCTTTGGTGTCACAATGTCATATTGAAACACATGATAGAATCCATCAATGAGTTTTTATTTGAGATATAATTCTTGAAAAATGAATGTGAGCTTTCAGAGTGCTGACTACTTAACATTCCAACAGAAAATACATGACTAAAATATAATGGGATCCACCTTTGTCGTAATTCATATATTAATGGCAACCAATCATTTTTCTCCAAGCTAGAATACTTGATAACTTCTTCCCTTGACGTTTTAAATTCATTGGGTATTGAGGAGTTCACAATGACATCCTTTATGGTTTGATAGTAGTTGTAAAAAGTCTAGAAATTTATTTAGTATATGTCACAAACAATATCGATGCAATAACAGTTGGATCTTGATTAGTGATGATCCACAACTGTTTAAGGGAAAATTTGTGCAATAACCCTCATCAATGTTGGATCTTGATTAGTGATAATCACAGTTGTGGACCTTTATGCATCACTTCTATGAACTTCTTAAGCAACCAAACAAAAGACTCAGTTTTTTCATCACTTAGAAAGTCACAACCAAACATAGTGGTTTGATGATGATTAACTCCTACAAAAGGGTACAAAAATCATTTCATATTTGTTGATGTTATATATCGTATCAAATATAACTACATCACCAAAGATGTTGTATGACCTCTTTGATACATGATCCACCCAAAAACACCTAGTGTATCTGTCAGTTGAATCAATCTCATGATCAAAGAAAAATGTTAAATTCTTCTCTTTCTCATTTGCAAATAACTTGATCAGTGTTTCGGCATTAATACTCTTTTTTTTCATCCCTTATATCTTTCTTAAAGTTTTTAATATCTCTTTCTGTACAACCTAGATTCTTAGACCCTCCGAATCTATATCTAATAATCAAATTTGTTAACAAGTTGGCACATTTACCTCCGAAAACTATTAAGTTAATACTTTTTTGGATGTAAAAACATGACAATGTGAGCATAGCAAATGCACCTTTAAAGGAGTCGAGAGTGGATGATTATGACTTTCCATGAACTTTGTGAGAATCCAATTTGGCACGGTCTATTCTTTAATAAGTGAAAATTTTTACCTACATCCAGTCCTAACTTCTCCATCTGCTCTTTCTCTTTTTTACTTTGATCTTGTGCTTCTTTTTGCCTTTTATCATCTATATGTCATTCTTTAAAGCATACAAATTATTTCCATCTAACCTCATTTGTCTTCTTATTTTTCTTGTTGTTGCTTAATCTGGCACTAAATCTAGCTTCTCATGTATATTGGCTATAGAACGGAAATACCTCCTCCACTGATACAAATTCCATTACAATTCTTGGTTTTTGATTTTCAGCAACTTGGGGAATATATAGCTGATTAGCAAAACAGGTTTCTTCTATTGCTAGAGAATGACATATTTAGTTCAAAATAAATTTAAATTTTTTAATGGTACATAAAGAATAATAAGGATAAAATATAGTATAAAGAAAATTTTTAAATGCTCGTAAAAGTAACTATGCTATTCTAGAAGCCGATTCAAAACCATATAAACCCTAAAAGTTTAAGCCCAAATCGCTAGTTGAAGAGTCAAATTAAAATAACTTATGATAAGGATGAAGATTCGAAGGCGAAAACAAGCATCGTGGTGAGGTTGATAGACGAAGCGATAGTGGTGACTCATAAACTTAGTATGGGTTAGTAGTGGTCGTGGAAACACAAGCAAACAGTTATTAGTCTTTCACTTTCACATTGTAGCAATTACACAGGAGTAGCTGCTACACGGTGTAGTAGCAACTACTGACTAGTTGCTATAACGTGCAATAGTAGTTGTTATATATTGTAGCAGCAACTACCGACTAGTTGCTACAACGTGCACAAGACAACTTGACAATGCATTTACAAGTGGTTTATAATAGGTTAATCTAGCTTTTATTTGTCTCTTGTAGCAGCTACTGTTGATAAGCTGCTACACGTTATAGCAGCTACTGCCAATTAACCGCTATAATTTATAGCAGCTACTCGATATTAGATGCTACATAGTATTGCAGCTACTCAAGAATAGTTGCTACACCCTGTAGCAGCTTCACTATACATTTATAGCAGTTTTACAAAACATTGAAGCCACCTTGGTAAAATTAATGTGGTAACTTAATTTAACATTAGTTTTACAATAAATTTATACCCCCAACTTTTAAGTAAGTAGTGTTTGCTAGTAAACATTTTATGACCAACATGAAAACTATATTCTCTCATTCCAGCTTATCCAAAATTTATTGGTCTTCGGTAAATTAAACTCTTAGCGTACCACATAATAAAAAATACACAATCTAACCTCAAAGATAGAATTTTTTTTTCACACTATTAATAATCTAATTGTAAATAGGAAAATGGAGATGTATAAAAAATATGGATAAACATATACTTACGATTTTACTTGTGTTAGACTTGGGATTATAGATATGGCAAAGTCTCTTGACATTAACGAATATAGCCCTAGATACCACATATTGTAGTAAGATTTATCCATATTTTTAAAAAAGTCCACCTATATCAAGATGAAGTTTGTAACCAATACATACTAAAAGCCAATACATATTGATTTTTTCAACATGACAAGTACTTATAGAACTTTAAAATTTAGAAGTGTATAGTTCTGAGGCTCCAATGGAGTTATAATACATATAGTGAGTTTCTTAGAGGTCTATGATATGTAGGTACTAGTGATCATGTGCGTTATTTAATGGACAGAATATATATCTGATTGGTTTGTCATTATCAGTGTTTGCTAATAGACTAAATGTCTCATACGACATCATTGTAAACAAATCCTATGTATGCACACAAATATTGTTAGAGAAATATATGGAGAAAACAACTCAGTAATAGCAGTTGGTATTATACTTATAGCAAAACTAGCAGCACAAAATATAGATGACTAATATGGTATGCTAGATGTTTTGGCTTCCTCTGCAATGATGGCAAAATATGCATTTATGTAATCACCATTAGTGGCTACAGTCCAATCAAAAGCAATTGGAAAGATGTCATATTCAATAAAATCGTTCTGTTTGACCATATTGGTTTTGATGTAGCTCTACATAAACAAAAAAAAAAAAATCTCCATAAATTATGTTTTACAACACTAGTGCCTATTGATGCTACAATTGGAGCAGTTACGAAAATTATATGTGTTATAGCAACTTCTAAATTAGCCATGGTTGATTTTATTCAACAATATGAAATGTTTGTTTTTCTATGTAATAAGAAGGCAATTCCAATGTAATATATCCTTGTGTTCACAATAGAAGTATTAATATAATTCATCATATATTTGTATTATAGTAAGTATATGAGTCAATGAACACTTGACTCACTTTAGATTACTCAGTTTCAACAATGTCTCTGCCACCAAATCATCTTTGTTTTTTTAAATATGAGTTCGCTTACTAAACAAATACATAGACACAAGTTTTTTCCATGAGTAATTATATGTGATATAAAAATAAAGATAAAACATTTAACCAACCTAAATCATACCTTCATGATTTTGAATTTTTGTTTGACAAACGTATATAAGAGTTTCGATGATGAAGATGTGGCAGCTACATCCGCAGATGAGATAGGGGCTCCTTGAACTTCAACAAGATGCTCAATATTTTCCTCTCCTTTGCCTTTGGCCATCTTTGTCTCATGCTTATCCTGGAAACTGACATTTTAAAATTTTTTTGACCACGGGCACTCCCTCAATCCCTTATGTAGGTGGGGTGTGATTCTCTTTGTAGCACTCATCTTTTCCCTTGTTATTGGCCGATTAGCAAGTAATACCTTTATATCCTTAGCAAATAACTGACTTCGAAGATCTTTGATTTTTCTCTCTCATTTTGCTATAATTTTATCTTTTGCAGCTATAATTCTATCCTCATTAATTTATTTATCCTTGGTAATTATTGTAATTTCTAAATCACTAGAATATATTTTAATCTCATCAATTAACTCACTAATTCTGGTTTCCATCTTTGCAATGAGTTAGGCAGTGCCCTCAACTAGAGAATCCAGATGAACAATTTCGACCTCCTTTGCTTGGCAAATTGTACAATACTCTTTCTTTTGAACACATTATGCAATATATTCCTAAAGCTTCGGCTGCCTGTTTAGGAAATTGCCTAGGAACTTGTTCAAAAATTTCCTCATAAACTAATTGTATAAATCCCTGAGCAAATTGTTGATCTATATACTCTACAATATCTTCTAGAGAATCATTTGAGAGCAGATTGTCTCTAGATCCGATAAACTTAAATCAATAATTATTTTGACAGTAAGTAGTTCTGCAATTCTAAATTTTATTGTCTCCATACGGGAGCCTAATCACTTATATTTACATATTCTTGAAAGAGCATGTTGTCTGTAAGGATCCATTATTCTGAGATGTTCACACATCCACACCTGCAATACAATAAAAATGGTTAAATATGAAATTTTATGCATAAATTATATGAATCTATCATTAAATTTAAGAACTTACAGTAAGGAGATGTGCGGACCCTTTGAGCATGAGAGTTCAATTTCTTTTAAGGCCCTCTGGCTTTGGCCTCTATGAAAACATCATACCAATGACCCCCAACTGTGGGCTCATATAGTCATATATAGCCATACACCAATTATACCTACCTAAATTCTCAAAATCATTTGCACAATCTATTAGTGATTATATTGGTAATCTAGATATACTATTAATAGCATTATATAAAATATAAACAAAGAAATACAAAATTAAACATTGACAAAATAGAGTATCAGATTTAGCAAATGAAGGTTATTTGCTGAGGTTGATCATCTTGTTCTCTAGTTCCTTCTATGTACACTTCACATTATTGAAGTATTGAAGAAATAGTGGGGTGACAACTGCATGCTGCTGTAAATTTAATTCGTCACCTTGGTCTGGATTTCTAGAATCAGTGAAACATCTTGCCTTGCGAAGCTAATCTCCTTATTATGAAAGATGAAACATCTAACTTCAATGTCCTAATTGTCAAACATATTTTGTTTAATGCTTTGGATATTTACAATTTCAGGCATGGCTATGACCTAAGCAAATGGGCTTCCATTTATCAACTCTATCCGCCGGTCATTTATGTGTAGTGATGATAAAAAACCCTTGAAGTGAGGGTAATTACTTTTCCAATATACTTTCTTACGATATGCACAAGAAGCATAAGTTCTCTGGTTCGCCATTTAATTTTCTCAAACAAATACATTAAATCTTAGTGATAATCATTTTGCTTCATTACAATGTTGTTAGTTTTCAACCATAATATGATACATTACACTATTATTTTTTTTACCATAATATGATTCATTATAATGTCTATAATTTCTCCTAGATACTACATTGTTATTAGTAGTTGCTACCACATGACTATTGATCACGTTATAGCAGTTATGGTCAAGTAGCTACTACAATAATGAGAAACCAATAGGGACTATAGGGTTTAACCATGTTATATCAATTATTAGGGCTTAATTATGTTGTAGCACCTATTGTCGAGTAGCTGCTATAACGTTACAATATTTTTTTAAAACCTATATTCCTTGAAAGTAAATCTCCAATCCAAATTCCTATAATCATTAAACACCATTGTAGCAGCTATGAAAAGAATCAAAATCCTAAAAAAATCAAACCCCTAAACAAGAGGAGAAGAATCAAAACATTAAGGCCTAACAAAATACTTACGATGGAGGCGAAGCTTCAGATGAAAAACAAGTCATCGCAGTAAGGTTGATTGAAAAAGACACCGTAGGGCACTGATCTACTTTAAATGAAAATCTTTCGAAATATTTGTCGCACGCCGAGTTTAGGGGTTAAAACTTTTGGTTAATGAAGGCAAAATGGTAATTGCACAAAATATTTTCACTTTCTCTGCCCGTGCATGATAATAGATATTAGGATTATAGGAAATTACAACTTATATTAAAAAGACTTACCATTGAATGATTTATGGGAAATGATGTTTGCCAAGTTTTTTACAAATTATATAACAAAAAAATGGTAAGAAAAGTTTGTTTAGAGTGTTAAAGTAGCTGCTACAATGTGTAGCAGCTAATGTAGGGTAGTTGCTATAACGTGGAGCAACTATTATAGGATACCTACTACATTGTGTAGCAGCTATTGTTGAATAGCTATTACAAGGTGTTGCAGCTACCCGATTGATACTTGATACATGTTTTAGTAGTTATAACTCAAATCATAAAACATTAAAATGTATCAAACATGCAAATTATAATGCTGGATATAAAAAATTAAAACCCATAAAAATATAAATGTCTACTAACTATTTAGTATCATCTAAGTAGCTACCTTGAAAAGACTTACCTTCAAATGGTTTGTGGAAAATGATGCTTGGCAAGTTTTTTACAAATTATATATAACAAAAAAATGGTAAGAAAAGATCGTTTAGAGTGTTGAAGTAGTTGCTACAACGTTGTAGCAACCACACTGTGGAAGTAGTGATAACTAGCATTTTTGTGCATTATTTTGGCTCTTATTATTATCATTTTTACCTTCTCACATGCTTAATTTTATGATTATATTATATTTTGTGAGGAGAATCTATTTTTGAGTTTAATTATAAATTTCCTACAAATTGTGAAATTTAATTTCATATTTTTATGTGATTTTGTAGAAAATTCAAAGAGCCGTGGATTATGGTCAAATCGGATTGAATTTGACTTGATTTGGAAGTCAAACGGAGGAGATCAAGCTGAATTAGTGTGGACCGTTGATCTAGATCAAGAGAGATCTTACTCCTTCATTCTGATCTAAGCATCATACCCTTGATCCAAATCTAAAATGATATAAACCATTGGATCCAAGCAAAAAGCCAACTTGATCCGGACCACTCATCTTTTCATCAACAAGATCAAACGGCTAGATCTTTATCCATCTCCTTCATCAAAATGAAAGGCTCAGATGAAGATCCCTTTCATCACTTTAATCAAATGGCCAATATCAGCTCTTCATTTAATTGGACGGCTCAGATCACAAGAGAGAAATTTTCCACTCTTTCCACTTCATGCAGCGCTACAGTAGCGAGAGATCCCTTCTTCTGTGCGTGATTTCTTCTCCGCGGCAGCTAGGGCATGCAAAGACTCCTCCCGACACCTCTTTCTTCTCCGTTCTTTCTCCGACCGGCGGCTTCTTCCCTTCTCTTCACTGCCGCCGGCCGGCCAACCACAGTCCACTCTTTTCTCCTTCTCAGTTTCCAGCGGCGAGTGATAGCAGCAAACTCGGCAGGGGTAGCAACCTTCGGCGACAGATTCGACCAACTCCACCTTGCTGGAGGGGTTCTCCGGCAAGAACCTTCACCTCCTGACGTTCTTCCTTCACTCCTGCCTTCTGGGGTTCAGGCGGCAGCAAGAAGAGGGAGGTCCGGCTGTGTTTCCATCTCCATTTCGGATCAGCTTCCAGCAGAGGGGTTCTCGCTGGAGGATTCCTTCATCATCCTCACTGTTGTCGAAGCGTGCAGCGACCGGCAGGAAGCTACTGTTCACCGGCTTCAGGGTTCGATCGTCGGATCTTTTGTGTGACGGCGAAGGATAGTCCTTGGTTTTGGAGGTTGAGGATGGATTGTGATTTGGATAGTTGGAGTTGTTTTTGTTTAGTTAACTTAGTTTAATTTTGTTCATTGTTGATGTTTGCTTGTGTTGAAGTTCTTTTATTGAATGCTTGTATTGAATATTATTTTTCATGTTTAAATTGTACTTACTAAGCTTAATTAGTTACACGTCTACAATGTGTTTGATGAAATGCTTCAACCAATAGTTAAGTTCAATTTAATGTATTTTAGTTTGTTAATTCTTGATTTATCTTGTTCTTTCAATTTAGTTAAGTTCTAGTTTTGATTAAATGCAATTAGGTTAGGTTAGGTTAGGTTAGATTAGATTTCTTTAATGCTTTAAGTTTCATTCCATGCTTAATTTCATAGATGTTTCCTTTACGTTAGATAGGGATTTCTTTACTTGCAATGTCTTTTATTCATTAGAGTTAGTTTCATTACTTGTATTGTCTTTCATTATTTAGGTTAGATTTTATTTGATGCTTCACTATTTCGATCCTTAGTTTAATCGTGTTGATGATTAACTCATAGCGTAAAGTGACAATGCGTTGTGGATTAATTATTCGCATCTAGTTAGATTTTATTCCAGCATTAGATTAGTTTATTTCTTGTTCTGCTTTTCATTCGTAGGATTTAGAATCAAATTCCAAAATCCCCAATTCTATATTAAAACCCCAAAAAATAGAAATAACATATGATCCTAAATTTATCATCCTATCGTTGCTTTCGTTGACGGACGACCCGAGTCATTCCTATGCTACATTAGCGTAGGAGGGGTTTGGTACTTCATTGTTTGATGCCCAATTCGCGATAAAATTGGGCGATAATCAAGTAGCTGCTACAACATTATATCAGCTAGCCGTCAAAGTAGCTGCTACAACATTGTAGCAGCTAGTCGTCGAAGTAGCTATTATAACGTTGCAGTAGCTAATATTCCAAGTAGATGCTATAACATTATAGTAGCTAAGTTTCAAATTAGCTGCTATAACGTTATAGCAGCTACTTGGAATGTTAGCTGCTATAATGTTGTAGCATTTAACCATCGAATTAGCTGCTATAGCATTGTAGCAACTAACATTCCAAGTAGTTGCTATAACATTATAGTAACTATCCATCGAATTAGCTGCTACAAGCTACTGCAACGTTGTAGTAGCTAACATTCCAAGTAGTTGCTACAACGTTGTAGTAGCTAGCTATAGAATTAAGTAACAGTATAACACCTGGGAGTCGAGACGTCCAATAAAGAGAATAACGTATAAACAATATATAATAGAAATAGAGAGAATTACAACTTAAAATGAAACGACTTACCAAGTGGTTGCTACACGTTGTAACAATTGCTACAAGATGTAGCAGGTAACTGTCGAAGCAGCTGCTACAACGTGTAGCTGCTAATTGTTGAAGCAGCTGCTACAACGTGTAATAGCTAACTATCCAAGTGGTTACAGGCGTCGGCCTTATACGTTGTAGCACAAATCCTTCCTTTTAATATATATTAGGATCACGATAGGAAATTACAACTTAAAATGAAATGAATTATCATTGATTATGAAATGTGGAAATTGATATTTGACAAGTTTCCTACAAATTATATAAGCAAAAACTGGTAAAAAAGTAGCTAGGATTTGTGCGTTGTAGGATATATTAGACCTAAAAAACTATTGTGCAAAGCTAAAAATAGACAGTGGAATAGAAAGGCTTAAGATCAAGAATAGAGAGGAGTGACTTTTACACCAGCATCACCTTTGTGTTCGACTCGAAGTTTGGGGAGCTTCAGCCAGCTTGGTAATTCGCTTCGGTCGTTGGCTATGCGCTCGGTAGGAGCGCGTTGCGACAAAAGACGACGGCGAAGGAAGAGGCAAGAGCGACGAGGGAAATTTAGAATTTGAGAAAATTTTCTCACCATCGTTTTGAATAGAAGACGGAAGGGGAGAGAGAATAAAAGGAATATTTTTTACAAAAAAATCGAGTTGGTAATATCACATATACGTGTTACTCACAAACACATATAAAGTGTTACCTAGCATATTATTAATATGTATATATATTTAGATATATATTTACAATTAAGGGAATAAAAGAACATTACCAAATCCAACACTAGATTTGTTCACTAAAATCCAGTTCATTTACCATCCTATATTTAAATTTACGTAGTTAAAATAAATTATTTGAGTCCACTCATATATTTTTATAAAAATAGATTGATTAATTAAAGTATTTTAAACTAAAAGAAATAAAAAGACGAAGACTATTTGAACTTTTTATATAAAAGAAATATGTGTTTATCTAATTTTCATTTAGTCCATTAATAAAAATTTAATTCAAATATTGCTCTATTTGAGAGATTTTTTTATTAAAATCTACGTGCCAGGGAAAAATGTGGATAAAAAATAATCAAAGATAAATCAATTATATAATTTTTCTTTCAAATGGAAAGTGTAAACTGATTGTCAGGTATATTTTCTGATTTATTTTAATAATAAATAAAAAACTTCTATAGAATTAGGTCCATTATATGTAGAAATAGTCAATAGAAGTAGTCAATGAAATTAAATAAGGATTTATATATCTCATATATTCTTGGTCAACGCCGCTGATTCATTCCTTCACATCGCCAACTATAACTCCAGCTCGAATTATAAAGCAACATGCTGTGTGGGGGCATCCCAATTCCCAATCCTCCGTTATCCTCGTCTTCTCCTTTCCAGCCTCTCGCCATGGACACCGTCCTCGCCATCTTCGCCCCGCCCATCCTCTCTTCCTCGCGCTCCTGCAATCTGTCCTTTGCCATCCCCATCTCCCTCCCTAAACCTTTGCCTTTCGCCACCTCTTCCCTCCCGCGCCTTCACTCACCTCCCTCGCGAAACCTGGGGCCTTTCCGTGCCCAAGTTAGTGTCTCCGCTGCTCAGAAGACGAAAGATAGGTTGCCAGCCGGCCTCATTGTGACGGAGACCAAAGGGCCTCAATCCACTGTCTGTACCTTTCCTTTTTCTACCTTCTAAATCGTTTTTACTTCTAATTGATCTGATAGTCAAGTGGAAGTGGTAGTCTTGCTTCAAGGCTATAATTTTCTTACTTTCTACCTATCTTCTCGTATAATTTGGAAATATGCTTGTTTGTTCATCTGGCAATTGAAATGAAGAGGCAATCTTGCTTCAAGGCTATAGCTTTCTTGCTATCTCTCTTCCCCTTGCCTGAGTGCATTCAATCGATTGTTAGTCCTACAAGTCCACGAGAATCAATTCGTCAAGGAAGTATGGTTATGTCAATTCCCTGATAGCTCATCTTATTTGCAGATTAGGTTAAGCGTAGAAGTTCCTCCAGCAATAAGCCAAGAATGTTACGGAGAAGTCTTAGATGAATTTTCTAAGAAGGCAAAGGTATTATTTTCAGTATGCATTCATTTAAGGGGTCTATTAGTATTACAGGATGAATAGGAATTCATCTGAAGGATAATTTTGTACTTAAATTGTTTTCCATTTTCTGTTTTGATCATTATCACTTTATAGTAATCAGAAAATTTTGAATATGCTACCTAAATTTTACTAAGCCCTCTGGGCTCTGACATATATTAATCTTAAATTTCTTCTTTCTTTCTTTGGAATATCAAGGAATTCAATATTGTTCTCCCCTTTTATCTTTTCATCCGATCCAAGTTTGTTGACAATTATGTTTTCCAGTACCTGCTATTTACTTATTTCCACTTAAAGCATGATTGGAATTGCTTGTACTGGGGAATTGTTTAGTCATTTCTATGCTGAACTAAAGTTGAGAGAAGACCATGCTAAGTAAAAATGGCCTTTTAAATGTCACTGGAAGCTTCTTCTCTTTTTCTACCTTCTGTCTCTAGTACTAGATTCTAATTCCTTTATCTACCTTTTCTTCTTTAATAGTCATTATTGAAGTAGTATGTTGTGATGCCATGCAATTCCTGATAAAAAACCTTATTCATACAGGTTCCTGGCTTTCGGCAGGGAAAGAAAGTTCCAGAAAATATTCTTCTAAACTACATTGGTAGACAGAACATTCAACAAGCTATAGTTGAGGCAACTTTGAAAAAAACTCTTCCACATGCTATGTCTTCCGTACGTGAACATAACATTAGCTTGCCAACTTGTAGTAGAAGGCAGTCATTTATCCATCCAATATTATGCCAAACTTCTGTTGAAATAACGGGTAGAGATTGTTGTCATACTTTTTTATGAATCCACTAGCATAAATCTTTTTAATTGGTAGAAATTACCTTCAATGTCATTATTGTTTTAAGTGCCAATCCCTAGAAGTGGCAATGGGCATGGGCTGAGCGAGATCTGGCCAGCCCGCATTCCATGCCTAATATCACGCCGGCTTAGAAATGAATGGGCTGGGTTAGGTTAATCTAGTCTTGAGTTGGCGCGACAAGTAGGTTTGGAAGGTTTAGCGTGCATGACATGCAAGACTGAAGCTAGTATGGCGCACTTTTACACCTTATAACAACAACCAAACCTTATCCCACTAGGTGTGGTCGACAATATGGATCCTTTTACGCTAGCTCTATCTCCTACTATGTCATCGTCTATACTTAAAATAAATTTTATCTTGTTTTATTGTTGCTAACCAAGTCTTTTTTGGTCTTCCTCGTTTGATATGTGTATTTGTCATAGTTTCACATTGCCTAATTGGAGCATTTATAGGTCGTCTAAGTACATGCCCATACCATCTTAAACGTATCTTTCAGAGTTTTTCCTGAGTAGATGCAACTCCGATTTTCTCTAATGCTCTCATTTATTATTCAATTTATCCTCGTATGTCCACACATCCACCTTAACATCCTCACCTCTGCAACTCTCATCTTCTGCTCATATGCTCGAGTCATAACTCAACATTGAGCTCCATATAACATAGCAGATCTAACTGTGATTTTATAGAATTTTCTTATAAATTTTATAGCTACTTTACGGTCACATAAAGCACTTGACGTTCTCCTTCATTTCAACCATACTGCTTGTATTCTATGGAAGACATCTCTCTATCCCTCCATCATTTTGCAAAAATGATCCTAAATATTTAAAACTCTCATTTTTTTGGGCAACTCATCATCTCTTATTTTAACAATTATCTCATTACATCTAATATTGCTAAACTTAAATTCCATATATTCTGTCTTTATTCTACTAAGCCTAAAACTTTTGCATTCTCGTGTTTCCCGCCAAGATTCTAGTTTAACATTTACTCCTTCACGTGTTTCATCTGCTAAAATAATATCATCTACAAATGACATGCATCACGGTATTGTGTCTTGAATATGTGTAGTGAGTTTGTCCATAATTAGTGTAAAAAGATAGGGACTAAGAGCTGATCCTTGATGTAACCCTATTGATCCTGCCTGAAAATCGGGAAGATGGCTAGCTAGGGATGTGGCTGTTGACTGATGTAGACCACGCTCCACTTTGCAACACAAGAAATGTCAGTACCGAGCTAGGGAAGGGGTCCCGGCGTTGGCCCTTCGACGCTCAAGCCAGTCACAGAAAGAGGGAAGAAAACAGAGCAACAACAAACACATGTGTGAATAATGAATAACGTGTATCTCCGCTAGTGCATGGACCCTTCCTTTATATAGCGCCCCAGCAGGCAACGTACACGTTCCTCAAGGCGTGGACACGTTCTCAAATTTGTTCTATGAAAGGACCTGTCAGGAAAGTGCCTCTGACACCATACCTTAACAAGGGATATGAGCCAGTAGAAGCTTCCGTTGTACGATTTGCCAGTTAACCATGTCTTGTGTCAGCAACACTATCTCCCAGAAGGATATTAAGAGATACGTCAATGATCCTTCTGTTCGGCTGAGCGGGATAGCCGCTCAACTAGGAACTCCTCCGCTCGGTTGGACTAGGTTGCTCTTCCCTACCATAACTGGGTACAGTGGCTTGTCTCCCCCGATCGGACAGGCAATCCGGTTTGCTTAACGTTCCGCTGTTCTAAACTAAGCGTCTGACGATCTTGCTGTAGTGCTCCTAGCCAGCCCGACATTCTGCTCGGACAAGCTGTTTGCCGATCGGGCATGTCCAACCCTCGATCGGCCACTGCAGGAGAGCTCCGCTCGACCCCCTTTGGTGAGCCCGTTGGTTCTCTGGCGTTGACCTCTTTGACTTTGACCTCTACGTCAGCTGCTATCTCCGTCCTTTGACTCGTACTTAGTGGGCCCCTCTTTATCAGCATATCATAAACCTACTCCTCAAGTATAGTTGAAGGAGGTTGTAAGCCCGACTGACTGGACGACAATGCTTTAGGTGATCTTCCACCACTCGGACACTCTTCGTGCCCTGGCTACCGGTCGGCTCATATCTTCTAATCATCGTTCGACCTGAGTTTATCAGCTTGAGCCTAAGCGCAGTTCGGCTATAATGAGCATCGAAGTTTATTGCTGACTCGGAGATCTCATTCGCCGATCGACCATTCCTTCCTCTACGAAGCCGATCAGGTCAATGACGACAACACTTAGCAAATTTTTCCATTTTTCTACGCTTTCTCTGATGAGTGTCCTTTCATAGTGGCTGATGTCTTCTAAATTTCTGGAAGACTGTGCAAATCTTTGACCATTATGGCCGAGCACGCGGTCATGCCTTTTAATTAAGTCTCATTAATGCCTTCCGGTAGCCGACAGCCATGTGTCACCCTCACTGTCGTCGCACGCTCGACGTGACAAACGGATATCTACTGATGATGTGACAGGCGCCTTTTCAAATTCTACAGCTAGATCTTATCCTGATTTTACGCAACCCTTGATCGGACGGCTCGGAGCGATCGACCGCGAGGTTTATAAAACCTCATTTGCTCGCCATCTCCTTCACATTGTCTTGCTTTTTCGTTTTCGAGCACGCTTTGTGACGCTTCCCTACCTCATCTTCGTCGGCGACCTTTCTCAGTAAGGTTCTTCTTTCTTTCCTTCGTTAAATCTGTGCGTCGCTTCTTCTCGATTTCTTTATTTTCGATGGCCGATTCTCCACAACCTCCTGTGTCTATTCCCGGGCTCTGGTACACTTTCACTGAGTCCAAATTTAATAGGGACGAGATAGACCAGATGAAATCTACCTACAATTTCCTCTGACTATTAGATAGTCATTCCCTCCGCCTATGACCGACCCCACGAGCCTCCAGCCGGCTTCCTATCCTTCTTTAAGGACCAGTTTTATGCCGATTTTCGATTTCTCGTTCATCCTTTCTTTTCTGTCATCTGTAAATATTTCCACACCTCCCTACATTAATTATTGCCGAACTCGTTTAGGTTACTGTGCGGGGTTGTTGTGATATTTCATCTGCACGACATTTTTTTAGTGTCTCGGGTCTTCCATTACTTTTATTATCCTAAATTGTCCGAGCTAGGGACCTTTTTGTTCCAAGCCCGAGTCAGCTCCGTCTTTTTTGATAAGATGCCTTCCTCCAATAAGCACTGGAGGGAGCACTATTTTTTCGTTCGCTTTCCTGTTCGGCTAGACTTCCCGACTAGCTGGCAGATGGAAGTGATACAGCCTCTGTCGCTCGGGAGATATCGAAGCTGATCGGACTATCACATCCATCGATTTTTGTTGGAGGGCGTCCTATACGTCTTTAAACTGAGCACGATCTGCACGCGGCTGTCATCCAGTCTAGGTATGCTCTTTCTTCTCCTTATCTTTGAATCTAACTGATTTTTCTTCTTTTTTTACTGTCCAAATCATGCTGAGGGTGCGTCTGAGCGGCAAGAGCAGACTTGCGGATGGAGAAATAAATGCTGCGGGCGTGGCCGAGTTGAAGAGTCTCGGCCTACAGCTGGTCACCTATTCTGACGATCCAACTGGCGAAGTAGGAGGGACCCATGTGCTGACCAGTGATGCTGGAGCAAGTCAGACGGCAGCTAGCGATGCCGCGTCTGATACAACAGACCTGCCTTCCAAACGACCTTCCATGTTGCTGATCGTGGTGCCCTCAGAGTCGGCCACATTAAGCGAGCCTCTAATATGACGCAAGAGGCATCGTGGGGAAACTTCTTCCTGATCGGCCACTTCCGCCTTGCAGACCCCCGCACGTACCGGTTCGCGCGTCTCCTCCAAGCGGGGTGAAATTTCATCACCCGCCTTTCTCGAGCCAGCGGACGTATCCCTATAACCAAATCATCCGACTGTACACCATCTCTATTTGCGTTGCCGTCGGGGACCATATGCACTTCGCCTGTTGCGTATATGCTACCGCACTCCTTGCCGGCAGCACAAGTATCCATCATCCGACCATCCCTGATGCCCAAGTCTACGGGCAAAGTGACTTCCGAGCCCTCTAGTCCGAGTAGCTAGAGGCATATAACAGCCATTATCCACTTGCCCGCTGCTGAATGGCGTCAACCGGACGATGCTGAGGCCCTTTCCCTCGAGCACCAAATTCGGATCCAAGGGCCGCTAGCACAGGTGTGGGCCGATGGTAGGGCCCGCACGGTGGTCATCTCCCGGGGGAGCTCGCGGACAACCACACCCGAATGGTGGGGTATGTATATTGCTTCTAGATTTACTTGCTTATTCCTCGCTTGGCACTTACGATCTTATTGCCACCGCAGTACTAGGTCAAGAGCCTGACCATGTGCCAAATGCTAGCATTTTTGGAGCACGAAGTCCAGCAGCTTCGCGCCTCGAGCGGCGTCTCCGAGGCGTCCCGTGCTCAATTTGAACAGCTGACCGCTGAGGCGGTTAGCTAAAGGTCGATCTGCAGAAGAGCTCTGAGCAGCTGCAGGAGGAAAGGAGCAAGAGCGCTGAGCAGGCTTTGCAACTAGCGAGGCTCGACAAGCAAGCCAGCTCCTTTGAGCCGAAGCTCAATTCTGTCAACGCCAGGAAACTCCGAGCCATTGAGGACCTGGATATTAAGAACAAAGAGGCTCAGGTCTTGGCTCAGAATCTGAAGGAGGCTGAGGCCGCTTTGATCACTGAGTGGGAGAGTCGATCGGCTGAACAAGCCTCAGTGAAGGTCCAGCTTGCCGCCAAGGATGCCGAACTAGCCTTGTTAAGGACCTAGTTGGAGGCATCCTGATCGGCCTTCAAGATCTATCAAGAGGGGGAGGCCGGCTAGTTCGAGGTTTTCAACGTGATTACCTCCGCTCAGACCCCTTCAAAGATTGGCTCACGGACCGAGCGCTCCGCCTCTTCAATTTCAGCAATGCTGGGACCCTCGACCAGCTGAAGGACGACGTCTATCTTCCTACCGCAGTGACTAACAAGATCATTAATTGGGAGAAGCTGACCGAGTCGCTGCCAGACGACGTGTTGGATTATCTCAAGTGACCTCCCCTCTTTGCTTCGTAGGCCTCCTTTTGTACTCATATTATATGTTATGTATAAAATTTTCTAAGTATTAATGAATGTACGTCCGTTCGGCGCTTCTTCTCTCTGTCAGATTTTGCAAGTATTAATGAATGCATCGTCGTTCGGCTCAAGTGGGGCTGTGTACCACTTAGCATTTTGTGAAAATTTTCTAAGTATAATTCCCCGCCATCTCGATCGTCAATGTAACTGGTCGTTGAGATGTTCGAGTGATCACTTCAACGCTGTCGAACAACCATATTTTAGCCAAAAACTGTTGCTTCTAGCCGCAACTCGACTTCTTATCATCTTTATTCCAAGCTTTTATAGTTGACGATCGGCTTTATTTAGCGTAGGCTCGGGTTTATAACCACCGCTTGGCTATTGTTGGCGGAGACTCCGATTTATAGTTGTCGCTCGGTTATTGATTCGTCGACAAGGGTTTATAGTCGCCCCTCGATTATTGATTTCGTTGACAGGGGTTTATAGTTTTTGCTTGACTGTTGAAGCCGTTGACAGTGGTTTATAGTCGTTGCTCGACTGTTAACGTAGATTAGGGTTTATAGTCGCCGCTCGATTGTTGATTTCGTCGACAGGGTTTATAGTCGCCACTCAACTCTTGACGTAGACAGGGTTTATAGTTACCGCTCGATTATTGAAGGCGTAGACAGGGGTTTATAGTCGTCGCTCGACTGTTGAATGCATAGACAGGGGTTTATAATCGTCGTTCGACTGTTGAAGGCGTAGATAGGGGAATATAGTCGTCGCTCGACTTTTAACTTTGCCGAACGACACAAGAGTCTGGAACACTTGGGATTTTTATTCATTGCCTTCCTGCATCCACAAGATATACATTTATACAAGTATTTCTGGATTTAACCACGCACCTCTCACCCGGTCCTATAGGGCTGGAGATGGTTTATGCTCCAGGGCTGATATGGCTTTCTTCCATCTTTGTCTTGCAAATAGTAGGCTCCCGAACGAAACTTCTGGATGACTTTATAAGGTCCTTCCCATTAGGCCTCCAACTTGGTGACGTCGTCGATCGACTTCACTCTTTTCCACACCAGGTCGCCGACCTGGAATGATCTTGGGATCACCCTCCGGTTGTAGTTCTGGTTCATACGGTGCCTGTACGCCATGAGCCGGACGGCGGTTTTATCCCACGCTTCGTCCACCAGGTCGAGCTCCATGAGTCTTCGCTCGACGTTTTCATCATCGTAGAGCTGCACCCGATCAGACTTTACTCCGACTTCCACTGGAACCGTTGTTTCACCTCCGTACGCCAGATGAAACGGTGTGATGCCGGTTGCCTCTCTTGGTGTGGTACGATGGACCCACAAGATGCTAGGGAGTTCATCAACCCAACTGCCTCCAGCGTGGTTGAGCCGAGCTTGTAATCCTCTCAGGATTTCTCTATTTGTGACTTCCGTCTGACCGTTGCTCGGGGGATAGGCTACTGAGGTGAAAGCTTGCGCAATGTTATAGCCTTCGCACCACTCTTTGAGTTTTTGTTCGGCGAACTGTCTTCTGTTGTCTGAGACGAGCCGACGAGGGATGCCGAACCGATATAAGATATTCTGTCATATAAATTTGATGACCATATGCTCGGTTATTTTGGCCAGCGGCTCGGCCTCCACCCACTTTGAGAAATAATCTATTGCAACTAGTAGAAATCTTCGTTGCCCAGTCAACATGGGAGATGGTCCAACGATGTTTATGCTCCATTGGTCGAACGGACAAGACACCGTGAATGCCTTCATCTCCTCGATGGGTCGGTGCGGGATGTTATGATATTTTTGACATGATAAGCAGGTGACTATTGTTCGAGCGACGTCATCCTTTAAGGTGGGCCAAAAGTATTCCGTCAGCAGGATCTTCCGAGCCAGCGATCTGCCGCCCGGGTGACTTCCGCAGGAGCCTTGATGAACCTTCTTTAATATATATTCGATGCCCTTTGATCCGACGCACTTGAGAAAGCTCTTTTATATAGCTGATCCGACGCCTTGAGAAAGCTCTTTTATATAGCTGATCCTCGATTAGGGTGAACTGCCCGACCCTCTTTTTCAACAAGCAAGCTTCGTCTTGATCTGCTGGTGTGACGCCCGATCGGAGGAACTCTATCAGTGTTGTACTTCAGTCGCTCGGGAAGGTTACTCCATCCATCCTATCGATGTGCGCCACCAGTGAGACCTGTTCGATTGGCTAATGTGTCACGATCGGTGATAACGAATTGGCTAACTTAGCCAGCTCGTCCGTGGCCTGGTTGTTCGACCAGACGATCTTCTGTATAACCACTTCTTGGAAGTTTGCCTTCAACTTCTTAAAAGCTTCTGCATATAACCTAAGTCGGGAGCTACCTATCTCGAATGTGCCCATTAGTTACTGAGCCGCCAGTTGAGAATCCGAGTGCATGAGAACTTTTGTGGCTTCTACATGCCCAGCTGCATGTAAGCCGACTATCAAGATTTCATACTCAGTCTTGTTATTTGTAGCCCGATAATCCAGCCGCATGGACAATTGCATCCTGTCTTCCCGCGGTGAAATCAAGAGAATGTTGATCCCGCCGCCTTGCAGAGTAGACGATCTGTTTACATATATCTTCCAAGTCGTGTCCGGTTCGACGTTCTACACCTCGGTGACAAAATCAGCTAAGGCATGTGCCTTAATTGCCATCCGGGGTTGATATTATATGTCGAACTCGCTCAGCTCGGTTGTCCATTTGATTAGCCGTTCGAATGCCCATGGGTTGAGAAGGATCCTTCCCAAGGCGTTATTGGTCATCATGGCGATCGGATGTAAAAGGAAGTATGGACGGAGTCTTTGAGCGGCGAGTACAAGCGCGTATGCCAATTTTTCAAGACTGGTGTAGCGGGACTCTGTGTCTTTTAATATATGACTTAGGAAATATACAGGCTGTTGCTCAAGGCCGTTCTGCCTTACCAACGCCAAACCAACCGCATACTCGGTGGACGACAAGTAGATTCAGAGCAGCTCGCCAGCGCTTGGTTTGGCCAATACAGGTAAGGAGTTAAGGTACTCCTTGAGCTCCTCCAGCGCCTTGTTGCACTCCGCGTCCCATTGGAATTTCGTCGCATGGCGCAACACCTGGAAGAACGGGTGACTCCGGTCCGATGATTTGAATATGAACCTTGATAGTGCGGTGATCCATTCGGTCAGCAGTTGGGCCTCCTTCAAGTTGCGGGGCGGGGGCATGTTTTGCAACGCATTCACCTTGCTCGGATTCGCTTCGATCCCTCGTTCGTTGATGATGTATCAGAGGAAGCGGTCACTCATTGCTCCGAACAGGCACTTGTTCGGGTTCAGTTTTATTCCATATGCACTTAGGGTTCGGCAAGTTTCTTTAATATCTGCTCAAAGGTCAACAACTCGGAGAGATTTTATTAATATGTTATTGACATATACCTCCATGTTGCAGTCGATTTGCCATCGGATTACCTTGTTCATTAGTCTCTGATAGGTAGCACCAGCATTCTTCAATCCGAACGACATCACATTGCAATAGTAAGTCTCGTCGGCCATAATGAAGCTGACCTTCTCTTGATCTTCACGAGTGAACGGTACTTAATGGTAACCTTGGTATGCTTTGAGCATGCAGATAGCTCGTAATCCGCCGTGGAGTTCACCATTTGGTCTATCCGGGGCAGTGGATAGAAGTCCTTTGGGCAAGCCTTGTTTAGATTACAGAAGTCGATGCAGACTCGCCACTTGTTGCTCGGCTTAGAGATCAACACGACGTTGGCCAACCATCTCAGGAACTGAACCTTGCGAATTTGATCGGCTTGCAGCAATTTTTTTATCTCCGCTCGAATGATTTGGTTCTGCTCCGCATTGAAGTCCCTCTTTTGTTGTTTCACCGGCTGAGTGTCCAGTTGGACGTGAAGCTCGTGCTGAGCTACACTTGACGAGATGCTCGGGAGCTCGTGGGTCGACCAGGCAAACACATCATGATTTCGCCTGATACAGGTGACTAACTTAACCTTCTTCTTGTCTATTAGGTCGACGGCGATGAAGGTGGTAGGATGAATCTAAACTTCCTTCTTTTCCTCATAGACCAACGCGGGCGGTTCCTCCATGATGGCGCTTACCTCCAAACGCTGAATCTTCCGTACTGCCCTCGTCTCTGTTTTGACCATCTCGACGTAACATCGCCAAGTGGCCGACTGGTCACCTTTGACTTCGCCTATCTCGACGTAAATTTGATCTTCTAGCAGAAGGTGGACATCACTGCTCAGAACTAATTGAGGGTCGGTTGTCTCAATATGACATTGTAGGCGGACGGCGCGTCCACCACAATGAAGTTTGTGGTCTTTGTCCTCTTGAGTGGCTCTTCTCCGAGCGATATGCCCAACCTCGCCTGGTCGATCGTTAACACTTCATTGCCTGTGAACCCGTAGAGTGAGGTCGTTATTGGCTGCAACTTGCTTTGGTCAATTTACAGTTGGTCGAAGCCTTCTTGAATATAATATTCACCGAGCTATCTATATCAACAAAAGTCCGATGAATAGTATAATTAGCTATTACTGCTCGGATGATCAAGACGTCATCGTGTGGGATCTCTACTCCCTCCAAATCTTGGGGGTCGAAGCTGATCTCGGGTTCCTCGGCCTTCTCCTTGCTACATCCAAGATCATGTATTTCTAGTCACCGAACGTGCGACTTCCTCGCTTGGTTGGAATCACCGCTAGTCGGCCCACCAGCGATCATTCCAATCTCTCCTTGAGCGGCGTTATTTCGATTCTCCTCCTCTCGAGCCGAGGTCCTAGTCCGCTCAACAGAAACTCGGGCGGGATTTGTGTTATTTCTCCTTTGAGGCCGACGAGGGCGCTGCTCGTCCGCTTGTCTGTCTTCTTCCCTTCGCCCGGCTAATCGACACCTATGATGTCGATCAGGCAATGGTGACCGACGTCGATATCCACGCAGAGCTGGTCTGCTTGCAATGGGTGTTAGGTCGTAGCAGTCGCGTGTGTTGTGCGTCGCCGACTGATGGAAGGAGCAAAATAATAACGTCCATGACTTGCCTTTTGTGGCTTTCGGGCGACCGACTGATACATGCTGCACATGTGTCCTTGGCTCCTGATGTGTGACAGTGCTGCTTTCGATCAGGGGCCTTTCAGTGGTTGATGGTCAGTGGTCGGTCGTCGTTCCTTGGAAGCAGCATGCTCAGCAGATGCTTCCTTCCTTTATGCTGGTTGGGCTTCCTCCACATTTATGCATTTGGTGGTTCTCCTGAGTAGGTGGTCGAAATCCTTTGGCGGTCTCCGGATGAGGGAGCAGAAGAATTCCCTTTCGGTAAGCTCCTGGGCGAAGGTGTTCACCAAGATTTCCGAGGAGACCGATGGAATATCCATGGCCACCTAATTGAACTGCTTGATATAGGCCTTCAATGCCTCCTTGGGCCCTTGCTTCAACGCGAACAGATTAACACTCGTCTTCTGGTAGCGGTGGCTATTGGCGAAGTAATGCAAGAATGCCGCTCGGAAGTCTTTGAAGCTATGAATCGAGCCGATCAACAATTGTTTGAACCAGCGCTGTGCTGATTTGGAAAGGGTGGTGAAGAAGACCTCACACTTCACTCCATCGATGTACTGGTGGAGCGTGGCCGTGGCCAGGTGGTCGTCCGGATCGGTCGTTCCATTGTACTCCCCGATCGAGTGGGGTGTAGTGTCTTGGTAGAGGGTCGTCCATGATCCCTTGAGAGAACTATTGGTTGATCCGCTCAGGCGAATTATTATTCCTTGGTGCTTTTCCCTTCCGCGCGTCCCGAACGGGCGCGTCGTCCGAGGAGGATCCTTGTTCCCTATCCGCTCGGACCAGCTCCTTTGATGGAGTATTGAACAACGTCCAATGGAAGGGGATCGACGTATTGGGCGCCTCCCCATATGTGCCGGTCGGCTTCTTATTCTAACCCCAAACGGATATGTGATCCGCTCAGTCTCTATATCCAGCCTGCTGACCTGTCGCAGGCTCATGCACTAGGCGCTTGGGCAGCGCCTGTTACTGTTGTTGCTCCACCATTGTTACTACTCGGACTTGTATCAACATATCCAGCTCCTCCTTTATCAAAGTCACTGTGGTGAGTCTTCCAACATCCTCCATCTTCGTATTTCGGATGTATGCTACGTTCCCACAGATGACGCTAATATGATGCGCCAACATGATCCTGGTCGAAAATCGGGAAGATTACTAGCTGGGGATGTGGCTGTTGCGTTGACTGGATGTTGACCGCGTTCCGCTCTGCAATACAACAAACGTCAGTGCCGAGCCAGGAAGGGGTCCCCGACGTTGGTCCTCCGACGCCCAAGTCAGTTATCGGAAAGAGGGAAGAAAACGGAGCAACAACAAACACAAGCGTGAATAGTGAATAATGCGTTCCTCCGCCAGTACATGAATCCTCCCTTTATATAGCGCCCCAGCAGGCGACGTGCACGCTCCTTGAGGCGTGGGCATGTTTTCTAATTTGTCTTATGAAAGGGCATGTTAGGAAAGTGTCTCTGACACCATACCTTAATAGAGAAATGATATTCATCTAGAATTTTCATCTAGAAAATTCATCTAGATAGACACATAAATGATGGGGCCCACAAAAAGTGAAATGGTGGGTCCCATCTTTATGTGTCTATCTAGATGAATTTTCTAGATGAAAATTCTAGATGAGTATCACAGCTCACCTTAATAGGGCATGCATATCCTGACAAGCCAGTAGAAGTTTCCGTCGTACGATATGCCTGTTGAGCATGCCTTGTGTCAGTGACACTATCTCCTAGAAGGATATTAAGAGATACGTCAATGATCCTTCTACTCGGTCGAGCGAGATAGCCGCTCGGCTAGGAACTTCTTCGCTCGGTCGGACTAGGCTGCTCTTCCTTGCGATAACGGGGTATAGTGGCTTGTCTCCCCCGACCAGATAGGCAATCCGGTTTGCTTAACGTTTTACCGATCCGCACTAAGCGTCTGACTATCTTGCTGTAGTGCTCCTAGCCAGCTGGGCGTTCTACTCGGACAAGCCGTTTGCTGATCGGGCATTTCCAGCCCGCGATCGGCTACTGCAGGAGAGCTCCGCTCGGGCCCCCTTTGGTGAGCCCGTTGATTCTCTGGCATTGATCTCCTTGACTTTGATCTCCACGTCAACTGCTATTTCTATCTTTTGATCCGCACTTAGCTGGCCCCCCTTATCACCGCATCACCTATGTTTATTGGAAATGCTTCAATTATTCCACTTGAAGTTTTTACTCTGGTCGTTACATTCTCGTACATATTCTTAATTAGTTCAATATATGTTAAGTTAACCCTTCTCTTTTTTAGAATTCTCCATACAATTTCTCTTGAGATTCTATCATAAGTTTTTTCTATAGTTTCTCTTGAGACTATCATAAGTTTTTTCTAAGTCAATGAATAACATGTGTAAATTTTATTTTTGCTCCCGATATTTTTCAATTAGTTGTCTAAGAAGATGTATAACTTCTATTATCGACCTTCCAGGCATTAACCCAAATTGATTTTCGGTCACCGTGGTCTCCTTCTATAATGTTTTTTCTTTTATTTTTTCCTAAAGTTTCATGGTATGACTCATTAGTTTAATACCCCTATAGTTTGCACAATTTTGTACGTCTCACTTGTTTTTATATAAGGGAACTAGAGTACTTACACTCTATTGATCAGACATATTTTTCGTTTTTAATATTATGTTAAATAATTTTATAAGTCATTTACTGTCTTGTTTCCCTAGACACTTCCATACCTCTATCGGAATATCATCTGGTCCAATAGTTTTTATCGTGCATTTCATTTAAAGTTTGTTATACTTCTAAAGTTTGAATTATACGATAAAAATTTAAATTTCTATACTCATTTGACTTATTTAAATTATCTAAGTTAAGTTGGTCACTTAAACATTTATTAAAAAGTTAATGAAAATACCACTTCTATGGCTCTTTTATTTCTCCAGCGTTTACTAGTAACCTATTACATTAATCTATAATACATTTTATTTGAATAACATCTCTTGTCTTTCTTTCTCTCACTTTAGTTATTCTATAAATGTTTCTTTCCCCTTTTTTAATTTAATTTTTGATATAATCGTTCAAAAGTTTCATTCTTTGCTTCATTCACTACTTTCTTAGCATCTTTCTTGGCTATTGTATATTTTTTAAAATTTTCTTTATTCTTACAAAAATTTAATTCCTTATAAGTTGTTTGTTTTTCATTCACTTTCTTTTGTACTTTCTTATTCCACCACCAAGATTCCTTACTTAGTGGTGCATATCCCTTACTAACCAAGTATAGCTGTTATTTTCAACTTTGATGTCATCTTATCCCATGTCGTATTAGAGTTACCGTATATTTCACCTTGTTCTCTTACCTTCTTCTTAAATATATTTTACTTTCCATCACTTCCACCACTTAATTCTAGGAGTCATACATATTTTCTTTCTATTGATACTATGTTTGAGGCGTATATCCAACACTATTAACCTATATTGGGTAGTTAAGCTTTTTTCAGGGATGACCTTGTAATCTTTACAAATTTTTCTATTTTTCTTCGTAACCATAAGAAAGTCAATTTATGATTTATTATTTCCACTTCTGAATGTGACTAATTATTCTTCTCTTTTCTTAAAAAAACATATTAACTAATATAAGGTCATATGCTACCGCAAAATCTAATATAATTTTCCAATCCAAAACCCCCTATCTACCCTCTCATATTCCTTATTTTTCACTCTGATATGCCTATTAGGTCACCTCCTATTAAAATCATTTCATTTGGTGGAATATTTTATAATACTTCATCTAAGTCGTCCCAAAACCTTGATTTGGTAGCCTCGTCTAATCTTACCTGTTGATTTGGTAGCTTCGTCTAATCTTACCTGCGGTGTATATACGCTAATTATGTTTATAGTTTGTTTTACCACTATTATCTTAAGGGCTATAATTCTATCATCTTTTCTAACTACTCCTACAATTTCATCCTTTAACAAACTATCTACAACAATACCCAACAATACCCACTTCATTTTTTACTTTACTCTTTCCCGTGTACCATAACTTAAAACCTGAGTTCGCTATCATCTTTGCCTTCTTGCCTATTCATCTTGTCTCTTGTACACACAAAATACTAATTAATCTCCTAATCATCGTATCTACTACCTCTATTGATTTACCAGAGGGTTACTATATTCCATGTTTCAAATTTTAGACTATTAGTTTTTCTATCAGATTTGTTCTTATTCAACCTATAGTGTGAGAACACTTGCCTATTTAATACTACACCCAAGTTCTCATGGAGATGTAGCGGTCATTGCTGATACATTACAGTTGAACCCTGCAACACGAACTCTTGTATATTTAACACTACACTCGAGTTTTAGAGATGTAGCGCTCCTTGTCGAGATGTTGCATTCAAATCCTGCAATGCGTTATTTCTGGGGAACAACCTAACATTAGTACAATAGTTTAATGGATTCATTCATTGAACATTTGTCATAGTTTTAACATTGGTTGACAATATAACGCAATCCTCCGCCTTTATCCAGATTTGGGATCGATCATGACTCGTTCGTTATGGGTGGAGTTTGCACTTTTACACCTTAAATACCCAAAATGCCCCATCCTTAAAAATAAAATAAAATTATAGGGGTCCTTTAGTCTTTTTATTGATAAAACAATTGAAAGAAAATTTGAAACATAACTAAAGATCTCCTACAAATACCCTTCGTTGCAACCATTTCATCTATTCACTTTGACCAATTTATCATGTCTATTCTTCTTTACTCTTTCATTACTAATTTTATTTCTTTTCACTCTTTAATATTTATTCTCTTATCTCTTCCTTATTCTATCATTTTTTGCTATTTAACTTGAGTTTTGGGGATTTGGAGCTCAGAGACTTGGAGTTAAGAAAGTATTGACATGAATATATTCCCGACCATGTGAGCACTTACATCATGGCCTATAGTTTGAATCATAGGTTTGGTTTCCATTGTGACCATGTTGTGATCTTGAATCTCAACCAATGTTGACATCAAGAGTATAAATAAATATATCATTTGACATAATATCTTAAATGTTCGTACAATTTTCTAATATATGTCATAGTGGCATATACTAAAAAAAACTACTAAAAGAATAAAAAGGACAGCCGGTGCATGAAGCTCCCGTCAATACGGGTCTTGGGAAGGAAGGGTTTATTGTATGCAACCTTTTCTTACTTTGCAAGAGGCGAATTTCGTAACTCGAACCCGTGATCTCCAAGTCACACGGTGGCAACTTTACACTTACACTAAAGCTCCCCTTAAAAGGGCAGCCATCCTACTTTTTGCAAGAGGTTGTTTCCATAATTCGAACCCGTAACATTTTGGTCATATGACAACAACTTTACCGTTGCGCCAAGGCTCCCCTTTTACTCTAAGGCTCCCCTTAAAAGAATAAAAATAAATAAATAAATAAATTTTTTAATGTAATTGCACTTTTTTCTTAATATGTTCACTGGATTATTCTCTAAAATCTAAAATAAGTAATAAGGATCAACATAGTTATTAAATAGGGGTTCTCTGAGTTAAGGTCAAACAATTATCAAATAAATACAAATGTCAAAAGAAATTTAGGCAATTGAGGATGTGCATGAATGATGAAAGACCAAGCAATAGTGGTGCATCATAATATAAATATAATCATATATCATAACAAACAAAATATGGGACATACACCTAAGACACGAGCGACTAATGGAGAAACTCACAATCTCCTGAAGTTGTGTACACACTACCATAATACCACAAGTATGCCATTGCCCTCAGAAGGATGATGAACCTGCTATTGCCACATCTAACTCAGATGATAAGTAGGATCACCACCCTCCCTCATAGCAGGGTAATGAATGTCTGGGTATATAAGATGGGAAATACAACATAGATTTAGTCAAAAGAGTAATAATCATAATGTTAAGTGAAATATTAGAATTATTGTAAAAAATGATTAATAGAATAGATCTTTATTCAAGTCTTTTAGCTTCATATTGCTATAGTATGATCATTAATTAACCAAAATTAAATAAAAATTTAGGTTTAATAAACTAAAATCATAACTTTAAAATAACAAAAAAACTTAGTTTTAAATTAATTAGAAATCTTAGTTTTAAACCAAGTATAAACCTATTTAACACATGTTGTTAATATATTGTTAATTGTATTTTTTTACTAGGGGGCGTTATGAGGATACTTTTATTCAAATGGAGTTAATGTGCCGTGAGGGATTGAGTGAGAATTTTTTTATGCTCAGGAAAATTTTACTAATAAATCATAATGAGGTTTGACAAAGGATGCCGCTTTGTTCATTCAGAAAGTGCCACTTAGGGCCTATGTATTCCTCAAACAACAATCTCCAATGAAGGGCATGCTCTTTTACTGACTGCTGGCCACAGATGAACTAAGGATGTCTGGTTCTATATGGCATATGTTGCAATCGATTAAATTGACTAAAAGGAATTCCCTATAATTTAGCATTAGATTTAATAGATCATATGATTGCATGGTCATGACTTTTATTTGGGCATGTGGACGAAGCATCTCATGTTCTTATATCTACAGTCTAGTTTGTAGTGTGCACTAATATGTGTTAGGGCTCATGATATGTAATTGTTTAGGATTCTATAATTTTAAATGTGGTAGTAATAGTGAAACATATGTAAGATCTAATACTTTTAATATGTTGTAACTTATATATATATATTTAATTTGTATTTGATGTACCATGTGAGCTAGCCAAACCTGGGTGTGGGTACAATCTGAATTGGCCCAGACCAAGCTTGGATCGTGCTGGGTCAGGTTCTCTGTGATTGTTCTATGCTCGACCATGGTCTGCTAACACCTCTACTGAAACTTATATGGAGTTGGATGTTTGATATGATGATAAACTTTAAATAAAATGTAGATGGAGAAAATGGTGCCATTGTATTAGGCATAGACCTATTTGTCTACTCTTCTGCTTGTTTTACAGTATAAGAGAAATGCTTATAAAATATGGTGGATGAAGGCTCTCTTAAAATCTCTTCTCTGAGGTTATATTTCCTATCAGGAAGGATATGTGAATGAAAATAAGGTGGCAGAAATAAATTTTCCAGTCCTTTTCCTCCGTTTTCTAGCAGAAATAGAGGGAAGGAAGCACCAGAGAATTTTTTTTTCTCAAAATTAGCCCAAATATGCTCCTGCTTGATGGAGACAAAAAAAAGAGACACTGTTCATGTGCAATGAAACTCAAATTCAACTAAAAAAATTCTCCAAATTAATTTATTTTTTCCTATATATTTTGTTTTATGATTTTCTTTTAATGTTTTGAACAAATAAATTTTAAATTTATGTTTTGTCCCTCTTTAATTTTCACCAAGGAAAGGATTTAGAAGAGAAACTCTACTTTCTTTCCATCCAAGGAAATCAAATCTAGGAAAATAGTATTCTATCTTTTGCTTATGAATTATCTTTCTAATACTCTCTTTCTTTACCTAATCATTTCTCTCCTCGTAGAAAACTAGGTCTTGGATTTTTCATATCACTTTGAGGATTACCTATGGAATTGATATATTTCATTTGCCCATACTTTTTATTGTTAATTCATGTTTGCATAAGCTATCACACATGATTAAATAATTAAATTCTAGCTACTTTATAAAATTCTGGAACAAGTATATTCTGCCATCATATTTATGAAATCTTTCTTATCCATTTTAATAAGGTGGAGGGAAGGGCCTTGAAGGACTCTGTTCGGATTGTAACCAAGTTCTCTGATATGTTGGATGCCTTTTCACTCCAAGATCATCTCAGGTTTGCTATCCTAGTTTTCCAAACTTTAAAGTCACATCACTCCACCTTTTTCGATTCTGTTGTATCTTCTTTAAAATCTGCTTTTGCTTGATCTGCATAAATCTTAAGGCCATATTTTTTTTCTCCATACCTGTTATATAGATTCCATATTAGTCTTTCACTGCACATATATTGAGGACTTGTACTTCAGAAGGATTTATTTGCAAAATTGCATAAAACAGTTGGTCTTTCTTTTGCCGATAGAGATAATATCAATCAGCAGTATACTCATCATTGGGTTACCCTATCTCTTAGGGTTTGAACCATGGTTTAAAATCTCATATTGTGTTAGGCGAAACAATTGAAACGTATTGCTCCATTAAATTATTGAAACTCACTACTACTTGGCACAACAATGCCTCTTGTGTCGTTGTGTCAATCATAATATACCAACATTTCACATCCCTTATCAAAAGCACACTGTAATAGATGAAAAACGAAGTTAGAATATACAGTTGTCTTCTTAATTTTCTTCCTACCTCCAATTTGTTATCGACACCATGTATCGGAATGTCAGCATGATAACATGCGACATCCCGTTAAATACCGAAACTTTGATATCGTTCAAGATTTTAAACCTTGGTTTGAACTTTGAAGATCCAGTATTTATTACAAATCCCCAGCACAGATTGATAACCGGGCTTCACTTGCATTGGTAGTGTAGGAAAATTTGCCAGCAAGCAAAAGAGACTTCTATTGCACAATTGAGGACTTCATGTGACATCAATGTTGATTGTTGAAGCTGTGTGCTCAACTATATGTTCTTTTTTCCTTGATTGTTTTTTTTTCAAATTGACCTGGTTTGTGTTAACATATACATATTATCAATAAGATAAATTACTAACTCACCTGTGTAGTCTTGTAGTTATTTCATATTAACATACAGAATGTAACTTGAATGTACCTTGCTCCACATCCATGAAAATATTACATAATGACAAGTCATATTTGTTGCAAGTATTACTCAGAGGAGAGGTGCCCACAGTTTACAATCAGCCATGTAGCCATTCACATTTAGTTGGGAAATTATATATCAGTGTCTTTGTACTTGTACAGTATGACCTACTGTAAAGCTAACAAAAGTTTCCTACGTACCTTTAGGCGTTGATAATAAAACCTATTTTCACAATAATAAGAGATAACTGAATCATGTTATCTTTATTGATGAAGAATCTGTTGAAGGAAGAAAATATTTTGGCTAAAATTTGCATCATACAGATGATTCTTGAGACTTGCCTGTGATAAATCAAGCGAAGTAAAAGAAACAATACTGAATATTCTGTGTATGCCTCTTGTGAGTTTTTATTAAATTTACCCTGCTGAATTGAATGAGGTAGATTTTGAAATTTGAACAAGTTGATTTCATAAATTAAATGAATATTTCAAGCAATTTAATTATAAAATAGGTCTAGGATTTAGCATTATAATTGAACTTCCTATTGTGACTGCCAAGACTAATTCTTTACATGCCAATTAAAAGCTGAAGGTGGTGTAATCTATCAATTGGTGGTGATGATACATGCCAATTAAAAGATGATGGTGTTATGATCTCCCTTTTGGTGGTGTTGGTGCCATCCTGACGTAGATGTGCTAGGAAATGACCAGAAGAGGACAAAGAAAGGCAGGGTGACGGGGAGGAACGACAAGCTATGCAGACACTCAGATTGTAACACTTATTAGCAGAATATGTACAGATATAATTGATAAAGCTTTAGGTTGTTAAACAACTTATCTTCAAGAAAATGTTTACTGGATAACTGTGAATGCACTTGTAAGTGTATTTGTAGGTTTGGACAAGGATCAAAATTAGTTTGCTACGGGTTATTAGGAGTCAAATACCCTCCTACATGTATAGCAACACAATGGACAAGAAAAGCTAAAGCATAAAAAACACATGAATATAAGTTCACACAAGAGGGAGATATTTTTTTGCATAGTTATATTTGATTGCTTTCGTCCATGATTACATGAAGATAGACCTTATTAGGTTGCCAACCTCATTACAATTTATATGAGATAGTATGCCATCCCTAGTACACGAAGTTGGGACATACATGAAGATCAAGTAATATTGGGTCACCTACCTAAGTGAGATCTAAGTCTGGAATGTAAGTGAGCCTAGATCAGTGAAATTCAGCAACCTTTCAGGTGGGGCACTTTAAATTGTCTTCGGTCTTTTACCTCAAATTATCAGCATGCTCGATCATAGGCATATTCTGTTCTCATATTCAAACCATGGCTTAAAATTTCATGATGTGGCGTGCCAGATGAAACAAGCAAAATTTAGGGTTCCACTAGCCATTCGGCACGAGCAATCGCTCGACACTGACACCGCTAGGTCGTAGAGGCCACTGCGACCTCTACAAGTAGCGGCGGGGATGCCCATGGGTGCTGGTGGGATTGCGCCCATTAAATTATTAAAACTTAGGTTAATAAATAAATTTTAGGTTAATAATTTCAATCGACTCCTAACTAAAACTATCTCATTAATTTAATGTGTAAAGTTTTATTTTTAATTAATATATTTTATATTTAAAAAAATACCAAAGTCATATCGGCATGACACAATACAGTACAAAAATTGTATCGTTCCGGTCATAAATTGAAACTCCCATACAGGTCGAGATTTTAAACCATGATTCAGACAAGGGTGAATTGCTCTTTCCAAGTGTAATTTTGGGTGAGCTCACCTGGTAGCTTAATCCTTTTCTCATATGTGTCAGTTTATCACACTTCATAACACATCAATTTGGCTCCACATTAATGATATCTATAGAATGTAAAAGTCTGTGTGTGTGTGTGTGTGTGAGAGAGAGAGAGAGAGAGAGAATCCATTTAACATTCTTAGATCAGGGGAAAATCTCATTTGCAACTTTGGAAGGAAATAAATTTAACTTGAATTGATACATAGTCAATACAGGTGCATTTTCACTCAGTTTAGTTAATAAATGCAGTCAATCACATTCTTCATTGATAGTAAAATACTTAACTGATTGATATGCTACAGCTAACTGTGTCTTTTATCTCACATATTAACTACTGTCTGGTTAACTTTATACTATCTTCTCTGTAAAACAAGAAATTGAAGTTCAATCATCCAGGTATGATATTGTGGCTGACGTGTCTCCCGAGATCAAATGGTTGGATAAATACAAAAACTTGAAGATTGTTGTTGAAATAGACAATGTTGTTAAAGCTGAAAGTGCTTCAGAAAGAGAGCTAAATCGCCGCTATAAGGCTCTAGGTTCACTTAGGATTGTTACTGATAGGGGCTTGCAGGTACCAGTTAAATTAGATATATTTTAATAATATTTTCTTTGCTTTTATATTTTTTATTTATTAAACCAATAAAGTCCTTTTTCTCAGCGAATGTATTTATCTGGTTGATAGAAGTTTATCCATAACCTTTTGACTTTCTAAGCAAATTTGCCTCAAGATGTATCTCCTATAGTGAAATGTTAAACAGGCATAACCTTTTTGTACAACATTGGATTATATAACAGTTATATCTCATTCTTAACAAACCAATTCTAGACTTATCATGCTTCTATGATATGTTAGAATTTAAAAAAGTGCTAAACAAACCTAATATTTTTGTAGAAATTTGGATCAGACAACAGTCATTTATCATTCTTCACCAAATAGTTTGAGATTTATCATGCGTGATATCTTGAAATTTAAACTTAGCCCTATCTTTTTGTAGAAATTTGGATTATACCGCAGTTACATCCTTGACCAAGTAATTTTAGACTTATCATGCCTCTGTAATATCTTGGAATTTAAACTACTGCAATTTGGACATGTTTTTTCTATTCAATGGGCACAATCACAGAACTGTAGTCCCCAGGCATGCAGAGTTCTGGAACATCACAACCTTCAAGTCTTGCACTGCCCTTTCTCATATATCAGCTCTCCTTGCAGTGTTGTTTTTCCCTGTCGGGGTTTAAGCTATGTTCTCTAAATATTAACTTTTTGATTAAATTATCAGACTTGCTCTTTCTCTTTGTTATCAAATTTTATTTTATCAAACTATTTGAGTTTACACCTCCATCCTGATTGTATATTTTTTATATTGGAAACTAGTTAGATTCTTAGTGCTAATACCTCAGTTAAGCAAATCTGCCTAGTTTCCCTAAAATTCCTAGGAATGCAAGAGTTACTAGATTTTTCACTCTTAAAATATTGGCTAGTTATGAAGTTGAAATTACTACTGACATTCTGGAACTTAATAGATTGGTGACCTTGTAGTCCTTGATATTTTTGCAAAAACAGTTGGACAAAATGAGTGTGAAGGTGAAAAAATTCCATCTGCTGAGAGAAAAGGTCTGTTATGTGCTATTAACATTTTCAATTTGTTATTATACTCATCTTATGCTTAATTAAGTTTTTCTATTTTGTTGTCTAACAAAGCTTATCATTTATTCTCTAGGATTCTATTTGGACACAGAAGAAAGGCATAATCTTCTTGCTGGGTTTCTTGATTCAATATTAGGGATCCAACAAGGCCAGACGAGGACATTTCCACTTCAGTTTCCAGAAACATGGGATCAGGACAATCTTAGAGGTGTTCATGCTCAATTTACCGTGAGTACATGATATTAAGCATAGAAAGTAACATAGTTTCATAATTCAACCATCAGTCTATCTGTTTTCTAATTGGCCTCAGTTCATAAAAATTTTTTGAGGCATATAGACAAATGAAATAAAGGCTCTGTTCTGTTACTATGTCTCCTCTCTTTCCTAATTTAGTCAATGTCTACCAATTTCAGGAAACTTCATTTCAAATGAAAGTTCCCTAACCAACTTTTCATACCTTGGTTTTCTTTTTTAAAAAATCATTTAGTTAGATTTAAGTTGTTCAGTTATGCTTCGATTTAGAGGACCCAAAACTAAGTAACTTATTGCTTGTTCTAAAGGGGTTGCTGCTTCCTTTTTACTAAGAATCGTTGTATATATTATTCATGATGTCAGTGCATGCAATTCAAAAAACAAATCAGGGATACAAATGAAAAATATTTGTGTAATTAGCTGTTCACTCTTCAAACTTTTGTTTATGCTACTGATATTATGCTGTATCTTGTAGAAGGTTTCACTTTTTTAAAGATTACCTAGTTGCAATTGTGTTTAAAATTCTGCTTCATCAACTGCAATAATTATATTTATAACTATTTAATTTTTAGGTTGAATGCAAAGAGCTCTTCTATAGAGTTTTGCCAGAACTTGATGACACTCTTGCTGAAAAGCTTCTTCCTGGATGCAGTTCTCTGAACCAGGTTTCTCTATTTACTCTACTTCTATCTAAAGGATAGTATGAGTAGTTTTGTTCATATGAATTTATTGGTTGCAGAACTTCTTTTGGGTATCTCTTTGTTTTGTATTAGATGCAACTTTAACATTGTGGAATCCTGACTTTTCATTCTTTTGTGTGTTTATTTGTCTCATAGGTTCGGGAAGCAATATTGCAGAGATGCAAACAAGTGGAACAAACTGCAATAGAACAAGCAACAGATAATGCAATTCTGGATCAACTAAACAAGGTCAGCTGTTTGAGATACATTTGTGTATTCCTTAATATATGTAATTTGTGTTGGAAAGTGGAAATTCTGGGTATTATTGATTTAAAAACTGTGATGGCATTAGTGCTTCATCTATTTGTAGCCTTCTTCTCATTTGTATTTCATGTTTTTTTGGCTTGACAAGTTTTTATTATCTCAATGTCTTCAGATTATTGAGGTTGATATTCCTAGGTCCTTATTGGAGGAACAAGGAAGACATCTATATGGAGCCAAATTATTACAGCTACAGGTGAAAATGAAATAAAATTATCTTTTTGTCCATCTCACTTGATTCTCACAAGTTAAATTGGACAGGTGGACAATAAAATAAATGAAAGTCAACTAGCATCTCTTACAAGTGAAAGGGCAGTAAAGCAGTTTATCAAAAAGGAGGAGGAGAATATCTCCAAGATAATAAAACAAATGTTAGCTGTTAGTGAGATATTCAAGTGTGAAAAATTGCAGGTTTGTTATCTACATTCCTTTTTTAGTTTAAAACCATTTTGGATGTTGAATTCAGGTGTTGATTCCCAGCTTTACTATCTATACAGTTCTTTAGACTGAAATGCTATTTAGCTAAATATTAGCATTTCGCATTGGTAATAAGTACTGTTTTCCAAAATCTCATTGGATTTGGAGAACTTCAGACTACCTAATTATTCTTTTGTTCAACAAAAGAACTTTTGCTATGGTTAGCATCCTGTCCTTGATAGGACAGTTTCTAAATATATTGAAGCCTGTGTTGTCAACAGTTTCGGAGATGAGCATTATTCAAACTCGCTACTTTTCAAGAACTAACAGTTAGTTTGCTTTGAAGATTAGCTGATTCTCCAGCAAATTAGTTAGCTTGCTAATTATGTACTATAGCTTCTGAAAAATTTATTTGATAATTCTGTTTAAATGTGGGTTTGTTTCCAACCCAGGGCTTTTGTTGCTTTTGCTAGATGATATTAAAATAGAGAATGAAAGACCTGCCATTACATGTGAAATACATTGTTCTTGTGGCTACCTTCTCCATCCACTAGCAGATTTGATTTATGCTTTTAGAGGTTATTTTATTGAATACCTTATTATGATCCTAGGCAGGATATATTTTTTTTATATTTGAAGATTGTAATTTGTATAACAACTAATTGTTTCATTTTCTCAGAATCTCATATTAGAAAATAAACAGATCATTCACCCAGATCCTTTCTTTCTATCCTTCTCTTGCTTTTTTACTTAATAATGATGCTGATGGATGCGCGACTCATGTAGCTTGGAGTTGCTTACCAAGTAATTATATCAGTATATTAACATGTGTCCAGAATATTTTTCTAGCTTTACTCAAGTATCAAGAAAAAAATAATTCAATCTGATAAACCTGACAGTAAGTTGGCATTCTGCAGTATACAACCGATGAGCTTGTTAAAGAGGTTGAGAACTCCATCGCTGAGTTCAAACGCAATAATCAAGAATATGAAGAGGAGCATGTGCGAGAGCAGGTTCTTGTACTTCCCTTAGTTTCATTGCAATCTTTTAGATGATGATAGAACAGTAGACGTAATTATCCTTCTGGAGAGGGCTTCTGCTTCTAGTTGGCCTTTTTTTTTTTTTCAAAATGTGGGGTTGTATCCTTTAGCAATTACCCAAATAGCATCTCTGATGTTGGACCCCACATTTAAAAATGAGCAATTTTGTTTTTTCAGTGGATCTCATGTTTCGAAAATGATGGATTGAAATTATTAAAAAAATGTATTAAAAAGAATATTTTCATTTATTTTTTTAAATAAATATTGTTTATTTTAAAAAAGAATAATCAATTTTATTCTATTAAAAAAAATGATAAACCCAGTTAGTCTACTAGCCCTGGGGTGATTGGCCTGGCCCATGGAATTTTCTCATCGGCCACCAAGTAAATCGGGAAGCGCTCGCGGTGAGCAGCCTAGAAGTCCAACATTCTTTAATTGCATGCCCCAATTTTATTCTATTAAGATGTTTCAAGAAATTGCTTGGTTGGTTAAAATTATAAAAGTCAAAAGTATTTTCCTTTTTTTTTTTTTTGAAAAGAGTGACATGGATCAATCAATTAAACTAGGTATTATTTTTTAAAATTTACATTTTTTTTAGTTAGTGAAGTTGTTTCACCAAATAACTTGACTAATTAAAAACAATTAATGTATTTCTCAAATGTAAAAAGATATTCTCTTATAAAAATAAATGAATATTTTCGTCCTTTGTTTTTATTTTTCAATTTTTTTTAATGTTTGAAACTGTATTTTCCTTGCAGTGAAGGGCACTCTGATAATGAAAAATGGGGGTTTGGTTTGAATTTTTAGGAACATAGACAAAGTTAGGCATTTACTGATTTCAGAGTTCTATTTGGTTGGATATCTGCTCCATTTACCCTAGTAGGATTGCCCATTACCTGTATTTGTGAAAGTTTGTTCACAACTTGGAATATGGAATTTGAAATAGTTGTTCGAAAAAGTCTCAATTTTATATTATGCTTAGACAGATATCATGTTCGTCTCCACGGGGTGTCCAATTGGCTACAGCGTGATAGATTATTATAATGGAGCCGGGATCAATTCCCAACGGACACATGTCCTCGTGGAAAAAACTCCTCCCACCCCGTAGCCACTTAGCGGTTAGCTATAAGTTGACCTCATGATTTACCTCTTTTAACGTAACGTCTGGGATGAACATAATCATCTTTTACTATAATTAGACATATATTATGTTGTAATCTATTGCCGGAGCTTTCATACCTATGCATAAATTGTGGTCATTGATGTTTTTTTTTTCCTTTGAAAATGTAGGTTGAGGATGTCCTGGAAGGGGCTAAGGTGCTTGAATGGTTGAGAGAAAATGTAGACATTCAGTATGTGTACAAGTGAGTCGGAAGGCCCCAACAATGTGTTTTCCCACAAATTTGGGAAGCACGGCAGTCATTTGCAAATCAGAGGATAACCGTTTTCTAAAGAGCAGTCAACATGGTCTCTTGCCGTACTACGGCTGTAGCATCAGTGTTGCAAAATTTTGAATAGACTGACTATGATCTTTGTAATTTACCATGAAATGATATTCACTTGTTGCAGAACTTGTGAAGAGATTGATGCTGTCTTCTAAGAAATTGCTGTAGCAGAAAATGTTAGGTGTCTTTGTGCTGCTCAACAATGGGATCAACATGAGAATAAAACATAATAGAATTACATAGAATGTTATTTTGAACTTTATGATTAATTGCATCGGTGAAGAAAAGTTGAATGATCCATTCTTTTTTGAGGCTTGGCTCGTCTTATCTTATTCGTGTTGTTTGATTTGTGCCTAGTGCATCACGTCTAGCTAATCGCTCTACTCGCTTGGTTCTAATTGTTCAAGTTGCTCAGGCTTTGTAACTAGCTAATCACTCTACTTGCTTGGTTCTGATTGTTCTAATTGCTCAGGCTTCTTAACCTGCTCATTCCATGTAAATAAATCCAACCATCGTTTCTATCAGCTAAATTTGTCTGCTTACATTTTTTTTAAAAATAGATTTACCTGCTGAACTATCTTGATCTGTTTTGGGACTTTCACGTCATCTAGCGTTTTTGGCTTGTTTGTTAAATTGTAAATATTAGATGGTTATCGTGAACTCGTTAACAATGATTATATATTTACAAAAAAAAAAATTAAAATTTTATCACTACAGTCTTTTAGTAATGATACCATAAAATAAATTAACAATTAATAAAGAAAAAATATATCACCAATGTCACATTTATTGTTGTATATTATCATTAATTATGAAATTTAGAGCGACGGAATATATTGATAATGTTTTTTTTTAAAAAGGTTAGTGATAATAATTGAGTTTATTAATATATATATATATTTTTTATCAAAATACTTGATCTTCATCGTATGTAATTCATTGAGCTAATCTAGTCTCTGTACTTCAAGCTATTTATCAATTTCATTCCACCTTATTCACTTGGTTCATTCAACTCATTCGGTCTAGGTAGTTTAGCTGATAATTTTGACTCATTAAGATCCATTGGTCCGACTTGTCAGCTTGTTCACTAGGTTAGACAAGCTCATTCCATTTGGCTTGACTGATTGCCCATTTTATTTTCTTAATGCGTCTAATCCTTTCAATACTTTTGACTCAATTAGCCTAACTTAGTTGTTACTAAACTCGAGTTACTTGATCCATTTACATTAGAATAATATAGAGCATCTACCTATTATGGCTATAGCCATTTTAGATGCTTAATATACTACCGTATAAAACTATGTATTATGGTAAACAAAAAGAAATGCAACATCCATCCCAAACACGTGGCAAAAACTCTTTGATGAGAATTTGATACATCACAAATCTAAGATATAGTAATAAATTTTTTTGCCATCTTAGTTGGTTTATGCGACACTACTAATTTCTTTAAAGCTATTTTCAACCGTACCCTCTAGAATGCCACGTGTGCCACGTGTACGTTAGGTCCCATGTAGATATATTATATAGACATTACCAAACAATTAATATAGGGTGTTCAATTACTATATTTAATAATAATTAATAAAAACAATTTTTTAACATTTAAGACCTAATTATGGTAAAGTTCTTTTAGGGGGAAAGAAAATCAAAGGAGTCTGTTTTTTTATTTATTTATTTATTTATTTAAGGGACACTCTACTTTGATATATTATCAAAAGGATAATCTCTCCCTTTATACCTTTATCATTCTGTCTTCAATTTCATTCAGGTTTCGTTAGTTTGCAGATCGGTTCATGTTAAACCCTAAATCGATTGATTGACCGGGGCGGGTGGAAAAATACACAATAGATTTGGTTTTTGTGCTTCTCAAACAAAATTCAAACATTTCGAACCCTCTTCTTTGAAATCCCTAGTTCGCCTTTTACTATTTTTACCGATCATATCCACCACACCGCCTCGCCTGCCACCTCCTAAACTTCCTCCTGCTGGTAGCTGTTCAAAAACTCTTTTTAATAACATCTCCAATTGTGAAGTTGGCACGTCGCTCTAGTAGATCCGCATGCCAATGAAGTGGGAAGTGATGTAGATAGTAATGGTATGAAACATAGAGTACTTCTCAATAAACTTAATAGATCTAGCTTGTTAAAAGAATGGTACAATTGTAAAAATTATATTAAATTAAATAAAAAAAATTATTTATCCTAGGTCATATTGCTATAGTGATGAAAGCAACTTAGAATACAACTAAAACATACATCATGATGGTATCATTTTCGTTCCCTCAGGATGGTCTAGTAATTAGCACATGAGGTATTATCATCATGAGATCTGAGATTTGAATCTTAACAAAGTCGAGGTAAATGTCTCCCTTATGTGCTAGTAACTATTCCAAAGGCTAGTAGTCGTCCGTGATTTACCTCCTCCGTGTTGGCCTTGAGACGGATTGGCAAGGATGCTGGAGACGAGCGTATTCACCGTTTGCCACCATGATGGTACCATTTTCACCTCCACAGACCGACACAGTTGGTACCTACACGTGATGTTATTATAATAGGTCACAAGGTTGATCCTCAGCGTATGCGTAATGTCTTGTTGGTCACCTGACCTCCTATGGAATGATTGTTATGTTGGGCAAAGCTCCTTGTGATTTACCTCAGTTCTAGATCGCATGAGGTAGTCCTAGAGGGGTCTGGGGTGAGGGTTATCATCTTTTTAATATAATGATGGTGTCCTTTTTGCCCCCATAGGTATAACCGAGTTTGTACTTGGGTGGTAGATTGGCACATGAGAGTATAAATTAAATTTTCAGGGCAAGAATCTCTTGGGAAATAAAATCCGTCCCATCTAAAGAGGTCACTCGGTCATCATGATTTACTCTATTCATTTCACTGTAGGACCCACGATGAAGAGCCCTTGGGGTGGATGAGTCACCTTTTTGCTACATGATGGTGTTCTTTTCACTTACTTGAGCTCCTCATCTCCCAAAGCTACGTCTACCTCCCCCAAAAGTCCAAGCTCCGGCAGCCTAAGAAGTAAAGCACGTTAAAGTTGACCAACATTACTAGTATGAACGCTCCAATGCTCTAAGTTAGAATTGGATCCAAAAAGTGAAGGAAACATAAAGAAATCAAAATGCTAGAGAGAGTTTCATGGAGAAGATTCGCCTCTACGCATGAGCAGAAAACCATATCCCCTCCACTTACCTCCATCCATCTTTATATAGCCCTGTGGAAGAAAATCTCCACGCAGCCCACCAGCTACTCGCCTTAGGGGTGATTAAGGCACTGAAGGCGATAATCGTTGGACCATACTTATGTCACTGTCGAGCCATTGGCTAGGTGTCACCTTCTGCGGATCTGTTAGAGGTTGTTGAGCCATTGGTGTTCACAAGTTGTAAGAGGTTAAGGCCGACAAGTGTTGGTGCAGTTTGCACTAATGATCTAACTCAGGTTTTGATAAATGACAAGTAAGTTAAGTTAGGTTCTGTTGTGATCTAACCATATGATTAAGTGTGCAGTACGAAGTCCAGATAGGTCGACGGGCTGACCGGATATCTGGCAGGAAACCCAGCTAGGCCAACGGGCAGACGAAATAGCTGGTACGAAGTCCAGATAGGTCGACGGGTCGACCGGATATCAGGTAGAAAATCTAGCTAGGTCAACTGGCTGACCGGATAGTTGGTATGAAGTCCAGATAGGTCGACGAGCTGACAGGATATCTGGCAAGAAATTCAGCTAAGTCGGCAGGCCGACCAGATAATTGATACGAAGTCCAGATAGGTCGACGGGCTGACCGAATATCTGGCAAGAAATTCAACTAAGTTGATGGGCCGACCAGATAGCTGATACGAAGACCAGATAGGTTGATGGGCTGACCAGATATTTGGCAGGAAGTCCAGCTAGGTCAACGGGCCAACTGGATAGCTGGCATAAAGTCTAGACAGGTCGATGAGCTGACCGGATGTCTGGAAAACTGGTAAGTTAAGGTAAGTCACTGGAGGAGAGTGTCCAAGTGAGGACACGTTGTGGTTGAAGGGATAGTAGGAGTCGATCCAATTTAGGTCTATTTGGGATCCCTAAGCTGAGACCTTGACTAATTCCTGGTCCTGCAAGAACAAGAACTAATTACTACTCTTTATTATTAAATTATTATTTGTCCTAATACTTGTTTTGCGGGTTATTTGGACTAACGTTATTTTGCAGAACAAAAGGACAAAAGTTGCCTTCGGATGAACAATGTCCGAAGATGCCTTCAAGCAATGAAGGTGCCTTCGTACTGTTCATAGAAGGCGTCTTTCGCAGGATAAATTTTGGTCGAATTCATGGATAAGTGTCAGGCTGTTCGAGATCGAAGTTGCCTCATTGGAGGCACCTTCCATGTGTTGGATCGTGAGAGTTCGATAGAGGGGGGGTGAATATCGATTCGAAAAACAGCGTTGAAAAGAGTTAAGCGCAGCGGAATTTAAGAGAACAGACACAGTAATTTTACTTCGTTCGGAGCCTGTGATGACTCCTATTCGAAGGCCCGTACTCCGTGAGTATTTTCGTTGGGCAATCACTATCAATTCGAATGATGATTACAAAATAATTAAGTACAAGAATTGACAGAAATAAAATACTGACAAGAGAAGAAGAATTAGACTTAAGAAAGCGCTTTGTCGGAATAGCCTCTTGGCGTCGCAGAAGCGTAGAGCAGCAGAGCAAGCAGTAGATTCTCAGTTCTGAATTGATATCTGAAGCTCCACCCCTGGGGCTTCTTTTATATGTTGCTCCGAGCGCCTGGATCCCTTCCGGGCGCCCTGGTGCGACATGGCAAGTCTAATCAGCAAACTCCACGTGGCGACGACTCGACTTGGATAAAACTTATCTCCGGGTGCCCGGATCCCCTCCGAGCGCCCGGACCCCTCTTCTCCAAAAACTCCTTCTCCTGCAAGAAAAGGTTAGTCCAAGGCAAATATACCCTGCAACACAGATTGTTAGCACAGTCTTATAGATAAGCAAAGTGAGTATGAATTAGCAAAAGGAGTATGACTTAGATTCCATCTTTCCGAGACCGGAATATAGTCACGATCTCGACTTAGATATCCGAAATGGATCTAAGCCGGATCGACGCCTAATGTTCCCTTCCCGGGAACGCGTCCTCGCAGCCATTCCCATCCAGTGACTTACCTCACTTACCTGCCAGACGTCCGGTCAGCCCGTCGACCCGTCTGAACTTCGTGCCAGCTATCCGGTCAGCCCGTCGACCTAGCTGGACTTCGTGCCTAAGCGTCCGGTCAACCCGTTGACCCGCTTGGACTTCGTGCCAGCTATCCGGTCAGCCCGTCGACCTAGCTGGGCTTCGTGCCAGACATCTGGTCAGCCCGTCGACCTGTCTGGACTTCTCCTGCACACTCGATCAAAGTGTTAGACAACAACAAACTAACTTAACCTGATTTGTCATTCATCAAAACCTGAGTTAGACCGTTAGTGCTACCCGCACCAACAATCTCCCCATTTTTGATGGAATGACAACCTGGTTAAGTTAGTGAAACAGATGCAAGAAAAAGCAAGTAAAAAAAAAGAGTAAATGGTTTTTAAGTTAAGTTTTGTGTTTTTAAATTAGTTTAGCTAACTTAACCACCTAACCCTCCCCCTTTGTCATTCATCAAAAGAACTAACGTCAAGTAAGCCTAAATACAGACTTCAGACAAAGTAAAAATAATGTCAAGTTAACCTAGGGGAGTTTTAAAATTAAAAGATTGTTTTAAAGAATAGCTGATTTATAACTTAGTAACTTTGAAAAAAAAAATTTTAAGTTCGCAAACAACACTTTCAAAAAGGGAATTTTTAACATTAAGTTTATGCAAATCAAATTATCAAAATTAAGTTTCAAAACCATGGTTTCAAATACTTGAAAAGTTCAGTTTTCAAAGACCAAGTAAAAAAAAAATAAAAAAAAATTGTGATTTAAAACAACCAATTTTGAGTTGATTTAAAAATTTCACAATTTTAAACAAGTTGATTTTGAAGATTGATTTTTAAACTTTGATCTTCAAAACTAAGTTTAAAATTCAATTTAAAAAAACTGAATTAGTTTTATTTCTCCCCCTGAACCTGACATTAAATCAAATGTCTAACCAGTTAGTTACTGACTGACTATCAAAAGATAGCAGCTTTCACTTGGTTAGTCAAGTTAAGTTCAAACTTAACTTGATTAATGTATATTTTGTATTTAACGCCCAGACTTATATCGATGCACTGAAATAAGCATCTTAAGTCTTAGGCAAGTGTCCTATACATCTCACCCCTTTCTATGTTCGTCAAACACAAGCAAGGTAAGCCTAGGGTTTTGGTGAGATGCTCAAAAACTAGTCCTATGGGTACATGCTTTTTAAGGATTTTGAACTAGTCTAAGGCTAAAAGTATTTTTAAAACTCTAAAAATAGGAAAGTTTTGAATTTGAGAACAATCATTTTGAAAATATTTTTGAAATTTGAAACTCCTAGTCTATTAGGCACATTCCTAGTTTTCTACGCAAATTGCTAAATTCACTTTCAGGGAGTGGTTTGGTGAATATGTCAGCTAAGTTTGACTTGGACTCAATGTATTTGAGCTCAATGTCACCCTTAGTAACATGATCCCTGATAAAGTGGTGTCTAATTTCAATGTGTTTGGTTTTTGAATGGTGCACTGGATTTTTTGTTAAATTGATTGAGCTAATATTGTCAATTAAAACTTTTACATTTGTGATTTTTAAGTTGAAATCTTTTAAGGTGTGCATCATCCATAATAATTGGGCTACACATTCTCCTATGGCTATGTATTCTGACTCAGTTGTAGATAGTGCAATACAGTGTTGCTTTCTACTAAACCAGCTAACAAGTGATGGGCCTAGTAGTTGACATCCACCACTTATGCTTTTGCGGTCTAATTTGCACCCAGCATAATCTGAGTCAGAATACCCTATTAATTCAAAGTTATTGGTCCTAGGATACCAAATTCCTACATTTGTTGTTCCCTTAAGATATCTAAAAATTCTTTTGACTTGAGTCAAATGGGATTCTTTAGCACAGGTTTGGTATCTAGCACACATACTAACTGCAAATAAGATATCAGGTCGGCTTGCAGTTAAGTAAAGTAGACTATCTATTGCACTTCTATAATACCTTAGATTCACTGGTTTTCCATTTGGATAATTGTCTAAGATTGTGTTTACTGCCATAGGTGTTTTTATTTCTTTTGTATTTTTCATTCCGAATTTTTTAAGTAATTCTTTAGTGTATTTGTGTTGATAAATGTAATTTCCTTCATTTGTTTGTTTGATTTGTAATCCTAGGAAATAGGTCAATTTTCCTACTAAGCTTATTTCAAATTCTTGTTCCATTAGGTTAATAAATTCTTCTAAAAAGTCTGAGTTAGTTGAACCAAATATTATATCATCTACATATATTTGCACTATAAATATGTCGTTATTTAGTAATTTAACAAACAAGGTTGGGTCAATTTGACCTTGGTTGAATCCTTTGGATGTTAAGTAAGATGTTAGCCTTTCATACCATGCCTTGGGTGCTTGTTTAAGTCCATATAATGCTTTCTTTAATTTAAAGACATAGTTGGGGTGTTCTAGATTTTCAAACCCAGGAGGCTGACCTACATAAACTTCTTCTTTTATTAGTCCATTGAGAAAAGCTGACTTAACATCCATTTGATATAGCTTGAATCCCTTATGGGCTGCATAACTTAGTAACATTCTAATGGATTCTAATATGGCTTCTGGGGCATAGGTCTCATCGTAGTCAAGTCCTTCAACTTGACTGAACCCTTTGGCAACTAGCCTAGCCTTATTCCTAGTAATTTCCCCAGTTTCACTTAATTTGTTTCTAAATACTCAATTTGTTTCTATTATTTTCTTATCTTTAGGTGGTGGTACTAGATCCCAAACTTCATTACGCTCAAATTGAGCTAGTTCTTCTTGCATAGCGATGATCCAATCTGGATCAAGTAGGGATTCAGCTACAGTTTTGGGTTCAATTTTTGAGATCAGGGAAATTTGACTTAGGTTCCTAAAGGATGATATGGTCTGAACCCTTAGGTCTGGGTCACCAATTATTTGATCAGTTGGATGGTTAGGGTTGACTCTTATAGTTCTAGGGGGTTGATTTTCTTGAGTGTGTTCATCTTCTTCATAGTCTAGAGATTGATTGGTTTCTTCAGAATTATTATTTTCAATAGGTTGAAGTTGAGTTTGTCCTTGGATTTCTTCAAAATTTACATTTGTGGTTTCCTCGATTTTTAACGTAATTTTATTATATATTCTGTAACCCCTACTGTTTAGAGAATATCCTACAAAAATTCCATTTTCTACTTTCGAGGTAAATTTTCCTAAATGTTCTCTAGTATTTAAGATGAAGGCTAGACACCCAAATACTTTAAAATATTTTATGTTGGGTTGTTTGTTATAAAATATTTCAAAGAATGTTTTATTATGTCTTTTATTTAATGTTGTTCTATTTTGCACATAGCAGGTTGTACTAACAGCTTCTGCCCAAAAATATTTAGGTAAGTTATATTCATTTAACAGAATTATAGAGGCTTCCAGTAAGGTTCTATTTTTTCTTTCTACAATTCCATTTTGTTGGGGGGTTTTAGGACACGAAAATTCGTTATGGTAGCCATTTTCAAGACAGAATTTGTTAAAATTATAATTTTTAAATTCTCCTCCGTTGTCACTCCTAATTCTTTTAATTTTAAGATCTTTTTCGTTTTCAATTTATTTGCAGAAGTTTGTAAAGATTTCAAAAGTTTCATCTTTATGTTTTAAGAATTTTACCCAAGTAAACCTAGAATAATGATCTATTATTACTAAACAATATAAGTTTCCATTTATGGATTTGACTCCATGGGAGTCAAAAAGGTCTAAATGTAGAAGTTCTAATATTGAGTTGGTTTGAGGCTGATTGGTTGGTTTGTGAGTGGATTTTGTTTGTTTACCTTGTTGACAAGCATTACATATGGTTGAATCTAGGTTAGGTAATTTTGGTAAGCCTCTCACTAGTCCATTTAATTTGCTTATATTTCTAAAGTTGGTGTGAGACATTCTCCTATGCCATAACCAAGTTTCTTCTTTTTGTGTTAAATAACATTTAATTGAAGAAGTGGTTAGGTTGATAGCATAGATGTTGTCTTTTCTAAAACCTTTTAGGCTTATAGTAGGATTATCTAGATGTTTGATTAAACACTCTGTGGATAGAAATTTAACCTTATACCTAGTATCACACAATTGACTTATACTCAGGAGATTGTATTTAAAATTTTCGATAAGTAGAACATTTGTAATTATGAAGTCTATTTTTAATTCAATATTACCTATACCAATTACCTTGAGTTTGCCGTTGTTTCCAAAGGCAACTGATCCTGTCCGAACGGTGAATCAACGGACACTGGGCACATGGCGCTCTCCGAACTGATGACGTTAATCTCCGGCCGATAGTAGGGATCTCCGGCGAACCTGCAAAGAAGTCGAGCCGGGAAGGGGTTCCCGGCGACGACCCTCCGATGCTCAAGTCAGGCAAGAGGAAACTAAGAAGTGGCTCCGAAGATGCGAGAATGCGTACCTCCCGCGAAGTATGAGGACCCTTATATAGAGCTATGAGGAGGCTGATGCACACATATCGAGGCGAATACGTGTCCTCTTACCATACCTCAGTATGGGCTTGTCAGAGGAGCTTGCCTGACACCATACCGCTACAATCCGAGCACCTCTCTGATGGGATGGCAGAACCTTCTGTCGTAAGATTTTGTGCATGGCTTAGTCTTCGACCATGCTGGTTGTCAGAAGGTGTTTCCCGATGTTGCCCTTGCCCTTTTGTCTCTTCTGCTCCTGCGCCGAGCGTCTGGCCGCTCGGCAGTCCCATCTCGTCCGACCGGACACAAGTACGGATCCGCTTGGGAGATTCCAGGTCGGGTGCTCGGATGAAACTATTCACATTATTGCTTTATGCCTTGGCCGAGCGGCCTACTTATACCCGCTCGGCCCGGCGACCTAGCTTATCATGAGCGTCGGAGACCCGACTCCCTGTCGGGTTATCTTCTCTTTCGCTTATACCCCGTTCGGCCGGTCGGCCCCCTTTCCGGTCGACCTTTTGACTTTTGACCTCCACGTGGCATTGACTTCCCTCAAAAGGGGGGTACCCCGTCCTTACTGCCGGATCACTTGCCTCCCCTTCAAGTCTAATCGAAGGAGGCGATTAGTCCGACTGACTAGACCATCAGTTGCGCCGAGCGGTGTCCATATGCAACTATCCTCCGCCCGGCCCCTACGGGGGCAGCTAAAACGCCAGTCAACGCCAACATTCCTCGGTATCTTTTCGAAGTTTTCACCAATCTCCGACATTAAGGCCGGGCACGCGCTCTGTGCCTCATTAAGGCGATCATTAAATGCTCCCCCGTGATGGAATGTCACGTGGCCTTGCTATCGTCATCGTACGGTGGCGGCACCGCGGGTGACGAGACCGAGGCGGTTCGAAATGGACGGCGCGATGCGTGCTCCGATTCTCGCGACCTGGATCCGACGGTGGAGGCCGCTCGGGCTCCACCCTATAAAGGCTTCTCTTCTTTCCTTTGCCTCACTTCTGCCCTCGCGTGCCCCCCAGTTCCTTTTTCTCAGCGCTCCGGCGATCCTGCTCCTGTTCTCCGACGATCTCCGGCGTCCTTCCCTCGATCCTTCTCTTCGTTGTAAGGCTCTCCTTCTTTCTCCTTTTGGTTCTTGTGTTTTCTTTGCATTTCTTTCCAGAGTTTTGGTCTTCGGGGCACTGTTTCGTTTGCTGTCTTCTTTCTCCTATCCTCTACCTATCTTCACCTTTTTTGATTTGGTCCGTTCAGACAATGACCCATTCCTCTCAATCCCAAGACCAAACTCACGGCCCATTGTATGTTACCATGGAGTCACGCTTCGATCGGCGTGACGCCGATATTCTGATAAAAAACTTTGATATCCCTTCCGACCTCGAAATTATCCTACCCACTCCGTCCACTCGGCCACACAAACCGCCACGCGGAGCCTTTTGTGTTTTCCGCGACCAGTTTACTGCCGGTCTGCGACTTCCAATTCATCCCTTTATCATTGACGTTTGCAATTTCTTCGGCATTCCGCTCGGAAGCCTAGTTCCCAACACTTTCCGCCTTCTATGCGGCGTTGTCATCCTATTCAAAATCCATAACATTCCCCTCCGACCGGAGGTTTTCTACTATTTCTACTACCCTAAACAGTCTGAGTCGGGCACTTACATGTTCCAGGCTCGGCCCGGTTTAATTTTCTTCAATAAACTATCTTCTTCCAATAAGCATTGGAAAGAATTCTACTTTTATATTCGCCTTCCCGAGTGGGCTCCCTTCCGATCCCAATGGCAGACCGGACCGCCAGTCTCCCCTGAGCTCAAAAGGTTCAAGACCAGACCGGACTATCTTCATGCTGCCAACATGCTGGCCGGTCTGAGGGTCGACATCAACAAGTTCTTACCAGAAGGGGTGATGTACATATTCGGCCTGAGTCCGATCAGGACCCCCCTTCCGAGCGGCTTCGGTAAGAATCTAGCTTGGTACATTTGCCTTGATTGCTAACTGATTTTCTCTTTTTTCCTTTGCAGCGAACACTATCATGGAGTCTGTGATGGCCGGCATTCTGAAAAGAAAGGCGACGGCGCTCGAGGCCGCGGCTGCCAAAGAGATGGAGACACTTGGCATCCAACCGGTCGCCTCTAATGAAGAAGAGAGCGAGACAAATGCCGGGGAGTCGGCCGCTCAGGCTTCTCTCCCGGAGCCAGCGGCTGGCACAACTGCTAGTCGAGAGCCTTCCGTCCGGGAGGGAGGCTCTGCTCAAGAGGAAGAGCTACCCCCACGACAAAAGCGGCGCCGCACAGAGACACCACTCCGCTCGGCTACATCTGCAATCCATCCTTCCGAGCGGACTACCGCTGATTCTCGAGGCAAAGCTCCAGCGGTAGAGGCGATATCGTCCGATCGGACCCCATCGCAATTGGATGCGTTGGCGGACCCTCTTGAGGCCGTTCCAGTCAGTGTCCTTCCGCCCGCTCCCCGTCAAGTCCATCGTTCAACAATTTTGTCCCAGTACTCTGCGCCGGCTTCCGATCCTTCTCCGGTTTCCGCTCAGACGATTCCCGGTCGGCGCCGTACTGTCAGGGTCTCACTTCACCTCCCAACCGAAGAACTGATGCCCGAGGCCGATCGACCAACCGCGCTCGAGCACACGATCACCTTGAAGGGGCCCCTAGCCGAAATGTGGGCCGACGCTCGGGCCCGCGTCGCTATGATTCCTCTGAGGAACCTGACCAATAGCCACATGCAGCAGGCCATCGGGGTAAGCGCATTTTCTTCCGAAGTTTTTTATGTATTCTTTCCGATCGGCTATTAATGAATTTGTTAATTGCAGAGATGGGTAGAGGAGATTGCTGTCTTCAATCGTCTAGCGATGGTAGACGAAGAATTGAGAAGGCTGAAAACTC